>NW_026517299.1:0-604281 GCF_026319265.1 Colletotrichum chrysophilum | reverse complement strand
TAGAAATACAGCTATTTGATTGGGAAAAACGACGCCTTATATCGTCAACGAAGGTTAAGGAAAGAAATCACCGATCAGTAAAGGGATGAAGGGGCTGGTGGGTGAAGTATGGAGGGTGAGGTATATGACGGAGGGAGACTGGAATCCAGCACGCTCATTGGTCAAAGTGCCTTAGTCATGAGTCAAATCAATCAATCCAAATCGGGGGGGCTGGCTTACTTATTTGGGTGGTCTGAATAGCTTCATTTGCTTGACTTAGTTGGACTTTGCGTTGTTGGCGTTGCTTTGGCGGCTGCGCTGAGTTGAATTGGGACCCGCCCGGGCCACCCAATGACTGCATCCATTATTTGAATCCAGAGCGCATCAACTTCACATCCAGGTTATTCAATACGACGAGCCATAAGAAAGAAACTTGCAGATATGCAAAGGGGGAATAAGATTCCCTTTCCAGGCGGGTACTTCTAGCTAACCGGATGGACGACTACCATATTAGCCAATCATTCCTCTTATTTTTATTATCGTTACTTTTTCTTGGTGTTATCATCCTCATTGTTGTCGTAAACGTTGTCCTGATCATTAATGTAGTCTGGTCTATTATGATCATTCGTCGTCTTGTGATCGTCTATTATAGTCTGTTGTCGTTGTCTGCCATCATTGTCTGTCGTTATCAAATGGCAAAAGTCAAATGTAAATTTTAATCGTAACGCAAACGCGAGATTCTCAAGACGGTGAAGCATACCTCGACTTTGAAATTTAGGGTGTCTTGGTAACAATGAGCTCATATAATTCACCAGTTGTCAATTTGTTTCAGAAGAAGCCTTCAATTAGAGCAGTAGAGACTGCACTGTAACAGTAGTTGACTAAGTACAGTATCGTTTGGTTCTTTGGTAGGTAGTCTCGCAGCGCCAAAACATCCCATTAACTCATCCATCCCATAACACGATTCATATGAGAATGAAGGGGGGACCTGAGCATTGTAAAAACTGTTAGTCTTTGTCCGTTATTTGTTGACATCGTCTGCATTTACTTACAAATGTCGAGATATTGAGTCTGATCGCTCTTTAAATCAAACAACGCAGCACCAGGCGTTGTCGCTGCTCTGGATTTCTTTGCACTCGCCCTTGTTGATACAAGCGCCGGCGCAGGTGAATCGGCCGTTCCAGCATCCGAGAATGGTCTCAGCGGAAGCAGTGGCGCTCAACAGGCCGAGGGTGAGGAGAATAGCGTTGAACTGCATCTTGTGGTCGAAGGTATGGAGTCTGGGAAACGACGTAGAGATGAATGAAATGAAGAGAGTGGTGTTGAGGATGGCAACTAGACTGGAGCTGGGAATTGCCTGTGGTTATATAATGTTGAGAGACTCAAAGTAGAAAGTCGGGCTTCAAAATTATGGCACCATTCTCACGAACTCATCGGTATGAGGTCAATTACTCCACAATTATTCGTGCGAGGGTTGTGATAAGAAGGTCAAATTCCAATGATGCCATGATTTAATCAATTTTCGACGCCCCAGTCAACATTTTTAGCTTCAGCATGATTCAGTCGAGTCGACTAAAACCTTCACCGCACTTTTCTCGGTGATGGACTACCGCCAACCGGATGGAATCTATTTTCAGGCCTTTGCCGTATGCCTGACGATATTGAATTGTACTCATTATTGAGCTACGTAGTCAAGATTACATCGACGTTGTTCCCTGTTCGAGGTGTTCAATCTCCTCAGTCTATCATTGCTGTCGTGGACAGCGTACATATTGTCAGACTCACGGCGTCCAAAACTCTGCTTGACTTATGAATGACATAGGAGTCCAGGTAGATGGCCTTATTTCCGAATCTCGAGCGCAATACTGAACAAAGTTTATTTTTCTGGGTATCAGTCTCCTCGAACACTAGGGGCACTAAGTTCAGTCAAGGACTGCGATAATGAATCACAGCTTCCCTAGTCATCCCATCGGGTGCCAGTGGGCTGCAGTTCAAGGAACCTCCGGTTTTCTCTAGCTTCTCCCAACTACACGGCTTTCGATCAGCTACAAGAGAAGTTTTCTATTTACTCTGACGAGTTGGAGCTCCGCACGCGGTGGATTGTAATTCAGTGACACCCGGTGGGATAATGTATCATGCAATTTCGACTGAAACTGTGGGGACCGTGAGCATTCTCGGGTTGCGAGTGGCATCTCGAGTCGGTGAAAGAAAGTAGCAAAGCCCGTAATGACTAGAATCCCAGTTACGCCAGAAAGTATGATATAAAGCCTCTCGTCGATTGTCTGCCTTCACAGTTGCGTTATGACTTTCGCTGTTCCTAACACAGCTAAACAGTGGCGGTGTATGAGGATCAATCCATTTTAGATGCCAAGGATAAATCACAAGTGAGCCCAAGTTGAGCCTGGTTGTATCTTACATAAAGAAGGGCTTCAAGAGACACTCAGTGTGTGTTCCTGTCGCCCATAGTCAAAAGCCTGGCTGCAGCCATTTCGCCCAATGCAAAAATACTCTCCGCACTCCGCAACTCCACAACGGTGAAAGAAACACCCATCTTCTGCCGGATCCAATTGCGGAGCTCCACCGTCACCAAAGAGTCCGTCTGCAAGGGTCGTGACAGATCAACCTCTTCATCTTCTCTCATGCCGAAACCCTGCAACGCCCCACCAATCTCTTTAGCCAGAAATGCCCTTGCATTGTCTGATTCAAGATGCGACGGATGAAGGTGACTTCTTCTCAAGAAATCGTTCAGAGTGATTCCCTCTTCCCCCTTTTTCTCAGTTCCTCCCGTCAGTCCTGTATTCGACAGGAACCCCGAACGTGGATCTTTCTGCCATCCGTTTCGACTGCTGGAGGTAGCTGATGATCTCATGCCGACGGCAACTTGACCGCGACTTGAGAAGCCATTGACGTTTTGAATGGCGTGAATCTCTTCTTCGGATACTGGCTGAGACCGTCTGATCATCAACTCCAAAGCATCAAGAAGGTCCTGTTCGTGCAGGCAATGTTGCTTCGTCGCCCGCAGGGCTTCAAGACGATTCTGCTCCCTCGCTAAGACGCCAATATCTTCCATAATGCCAATGTCGAGAACTGAGCAAGCCAGTCCGTTGGAGTGGCGATACTGCACGAAGGCGTCAAGAAAGGCGTTACCTGCTGCATAGTTTGCCTGACCAATCTGACCTCCAAGACCCGAGAGCGAACTGAAAAGAAAGAAGAAGTCAAGGGGCTCGCTTTGGTGCTGCTGCAAAGCATTGTGGAGATTCCAAGTCCCCTGCACCTTCGGGTCAACTGCTGTTTGCCACTGTTCAAAGGTCATGTCGGTGATGTTGATATCCTGTAGTGTGGTTGTCAGTTTCGATCAGTTTTGGCGGCATTGGAAATACGAAGGGTGAGCATACCTGGAGAACCATAGCTGCCTGTAGCAACCCAGCGATCGGACGGTTTGCCGAGTGAACCATTTTTGCAACATCATCCATGTCATTGACACTCCCAGAGATCGCTTGGACAACACACCCGAAAGCCCTCAACTCTTCAAAGTACTCAGGATGACCCTTAGCTGACTGCTCAGCTGACCTCGAAAAGAAAATGAGCTCTCTGGCTCCTCGCTCGACAAGAAATCTTGCCGTGGCCTGGCCGAGTCCGCCGAGCCCACCGACAAAAACATAGGTTCGATCCGAGCGGCAGGTCATGGACGGTGTCAATGAGCTGGCCGGGAGATGGCAGTTGTCTAACATATCGGTCTCAGACACTTCAGAAAGCCCTTTGTGACCCCGAATCTCTTCACTGGAGGCTTCACTCGACTCTTGCAAGAGCTTTGAGACTTCGACTGAATGGAAGCGACTGATGTGAAGCAAGCCTTTTGAAAACACATACTCCGACTCTGGATCCAAGTCACCTCCATTGATACGCTGTCCGAAGCTGTTGAGTATGGTATGCATAGCTTTCCAGCCATTGGCGCCAAATGACTCAAGCTCCAAGGTGACAAAATCCATCGAAAGTTCCCTGCGAAGAGTTCGGGCGAGGCCCAATACCAGGGAATCATTCGGATTCTTGCATTCGATTTGGCAAGCCCCGGTCACCCACAGCACCTTCTCATCTTGTGCCGAAAGAATGGTCTTCTTGAGATCTTCCCATCCTTGCTGTGACATTCCATGGATGAAAGAGCCTTCAAGATCCAAGAGGCTCACGACTGGCTGTCCCCAGGGCAGTTCCTCGCCTAGGACGACGAAGTCGAGATCTACACCGAGCCCACGAAGAGCCTTTGTTGCATCTTTGACCAAATGATGGGCTGGGTCCTCGCAAATGATGCTGATTCGGTCGGTCTTCCAGTGGTCCGAGAAAGGGCGGGCGATGGTCATGCGTGAATAATCGCCCAAGAGCGTAGCGGCCGAACTACCATCGAAGCCAGCATGCTGTAGCTGATCTCGAAGATAATTTTGTAGTTCCAGATTCTCCGACAACGAAATCGACTGTGGTAGAAGGCCCGTGACATATTGGAAAGTTCTTGATGCTGAATTTGTCTGCCCGAGTATTATACGCCCCGTAGACTTCAGCAATTTGCGCATCTTCTTCAAATTGGTTCTCGAAGATGATACTGCATCAAAAACAAGTATCACATCAAACGACTCGTTTCTGAGTCCCTGAGATATGAAGTCAGCATCAGTATTGAGATTACTGTACTTGGCAGCGGGGAAATTTCGGAAACAGTCCTGCACCGGAGTAGAAGGTTCTGACGATGTGCAGGCATAGACGTAGTTTCCGTAGAGACGGTCGCCAAAGCTATCAGATGAAAGAGCTGACAATATCTTGTTGATGGTAGCGGCAGTGTCGTCGGAACCACCGATGTGCAGAACATTCATGTTCGGCCTCTTGTGACCCAAAAGTTGAAGGAAAGATGTGAGATCGATGTCGCTAGGAGTTTCCGCATTTTGAGCCATTGATATGGCAGAATCTATGGCCTTGATAGCGTCTGGCCTGCCAGTGAAGCACGCTGCAGCATTCGTGTACACACGATGGACGGCCAGCGCAAGGCTTTCCGTGGGTGTGCCCTTGCAAGCTTCTAGCATGTCTGCGATGAGCGCCTGTCTCAACTGAGGAGAGGTGTGTGCGATATCAAATGCACTGGCAAGATCTTGGTGTTCTCCAGCCACAGCCTGTCGGTATGTTGCATCCAGCCAGCTCTTGAAGTCGACGAAATGTGGTTGCGTTGCCGGGAGGAACTGCAATTGCGCTCTAGACTCCACAATACATGCCAGCACCAGCTTCTCCAGGCTTCTGGTGCAAGAACCAAGGTCTTGGTGACGAAAAATAACAGAAGGGTCTAGGAAGTCAATGTCGGGTTTCCATTCCACAATAGCGCCGGCATGGGGATCCTCGGCCTGGATGGCAGAGCTACCAGCAACAGGCTCCACCTCAAGACCTCTGATGTCAATGACAGTTTCACCATCAGATACTCCAGTGATGTAGCTTGATAATTTCATCAACGAGTTCTCAGTCGCTGTCGCTTCGAGGTGTATCTTTCCTGATGGTCTGCTAACATACAATTCCTCGATGTATGTAGGAATCGCCATCTGCTTGAAGTTTTTGCTAAGACCACGACATGATGCGACCATCGCAAAATGCATGCTCGAATCAAGAGCTGTGGGATGAATGGCGTAGGATGCCATTTCGTAGTCTGATAATTCCGTTTGCAGAGATGCAATGGCTGTCGGTTCGGTAACATGGGAGCTAGCATCGGCAAGGTTGCGGAACCTGGCACCGTATTCCAGTCCAAACCTCTTCCAGGTACTGTAGAAGGAGTCCAAGGAGACCTTGCGGGGAAGCTTCACAACTTCTGTGGCCTGGTGGCCTGAATCAGAGCCAGCTTTGCACTCGCCCATGGCATGTCTGACCCAAGTGTCACCGCCTTCACTAAGCGAAGAGATCGAGAACTCGTACCATTCCGAATCCAGATACGGCGTGGGTGGCGGAGGATTGAGAACAGTGACGAGCTCGACCGGACGGTCGTTCAGCACCAAAGCGGAATCAAACGTGACATGCCCGAGGGTGTAGTTGACGGACCCTTTCAGTTGCTTCAACGCTTCCCCAATCATGGACACAAATCCTGCTGCAGGAAATATGTTCTCTCCGAGAATCATATGATCTCGGATCCACGGAGCATCCTCGACTCTGAGATTGCATCTCCAGGCAGGACAAGCATCGGAGATCTCCTCAACCCGAGTGCCCAACAGCTCGTGATGGTCAAACTTGCGCAGACGCCAGGATCTAGAAAGTCTACTCTCGACCCAATACTCTTTGTCATAGTGCCAAGGGTATGTTGGTATATCTGTCAGAAAGTTCCCGGCTGGTGTAACTGCGGCGAGCTCAATACTAGCGCCAACTGACCACAGCTCTCCTGCGGTCTTCAAAACACAGGATACCGCATCCTCATTGCGGACTAAGGTCGGGACATACTGAGCGACCCGACCCTTGCTGTGCAAGATCTGCCGTATAGGGCCAGCGAGGGCGGAATGTGGACCTATCTCCACGAAAGCTGCTGACTTGAAATCGTCGAGAACAGACTCAACTGCTGTGCTGAATAGAACTGGAGAAACCACGTTTCGTACCCAGTATGAGTGAGACATATCGTTGTTCAGTATGCCTGTGACCGACGAATAAAATGGGATTTTCGGTTTAACTGGCTGCAACCACCCCTCCAATCGTCTTGTAAAGTCCATCTCTGCTGTTTTCATATGTTCTGCCGGGGATATCTGTCAGTGTGGCTGGAAAGAAGTAAGGAGCATGCAACTCACGCGAATGGTACCCGCACTCAACATGAAGGCTCCGTGCTAGCACTCCAGGGTGTTCGGCCATGATGTCTTTCATCACGTCTTCAAGCACATCTGCCTCACCAGACAACGTCACGCTGGCGGGTGAGTTCTCACAGCCGATCATAACACCTGGGCGGAGAAACTTCTGAACCTGACTTCGACCAAGTCCGACTGCGGCCATGGAGCCTTTATGGGCGGCTTTGATGAGCAGGGTAATCTGACCTCGGTGGTATGCAATGCGAATAGCATCTTCAGCTGTGATTGCTCCACTTGCATAAGCGGCGGCAGTTTCTCCTGAAGAGTGTCCGACAACGGCATCGGGTGTGACACCCCATGATCTGAGCAAATCCACAAGAGCGACCTGGATGGCAACAAGACATGGCTGTGAGAATTCCGCCTCGGCAAGTCTGCTCTGCTCTTTGGGTGCCAGAAGTAGATCTGATTTGATCAGTATTGGAGCGTGTTCAATTTCAAGGGGAAAAGTTACCTTTCAATTTCCATTGCGGGGGATCAGACAGGCTTGCCAGCACGCTGTCCAAGCGATTGATAGTCTGTTGGACTAGAACATTCTGCTGAAGCAGCTCTTTTCCCATTTGAGCCCACTGAGCTCCCTGTCCTGTGAACAACCAAATCAGGCTTGGCGGGTTATTGTTTCGCTTGGTTATCGAGGACATCTGGAAAGGGCCATTGGCGTCTGTTACACAGAATGCGCGATGCGCGTGGGTCTCTCGTCGAGTGTTCAGAGACCAGGCCACATCTCCCAGGAGTTGAGTTTTTCGATCCAGATATCGTTCGACATCTGATGCTAAACGGCTGACCGAGTCTATATGGCGCGCAGAGAAGGTGAGAAGACGATGGTTGTAAGTTCTGAGGTTCCGGTCGTGAACACGGCGAGAGGACTGCACGCCAAAACAGGCAGCTGACTCGAGTAAAACCTAGATTCACGGTCAGAATCTCACCAAACAACTTGACATGGACCTACTGACGTGCGCATTAGAACCGCCTATCCCAAAACTATTGACAGAGGCTCGTTCGAGTCTATCTGATGGCCAGGGCAAAGGCGTTGTTGGCACCTTCAGTTTAGCACGTTCCCAAGGAACTAGATCCACACATGAGCATTCGCCACATCTTGATTATTGCACAGAGTAAGCTTACTTGCTGTATTAGGCGTCTTGAAGTTGATATTGGGTGGGATTGTCGAGTTTTCCAATGCTAATACCATTTTGATGATGCTGGATAACCCCGATGCACCTTCGCCATGACCAATATTAGGTTTGACCTAGGACTGATGTGAGCATCGGACATTACTGTGCAACACTGTTTGCCTTACCGATCCGATGTAGATGCCGTGATCTCCCCAAATATTGGCAACCGCGCCGACCTCAATAGGGTCGCCAACCTATAGGTTACACAAGACCGTCAGCTCGACATTTTCACATCCAGAATGGTAGAGCAGTGAGACTTACAGAGGTTCCAGTTCCATGGCACTCAACCATCGCAGTCTTCGACAAGTCCGTAATACCGGCTATCCGATGCCCTCGTCTCATCAGTCTCTCATGACTCTGGGAACTTGGTGTGGTAAGACCCGGGGTTCTCCCATTGCCGGACAGACATGTAGACCGAATGACCGCCCGGATGGGGTCGCCATCCCGTACGGCATCCGAAAGCTTCTTAATGTAGACTACAGAAACGCCTTCTCCTCTTGCAAAACCATCAGCTTCGGCATCAAAGCTTTTACAAGAGCCCATCGGAGACAGTACACCCTGTTGATGCATGACTGTCGTATCTTTTGGAGTAAGAATGAGGTTGACGCCACCGACTATGGCAGAAGTGCAATCGCCTCCATGCAGGTCCCTGCATGCCATATGCAGTGCAACAAGAGAGGCAGAGCAAGCGGTGCGGACCACAACACTGAGCTTGAGTTTAGCTCAGATAGTTCATGAAGGCTCACGGTGTTGGACTCACCTCGGTCCGGTCAAGTCGAACTCATACGAGGCTCTGTTTGCAAGGATATAATCTCCATATACATCAGGTCGAACTTGCTCGAGGCTCTGCTCGTCGCGAGACTCAAGCTGACTCCAGTCGTCGCCCATGGTGCCAACATAGACGCCAACATCGGTACCCCTGAACTTTGTGGTTCCGGAACTCTGAAGAGCCTCGTAAGCAACTTCAAGAAATAGTCGCTGTCGAGGATCCATGCGCTCAGCTTCCTGTTTTGTGAAAGACCAGAAGCTAGGATCCACATGTGCTAGATTCAGTTCCTCGAGGAAGTAGCCAAACTCCGTTGGGACATGGTTGGGTCTACCCGGACCATACCAGGCTTCGACATTGTATCGACTCTTGGGGACGCGGCACCGTCCACTTCTGCCATTGAATAGAAGGTCCCAGTAGTCTGCTGGGGTGTGAACATGTCCGGGGAGCCGCACTCCCATGCCGATAATAGCGATTGGCTCATAGAGCCCCGTTGCTGTACCTTGATCATCAACGGGTACAGGCCTTGAAGAGTCAGATTTCGTCCACATGCTGTTCAAGTTGTGCAGAAGTACCGAAACTTCTATAATGGCGATTGATGACAGAGCTCAGGCGTATTGGGTCCAGTATTGGGCGCAGAAATCTCTGAGTAATATGTTTGGGACTTTGGAAGTGCCGAAGGATCACACGACACCACCCCCGAAGACCTCTTGCACACTTTATCTTATTATGCCGGAGCCTCAAAACGGATCGGACTTCGTCAGAACCGAGCAGACCAATGGAAGGGAATTCTTACCTGGGGGTCTGCGGTTAGCGGCAACGATGGAGGCATCGCGATACACCGAAGTTCCGCCCATGTCTCTCCTAGTCACTGCACTTCTTCACCAGGTGCGGATAATCAACTTCGCATCACTGCATGCAATCCCAGGCACCCACCCATCTCCAAGAGGAAGTTCAGCTGCGGCGGCGCAGCAGGCACATGTGCCTCAACCAATCGTTTGGACGACATAGCAACCAGAACCTGTGGCTTTCTCCATTCTTAGGTCAGATCATGTCACGCATTCTTATGACGATTCCGGGAAGTCAGCCCTTTGGCTGGAAGTTTTGCAAATCTTGGCTGCCGAGGCGTAATGTGCAGGTCATGTTGGCAAGTCTAGTGCAGAGAGTGTCACTCTCACGATCTATTGGGCCCCCTAGCAGATTGCCCAAAATAAAAGCGTACATATCTGATCTAGCGTAAATGCAAGACACGGGTCAGTAGGATTTTGAAGGATTGCGACTTTTAAAGGCGCAGCAAAATTGAGGTACGCTTTCTGTGTTCTCCACACACACCACACCTACAACGTGCATGTTGGCAGCACGAAGCTGGCTCCCCGGGGCTCCGCATTCCGGAAGGGCTGCACGATGTTGGCTATTCATTTCTTCGCATTCGTCAAATTCTTCATCGGCTGCAAGGCAAGGAACGAAGGAAATGGCAACAACTCCGAAGACTTGGCGACGTCCAGAAACACTTGTCTGCCTTGCCGCCAGCTGATGAGGTATATTTGGGCCGTTGGCTCAGGGCTTACTCTTCTTCATTCTCAGTCATCTCTACACCCTTCCTGCCATCATTGGAACGCACTTGTTTATACCATCTTTCAGCCGAGGCAGTCTCGAGATTCGGCAGAATCGGGTGATCGACAATATCCGCCCTCGGCCTCTGGTTCTTCAGCAATCTCTCACCGAAGCGGATCCTCCCTTTGACAAAGCGCGCCCGAACCAACACACCGGACTCTCCTGCTTTGCCGATTCCCGCAAAGAAAATGGCTGGTATCTTTGCGCCAGACCCTGTCCTGCTGCATGCACGTTTACGGCCGGCCAGCCTGGCCTGCATCGATCTCGCAACCAACCGAAGATGGACGTATGCGGAACTCAACGCCGACATACAGCGCGCAACCGCGGTCTTGTCCGCATACGCCGTCGAGGCCGGTGACAGGGTTGCCACTATGTGCATCAACAGTGTTCATCAGATCATACTTCAACAGGCCTTGATGAGGCTTGGAGCCATCTTCGTTCCCCTCAATTGGCGCCTGGCCCAGCCCGAGCTTTCTAAGCTGTTGGACGACTGCACGCCAACAATCATTTTTACAGATCGAGACCCACCCGAGCTACCTCTTGGCTGCCGCCACATTGAATTTTCTAGATTCTGTGAGGAGGTCGATAATGCAGACCCCGGACGCCGACTCCAATCAAGGTCGTCACAGGAGACGAGCATTATTCTTTACACTTCTGGAACGTCGGGCACGCCGAAGGGTGTGATTCTGACTGCGCAGTCCATACTGGCTACCACTCTCGACTTCAGCGTTTTGACAGAAGCCGATACGGGATGCGTCTTCCTCTGTGACGGGCCGATGTTCCATTTCATGGGTCTCATTGCGCAGATCTGGCCACCTCTTATGCGAGGCGGCAGGCTGCTCGTGTCCCCGAGATTCAACCCTGAAGCGACCAATCGCCGCCTGAGTGATCCCCAGCTTGGAATCACACATTACTTCTGTGTCCCTCAGATGGCGGAGGCGCTAAGTAGAGCAGTTAACTTTGACCCGTCAGCATGGCTCACCCTCAAAGCCCTCTTCACGGGAGGTGCTCCCAACCCCCCAGCGCGCATCAAGTGGTGGCTTGACCAAGGCATTTGTATGGTTGATGGGTATGGTTCAACAGAGATGGGAACGATATCTGGTATGCCGCTTTCTCCCGAGATGATCATCAAGAAAGCTGGCTCTGTGGGTCATCCAGGTCCATTGACTTCCATTCGCGTTGTTGATGACCAGGGTCAGCCACTGCTACCAGGGGCTATAGGAGAGGTTCTCGTATCTAGGGATATCTCAAATCCGATTTACTGGAACAATGTGGAAGAAGACATCGCGAGTTTGACGCCAGATGGATGGTTTCGGACAGGTGACATTGGATGGGCGGACGAGGACGGCTTCATTTTTCTTGTCGATAGGAGGAAACACATGTTCATCTCTGGAGGTGAGAATGTCTACCCAGCGGAGGTTGAGACGATTCTAACTGAGCATCCCGATATCTTGGAGGCCGCGGTGGTTGGAGTTCCTGATGAGACTTGGGGTGAAGCTGGGCGGGCGTATGTTGTTACCTCGTCTGGATCTCGAATCCCCCAAACGGACATGGTCATGCATTGCCAATCTCGCATCGCGCGATTCAAAATACCGAAAGAGTTCGTTTTCGTGAACGGACTGCCGAGGACAGGGTCTGGGAAGGTTATGAAGCACCTTCTTGGCGAAGATACTGTATCTAGACTCTAAGTGCGATATTTGAGAAAGAATTTGGAGTTGTTCACGATCTGTACAGGGTGAAAATGACGTTAAAACTGAATTAAACGCGAGCGCCCAGATGAATGAAGAAAGTCATGCAGAAACTCAAGTACGTGCTTGTTTCAAGGGCAAAAAGTTATCCCACCATGATAACACAAATCAGTTCAATTCAAACGAGCCCAGAAGCAAAAGATTGCGCCGAGGGGGAATCGAACCCCCAGCTCCCCGACGCTTCATGATGGCAACGGAGAATTTTACCACTAAACCATCGGCGCTGGACGTTGATTGTCGCTGTGGAGATGCCTGTCGAAGCCGACCTGAGGCCTAGGTTGTGTGACACCAATGTTGCAGCTTCAGCCAGCCTGGTGAACCTCCTGAAAACCCACGGTTTCGACGAGCATGGAAGCCCTAGAGGTTGCCAATCTTTGATTGCCTATGGTAAGTTCTTACATCATCCGTCCACCGATCGGCGAGTGTCAGATTGTGGGGAAGGGTTGCGCTCGATGTCTGGTTCGGTACAGCGGTTTGGGGTGCACCCTGAGAGGATTCCCGAAGGATGGATTGAGATGTCTGACTGTGCCCCAAGGCACCATGCGCAACTCCGGCGCAGAAAGCGTTTACTACTTTTGGTCAGCTTTCTAAATCCAGCGACCCGTTCCGCTTGACAAGAGGGTGGTAAGACAAGAGAAAGCCAATGAGCACGACGACGTTCAGCCAACGCTTGTCACTCAGAGACAAGTGCTTACCGGCCGACAGCTGAGCGGCATCGCCATGTAACCTACTGCAAAACGCTTATCAACGACTTCAATGGCCAGCTACGGCCGTAATGCACCAAGAAGTCATCGTCACCGAAGCTCCGACACCGGCTTGCTTTTCTGACCATGAACTCGTCTACTTCGCCCGAAGCTGTGCATCCAGAATGACAGCCCCCGGCTTCATCATTCTACATTTGGTCATCATCCGCTAACCCCCAAAGTCCTGCCTGAAGCGCCCGTATGTCCGTCAATCACAGCGCTTTTGGGCTCCACCAACGACAGCATGGGCGGCCGCCCCCAACGAGAACCAACACGAGCTGATGCATTTTGACGACCTGCACATGTCGGTCTAGACTTCTTTGCATTTCCATCCTGTTTTGGCCCCAACGCCCAGCAATTCGGGCGCCGAAGGGCATGCCGTCACTGGAGCCTACGGGGCGCGCTGCGCCATCCAAAGCCTCAGCGACGAGTCAGTCAGCTGGTTCTTACAGGTACACAGATGTATCGATCTTGGTTCGAGAATCGTGCAGCGTGCTCCCGCCGATTTTCCCGTCGGGAAGATCCACTTGGCCGCCGTCATCCGAACTGCTGCGGTCCGCCGGTCTCGACAAAGTTCCCGCCCCTTAGAGCCGGTGTGATCTTCACACCGACGCTTCGGCGACGTCGACAAACAGGTCTACTGTGTTCGGAAGCAATTGCTTGAAGATGGTTGATAACAGCTAGCTACATAGCTCTCGGTGTTAACTGCCCATCTGATGTTAGATTCTAGATCAGCAGCGGCTACCTGTGTATTGACAACCATGGAATAACTTGGCTCGGCTTTGTATTGTACTCGTAAGCCGGCCTAGCTAGTAACCGTTGTGCGAGTATGCAGTTGGTTGAAGCATGACTTGCATGTGGCATCGAGCTACCATCAATGCAAAAGGCATGAAGTTCGCATCAGGTAGGCTGCCAGCTGATTCGAGAGAGTACTGTTTCATTCAGGTTGAAGTTTCCGAACTACCTTACTAAGGTTGGGGTAGTAAAGATAATTGAAAGGACACTGGGAACGACGACGATAGGAGTGATAAAGGAAGACGACAGTACAGACAACAGGTACCTAGGATGATTAGAATGGACTGCCTATTTTTCCCATGGTTATACACTTTACTCTACTTTACTATTGTCGAAGTAATTACTCATCTACTATTGTCGTTATCGTTACTAGCTTCGTTGTGATTACTGCCGTCGTCGTCGTCGTTATTTTTTTGTCGTCATCGTGACTATCGTCGGCAACATCAGAAGTTGAGTGTAAAGGAGATATAGCCCTAAAAACGCATGAAAACAAGGAAGTCTCATTAGATTGAAGCTTAGTATTACTTATACTCTGCCTAACTAGCTAAGTGTATTGCCTGGACAGCAAAACGCATTCAAAGACAAACGGTGCTCAATGTTGGTGCACGTGTTGAGCAACATTAACAGAGGCTTCTGGTTACGAAAAGAAAAATACTAAAGAACAATCGGTCAAATATGGAATTGTCGTCGAAGCGTTATGAAATTCTTATTATTGTAGTTGAAAGAAAGTAGAAAGGTCGGCGCAACCGATTGGCCATAATAACGACGACGAACGTCGGGAATGTGTGGTCCGGGTGAGATACGCTGGCAAAGTTTTTAAAATACCTTGTTGGTTCAAAAGTTTGCTACGATGACCGCTAGAAATTTCTTGCAAAACATCTCAACACTAAAGCCGAAGTCATGCAATTCATCGAATAAAGCAGTCGTCGATTCTTCTCTCCTAATCAGCAACCATCCACTGAGGTCAGAATAAGACAACAACACCTACGATGTCGCCGGTAATAGCTATGGAAAGTAAGTCTCAATTTCCACGTTGGTTTCGGCCGAAATTCCTTCAGGTGATTGATTCAGTTCAAGCCGCCGCAAAGCCTCCAAACATCAGAAACCTCCAGCTTCTGTCCACGGATCTGCACCTTTGCGTAGTTGACTACTTGACCTCATTTGAGCGAGCGGCATTGGCCCTCACTTGCAAACCAATGCTGTTGAGCCTCGGCTCAGAGAGCTTGACACTGCAAAAGCGTTCCGACTGTCGGCGCGAGCTCCTCCTTTTACTAGAACGAGACCTCCGCGACCTCTCACTCTTTTTCTGCCCGCGATGTGTGGCGGTACATCCGCCAGAGCTTTCTTGGACTATTGCGAGGGACGAAGAGTACCAGCGGATCTTTGGCGAATCTCGTCCCTGTGTCCGGAAGTATCAGAGATCGCGGCCAGACTGGGATCCATCGCCATGGCTTCCAAGCGGTCTCGACTACGAAACGATCAGGGTCGCCATGACACGGTATCGACTGGGGGGCTTGTGCCGCCCCAAAGATCTGCTGCCGATGAGTCAACGCTGGTATGGTAAGTTTGACAAGAACGGTTACAGTCGCCCTCATGTCCACCACGACACAGAGTTTCTGGTATCGAGAGGTCGAATGATCCTCTGTACCAAGATAAAGCTGCAAACCTACAAATATGTATGTTCCGGGACGTCGTCGATTAATATTGACAAGTCGCTTTACCTGGATATTTTGAGCAAGAGTGCAGACCGGTCACATTGTTGTGCGCACATGACTTGGCAGCGGAAATACACCTTCATCTTCAACCCAAGTACGATCGAAACCCACGAGTCAGATAACTTCCAGGCCAAAGTTCGCCTGTCAAAGCGCCAGAAGAAAGTTTTTGGGGGAATTGAGACCTGCGATTTCTGCCACACAAGCTATACCTACTGTCTTCGCGATGGCGGTGGAAAGATTGACCTCATCTCTTATAAAGATCTTGGCGAAGGAGAGACTACGACGGACCCGAGGTGGAGGTCTCACCAATGGCAAGGGGCGGAAATTCCATTACAAAATATTAATCGACACCGGTTGGCCATTTGGGGTCGCTGGGTTTGGATTCGAATGCGACTTCGTCTGGAGGCAGAGTTGAGAAAGGCTAAGAAGAAGTGCTTCGGCTAGGGTATGCTGGGTGCCGTCGACGGGGATTCTCGGTTTACCTTATGTCAAACAACGATATTCATAGTAGACCTTGGCGTAAAGGCTCTAGATTACAAATTGCCCACATTCTATCCGTCAGTTCTGGCAGGATACCGCTACGTGGTACGCATAAAGACGACGTACACCCGAACTGGTTCTCTCGGTATGCCCGCGTCAGCCTCAATCATAGGCAAATCCCACAGTCAGGGGGGAACATTCCGCTCCTTGTCTCCCATACCTTCCAGAATCGGTGTAGACGTTACGCCCAGCCTGATGATCGTCTTGGATGTCTACAAATTTGGTTGACGGGCAAGCTTGTTCGCGCCCGCATTCCGGACCAGGGTGGTAACAGATGCGGATCTGACAATGGCATCTGGCCCTGGGAAGAAATCGCCTATCCACCTCCATGACAACACCAAGATCAACACATAGTCGGCACTACCGCGCCTCCTGCCGCGAGGCCCCCATCATCCATGGAGTATGCAAGGCCGACGGGATAGCATTTGACTCGCCTTGACGTAGCGGCGAAGCGGGAGCGCCCCTGAACTTACGCGGCCAGGATTCTTGGCGGCCCGCACGGGTGGAGCCCGGATGCGGTCTTAGAGCCCCGAACCCCGGTGCCCAACGGTAATACCTCCGTTTTGATTGGCTGCCTGTTTCTTGGAGGGCCGGGCAAGGCAATTGATCTGGTCGTGGTTCTTCGGGATGTGGGAGCGACATTTTTCGTTCACCCGACGTCAGTGGAGATCGTGGAACATCTGGCTCGCGAAATGGTTGGCGGTTTGAGAATCTGAGCGCTGATGAGAAGGGGGATGACAAAAGCAAAGTCGCGATGAGATGAACATCTCTGGGGACTGCTCAGGGGTGCCTTTGGGGCGATGCAACGAAAGGCTTTTGATCTATTTGGGGAAGGTGAAAAGCATACGCGGAACCGTCGAGAGACTTATAAAGAGTGATCGTCTTCGCCGTTTGATCAGCGAACAGAACATCAGCTGAAATCTGTAGCCTGCATTTCCAGACACTCTCATTCGTCCGTCTTTACACATTCTTTAGCCCCCCGGTAACATTCTTTACAATGCAGTTCCAACTCCTCGCATTCGCTACTGCGCTCCTTACGGGTGTGGCTGTCGCCCATCCCGGCCATGAGCACGGCCTGAGCCACACTGAAATGGTCCGCCGCGGAAACCTTTCCAAGCGTTGCGCCGTCCAGGCCGGTCAGTTCAGCGAGGTCCGCAAGAGGCGTCACGCTGAGAAGCGCTCGCTTGCTAGCCGCCACCTCGCCGCCCGCGACTCCAACGTCACCATTCACACCGAGGGCCCCCACTACAACACTCTGCAGAATGACACCTGCGTCCTGACCCCTGAGGTTACCAAGGGACCTTACGTCTGGCCCCAATCGCAGACTCTGCGTCAGGACATGAGCGAGGACCAGGCCGGTGTTCCTCTCTACCTGGATATCGGTGTTCTCAACATCAACACTTGCGAAGTCATGGAGGATGTCTTGGTCGATTTGTGGCATTGCAATGCTGTAAGTGGAACCCCTAATAGATTCTCAAGATATCAAGGAAGTAAACTAACGAGTTTTGCTCCAGACCGGCTCTTACAGCTCTTTCACCGGACGCGACCCGAACACTCCCTTCGAGGAGCTCCTCGAGCAGCTGAACATGACCATCGGCCCCGACCTGGATTTGCACACCGACGACACCACCTGGCTCCGCGGCATGTGGCCCACCGATAGCAACGGCATCATGGAAATGAAGACCGTCTTCCCCGGCTTCTACGTCGAGCGCACCATCCACATCCACGCCCAGGTCCACACCGACTGGTCCGTCCGCAGCAACGGCACCATCGTCGGCTCCAACATTGCCAACACCGGCCAGATCTTCTTCGACGAGGAGCTCAGCGCCCAGATCATGGCTCTGGAGCCCTACGTCAGCCACACCGAGATCAACCGCACCACCAACGACATCGATTCCATCTTCGCTGCTGAGGTCGTTGGCGGCTGGAACCCGAACATGATCGTTGAGCCTCTTGACGGCGAGGACGTCACCAAGGGCATGCTCGCTTACATCACCCTCGGCGTTGAGGCATAGATGTCATGAATGAGTTGGGCGAAGTCGGTGATTTTGAGTACATAGATTTAGAGGGAAAATGAAGCAATGATTTTGGCCTAAGCTTTGGAAAACTTCCATTTCTTTAAACATAAAGTTGGTCTACAACCGATTTATTGTATGTGAGCAGAGAGATAACCTCGACATGTCGTCAGTAGAGTTTGACCATGTGGGCACTGCGGCAGAAATTCCTCTGCGCCCAAGCTTTATCCCACCGGATGCGGCTGCGTTGCGATCCAGCATTGTTCATCTTATGAACCCCTTGAAACTTTTACGGCTCGGAGAATTTGCGCAATGTTGAAAGTTACGGGTAAGGCGATCTATTAATTACAGCAATCCACTCAACGCCGGCGGGATGCGCAACATTTCCGCTCTGTGAACCAGGCCATGTCCAATGGATGGAGCGCATATCCGCAGGAGACCAAATGTCGACAAATGCACAATGACGAGGTAATCAATCAAGATAAAAACAAGAATTAAAAAAAGGAAAAAGAAGAAGAAAAGAACTATTAGCAAGAATCATCTCATCTTCTTGTTTTTTCCCAGTTTCTCAGACCCCCTCAAGGTCCAGTGTAAAACCGGTGGAAAGATCACGTCTGCAACTACTTGGATTAAGCCTAACGGCACTTCCAGTAGTTCGCCCAAGTCGTAAGACTCTCTCAAACTGCAATGCAAATGACATCAATAATGCTAGGGGAGACCAGTCTCCAACTACGGTAGCGGCAGTATCGGGGCCTGCCGCCCGGTCGGCTTGTCGCCCCACAAATCGAGGAGCCGAAATCTCCACAACGGCATCAGCGCAATCGGCTCCTCAATTTAGCGTCGGCGATTCGTCTCGTCGGCTCCTCAAATCACTGGCCCATTGTGTCATAAGCTGTACTGATGGAAAGAATCCCGCCTAAAAGAAGACACCTTTCTTTTGTATAAAACCCGTTGAGAAGGAAGCTTCACATATCAACTTTCTTCTAACCAATCTCTTTAACATCAGATTTCAACGTCTAAAACAGCCATGTCTTTCGATAATTTTACCACATGGCAGCCGCATTTCAACGACTCGGTTCTCTCAGCCCGAACCGCCTTCAGTTTTCCTGCGGCTGTTCTCGTCTTCGTTCTTTTTTCCTACCTTCGAGGGCTTTACCGTGTTTACCTGCATCCCCTAAGCAACTTCCCTGGGCCAAGACAAGCGGCCAAATCGCATAGTTGGCTGTACCAACAAACCCAGAAGGATTACCCTGAAGATATTTATGAGCAAATCCATCATAAATATGGTAAGACTGCCCTTCTGATCTCTGTGATACCGGTTGAATGTTACAGCTGACAACGAGGGCAGACGCCAAAGCCATTAGAATCGCGCCAAATGAGCTTCACATTACCGATACGAACCTTTACAAGGTTATCTACAGGCAATCTAACCCTTTTCCCAAGAATGAGCCTTTCTACCTGGCATTTAATGCGCCGTCTCCCACGGTCTTCACCGAGATGGACGAGGCTAAGCACAAAGAACGGCGACGCATGCTGAACCCCATGTTCTCGCGTGCAGGTGTCCTCAAGCTGGAGGGTCTTATTCGTGAGCGATTGGCGCTCTTGGAGATCAAGATTGAAAGGCTTCGTGAGAAGCAGAACATTGACTTTTATGATGCGTTTCGGTACGTCTCTCTATGAAACGGTTAATCTTCTTGACCCCTGATTCATTTTGCTTGGTCCGTGGATTGACGTCTCAGCAGACTCCTGACTACCAACATCATTATGGAGTTTTGTTTTGCCGATAGTCGCGGTATGCTGGAGGAGCAGCCCGACAGTTTCAAGTCGCAATTCCTTACAGCTTTCAGCGTTGCTGCATCGGCGCTGAAGACCCTGCAGCAATACCCCTTATTGCGCATAGTCAGCAACGCGATCCCTGTGGCATTGCTGAAAGTTGTCTCTCCAGAACTAGGCAACCTCATTCATTTGACCGATGTAAGTAGCTCCTGGTCACAAGACTTCTTCAAACCGGTAGTTGAAGCATTATCTGTCTGACCCCGAGTCCGTGGAGTTTAGTATGCGGAGCAGTGTGTGAACCGCTGGCGCAAGTCTGACGGATCAAAAGCGGCTGTCAATCATCCCATTGTTCTCGAAAATCTGACATCGCTGTCGGATGTTGCATTGGTTGGCGAATCTCTTGATCTTTTGGTGGCCGGGTCTGACACGAGCGCTACGTCCGTGACCACCGCTCTCTTCGAGATTCTGCGTAATCCCGCCATAGAGAAGAGATTGGTCGAAGAGCTTGACGCTGCTATTCCGGACAAGAATGATTTGCCCCCGCTCCAGACTTTGGAAAAGATCGAGTATTTGGTGAGTGACTCAGACAGTGCCATTGGGTTTTACTTGAAGACTGACTGATAGCACTGATAGACCGCTTGCGTTAAAGAAGGCATTCGTCTTGCTTCAGCAGTGCCTTCTAGGCTTCCACGCATCGTGCCTCATAACTTGTCGGAGCCTCTCGTTGTAGACGGAAAGGTTGTTCCTCCTGGTGTAAGTTTGACTTAATGCTGGCTTGGTGTGAAAACCCACTGACTATGACAGACCATTGTGTCTATGTCAGCTCATACGATGCATTCGAGTGTTGATCTTTGGGGCCCTGATGCTCGATTATTTAACCCTAATCGCTGGTTGGGCCCCGAAGCAAAGGGCCTGGATCAGTATCAGGTCGCTTTCAGCAAAGGCGCAAGAATGTGCATTGGCCAAAAGTAAGCTCAAAGCAATTTCGCTCGTGTTGATACTTCATTTGCTGACTGCAGCCCCAACCTCTAGCCTGGTGCCCGTTGAGTTGACACTTATTCTCGCTTCCATCCTTCGAAAGTACAAGATCACCTTTCCTTCTGGATTCTTACCTCCCAGACGGGTCGACAACTTCACTGTAGAGTTGGAGGGAGGTCTTCCTCTTCAGGTGTCACCGCGAGCCTGAGTTTAAAAGAAGGGTGCCGGGTTAGGCGCAAGCTTCAAAGCTGCCAGGTCAGCGCATGATGGTTTTCGAATTGGCAGGACGTGTACTTCTTGCACTAATTCATAGTGTCTCTGTCAAATAACACAATCAAGTCTTTCAAAGTGACAGAGAACAACTGCCCGATTTGCCATTCCTTCAGCGACGACAGAATGTTGATGGCTTGATTCACGGCCTTGGAGTGACCTCCGGGCATGTGGATATCACCAATGCCAGCAACGAATGGACGCGCTTTTTTCCCCGTCTGTATCCAATCCCATGCCTCTTCACGGTCGCTGTCTTCGTCGAGTCGGAGTATGGGGGATTGGTTTTGCTCAATGTAGCTCTCGCGGCATGCCAGCAACTGGGTTGTCAACGAGCTGTTGTACATCCAGAGAGTAAGGCTCGCGATGAGCATTGCGCAAGGTTCCTGGTAGCCACAGGAGGAACGGTTTCGACACTGGCGAAATATCCTTCCAGCATGAAGTGCCGCAGACCTCGCCCTATCTCCGTGCTCTGAAACCCATGCCATCAATCTTTGTCTAGTCTCGCGCTGCTTGAATCGCGTGACTCTCCATCCTGCAAACGCATACAGATCCTTCAGGGGTAATTCTATAATAAGACCAATGATATGATAATACTGAATTGCGACGGTTCTGATGCGCGTGGAATTTGGTCGCTTGGTCGGATCTAAGAGCAGCCAAGTCCTTGACCAACGACTCATACCAGAAGTGACTCGTTCCTCGTCGTTATTCACTGCTGAGAGGCCTTGGTTTTCGACCTGTTTCAAGAACAGGTGGTCTCGGAAAAAGCAGAAGAGCAGGAGTAAGAGTGCAAAACCCCCCACGTTTTCTGGCAATGGGTTCTGTTTGTATAGTGACTGCATTTCTTCCCGTAATGTAGACAGGTCGTTGTTTTCTAAACTGTTAGCACTCGGAGCAAGCAGAAGTTTCCTCAAGAGGCAATTTCGAGCCTACCTTCGCATGCCTTTTCCCATGCCGAGGCAGATGACTTCTCCCAAAGTCGTTCATGACAAGGAAGTGGCATTTGCGTTGCGAGAGCCTCTGTAGGCACAACTGGCGTGAGATCGAAGAGCAGGCAGCATTGACTATCCAGAAGCTACGACAACGTTAGACTCAACAAGTAACAAGTGTGAAGCGCGGTAGTAGCTCACCCATAGACCAAACGCCGTACGTCGCAATACTTCCCACTCAATCCAGGCTTCCCACTGCGTTTGGACGTTCGACGGCGCTGTATCTGTGTAAATGGTCGTGGCGGCTGCCTCCAACCGAGGCTCAAGTTTCCCCAAAGTGACGGCCAGAATGCCTCTTGTTACCTTACTCCTTTCCACATTCTGTTTGTCGTTGGAGAAGGCCATTGACACCTGGCTGAGAAGCACTGTTTGAGCTAGCCAAGCCGGAATGGTGTCGTTTGGTGGCAGATTCCCGACCTATACTTTGTATTAGACGCTAGAAACAACCTGATACAAAAGGGAACATATTACATACGTGGTGCTGTGCAGCATGGTAGACAAATTGGTCAAGTTCAGTCCCAGAGCACATTTCTCCAGCCAACTTTGAGAAGCGCCGCCCAACATTACCAACGGCCAATACCAGCAAATACGGGGCGAAGTTGGGATCGAACGTTGGCCGATGGATTATGGGTAATATGTCGTGGAACTCTTCGAAGTAGAGCTGTATGAAAGCGTTCAAGGTGTTTAGAGATAGGCTTGAGAATGAATCGACGGGTCTTGTCATACGACTCATCGTGCAAACCCATGCACTCAGATCCTCAAATGTCTCCGAGGTGAGCTCAGGTACGTGACCTAAGTTCTCCAGATCGGCGTCTAAGCTCGGAGATGCTGAAATGAGCGTTTGGTCGTGCTGGTGCTGGGTTGTAGATTGAAGTAAGAGAGGAGTGGACACGGGATCGATCGTGAAGGTTTCATTAGTCGTTCCCAGTGCTGGCCAATTTCCAGACGGAAGATTTGGAAAGGCCATAGGACTTGCGAAGTTCACCATTTGCAGTGCAGCATTGTTAACATGCAATTGTGCTTCGTTCCAAGTCGTGGAGAAGATCTCATCCCATGCGGTGGGAGAGGCGTCACAGGTGACGAGTACCATATCTGCCTCACCGCCTGTATTCATGGTGTCAAAGTCAGATAGGATGGGGGTTTCCAGTGGGCCTATTGAATGTGAGGGTAAAGTTTCTACTGATGCCCTCTCCGACTCAGTGACGGGTCTCGTGCTCGTTGATCTAGACTCTCGTCTGACGTGAGACTTAAACCTCGAAGACTGAGAAGGGGCCGTCAGTTATCAATGATAGGAGATCGCTTTGCGGGATGAAGAATTCTATAAGGTCTTACCTGTCGGGCGCGACGAGGTAAATATTGACATTGTCTTTCCTTTTGCGCACATCTAGTACAAGGTTGCAGTCCGTCGCCATCGCACCTCTGTTTGGCGGTGCGACAAGGGACACAAGCTTTGGCTCCCCGGATCTTGTCGGCCACCTTCAAATTTTGCTTAATTGAGGGTTCGTGGACCAATTCGTGTCGCTCAAGGGTGTCTCTGTCAGGGTTCTCGCCTTCAGTACTTGTTTTAGATATATGGGAATACCTCTTGTCCTCCGAAGTCAAACACACCTTCTAGAGAAATGACGCCTGCATTTGGAACAAGCGAAAGGCTTGTAATCCTCATGGAGGAAAACGTGCCTTTTTAGATGATCTTGGCGCTGGAATTCCATGCCACATCCCGGGCAAGGGAAAACCGATGTTAGTTTGTCAAGGGGTGACGCCATTCCGATACGATGACAGATGAGAAAGAAGAGAGCGGAGGAATTAACCAAATTAAGTCCAGTCGCGGGGAAGGAAATGCACCAAGTTTACGATGAGGGCCGGCCCGCTTTGCATTACCGATGTCCGTCACAGTGGGAGTTAGGGGCCTACTTGGCTTGGGAGCTCATGCACAGCAAACGCCAGGGACCTCCTTAACAGCGGAATCAGTTGACATGGGGCACTCGGCGCGGGGGCGATTTAGCCCCCGAGCGGTGGATCGTCGTTGAATCATCACCCTCACAATTGGTCAGTTCCGACTGCATGTTCGCCAATTCAATCGTTCTCAGTCTATCTCTAATTTCAAGTTGCAGGCATTGTTCTATCAAACCAGCCGCGAAATAGCACTGAGTCCGAGGTCGTCGTACTCAGGAACAAGTTTCTTCCATAGGTACAGTGTGCAGAATGTTTCACACCCCACAACTTCCGGGCTGAAATGTCGGCCAAAGATCGCTATTTAATACGGATTGTCTCTAGAACACGTAATACGCCAAAGTATTTAGCTTACCTTCGTTGAAATGGAACTTCGCACTTCCAGAAAGAAAGTTGCTTGCCCTACACAGCCACCGGCCGAGGGGCCAAGTGGACCATGAGAGGATGCTTAGCCCACACACTGAACGAGCGACCCTTCTGCAGCCAGTCCATGCTCTCTGCCGCAAGTTCGATATCGAAGTTCCAGATCACACGAGCAAGGAACATGCGCATCTCAACATACGCCAAGCTAGATTTCATTAGCAAAAGAAACGGTTGAATACCATACTTTTCGAGTCTTACTTCTTTCCAATACAGTTGCGCGGACCAAAGGAGAACACATTCATACACTCCTTTCGGTCACCGGCGAACTGTGGGTCGTCAAGCCACCGGTTGGGGATGAACTCGTCAGGTCGGCTAAAATTGCTGCTGCTGTGATACATGGCCCAATGCGGAACTGACAACACGGTCTGATGGATTGTTAGAAATAATGCATGCAAGCAATTTTGAATTTTGATAACATCTTGAACTCACATTTCCTGGGACTCTCTTTCCCAGAACAAGATTGCCCTCCGGTGGTGTGATCCGAGGCAAAGCATTGGGTGCCGGAGAAAAGAAACGCAGGGTTTCCTCAAGAACAGCCTGAAGATATGGAAGATGCGCGGTGTTGATAGAATTCATCTCTGACTCAGAGGTAAATGCAGATCGAATCTCTTCAGCCAACGTCTTGAGGATCGCAGGGTGTGTCGTCAGCATGTAGATGGCCCCTGAAAGGGCAGTGGCTGTGGTCTCCGAGCCAGCAATGATGAGTCCTTCGGAGTTCTCGTTCAACTCCTCACGAGAGACGGTCTGTGTACCACGTCAGCCTCAGGTTTTCAAACGTAAAGTTGCAAATCATCACACATACCAAGCCACCTTTTCCAACGGTCATGCCATGCACCAGGTCAGGTCTGGCATCTGTCAATGTCAAGCGCTTAGACACCTTCTCTCGTGTAAGTTCCTTGTGCTCAGCCGCCTTTCTAACAAGTTGAGGGGTGACGAAGAATGGGAGCAGATGGTTCGCGACTGGGAACCGAGCAAGTGCAGACCGCATAGCCGAGGTCTTGACATTTGCAAAGACCAATTCGACCCACGGGTGCATAGCTGATTGTTGCAGACAGCCGAACGGCTCTCCAAAAGTCAAGTCCCCAATGATATCGAAAGTCGTGTAGTTAAACCACGCACAAATGTCAACCGCTTTACGGCCTTGTTGGCTGTTCTCATGGAGACGCTGGATCAGCAAGTCGATGTAGCCCCTGATCATCGGTTCCTGGTCTCGAAGCGCTGCTGACGAAAATCCGTGAGACATAAGTCGCCGGACGCGTGAGTGGTCAGTTCGGTTGAGACCGGTGATGAGTGGTGGGACAGCGTAGAAAGCCGGCTTGCCGTTTTCTACTTCGCCCGACTTACGGTGGCCCATGATCGCTTGCCACGCCTCTGGTGACGTGAAGGACAGCTCATTGGGACCAACTCGAATAACGGGGCCGTACTTTTCGTGCATATCGCGGAGCTTGACGTGGTAAAGCCCGCCCGTGTAAGAGCGAAGCCACGGGATTTGGGAAGCCGCCCATAGCTTTGGGCCAGGATACTTCCGGAGAGGGTGTAGTAGTATGTTATATAGCGGAAGGAGGACGATGAAGTATACGATGGCCTGTCCGAGGCTTCTAGTCAGCGCACATGATAGAAATCATCACAAATTGAGAACAAACCACACTGATTGCAGCAGAGACTGCCGCTATCACCGGGTAGGAGTCTGCGAGACCCGTGAGCCGTGTTGTAGGCAAAGCCATGTCCATATTTGTAATAGAGAATGAGTGAAGAAGCGCCTGCCCAATGTGTTTTGTGATGAAGTGATCATAGAAACTTATATACCGTTTCTTCTAAGGTTCCATCTCCATCTCCATCTCGACCAAGCCCCCATGATGTACGGATAGCTCCAGCCTCCGAGTCAATATGCTTGCTTTTTCTCCACGACGTGAACTCTCGCTTCCACGTCATAAACAGGCCAATTAGTTCTACAATACGTTTGGCGAAGGCGGTATGTTGTGGTGCATTGCAGTACTATATGCGCCGAGGGTTTCAGTTACCACATAATTCCCCGTATCATATCGCGGCACTTGGAGCTGCGACGATCGCGGGATGGAAGGTGGGTGACATGCGGGAAGCATGCGGGCGTCATACGGCATCCGGCTGCAACGTGCGCACGGGTTTTCGGGCGGTTCGAGTTGCGTGGTCCACTGTAAAATTACAGGAGTGTCAGCTACCGCCACATTTTGGGCAGAAGTCGAGACTTCCGAGCTCCTCTTTCTAAGACGAACCAAGTCATGGGTGGTGAGCTTAAACGAACGGGGCATCATCGGGATAAGGCCGACCGACAGTTGAATTATAGGCGAGATGTAAGCATGTGCTTACATATTGGTAGATCATTCATGAAGAGGGTTCATATCTCATATCAATGTCAGCATTAAAACAGATGTCATTGTCGATCATGACTTCTTGCAGACAATCGTCATCTCAACCAGCCAAATGCTGTCGCAAGGTTGAGGTCCAACAGACAAACGGCCAGCATTGTTCTCAATGATCAGCGTGACTATTTCAAGAGCATGTAAGCTCTCCCAGAGTGGAAGCATCAGCATTCACGCTCCTAATCTTGCATCTATTCAATGTTTGTACCATTCACAGAAGACCATCCAGAGTGACAGTCCACAGAGTAGTGCATGATTTGCACGTGATTGGAGGCGTGGCTCATCAGCTACATGATGATAATAAAGCAAGACATGTATTCTTACTCAGGCCAATCAAGTGGCCTGGAATTAGCAAAATGCTTACTTTTCCGCCGCTCCGAATCCTTTCGGAAGCCTCGACCAGACCAGCTGTCGAGTGGTAGTGGGAGTCTCCGTGGTGGGGGCGGCTGTAAGCCACTGTTCCTCCCTCTAGTTTTAGGTACGCACAGCCACCTAGCATTCTATCCGAAGGTGTTCGGAACTTACAGTTCGCCGGAACGTTAATGCACATCTAGATTAACACGCGCGGAACTTGGTTGAGATAAAAGTGAAGATGCTCCCAATTTTTCAACTGCTTCTTCACTTTCAAACTATATTGCTAGATGGCTGGTTTTGACATGATAATCTCTACCCCAATCCAATCATCTTCATCAACCATGGCGACTCTGTTAGCACCTTGCCACATCATCTCATACGCAACTCTACTGGGCACAACCCTCTTCCAGACCTTCGTCAACACCAAAGTTTGTTACAACGAGCTTCCGAAGACTGCTTTCACAACCCTACAAAAACGACTTTTCCCCATCTACTTTCGATGTCAATCTATCTTGCTGGTTGTAACGGCACTTACATTCCCGCCTAGTGGGCCAGCATCTCTACTGAAAGACAAGCGGGATTGGGTTGCGTTTGCCATTGCTGGCATCACCGCAATCCTGAACCTGTTCATCTATGGCCCCAGAACGAAACAAGCGATGATTGATCGTATTCATCAGGGTAATGAAGAGTCGCATTCATTTCGTCAATATATTGTTGCTAACACTCGAATACAGAAACTCGCGACGCAAAACAGCCGGACGTCGTTGATGAGATTAGCCCAGACATGCAAGCCTGCCGGAGGCGATTTTCTCGAAACCATGCCATGAGCATTCATCTCAATTTGATCTCAATCTTTGCCATGGTATGGTACGGCGTCAGACTTGCGTCCCGGCTGAAAGTCGAGGTGGATTGAGCGGCTTGTTGCTCCGACAAGCCCGAGATGCACTTAGGCTTCTCTAGTTTCCTCTGGCTGATAGACTGCATGAATACAGCTTCTGTATCATTAGCATTGAATTAAGTAACTCAGACTCGTTAGAAAGAACTTTGCCCAACCTCCTGTAGCCCACAAATATCGTTGGTGGCTCTGAGTTGGCTCGCAATTGATTCAACAGAGGCTCGGAGAAATGTTCCTGTCCAATAAGCCGCCCAGACACGAACTCATGACAGGGCTTGGCCGACGTCATGGTGCGACAATGCTCAAGTCATCTTGAATTGTGATTACGATCTCGTGGCAAACTCTTGCAAGATTTCAGGGCATCAAATCATTCTATTACTTCTGTTGTATCCAATGTGTCACGCTGGAAACCTTTACAGCTCCTCAAACTCTGGCAGCTGCCACGGGCTTCCAACAGCAGTAGATTTTCTATACACCATTCATTATTCATGCTTTGTCATTGAACTTCAGGCACACATGACTCACGGGTCGTAGTGCAAGAGCTCCTGTGGTCCCTCGGATCCAATGTCGTAAAAGTCCTTGCAGTCCGAGAACGAAATCTTTGGCTGTCCAGCGTAGAAGTCGTCATACTTGGCGTCAAGAGCATCGCGAAGGTTGTTGACAGTTCCATCGGGGTGGATCTGACTCCAAGGGAGTCTGCAACTCTCCGCCTTGCAGCTTTTCAGGACTAAGAGAAGGGCATCCAGGCGGTCTTTCACAGATGACAGTGGCCTATCCAGGAGTTGGCCAGTTGCGCTACCAGCCAGGTTGTCCATCTGGCCCGGGTCCTTCTGCTCTGGGCGTCAGCAATCATTCTATTCGCAGCTTCGGAGTTCGACATGTCAACTTACCTTCATGTCGTAGAACTCGCGTTCATTGCTGCACCATACGGAGTAGAACAAGCTGTACCCATCACCAAGAACACGCATGGCTTTGTAAGTGTTGTTGGCCGAGACTGCACAATTTAGTCAGTGAAAGCTCCGTTTCGATTCCACGGTTCTTCTCACCTCCTCCAAAAACATCATAACCACGTTGCGTGCCCCAGAACTCGACGTTCACGTGATCATGCTTGGGATCGTTCTGTGCCTTCGCGATCCCGTCTTCCAAGAAAGGGATAGGTGACCCATCGAAGTCATCGCGGAGGGTGATGTTGGCAATTGAAAAGATGGTGGGCGCGATGTCAGTGTGGGTAGTGACAAAGTCCACCGTCTTTCCCTTGGGAACACCGGGTCCACGGATGAGGAACGGAACGTTGATGTCCTCCTCGATGGCGCAGGTCTTTCCGGGCTTGAGACGGTGCTGGCCAATGTGAAAACCGTTGTCGGAAGTGAAAATGACGTAGGTGTTGTCGAGAACGCCGGCATCTTCGAGACGCTTGAAAACAGCATCGACCATCTCATCGACAGATTGCAGTGTCTGGAGGCGGCGGCGGTAGTAGTTGTCACCGTAGGCGATTTCAGAGGAGTTGAGCTTGGGGATAATCAAGCCCCAGTTGGCCATACTAGGCTGTTTTTTTTTGTCGTGTTAAACATACTGTTCCTTTGACAAGTACTTCAAAAAAAAAGGTCGAGACTTACCTTATCTGGGTTGAAATTGTAAGTCCGGGGAACTGTGATGTTGGGGAAAAGGTTCTCATGTCTCTTGGCGGGAATCGGTGGCGTAGCTCCGGCGCTTGTCTCACCACCAAGGCCGTTGTTGTGAGGCCCAATGGGCGCAATACCGACGAAGAAAGGCTTGCTGCCGTTGAACTTGAGGGCGTCATCTAAGAAACCAAGTGCCCTCTCAGCGACCAGATCATTGCTGTACTCCCCGGGGTACGTCTGAGGCGGGCTGTCGTTTCTTTGGAATGTCGCGTTCAAGTAAAGGTAGGTGTTGGGATCAAGCAGGACTAGGCAGTAAAGTTAATTGGGTTCCGATCATACTTCAGCTTCCCGGTCACTTACAATCACTTCCGGTCCAACCCTTAGGGTGGGGGTTGTTCCAGTTGTCGGTGCTATGGGCGTTGAAGAGCTTGCCCGTGTAGTAGGTGTTGTAGCCAGCATCCTGCAGCCAGACAGGCAAGTACTTCTCATTGTATCCCTGAGAGACAAACTTGGGATATCCACCTGAGTAGAATTCTGGTCAGAAAGTCTCGCGATGGAACGTGACAGGCTTTGCTCACCATGAGGCGGAGTAACGTAGGTGACATTAGTGTTGTGAGCAGCTTGGCCTGTCAATAAGCTGACTCGCGACGGGCAGCAGATCGAAATAGTGCAGAAGTGCTTGCGGTAATATGTTCCCTCATTCACGAAGTGCTTCTGCACGAACGGCATGTAGTCGAGTGAGCCGAGCTGTTCATCCTGGTCATCGGTGAGAATGAAAACGATGTTGGGTTGGCGCTGTTGAACGTTCTGCGCTACCACGGCGCTGGCGCTGAGCGCCGCGGTCAACAGCTTTGGCAGACTGAGAAATGACATTGCAACAATTGACCTCCAACTTCCGAGAGTGTCCAACAGCAGCAAAGATTCACAAGCAAAGCGCGGAAGAAGAAGAACCAAGCCCTCTCCCTTCAAGCTCGCCGTCGAGGCTACACCGACTACATATCAAGAATTTCATTACCATGCGCTAATTAGCAATGACGGACAAGTGCATCATTTCTCCGACCTCACAGTCCCATCGGCTTCTACGCAGTACCTTTCGAATGTCACTCCAAAAGGGGGCCGGGCCCCGACTCAAAGGTGAACTAGACGGCGGTCCGGGGGGGCCCGGTGTAACGGGTGTGGATACTCGGCCGTCCATGTCCCTTCCGTTGACCAACCGGGTTGACTCCATAGTTGACCAAATGGATACCAGAGCCATATCAACGGCTGTCGCCATCGGGTCTTTCGATTTCGTCATCCTGTCAGCTAGCCTAAAATCACTACGATCACCACTTTTTTAAATGGAAATTGGGAGATATTCTCGGACTTTGGCCCTGTTGTAGAAGAAAAGGCTCATGTTGTCAAAATGGGGCCCCGCGGGAAACGTTCCTACATATAGGTATCTCTTCGTAAATATTGACGTATGTCTCGTCAAAAGTCCGAACTCCGAGTAGCAATTGGGCTACGAGTCAAAATTTGGTGTCTTTTCAGGGTCAGTCGGAGCTGTCAGCCTCTCGCTTCTCGTGCCGGAGGAGGTGCGGTTTGGTGCAATTCGTAGTTTGACTCGTGTCGCCTACCCTCCCGTTTTACACTAGAGGCTCGGCTGAGAGTGCTCATAGAGTATGAATTGGCGCTACGGCTGAAGTTGCAATAGAACGTACGGATATCCCAAATCAATCGATTATGGTCCAGAATTCCAGCTTGTATGACAGCTACGATGATTGTATCACGACATTGAACATCTCATTAGGTTGACGGGATTTTAATTGCAAACAACTACAAGCACGAATTGCACGAGATATGTTGTTGGCATGAATGCATTCGACATCACCGTTCAAATGGGAATTGAGAGACTTCTGTGAAAAATTTCTGTTCGTCGTAGCATACAGCTTTGTGATTGAGGAGGTATGGCGAAACATGGTGTAGCTAGTATTGATTCAGTGATAATTGTTTCTCGATCCAAATGCAAACTTGAATAAAGAGTGTGTGTTCCTATTCTCGGCGTCAATATTCGCGCTGGAGCTGTTTATGAAAAGATTCCAAGCTACGCGTTACATTATGTATGAGGGTTTTGCTAGTTAGCATAGAGCATTCGACTCAGCACCAGATCCAGGGTTTGAGAGTTCGATGTAAGTGCGCAAGGTATGATTCAATAATTTTTCAGTGTAGATTGACATGAAATCTAAGCATTATGTATATCATTAAGACTCGCAATTCCCTATGATTCCCCCAGCCTAGGTATACCATCAAACAGAGCCAGCCAGCTCAAAAGACTCCACGCAACGCTGTGCCAATTTCCATCAAATGTAGACTATTCCTCGGTTCGCTCATCCAGAGATAGCAAAGGTACTTCTGGCCCTCAACCTCGCTCCGTAGAAGTAAAGCAGCCAGATTCCAATGATTCCAATCGTGCTCAGTCCACCGAGCAGACTCGTGCCCCTTGCGACACCTAAGTTGCCATACAGCGGTCTCGCGAACAGGATGCTCGCAAACGCCAGCGCCGACCGGAAGAAGTCGTTGCCGGCAAACAGGCTGGCTGCGTACTGCGGGTAGCTCAGCGGTACGTACACGAAGATGCACTGCATTACCACGAACACTGTGGCGCCATAGACCGTGATTCCGATCGTCGGCGCAATCCAGTGGATTGCAGGCGATGCAGTCCACGCGAAGATGAAGAGACCGATCGTGGGGCCGAAGGCTGCAGGCAGAGCAGGAACAAGGCGGCTCTCCTGCACGGGGAAGCCGAACTTGCGGATGCGGGGGATCATGTAGAAGGCGAGGTAGGACATGTACATGGCGACGCCGATCAGGCAGGCGACCAGGATACACAAGAAGACGAGACCGATCTGGCCGAGGGACATGTGGTAGTAGATCGGGTAGACGAGGGGGAATACCTCGAAGAAGCTGTAGTAGATGCCGTAGATGATGGCCGTGTAGATTTGAACGAAGAGAATGGCCGGGTCCTTGAGTGTGATCTCGAGGGGCTTGATGAGGGCGTCGATAACCACGGCTGAGGTCTTGAGGTTCCGCTGGTCGATCTCAGATTGAGACATGAAGCGCGAGTTGCCGGTGAGCTTGCGGAGTCGTTTGGCGCGGCGGAGGAGGATGTTGGGGGCGGAGGTCTCGGGGAGGAAGATAAACATCACGATGAAGACTGGGGCGGCGGCCCAGAGGATCTCCCAAAGGGACCAGCGCCAACCCTTGGCTGTGACAGCGTAGCCTGAGAGGAGGGGGCCAAGAGCGGGACCTAATTGATGATTAGAACGATATTGATAAGAAATACGATTGGGACTTGCTTACCGCAGTATGCAGAGCTAGTCCACATGATGAGTGCAAATGGGTAGGATAGGTTCATCATGGAGTAGATGTCACCTAGTGATGCAGCTCCCGAAGCAAGGCATGGAGAGCCGAAGAGACCCTGCAGGAAACGGAGGACCATCAGACCGGCGTAGTTGTCGACCAAAGGCGCAGGGATAGAGACGATAACAAAAAGAAGCATTGTAACAATGTAAATCGGGTTGCGGCCTATTCTGGGGATCTCGGAAAGGGGGGAGAACACCAGTGGGCCGATGCCGTAGCCCAGAACGAAGAGGGCGAGGCCCAATGAAGCTTCAGTGAGATTGACGCCGAACTCGTTGACGACACCCTCGATTGAGCTCGTGTATATTGCTGATGAAGTATACACCACAAATGTGTAGATGCAGATAATGGCAGTGATGAGGAGGCGCTTGTTGTTAGACCAATTCAGGGGATTGCTCAGGTCGTCGGAGAAGTACCAATCCACCAAAATAGCACCATCTTTGGTCTTCTTCGGTGCGATAGGTATACTCTTGGTCCTTTCAATCTCGTGAGCCTCGTCGACTTCCAAGCGTTCCTGTGAGTACGGAGCCGTCTCCTCTCTGCTCCGCGTCCGAGTGGCCCCGACACCGTACGGTCCGGCGTCAGCTGTCTTCTCCTTGGAGATTGTGTTCTCATCGTCGCTGTGGCTGGAAGCGGAGGAGCTGGCCGGCGCCGGTGATGTTACGGCCGGGGTGGGTTCGGCGGTGTCGTTCTTCTCATCGGGAGAATTCATAACGTCAAACCATTGTTGCGGGAGCTGGAAGTCGGGCTCTTCTTCCGGGTAGCGGAGAAACTTCGTCCCTGTGAGGAGACGGATGAGCTGGCCCACCGGGGCGTCTATGATTAGGTTCGCCATTGAGACGTTGTGTGATGATGTGGCTTGGGCGCTGGTATCTATGATGCCAATCCTGCGATGGAGAGATGTTGGGTTGGTTGGTTTGCTGTCGCAGGCTCTAGACTTATGTGTCTATGCCTTCAGGTCAAGTATGCTTGATGTTGAAGCTGATGGAGTGGTGAGAAAAGAGATTCTAGACATGAGATATTCATGGCATCTATATACTCATCATCATCTCGGACGAACAATGGAACAAGCCTCTACATCGACACCAAAGGGACTAACATCGCGCCTAGCACGTCAATGATGACCGAGCAGGTGTCAACCCTTCGTCCGTCCGTGGCAGCCCGGGCTTACGAGCACCATTAAACGCGACGCGGAAGAAATCAAGTCCCCTTTCTAGCGCGTGTTGATATCAATTATGAATCACACCGGATCGAAGCTTTCGAAGCTACCGGAAAGGGACGATGGAGCGCATGCATGGTACCGCCTGTCTGGGTTGCTTTCGTGCTCCAGCGGCGCAGGGACTGGGGCACTCGGTTTCCCCAATGGGCAAATCTGATTACCACGTCTCAAATCTGCTGCGGTAAGATCTAACCGTGTCACCGGGCCATTGGACCCCCGTTTCGCGTCTGGACTTTGCGATTCATTCCGAGTCGTCTGGAGCAAGAGACGACATCATCTAGGGCTGACGTGACGCCGTGGGGAGGGAGATGGCTTGCGGGCGGGCGCTGGAGTTTAGCACGCTAGACCCGTGTAGGGAGTTGGCGTTCCCTGAAGGTGTAGAGCGCGATAGTGCTGATGGTCAGACATTGGTGCTTCCATGTAAGATTGAGATAACGGGCGGTACATGACAGAATCACTAATCCGCCCCACGGATTTTGGTGTATTTATCAGCGAGATCCGGCATCCCTCGTAAATCTGTTTGGAAGGATGTCTGTGATTGGTTTGTCCGCAAGGAAGAAACCGAGCTAATGTGCGGTTGGGGTCAAAAGCTTAAGCCCAATCGTCATCCCGCGCCGACTTACAGGTTACACCATTCTCGAATGGGAAAATGTTTTCCTCCGACTCTTATAAATCCGTATGCCGCCAAGCAACTAGAATGCCTTTTCTATGTTGAAGCTTAGAGCCTGAGAGAAAGCTGTCGAGGTGCGCTGGTGTGTGGCTTACGTCGGCAGATGGCATGTCAGGGACGTTTGCAGCATACAGTAAGCACCACTGGACAAAATCCCCCTGGCCGTTTGGAAGCTTCTTCACGAGACGTGAGGTTGTTTAACTAGCTCGAGATGATGATTCCAGGTGTTCACGTCGTCTCATGTGCTGAAGCTTGGATGCCCCTGTGGCTGCCAATGAGGCAGACCCTCTCAAGCACAATGGTCGAATTATTCAGCTGAGAGGAGTCTGTCAGCAGAGCCCAACTTCATATCGTTAGTGCCTGAGCTACGTCTCATGTCTGCATCCCGGCAACAACGGTTTAGATAAGGTTAATTGACGGCAGATGAGTCACGCTGGACCACCCTCTCGGGTTTCCGGTTGAGATCGGGACAAACGAACGTCCGGATGTTGCACATGGCTCTCTGGTGGTGAGCGGGAATAGTGCTAGTCTCCGTGTTTGCTAAGTCCGACGCGATTAACAGCTCTGGAATCCTCTGCAGCAAATGGATCTTCAGTAACAACTATCAAGCTTGATTCATCGTCTCTCCAGCTATCAAGTATGACAAAACTATGTTTTACCCTACTAACATACACCCATAACCAATATCCGAAAGGCTTTTCTGATAGATTATACTCTTTTAAGATGCACCCTTCTGTTTGGGTATCGCAAGGTTTCGTCTACCTCATGCAGAAATGACAGAGCTCATGTCTTTTATTCTACCCCCCTGCTACTTCATTGACTTCCTAGGCAGCCTGGCTTCTGAGCGGTCACATATGCTCAACATATCGGTATCCATCACAATTCTCGGGATACCTCACCTTCTTTCTAGCTGCCGGACTTCAGTTTAGCGACCTTTCGTCAAGTCTTCCTGTCGCATAGCCTTCTTTGAGGTGGAGTCTTGCTATCCGGGCGGATAACTACCATGTTAGTTGTAATAATTTATTTTATATCAATGATTCTATTACTCCTATTGTCCCTGTCGTCCTTGTCGTCACTATCGTGCCTGTATTCCCTATCGTTCCTGTTGTCGTTATCGTCCCTGTAGTCCCTATCCCTAACGTCGTCTCTAGTCGTCATTATCCTCACTATTATCGTTGATGCCTACTATCCGCCCAGATAGCAGAACTCTTGAGGTTATGCTGCTTATAACAAGGCCACCTTCCTCAAGAAATCCGGCCGCGATAATCAGATAGGTCTTTGTGCTTTTTCTTGCATCTCAATGAGAGTCTCAAAGCTACAATCTGAAACTTGTCAAGAACAAGTCCGGCCTTCCAATTACACGTTCATTGTGTGTATGGTCTGAGGAGTTTGGTGGTCTTCTTCAACGATGTCGCACTGGGTCCTCTTGAAACTGGCCTCAAACCAATCGCCGTGGGATCTTACGCGTGTTCAAGATGTGAGCATTATAAGATGCCCATCGTCCGCAGCCCCTGATTGCTCTCAGTACACCACAACTGCACAATACCACCATTCAACACCGTCGTTGCAACTGCATCATTGTCACTTGCGCCCCATCAACAACACTGCAAAAACGCCCATCACCTAGAGAGTCACATCAACCAGATTATCATCTTGAACTATCGTTGCCCATCCGAGACAATGGCCTCGAGCAGCAACCCGGATCAACTCAATGACGAGGACGCCATGTGCGTGGACAGCCCCGTGGAGCAACAGTCGCCTTCAGTAAGTCGAAACTTGGACCTGGATCTTGACGTTTCACAGGCCATGGCCTAACTCATGATCGAAGAGGATGTGAACGCTGGCGAGCCGATGTGTCTTGACGAACCAGAGACCTAGCATGCCTCGGATGCAAACAGACAATGTACTGTAACCGACCGCGTCGTCTACGACATACTCGCTCGCAGCGGCATCACTGGTTACATTCCCTGATAGCATGTGTTGTGTCTACCTCTACTTTCAAGTTTTTGATGTCTAATTAGGAAGACAATAGGTAGACAATAGGTAGACAGTGACGAATACAAGGAGCTTCAGCAGGTATTATGAGATCGTAAAGATGTCCTGGGCAACATTTAAGTGGCTTTACTTGGTGTCGTGATCTTTTGTGTTTTCTACCCTCAAAATAACTTCAGGGTTTATCGAGTTCATCTGACAACGCACGTTTGATCCGACCTATGCCTCTCCATACAAACAGACACTAACATTTACCAAGATCGATTCAACAGCTGATCAACATATCATAATCATCACGACGTCCAAGGATGCCTCTCGTCAGAATCGTCCTCCAACCCACCAGTCTCCTCTCCCAGCCCTGTAGTCCTCTTCACCTGCTCCGCAAACGACACCATCAGCTTCGCAATGCCAGACTGGACGTCCATGTTCCTCTGCTCCGCCTGCTCCACCAACCACCAGACACGCTCATCCTGCGCATCGAGAGACTTCCTCACAAGCACCAGCAACGTCTGCTGGCTGATCCATGCCTCGGGCTTGGCGCCAGTCTCCGGGTCGGGAGCGTCGCCCAGCATCTCCACGCACTTGTACGCCATGTCGAGGTCGCCCGCCATGACATGCTCGAAGATAACGTCCGCAAAGACCTGCCGGTCGCCCTTGAGCGCCAGCTCCGGGTCCTCGGCCACCAGCACCCGCCGCGCCTCCGCGTCCTCGCAGGCTTGCAAGAGATACCGGACCGTAACGTGGTTCGGGGGAGCCTCCGTGTAATTAGGGGCATTCCTGTAAATCTCCAGCGCCTTGGCATACCCATGCGTCTCAACCGCAGCCTCGACGAGCACATTCAGCGCCGCTATCGGGATCTTATACTCCTTCTTCAACGCAGCCAGCGCCTCGAGGGCTGAATCCAGGCTCTCCGGCTCCTTCTTGACCCACTCATAGATCGAGCGCGCGCTGGCGTACGGCGCGACGGAGATGGCGTTGAACATGATACACAACACCCTCAGCGCGCCCTCCAAATCCCCGACGCTGCCGTAGCAATCGATAAGCGGCTCGTAGTGATGCGCCTGCAACTTCCCGCCCCGCTGCGCTATCAGCTTATTCGCGTTCGTGACCAGTTCGAAGTCATGGTGCCGCGCCGCCGTGTTAACGATGTTCAGCAGCACGCCCTCGGGCAAGGCATACCTGTCCGCCTCGTACAGCCGGCCCCAGACGTACCGCGTGCCCTCGTAATGGTACGCCTGGCTGCAGACGTCCAGGAGCATGTGCCACAGGGACAGCGGGCTCTCGGCGGCATCGTCGGCGGCCGCGGTGGTGTGCGCCTTGCTGTGCGCCAGCCGGACGGCCTCCTCGACGAACCCGCGCTGCGCGAACATGAAGATGAAGATGTCGTAGACCCACGGCTGCACGGGGACGTGGTTGTCGATCATGCTCTCCAGCTTGTCGAGGGCGAGCTCGAACTGCCCGTCGCGTAGGAGGCCGAGGGCGACATGGCCGTCTGCTTCCGGGTTGACTTCCGTCCAGGACTGTTTCATGGCTGCGAGGACCTCGTTTCGGACGATGTAATCGGGGTGGACTGCGAGAGCCTGTATTCCCACTAGTTAGCTTATGAGATCTGGCACTTTTTCTTCTGATATCGTACCGCTAGCGCTGCGTGATGAATGGCCGGCGAGGGCGCCAAGTGCAGCTCCCTCATCTCCGCAAACAGCTGTGCCAGCATCGCTGCGGAACCCTGAACGTCTGCCATGGCGACGACCAGGTGCTCGTACAGCGCGGGGCTCAACTCGGCGTCGCGGTCAGTGACCAAATGTGTTATGATCGTCACCACCTTCTCGAAGCTCTTCGGCTGCCCGCGCAAGACTTCCAGTGCTTCGTACACAGCAGCCTCCGGCGCAGCTCGCAGCGCTTCTATTGGGTCTGGTTTAGAGGGGTCCCGCGGTCGTTGTCTCGCCGGCGGCTCGTCTTTGACGGGAACAAGTCGGCTTCTCGCATCTTCAAGCTCCTTCTGCGTGGCAGCTTCGTGGTATGCGCCGCCCCCGTATCGTCGACATTGTGTTCGGACTGCGCGGGGTCGAGTGGTGAGGGTGGAGGGGAATCGAGGTCTCGTTGCTGGCGACGGGCGGGCGATGGCTGGAGAGCTCAGTAATTTTGCTGCGGCATGTGCGTCGACGGAAGGGCAAAGGCAGCGCCATAGGCTGTCGAAAACTATTCGGGATCCCGACATGGGAGTTGGCAATATTCGGGGTTCGCGTTTCTGCCAAAATACTTGGAGCTGTACCTGGCAGAATTCGGAGCTTTCGTCACCGAACATCCTGGCCGGCGCGGGGTCACGTGATATTCAATGACTGTTCCTGGACAGCTCTCGAAGTGCAGCAATATGAACACGGGCAAAGCACTTGAGCAGGATCTTCATCTCATGGATATCTCTTGTTTGATTGTAGAGTACTTAAAATGATTCATTCGGCGTGCACGCGTTTCCAGGCCCAGGTAGCTGCTGGTGATGCCTGGGGAAGTCTCCAACCGTCAGCCCAACAGCAGCACGCCCTGTCCCTCCGTCGCAAGACGCTCTTTGGTGGGTTCCATGGGCAGATGCTTCTCTGCTTTGGTATTATTCTGGATTCCGGACCTCTGCGTGGCCCGTTGCGCCGTAGCTCATTCTCGCATTCCTCGCAGTCATGGAAACCTCCCGCCTCATGATGATGGGCCGCGGCCCCTTCCACGGCCGCCTCTCTGTCCTCTGCCACGTCCCCTGTCTCCGCCACGGCCGCCGTGGTCGCCTCTCGATTGTCCGCCCCTGCCTCCCCGGAAACCTCCCTGATTGTTCTGCTGGTTCTCCTTGACCAGATCGATAATATCGTCGGGAACTCGGAGGTATTTAATCTGTTGCAGCGCGTCAGCATTCCGTGTCACTGGGTCTAAAATGGGTCGCGGGCCATTGTTCATACGTTGTTTCCCTTCACGTAAACCTCGGGTATCTTAACGAACTTGTCACCTTCCTGTATCCACGTCAGTCGAGGGCGTCCAACCGATGTCGGGGGGGAGGCCGTCGCGTACCGGACTCGTCTGCACGACCTCCTTCAACGTCAAATTCATCCAAGTGTCGCACATGACGAGGTGGCCGTTCAGCGTTTCGCCGTTCTTGAGCTCTACGAGCATGGGGTGCCCTTGGGCAGCGTTCAAAAGACCGAGGGGTAACTGCGAGAGCGGGCCAGAATTAGCCAAACATGCGGTGGCAAAAGCGAATGAAACATCAGAATCGCAGTCGCCTCTGCATGCTCTGAGCATGAGATGCGGCGCGGGCATACGTACCATCTTGCAATCTGGGCTGCGTGAGCTTGCCTTGGGAGAGGGAAGCTGGGAGCTCGACGCGGCGGTTTGCGGTTATGCGACCATCAGGAATTTAGTGGGGCACTTTGGTTTCGGTGAGCTTCAGGTGTGCAACAAGCGAAGACCAGCGGCGGCGGACCCTTCGTTCTCACCTTAGGCCACTGTGGAACAGTGAATGACGTAGCTGATTCGTGGAAGCGAAGAACCATTAGAGCTTCAACTACACCATCTACAAATTCATATTCCGAAGTACACAGGACATCTTCATGCAAACTGCAGCTTCTTTCTCTCCCCAGAGCATCGTACCAGCAAAACTCACAAACCAGCAAGCCACGCAGACGAAAATCGACGGGAAGGAACATCACACCAAAATGCAAAAATTTGACCAACGCGGGGCTCGAACCCGCAGCCTTCAGATTACTACACCACTCGAGAGCGGATAGAAGTCTGACGCGCTACCATTGCGCCAGCCGGCCAGGTTCGGGATCTCCAATTGTTGATTGGAGGCGTTGGAAGTCGTGGTCAGTCTGTGACCTAAGTAGCGCAAATGTGGAGAATCCGTGTTCGCCCGACCCACACCTGAAGATGCGAATCACTCGAGTTGACGGCTTTGTTTCAATCAATCGTGATGCTGATCTTTCTTTTGCTCAACCTGTATTCTCTTAGTTTCAGAATTCTTTCTTACCTCAGCCTCAGTCGCGCGCAGTCGCCTCTCAGACTTCATCACCCTAATGAGTCGTTTGTCACGAGTGCTACTTCACATTTTAGCAAATGCCATTCCAACTTACACCGGTTGTAAATGGGAAAATTGCTCCCGACACCGCGTCTGGATATTATGCGCTAATCTTGGAGTCAATCGACTTTGAATAACACGTCAATGTCAGATATACGATTTTAGCGAACACTGTCAGCAGTAGACGCTTTCTATTTCCCTTCTAACCTCGCCGTCGATGCCTGCTATGTTTCCTTCAGAAACCATGATCAGACCGTATGATACCCCTGAGAGGCCTATCCGCCGGCATTACACAAACATGCAGCTGATGAGGCCAGAAGAGGCTATGAAGATTGAAATGAAAGGCATAGAGAAAGCGCTGCGTTAGCGCCTGGCCGGTTTATCTACCAATCTCGAAAATATGCCACAAGACGGTGTAAGACAACGTAAACGCCTCACTCTAGATAGGCACTCCATCTTATTGAAAGCAGAATTTAACATCCATCGAATCACATATGACTAGCGTTATCATCTGTTAACTTATGTGCTACACTAAACTGCTTCTCACTGCCAAGGTTCTCTTCCCGAGCCGTCGTTTGCTCCCCGTCCGGCGACCCACACACTCCGACCCCGGCCCGCTTCAAAATCATCACCACATCCACCTCCGCCCACCGCCCCATAAAGTAAGGGCTAGGGCACCCTCCTTCAACAACAGCTGGTCGGTTAGCTCAGTTGGTTAGAGCGTGGTACTAATACATCATCAGATGTGTTGAGTAATGCCAAGGCCGGGAGTTCAAGCCTCCCACTGATCATGATCACAGTCGTCCGCGACTTACAACATCTTTTTTGGACCGTTGGCTGAAGTTGCTGCGTGAGCAGCCTCATGATGACATTACTCATGTACTGTCTAGCTGGGCATATAATACATACACATAATCATAAGAGCAATTCACTTGCGTTTTTCCCAGTCATAATACGTAAAGTCCTACCCAAACGCCCGCTTTCCCTTTCAGCCGCTTTCCTAAAAGAAAGAAATCATGCTCTCGAATCTCGGCGCAAGAGGTTTCCGGCATCGTGCAGCTTCACGTTCTCCATGGGCTGCGCGCCGCGATCGATTCTGCCCCACCCAGCGCCCCAAGTTGGGACCTGTTCAGGTGGTATTTCGTCTGCGTTGGCCGTGGAGGGACCGTAGGAAGAAGATACGCCGCTATTTCGGAAAGTCATGGCGTACTCGTCCGAGCTACCGGTGCTATTATTTGCACCCCTGTCCTTCCTCCTCTTCCGCCAGAACCGGGTTTGATTTCTCCTTCTGCGTTCTTCTTCGGCTAGAAGGTCCGGAGACGTCATGATGCCGACGCGGACAGCCCGAATGTTGCTCATACGTGGGTAATGGAAACCAGCAGGGTGGCCGCCAGCGAAGGGGTTCCATCTGCCGCTGTAGCGCGGGTAGTGTGATATACTGCCGTTGCGACCGCGATCGTAAGAGGTTGGGGTCTCGCCGGCCAATTCTTCGAGCGTCATTCCTTTCGTCTCGGGGATCAGGAGGGTGGCGAGCATGCCCAAGAACATGAACAAAGCGAACAGCTCGAGAAGACGGTCAAGCCATGGCGAGCAGGCATTGCCGTGACAGTCGGCAGGCGTATCCTTCGACAACAATGGGATACTAATGATTTGTGCAAGAATGGCGCCGACTTTGCCCATCGCTGCTGAGATACCGTGGCCCGTAGATCGATAGCGTGTCGGGAAGCACTCTCCCGGAACGATGAAGGTCGTCGTGTTCGGGCCTGTCCATGTTAGTTTGGTCAGCGAAGACGGCGCGTTCCAAGCACTTACCGAAGTTGAAGAAGAATTGACCAATGATGTAAAGCGTGAGGAAGATTGGGTGCGGAAGCTGATGAAGCATGAAGCCCAAGATGCAGAATAGAACGGTCAGGACAAAGAAACCCAACATCTGCAGGGGCTTGCGACCCATAGTGTCGATGGCGAATACACTAGCCCAGTACCCTAAGATGACAATGTCAGCGGAAAGAGTTGCGAGGCATATTTGCAAAGATATTCATACCAGGGATAGCTCCAGCAGACGACAAAATAATCATGCCGACTGCTTGATTGTGTAGCTTCTCGTAGAAATTGGCTCCATCGCCATAGCCAATAGCTTGAAGCACAGAGGTGTTATTCAATCCTAGGCCATAGAATGCTAGATCCTGCCTCACATGTCAGTGTATTAAAATATTGTTGAGGAGCAGGGTGACATACGAGAAAGAACCAGGACAAGGCGGTGCCCGTCAAGGTCTTGAAGTTCTTCCACTGAGCGAAGAACGCAAACGTATCGCGCCATGAGGCACTCGGGGTGTTGTATGCGGGTCCAGCCTGTTTCTTCATTCTGAATTGTAGCTCTGGATCGACTTCGCCTTTTGACTTGCTGGCCATATACGCCTTGATGTCGGCGTCAGCCTTCTCGACATCCTGCTCCACATCAAAGGTATAACGGGGCGTCTCGGGAATGGTGACGCGGTAGTACAAGGCAAGACAAGCTGGGAGAGCGCCGACTCCGACAATGATTCGCCATGAACGGTCGGCAGCAAGTTGACAACGTTCATGACAGCTGGCAATCGTGGTGACGTCGAGATAAGATTCTTTGAATGCTTCCGCCGTAATGAGGGCGACGACTGAGGCACCAAGTTGGCCCAAGCCTTGCATGCTGAAAACTGCAGCAATCATGGCTCCTCTCCAGCGGGTTGGCGCAAATCTGTCGCGAGTGTAAGCTCGAGCATTACCCGGTAAAGGTGGTAACAGGAGAGATAACGTACTCTGAGGTGATGACCGAGCTGAGCGGATAGTCGCCGCCAATTCCAATGCCCTGCTCGTTGTCAGTTATGCGGGCGTAGAGGAAACCCATCATGACCCTACCATGATAATTCTCCAAAAGATCATTAGCCCTGTGAACCCAACGGACTGACTTGGCGAGACAAGTGCAGCGCTCAGCGTCGCCAAGATAATGATGCCAAGTTCCACTCCATACATCCTCCTCCTGCCGAAGACATCCGCAAGCCAGCCAAATACAAGCTGACCGATGATTATTCCAGCACTTGTCGAAGCCTTAAGAGCGGAGTTGACGGAGCCCGGTAACTCTCCGTGGTTACCGCCGTAGCCATGCTGAATTTGATCCGGAGGCCCTTGCCAGAAAACAACCCCCAGGAGGGTGATAATAAGGTTGATTGCAAAAATATCGTACGAATCGAGGAAGAATCCAACACCTGCTACCAAAATCGCTCTCACATCTGTTCCATTGTGTTAGTGAACACGCGTCGGCGAATGGGCAATCATCAACTAACGGTATAAGCCAAAAGGAACTTTGTCAATCTCGCTCAAAGCCAGCCGCCTCCGTAGGGCGGGGTCTGATATGTGCGAATAGTCGTTGTAAAAGTTGTGAAAAGCATTGTTGCCTCCGTTGGTCCGCCGGTAACCTCCTCGCTCGGAGGGGGTCATCGGCGGCGGTAACATGTCGTCCATCTTCAAAAGTCTAGCGGTTGAATGCTCGAGCGGTGAGGGCGATTATTTACGACGGCGTTGTGGCCCGATCTATAACTCGATGGTTCGCCCGGCAGCCATGATGAAATCGGAAGTCGTTCGTATACCAAGATGCGTCGTCCTCCTCCGGTGATCCTCCCCTCCAGCGTCAGTCCAAGAATGTCGTCGTCACAAGCAGTGTCGGTCGACTCGATGGGGTTCTCCGGGTTATTAGAGACTGGGACTCGAGATACAAGTGATTGCGGCGAGATCTCTGGGCGTTGAAGATCAGGGGACTAAGTTCAAGCGGCTCGGATGTAGGTGCGCGGGAAGAAGGGGTGTGGGAGAGTTTAAAGGGAATGTGCTGCAAGACCGTCTGGGCCGCAGAGGCGCATGCCACCTACGTCCCGCAGGATCCGTTCTGCAGGACGTTCGTAATGGCACACCTGATGGGACGAGCGAGGGGCTGAACGTGGGCGACAGGGTACGACAAGGCAAGCCTGTCGCAAGGGGATGCCTGAACCAGGGATGATGGGGGTGTCGGCCGCGAAGTGACCGATTGGATAGGCGGAATGGGACGGGGAACGTTATGTCCGTGTTGAGTGTCGGCCTTGTCTTTGCCTGTAGCATCAGCAAAGACGTGGACTGTGCTTGATGTGAGGTTAAGTGACGCAGGAAACGACGATGATGTAGGACGATAAACAGAAGCGGAAATGGACTCGTTGGACGAGGTTTAGGTTGAAAGGGGCCTTATCGTGGTGGTGGTTCGCATGCCTCCAAGGTTAGGGGGGTTGTTTATTGACTCCCGGTGGGAGTTTGGGGGCCACACAGTCCAGGAACGGCGAGCCCCAAAGTCAAAAAGATGAGTGTGTCGGGATGGAGAAAGTATGCAGTCATTTTGGGAAGCTCGGTGTCTGATCCCAAAGGGAGAGATGTCTCAAGTTGTTAATGTGTAGCGCTAATTGGAGAAAACTTGGAATGAGACTGGAGATTGAGTTTTCTCGCACTCTGCCAGAATCAGTTGAAGAGACGAACAAGAAACGTACTTTAAAAGAGTAAACGGTAGTGGGCGACTATGAGTGTAAGAGAATGGATGCAATGAGTGGTACGACGTGGGCCCAGAAGGTGCAGGTGAGATTAATCCCAGGCCACGTGTTGGCGATACCGCCGGATGTTCACTCTTCTGCCAGGGGCGGGGCTTTCTGTACCGGTCGAAGGGCTGGGCAGACGACCTAAGGAACGTTGACATGGCGCTAATGCAAACTCGAACAGAAATGCAGCAGAGACACCGAACGCTGAAAAAGAATTCGTCCTCGTTGTCGTAAGATGGTCCCGGCTCTCAGCGGACAAGCTTTGGTTGGCCATACGTACGCTTTGTGGAGGGGGATGGGATCGGACAGATGTGAGGGCCAACTGTTGGTCATTTGAGACGAGGAACAGTAGCAGTGCGCGGCCAGCCAGGACGGAAATGGGGGAGAGGGACAGGCCAGAAAGAAAGGACGGGCAGTTGCCAAACTGTCACAGAAGCCGGACCTGGCTGGACTCTGGGTCTGAACGCACCTGCTCCAACTTGCGACTTGCGACTTGCGACTGCAGGATAGATACCAAAGCAAGGTAGGTACGGTGGAGGTAAGGCAATGTATTAAGACAAGGTGCAGTACCATGGATACGAATAACTTGGGAATAAACTTGAGGAGGCCAGACGCCAGCCCGTGGATCTCAGACATCAGGGTGCATTCGCATCCGGAAGCTGGAAATGGGCACAGGCAGGCAAGGCAGGCAGACAGGCAGGCAGGCATGGACGGGAGACAGGGCAACACAGGGCAGGTGCCAGGTGCAACCCCACGTTGCCTCAGTCATGGAAGCCCCCACCTCGCTTGCTTCTTGCCCGTTGGATCTTTAGTCGACCCTGCCCTGTCTTCACGCCTTAAGAAAGTGTTTTCCTCCAGCGGCACTCCTTCCCTTCGTCCTTTTCCATGTTGCACTGTTACACTCAGAAAAAGGCGCGTCTGTGCCGTCCGCAACGTCCGCAGGACACTCGTGGAGCGGCAGGGAAAGTACCCTTTATGCGGTGGCTCCTCCCCACTGATACCAGGCAGGGGTGCTCCTTCTAGAAGGGCGCTGGAACACCGTCCACACGGAACCCTCTTGACGCAGACCGGCAGCAGATCTGTCCCGATTGGGCCACTGTCAACCTGAACCCAAAGCCTTTCTTCTCTCCCACGAGGGGTGGTGGCTTGATGGCGGATAAAACACGTTGAAAACGCGCTCCTCTTTGTCTTGTCTGCTGTCCAACCATACGCTGCCGTCTTGACCTCTCTCTTGCCCAGCCACGGCGACACAGGACGCCTCAGCACGCCGCATCAGGTTTACCTAACCAATTGCCAGCACAATAGCCGTGCCCAGGTAGTCCCGTCCGCCTTGCTGATGACAGGACCACCTCGAACCCCCCACAGTCTCCAGATCTGCCAATGCACTCGCCTGCCTCTTCACCGAGACGGACAAGGGTTCCCCGAGCCAATGGCAAGGATACCCTCTGACACGTGGACCTCGTGGGCCTCGAGACCGAGCCTTCTCCGGCTGCTGACGATGTGCGGTAGGGGGGTCGCATTTCTACACTTCCATCGTCGATGCTTGGTCAGGCTGTTGCTGGTTTTTTTTGCCTGGCTAAGAGAGGCGGAAAAACGACTGCAGTCGCTTCCGCTCAAGCATTACGCTGGTGGCAGGCAAATGATTTGTCGAGTCGTGCCAATAGCCGGCTGACGTAAAACGTCTCAATGCGCCCTATTCCCGCTCTTCTCTCCAACCACGAAGCAAGCTCGTGGTCTTTGCTCGCGATTAACTTTCGTTTCACTTCTCTGTGGAATGATTGGCGAGTCATCTTCTGACCTCATTCTAGCTTCTTGCCCCGCGGAAAACCTCCGTTGGCGCTGCTCACGCTGTCTTTGTGGCGGAGGCTAGCAGATATGAGTTCAGGAATTTCCGAACGGTTCTTCATCTCCAATCCATCTCACTCCGCGTGGCAACCTGCCGCAGGATCCTTATTCATGTCAACAATTGCGGGCGTTCAACAACGGGCTCGACTCGACGATGGCGGACCATTCCGCCGGCGTTCATAATTATCACATTTACACAACAAAGTTGACCAAACAAAGTTGGAGTCTCACGCAAGAGACAGCTTGAAGTTGACACACGTTTGCGGCATCGTTCGTCTCTCGTACGGACGGTGCCAGATACGTCGGCCATACGGTGCCCCCCTCCGTTCTGCCCTGCGCTGAGATAACCTCCGCACCCAGATCTGACGTCCGGTGCCATGTTACACACCACAATATGGGCCGGCGGGGATCTGAATTTCCGGGCGTCAAGTGGAAACTCTCGCGCCTGGCTCTGCCTATGCCATGCTAAGAACTGAAGCCTGGAGATTGCGTACGGGTACTGGTTCCGCTTCATTGAAGTTCTGGACTGACACGTCACGTCCGAATCGTCCGCTTGAGCAGAGACATCCCAACTTAACGCAGCATGCAGAGTTCCATTTTTTGCACCGTCTATTTCCATGATCGCTGACTTGTTGAAAGAAACCAGGCCTGTTGAAACAAAACAAACACACAAAACTCCACCGGACACCACCGTCATATCTTTTCTACCAGGCGGTAATGTCGTCTACCTCGGCCTCTCCAAAGGTGCTACTCTTGGTCAGCTGACCCACACCAACTTCCTCGACCTCCTCGCCCTGCTTGCTCATAATATCAGGCAACGTTTCTTTCAAGAAGCCCAACACGTAGTGGTTGACTTGCTCGAACTGCAGCAAGAAGGCGTCGTGGCCCTCAGGGCTGTCAATACGCTCGAGCCTGGCGTTCTTGATGTGCTCGGCGATCTCCTCCTGCTCAGCGAAGGTAAACAGGCCGTCGCTCTCGATACCGAGAACCAATGTGGGTTGCTCGATAAGGGCCAAAGCCTCAGCAATCGTCGGCGCGCGGTCACGGGAGACATCGTGAGTATCGAGCTTCCTCGTCATGGCAATGTAGCAGTTGCTGTCGAAACGCTTCACAAACTTCTGTCCCTGGTAGCGCAGATAGGACTGCGCGGAGAAGTATGTTGAAGTAGGGAGCTTGTCGCCGCCCGTAAGGCTGTCAGTCTGTGGACCATGGAATTGGGGGTCAGGAGCGTCGGCAACTGCGTCTGCCGTCGCGCCGTTAGTTGACGTCTCGTTGATGCCTCCCTGGCTGTTCTGCCGCGAAATGGTAGCCCGCTTGACATTGTGACCGTCGTTGTGAATGTGGAAGTGGGCCTCTGACGGCGTGCTGGGGCGGGGCTTCTCGCGGATAGTCTGCCGCCTTGAGGGGTCCGGTATGTTCCGTCCGAAACGGGACTCGAAGGAGTTTCGGCTGCGGTAGGTCAGGAGAGCGGACATGCGAGCGGCGCCGAGACCGGTCGACGGCGGGTCGTCGAATGGGTAGTAGCCGTCGTCGTACTTGGGGTCGGCATAGATGCTCTGTCTCTGTGCCTCGCCCCAGCTGATACCCCATGCGCTGTGTCTGCTCGAGGTTGCAATAGGCACAATGCAGCGGATGTACTCCTTGCCCAGGTACGCCCACTCCAACACAAACATGCCGCCGAGAGATCCACCGATGACTGCGGCGATTTGCTTTACTCCGAGCTCATCCAACAGCAGCTTGTGCAGGCTTGATTTCCGTGTTAGTTGATGTAGGTATCCACTGGGGCGAGCACACTCACTTGACATCATCACGGATTGTCGTGAGAGGGAATTCGGGCCCGTATCTCCCCTTGGACGGATCGCCGTCCTTGGCAGTGACTGGGCTTGCGGTGCCGTAAGGGCTTCCGAGAGCATTCATGCACACAATGAAGAATCTCGAAGTGTCGAATGCTCTTCCGGGTCCACCGAGGAGGGGACCCCACCAGTCGCTGACGTCTGCGCTGCCAGTCAAGGCATGGCAGATGACCATGGCATTGTCGCCGTTGGCGTTGAGCTTGCCCCGCGTGGTGTAGGCGACGGGCACATTCTGGAGAGTGACTCCTGACTCGAGGGTGAAGGAGGGGATAGTGGCGATTTGTTGCTCCGGAATCAGGGTAGCAAACGGGTTCTCAGGCTGCGTCTGGGTTCTTTCTTACAGGTATTCAGTCACCGGTCTTCTCATCTCATGTTCGGGCGCGCATGTGTGTTCATAGTGGGGAGGGACAGAAGGGTTGTTCAGGACATTGAATGACATGTTGGTGTAGAAGAGCATTTCGAGTCACTTGACTCATAATTCTTGAAGGATTACACTGAGACGGGGTCGCGTTGAACGCGCCGGGGCAGAGGTTATACTGACCGTATCTCGGCTGAGAGCCGTTTTGTAAATTTTGTTCCGTCATCCCGACTTCGGAACCAACGAGGGGCAGCGCGAGTCCGGCAGAATGAGGTAAAAATGCTCTCAATTGGCGATGCAACGAAGAGTCGTAAACAAAATGGGACAAGGGCAAGGTTTCTGGGGACTTGAGGGTCCTTTGCGATGGCGAGATATGCGCGATATATGAAGAATCTGGGGTTGGGACTTGCTGAGAATGACTCTTCACTGGCCGGCGTTCAGCGAGAAGAAGCCAGAGACCAGTCCCGAAAATGGCGTAATCGCTCCGGGGGGTTTCTTGGGTAGGGAGGCAGGTACGTACTCCCGACAGTTTTTTTTGCGTTGTGATTCATTGGCTCCGCGGGGTCGATGACTCAGCCAGCAGCTACAAGTCCTCGCAACGGCGGATTTTAGGGGCACCCCTGCAGATTTGCATGTAACCGATACATGCCGCCAGCCGGTACAGAATTCGCGTCTGGCCCGCCCCACTTCCAACCTGCGCTGACAGCCTTGTCTTTTCGTGAGGCTGCTACCTACCACCCGTTTGCAGTGAGCCAAGTGGATCTGAAGCTCTGTGTCTCTGGTGGATCACATTGCTGCAACTGCCTCTTCGCGCGAGAAATCGTCCATCCTCACCATCCCCGTCGCCAAACCCGAAAAGTCAACCAAGTCCAAACGGCGACGACATTTCTCTAATCATTGCATCGTTTGTTTCGGGTCTCCGAATCGTTTCTTCGGCAATACACGATTGCGCCTACTTTTATTTCCTTTGTGCACGTCATTCCTTGATCTAGCTATCGACACGCGACGAGAGCTCCTTCCCTCCGCCTGGTACCTCACGTCCTCCTCCTTCCACCAGCTGCGCGCGCGCAAGCGAACGACAAGCAACTGACCAGACATGCCGACAGGAGAGAAATACAGAATCGACGCGCGTCTCCAATGATACCCTGAACGAAATCGCGATCCGAGAGCAACATGCCTCCGAAGCGCAAGGCTCGCGGCGGCCTCGCCAACGAGGGAAGCAGGCCCTCTCCTCATCGGCCCGGCGACACGATCATGGGCCAGCGCGACAGAGACTTCTCCGAGGGAGGCGGAAGAGGCGGCCGCAGTGGTAGGAACACTAGACGAAACGACCGCCGAGACTCAGCACAGGGACAGCAGCAATCACAACAGCCGCCCGCGACGAGCTCATCGAACCCCGCCCGCGTCACGTCCCCAACTGTCCCCAGACCTCCCTCGGCACCATCTCAGTCGCAGCAACCAGCGCCGGCACCAGTCACAACCGACCAAGCGGCGGCTACCGCTGCTGCCTCGATATCCCACCCGCCCTCTCCGGTGCCGACAAATTACTGCTACGAACATATCACCGACGATGCGATCGCTTCGTGGACGGCTAAGAGCCGACAAGAGCTGATCGAGCATGCGAAGCAGTCCAGGGTTGATGTTGACATTGAAGAGCTGACCAGCATCTACCAAGAATTCATCCATGCTGTCTTGGAGGGCCGCCTGTCGCCCGCCGACGCTGGCGCGTGCATGAAAGAGATACTCGGTTCGGAATCGCAAGAAATGATTAAGGAGTCATTTTCGTTCGAGCCGCACACTCTCTTCCTCGACACGCTGTCAATCATCTTCGACAATGATCGCGGACTCTTCAAGCCCCAGCTCCGCGACTTTATCCAGTGCAGCGGCATCTCCCCTGCCCTCCTCCGCCAGGTACTCGATGCCCAGCTCTTGCAGGATCTCGGCCTCATCCGCACCACCTTCGTGAAGCTCGGAATTCGCCACGCCACCAACCTTCTTTACCGACAAGCCAACTACAACCTGCTGCGCGAGGAGACCGAGGGTTACTCCAAGCTGATGACCGAGCTTTTCACGACCAGCAGCTCGGAACCCCCCACAGCCGAGGCAGCCCACGCAGCATTCGAGCGTCTCAAAGGCCTCATCGGAACTTTTGATCTTGACGTCGGGCGTGTTCTCGACGTTACGCTTGATGTTTTCGCCGCCGTGCTTATCAAGCAGTTCCGGTTCTTCATCAAGCTGCTTCGCGTCAGCTCTTGGTGGCCTCGCAACCAAAACCCGCCCTCATCCATCTACGTGGGCGGTCTACCCAACTGGGCTCTACCTGAAAACTCACACTGGCAGTCGAGTGATGAGTCCGAAGCAGAGGCGGTTGAATTGAGACGACAGCGTGATGTCGAGTTCTGGAACAGGGCTCGCGAAATCCATCTGGACGCCTTCTTCCAGCTTGGGGGAAGGGAGGTCACGGAAGAGAACCTCAAACAGTTGGAAGCGTCCGAGTCAACATCCGAAGCCGAAGTCAACGCCGCTTCGGCGTGGATGAAGGCAACAAAGACGCTCCCGCCTCAAGGCAACCGTACTGCTGCCCAGCTCCTAGGCTTCAAGTTGCGATTCTACTCTTCCGACGCCCGAGATGCCGCCGACGTGCTGCCGGCCAACCTTCTTTACCTAGTTGCGCTTCTCATCAAGGTCGGATTTATGTCAATCACTGACATTTACCCTCATCTCTGGCCTCTGGACGACGACATGGAGACTTTGAGGGAGAAGCGCATGAAGGAACTCGAGGAGAAGGAGAGACAGAGTCGACCCGGTGCCGCACAGAATGCGCTCCTTATGGCGGGTGCTCTTCCTGATGACACAGCACCTGTGCCGACCACTCGCACACGGGATATCTCCGGAAAGGTGGATGCGGACGCGAAGACCGATGCCGGCGCGGATGAGAAGGAGAAGCTACCGGAACCTATGGAGCAGAAGGCGGCATTGCTCATCTGTCTGTTGACGATTGGCGCCATTCCGGAGTCTTTGTTCATTCTTGGCCGGTTCCCCTGGCTCCCCGAGGCTTTCCCTGAAATCCTTGACCGCGTACACCGCATCCTCAACCACAGCATTGAAAAGGTCTATCAGGAAAGCCGACCCACACCCATCTGCTCCGCTGAGTGTTCTGCCAAGTCGATTGCCGACCTCGACCAGAGCGGCGTTCCTAAGGGCACTGTCAAGCTCACTACTACACCGACCAAGAAGTCCATGAAGTGGCCTTTCCCCGACGGCTTCGACCCAAGAGACCAGCATTACCGATTTTACTGGGACGAATGGGCCGACAATGTCCCTGTTTGCCAGACCGTCGAGGATGTCTTCACCCTGTGCGATACCTTCTTGAACATCTCCGGCGTCAACATCGGCAAAGACCCTGCTCTACTGGCAAAGTTTGTTAGTATCGGAGCTAAGAGTCTTGGACAAGATCGGACTCAGGAAAACCTCGACCGCTGGCAGGAACTTCTCCGACGCATTTTGGTTCCCGCCCTCAGCATGACTACAGCCAACGCGGCAGTCGTGAACTCTGTCTGGGACCTTCTCAAGCTCTACCCCGTCACCACCCGCTACTCAATCTACGCAGAGTGGTTCGAGGGCCAAATATCCAGACTTCCAGCCATGAAAGCAGCCTTTGCCCGCACTCGCATCGAGACCAGAGGTGTGATGAAGCGCATTTCGTTGACCAATCTTAGCGAGATGGCGAAGTCTTTGGCAAAGACCAGTTACTCATCCCCGGGCATTGTCTTCAAGGAAGCCTTGAGCCAGATCGAATCCTACGCCAATCTTATCGAAGCTTTCGTTGAGTGCGCAAAGTACTTCACTGACTTGGCGTACGACGTCCTGGTGTGGTCATTGATGAGCTCCCTCGGCGGCAAACAAAGAAGTCGCACCCAAGAATCTTCGATCCTTCTTACCAGCAAATGGCTTCAAGCTTTGTCCAAGTTTGCCGGCAAGGTTTTTAAGCGATACTCGATTTTGGACCCGAGCCCCATCCTTCGATACGTCGATGATCAGCTGTTCAAAGGCAACTCTACGGATCTGATCATTCTCAAGGAGCTCGTAGCCTCCATGGGAGGCGTTGTTCAAGTCCTTGATTTTACCGATGAACAGATTCTGGCCATGTCAGGAGGTGAGGTGTTGCGCCGACAGACCCTGCTCGGTCTTCAGGACAAACGATTCGAGTCGGGGCGCAGTGCCAAGCGCCTCATGCAATCATTGACCGAATCGAAGCTTGCTGGACGTATTCTCATCAACATTGCTCAATACCGCCAGTCAGCCATCTTCAAGCTCCCTGATGACGAGGCTCATATCAAGTACATCGGTTCCGTTATCGACGACAGCCACCAGATCTTGGTTCAGTATCTCGACCTCCTGCGAACGAACTTGGAACCACAGGAGTTTGATGCCCTTGTCCCTGCCATTGCGTGTTTGATGGATGACTTTGGTCTTGATGCCAGTCTCGCTTTTCTCATCGGCAGAGAAGGCGTCTCTCACGCCATGTTTGCGAAGAAGCCGGATGCTCCAGCTATCGCGGATACCGACGGAGATGTGTCTATGGTGCCGACTGGCGAAGAGACGACTGAGGCTGAAGAAAAGACGCTCACGCCACAAGAAATTCGGGAGAAGGCGAAGAAAGACGCCATGCGCCAGATTCACGAAGCTCTTGAGCCCCTCGTCGCCTCCATTCAGTCCATCACGCCCGAGGCTTCTTGGAGCAAGCTCAGTTCTGAGTTCTACGTTCTCTTTTGGGCACTTCAACTTGGCGACATCGAAGTACCTGCCGCAAGCTATAACAGTGCCCATAAGAGAATTGCCAACTTGGCCAAGGATCTCAACAGAGACCGTTCGGACATGAGCCGCAGCGGCGTCAACAAGAAGAAGACCAAAGAGGCCGAACTTCAAAAGATTGGCAACGAACTTCCCAAGGAGGCTGATCTGCAGATGAAGAGGGCACGCGTCGTCAGGGACTACATGTCTGATCGCATGGCCACATGGTTCACAGGTTCGGTTACCAAGCTGAACGGTATTTCGGACGCAATTCTGGAGCAATGTTTGCTTCCCCGACTTGTGCTTTCCGCCAGCGACGCCGAGTACTGCTACGCCCTCATCAGAAAGATCCACAGCTTCGGTGCACCCAACTTCCGCTTGAAGGCTTTGTACGACCGAATTTTCAATGTCAACCGACTTCGGTCCATGATCTTCACTTGCACCGTTCGTGAAGCCGAGCATTTCGGAAGGTTCCTGAACTGCATCTTGAAGGACCTCGCCAAATGGCACCGAGACTCCAATGTCTTTGAGAGGGAAGCTGTCGGCAAGCGTAGCAATCTGCTTGGCTTTGCATCGGAATTTGATGCCGAGGGACAACCAACGGCGTACTACGACCACTCGCAATTTCGAGACATTCTGTACGGTTGGCACAATAAGCTCAACCTGGCTTTGAAGTCCTGTCTCGGCGGCATGGAGTGGATGCACATTCGCAATGCCATGACGGTTCTCAAGGCTGTTCTTGAATTCTTCCCAGCCGTTACCTTCATGGGCAACCAGTTCATTGAGCAGCTCAAGACCATCACCGAGCGTGAGGCAGCCTCCAAGACTGCGACAGCCGGAGAGGAAGGACACCGCGTTGATCTTTCAGTTGCTGCTCAGGGTGCATTGTCCGAGTTGCAGAGAAGGAAGGCGAAGTGGGTATTGCCAGCAGGCTTCCGCCCAAATATGGTGGGTCGATCAATCACAACCCAGACAACAAGTATGCTGACCACCACCCAGAACGGACAAGCCCAAGGAAAGACGAAAGATGGCGATGCGGCAGGTCTGCGCCCGACCGCTGCCGAATTCAAGCCTGGCTCTGCCAAGAGTGCAGCAGAGCAGGAGGATGGAGAAGTCAAGGACGGCAAGGATGCCGAAAACCGACCGTCTGGTCCGTCGGCGCCCGCCAATATCGGTCAGAAGGATGCCAATCTTCCTCCCAAGCCCTCTGGTGCGCAGAGAGACTCAGCAAAACCCGGTGCTACCCCCTCAGCCAACTCTGCCGCCTCGAGCAAACCATCAACGCCGAAGCCCCATGTCGGTACCCCGTCAAATAACGCACACCAGAGGGACGGCCCCAAACCTATTCCTACGAGCGCGCCTTCAGGCCTGCCTAAGAGGCCCGACGTGCCTATTCCAGGCCACTACCGCAACCACTTTCCTCCTGAAGGCCTGCCCGAACGCCGCGACCAGAGAGACAGCCGCGAGCCACGTGGCCCCAGAGATTCTCGAGAACCCCGTGACTCCAGGGATCATAGGGAATCACGGGACTCTAGAGACCCTCGGTTTGTTGAGCCCACTCGCCCTGACCGCAGCCGCGAATTCGCCAATCAGGAACGCCGTGGACCGGACGGCCCCAGAGAAGTCGGTCGCTTGTCAGAGAAGGACTGGCCCGGCAGACAAGAACCTCAGCGCCGCGAACACGGCACTCATGATCGTGACAACCGCCAGTCACGGGACAGACAGCCTCAGGCTAATGGCCGAGCTTCTGAGCCTGGTCGACTTTCGAGAGACACAGTCATGTCCACGCCACCCCCTCAAGCAGCACAGCCGCCACCTGAAGAGCCGCCCATCAACTCTGCCCGTCTTGCTCTGATCCAGGGTGACCAGCCAGACAGGCCCAGCCGTTCAGAAAGGCCACCGCGGTCATCCGAGCCCGATCGTCGCAGTGGCAGAGGACCTCGAGGAGGCGACTCGGACCGTTCTGACATCATCAACCCGGAGCGTGCCGCCTTGATCGGAGAGACTCGCCCGGAGCCGCCATCGCGTCCAGCACGGGATGAGCCCAGAGAAAGAGGCACGCCTCGCGGCCACTCTCCCAGACGCAGTGGACGCTTCAACCCAGATACCCCTGACGCCGGGAGAGATGACAGACATGGTCGCTCTCATCACTCAGACCATCGGTCTTCGAATCGGGATGCACACAATGAGTCCCCAGCTACACATCCACGAGCCGATCGAGCTGGCGACCGTGACAGTAGCCGGCCTGGACAGGACAAGGGCAGGGAGGCATTCCTTGGCCCCAGTCGAGGCTCTGATCCCGATCACACCCGCCAAGACCACAACTATGGTCGCTTGAATCCCATCCAGTCTGTCGTCACGAACGAACCGCCCTCCGGACCTCGTGGTCGTGGCCGAACATCCGCTCGAGGTGGCGGTGCCATGAATACTCCCAATTCAAGATCCGATGGACGCTTTCCCGGCACCGATAGCCCGGCGGCGCCTGACGAGAGGCATCCACCAACCGGACCGGCCTCGGGTAGGGGGCGCAGGAATCAATACGACCCGAATCAGAATCAGTCCGTGAGCTCGCCTACGACAGCGACGCCCACTCCCAGCACACACCCCGACCGCGCTCGTGTCATTAACTCTGGACCGCCTGGCCCACCAACTCCGGGTGCCGGAGGCCCAGCCACTGGAGTTCACCCTGATCGCCTGGCCCAGATTGCGCCGCCTCCGCCACCGCCACCTTCGGGACAGCCGCCCAACCATGGCCATTCCCGGCCGTCGCTGCCTCCTCTCAACACCCCTGACCGGCCTTCTGGAGGCGGCAACAGGAACGTCCAGACGCCCACCGGCAACTTCCCTGGTCCGACCGATGGTGCACCCTCTGGACCCGCGTCAACTGACAGAGGTCGCGGTGGCAGTCGAAGGCAACTTGCGGGTATCAACAATACTTTGCAACAAGCCCAAGCTAACATGCCGGACACTAGCCGCGGCACTACCATCCGGGGACGTGGAGCAGCCCGCGGTAGCATCGCTGGTTCCGACGCTCAAGTGTTGACCGGCGCGTCTCCCATCTCGACTCCGACTCAAGAACGTCCAGATCCAATCCGGCAAGATCGCGGCCAGGCTGATGGAGAGGATCACTCACGCAACGAGCACGAGCGCAGCAGAAAAGAACACCGCTCGGACCGCGGCCGACAGTCAAGACGAAGCAGCCGGGAACGAGAGCAGCGCAGTCAAGAACGCGAGAGGGAGCCCAAGGAGCCACGTGAGTACAGAGACCGGAGGTCAGGGGCCCAAGGCCATTCTTCGAGCAACCGAGAGGAACGCGAGCCGAGACGGTCAGGACGGGATCCTTCCGGTAGCACCAGAGACTCTCACTCCAATGCCGCCCATGGCAACAGCCGCGAGAACATTGGTGGAGGTGGACGTGAGCCACGTCACCGTGGCGATCGTGGCGATGGCGTGCGTGCGGATGGAGCACGAGGAGAAGCGGGTTCGGGAGGACGTAATGAAGAATGGGGTGGAAACACGCGAGGTGCGCCTAGAGGAGGACAACGCGATGGCGGATCGAGGCAGAACGATGACCGACGTGAGCCGCGAGAGGAGCGTGGTCGCAAGAGGAGAAGCGAGGACGCCACCGGTCTCGGGAACGATCGCGAGAAGAGGCAGAGACGTTAGGAGAAATCTCAACCTTGGAGCAATGGCGGGGGATGTTTCTGATGATAATCGACAAGAGGGAGAGAGAGAGAAGGCCATGTTCGCGAAAGAGGAAAGAGAAGATTATTTGAGTCGATACGACGACATGCGGCACAGAATGGGCAAAGAGGACCACACACATTCCGCGACGAGCATTCATTACACTGCTACTATTATTTTACTTTGCGAGTTTTGCACGACTGGCCAAAAAGGATGGCCGAAATTCCAAGTTCAGATACAAAGACAATCCACTCTGTGTCAAACCCTACAAAACACATCATACACATACATCGTCCTCGTCGCTCGGACACTATCAGCGGCCGGCGCAGCGCAGCCGGGAAGAGGGGACAGATACATCTCGGTACCCTCTCTTGCCTGGTGTTGCGGATGACAGCCCTGCGATTGCACGCACCCATGCGACCTTTTAGACTTGCATCCGCCCACGCACTACTTAATGATTCATGTTCACTTCGTCGACAACGCTTTATGATACCCGATACTTTTTTTAAACAAAAGCTTTTGCGCGTAGAAATCAGGGCAAGGCTGGTTGATGCTTATCAGGTTGGAGGGGGTGTAGAGGCATTGTAAAACAGCTCGAGGAGCCTTCGTAGAGATGGAGGGCTTGCGAGTGTACATCATCAGGCATTGGTTCAAGGGGGTTCAGGTATAAGGGGTTGTTTGTATTACTTGTGAGAATACTAGGAAAGAATATTAGATTCATTGCTTTTGCTTTCTAGTTGAAGTATGGCCGTCCGCTTGGTTGTGAGAGGGGGGGCTTGGGGTAGGATGGAAATGAATTGGTCTGATATTTGCAGAGATGATATGAACTTCTAACGTATGTCTTTGTAATTCTTAGATGGGGCTTTCACATCTCCCATTGGTCTAGTCAATCATAGGCTCTTCCAAATGCACATCTCGCCATATCTAAGCCTAATTATCCCCTCAAGCGGAGAGCCAGTTGCAGCGGGGGCTGATATTGGCGCCGCCCAAGGAGCTCGCGAAGATCGGGTGGTAATATCTTCCCGAGATGTTGCCCTCGAGGGGTGTTGGGGCTTCGCATGTCTGCGTGTTGTCATGCCAAGTGCCTGGCTTTCCACCGTATTCGCCCATTCCACAGTTCCGCTTTGCGTAGGCTTGGAAGCTTGCTTGGTACGCGGCTGGGACTGCTGGCTCGCAGCTGAGTTTGTACTGCGGGTTGCCGGCCAGACCGAGGCCGACGAGAGCGAGGAGAATGATGGCGGTTGGGGAATGCACTGTGACTCTGTGAGCTTTCGTTCTGATAGGCAATTCAGTTTGAAAAGAAGAGACAAGATGAGGCAACGAAAGAGAGTAGAAATAATAATGATGACTTACTGATTCGTGTAAGGGGACTGGGCACCTTGTCCGAGTGGAGAGCAAGTGTGTGTTGGTGGCTGCCAAGAGAATGTGGGGATGAGAAAGGGCAAGTTGCAGCTCACATAATATATACTTGCCTACTACAAGGCAACATCAGTAACAAAAAGGAGTACTCTGGCGAAAGACTGTCCTTCATCTCAGTCGGCGACTGCTTGTCTCTACAGAGCGTACAAGCTTTTGTCAAATCAAGACATGATATATCAACACGAGCCCCTGAAGTGTACGCCATTCAAATGATACAACGGTTCTTTTTATTAAAGCAGGGGTTGTCAACAACAGAATAATTAGGCTGGTCATAGTCCTTGAACCTAAACCAACGCCGATATCCGGACTCGAAAAGTAAAACGTTAATGGCAGAAAAGCTAAATTTCAAAAGGAGGCAGAGCCTCACAACACAGCACAGTGTGCTCCCTACCGGTTGATTGATTTTCAGTCTACGATTTTCTGCTAAGCCACACTTAACTCTCATGTATGCTTTGTTTAGGCCAATTGTCCCCAGACCCCAACATGCGACTCAATCTGGCGCCATCATCGATGGTAATGCTCATTTACTTATGCAAGAATTCCCAGAGCAACGAGCAACGTTCTGTTTTGATTGTTCATAGATCACAATGGTATAGGATCGAAGCATCTTCAGGACTGCCGGTAGTCTGGAATGCTGCATGGTTGCGGATCACTGTGCAAGGCTCAAGCCTAAGACTTGGCACCGCAACAAGCAATAAGCGGCCTACATACATCCCAACAAGTCCCGTGTAGCTCAGGTGCTAGCGGGTGTACCCGAAGTGTGGAACAAGGGTAATAATTACGAATCTACGGTGCCTGAAGGTCCCCCCCTATGTGACGTAGCTAGATTCACTGAGACGCTCGCAGCAGATATGCGGTCACTATTGACCAAGAGGTGACAGTTACGGTTCATTAAGGGCTTTTCCTCATATCGATCGAAGTGGGGGTCCGTGTTGCCCTGTCCTTCACCGCCATCACCGGTCCTTGCACCTCATCGATTGCAGGTGGACTACACCACGCGCGATCCGCGGATAGCTCCGTATTTCCGCAAGTTCGCTCAGTTACAAGATTCCCTATTCGCTAGAACAACAAGTCGGTCAGTTGATGGAACGTCTATCTAGATACAACCCCGCTGCGCATATAATGGCACCCGCAAGCGATGGGACATTGTTGAACTTTATGTATTCGGCATTCTTCTATCAAGACATAAGCACCAATCAGCACCAGGGAACTGAAATACTCAGTGCATTTAGCTGTATATTCAATGGGCATATACGAATGATCAACACTGATATCCGATTAAGGTACGCTCGGCTGCTTATAATTTTGACGTGCAATGAATGTATGGGATGAATGCCGCTTAAGCGAGGATATCCTAGCTCTGGCGACGGTTCTGAAGCTTTGCCAACCAGAGCAAAATATCGCTCTCGGTCTCGCAATCGCTGAAAGGAGATATTGCAATGCGAAATGTGCGGTGCTTTGTATTTAATCATGGCTTCATCGTGCCTAATAGTCGAATCTGTGCATTCGCCCAGAGCAACAGATTTAGTGACCTTTTCCAACAAAGCTTGATCAAATGGCCGCCTCAACTCTTCCCGTGGCGGGTCCTCCGTTGACTCCAGGAATGGACTTCGGAACCCTTTCATACAGCGACCCTAAAGCACAAGAATTCGACGCACTTGCCTCGGATGTATTTGAGACCATCAAAGGCAAACTTTCGGTAAGCCTACCACCAAGTTGAAGTGCCATCCCAACTAAACATCAGTCAGGCTTTGGACGAGGCCGATACACTGGCCGAACTCATCGTAACTGACAAGATGCCCCGTGGCGAGCTCACCAAGACCATCTACATCGATGCTCGGCCAACTGGCACTCGCTTGCTCGAGTCTCCGCTTCCGGGTATGAGCGTAGACGTGACCATTTCTCTGCGTCCGGATATGTTTTTCGGCTTGGCAAACGGAAACTTAGACGTGAACATGGTTGCCCGTATCGGCTTCAACGCGCAGGGCGCCAACCCTCCGAAGTCACACGATCTCTTGGATCGCATGTCTCTTCGACCGTCTAAAGTCATGAATCCCAAGGATTACACATTCTCTGAGGACGCGCTCCCGAAACCAACGACTGACATTGCGGAGATTAAGCGCAACATCAAGAAATTCGGATACGGGTATGAGAAACTTCGCAAGACGACAGCAGTGACTAACGCGAGCTTTTAGGTTGGTCAAGGACGCCTTAGCGCCGGAACAGGTTCAAATTTTGAGACGAGCCATTCTCGAGCAAGCTGCCGGTGAGCGGAAGGCTGGCGTAGCCGACATCGAAGGTGGGACTAACCAACGATTGTGGTGAGTGAAAGCTCGCATGTCAATCCCTATGCCGCATACGCTAACAAGAATTGCGACCGAAGGAACGTTGTCAACAAGGGGGATGAATTTCTAGATCTTTTGAACCACCCACTGTTTGACGAACTGCTCGCCTGGTTTCTGGGAGATTACTCGTACCTTTCTCAGGCTTCGGTCAACATCCTGGGGCCTAACAACATGCCGATGCCTTTTCACCGCGACCAGATTCCTATGAATCCCTTCACAGACGATCCAGTTGGTCTCAGTTTCATGTTCTACGTGGAGGATTCCAGCAAGTCCAACGGAGCCACGCATGTAATTCCGGCCTCTCACATTGGCCATGTGCGCCCATGGGATCCAAACAGCTTTGTAAGTTCCCTCGAAAGCTGATACGAGGCAAGACAGCGACTGGACTGTCGTTGTTCTCAAACATGACTAACGCCTGATGCCGCAAAGGATGGATCCATCCCAGCATCGGCCCCGGCCGGCACTTGCCTGGTGTTTAATACTACAGTTTGGCACTCAACTGGTGTCAACACCACCAACGCTGAAAGACCCGCTCTCATCTACGCTTTCAACCGTTACTTCATGGGATCAACCGTGAACCCGTATCTGAGCTTGGGGCAAGATGTCTTGGACAAGTTGACTTTGCGGCAAAAGCAGCTACTTGGTTTTGTTGTGCGCCCGGCATTCAATTGGGTTGGCAAGACCAGATCAGCTGGCGAGCCTGTCGAGCGGGCTGAGGACGTGAGCAAGACGAGGGCAGAGTATGTGCCGATTGGTGGCAAGGCTACTGGCATAGCTAGTATTTCAGAGAGATATACTAGGTAGCCTATCTAAGTCACTTGGTCGCGGGGCATCGGGGCAAAAATCAAACGGACGCGTTAGAGAAGTATCACTTAGCTGACTGTCTATCGCTCGTTTCTAGAATGAAAAGTTGGAGATTGAATCTAAGCCTGTTCCAACTGCTACAGAACCTGGATCAAGCGTTCTTTTTACAAAGAGTTTAGGCGCTTATCTCTTGAAATCTTGTGCGAAATCGAGGGTTGCATGGTCACTCAATGTTGAGATTTCTGCTGTTCATGTAATCCTTAAATTATTTAATGCGTCCTAAGTAAGATCTCGCTTTTGTAGCCGCTTAAAGCCAGGTGGGACACATGATTGATACCCTTGCGCAAGGGGTATGAACAGTTTGATATATCCGCAAGAACTCAGCCAGCTAACATTTTCACAGACACATTATCTATGTGGTTTTTGATTGAATATGACGAGAAATGCAATTTGCTTGCTACGCAGCCGTCGTTAAGTTAAAAGCATACGTTCCCAATGAACCCCTTCTTAGAGCAGCACGACAAGAACTGGCTGTTTTTGTCGGTTACGCATTCTAGATTCAGTCCACCTCCCATCGTTCCGAGCCCTTTGCAGCAGTCTCTGGTAGCTGCAGTGCTATCACATTGGCATTGCTGTGCCCGTTTTGTACTGAATCATACGTGATTAGGGATGTGTACACATTTGATGGAAGTGACTGGAGATGATCCCTTCTTGCGGAAATTGACTTACAGAAGTTGAGAAGCAGTCTCTGCTTCCCCGTTGCTAGGCACAGCAACTGCCGTCGCAATGCTGAGGTAGGAAAGACAAATGCATAGTGATACTGAAACTCTCATCTTGATGGCTGATGATTCTATGGGCAATAGATGGAAGGAAATTCGTCGTCAAAACCGAGGTAGGACAAGAAGGTACTCTCAGCGCAACATCTAGCAATGATTGCAAGGAAACTGATTGTCTTTATATGCAAAAGTTCAGTCATGTTAGCCACTGAACCCTAGTACCTAGTGACGAGTCAGACGAGAAATCACCCAAGGATTATTAAGTTTCCATAGTCTATAAGGCGCTGGAAACACGCGCATTTCTCGGGTCTTTTGGGTCGTTACTTGTGTCACATTCCGCGTAATCGCTTTTTTGTGCGGGTTAGTAGATAGGATTTCTCTATGGGAAAGCTTTACGAACGTCCCGACTGAAGACAAGCTTTGAGGGCTACTCAACATGCGACGAACCGAATGACTCGCAAAACCTAAAGAAGGGCCGTAGGAAGTGTCTCAAGGCCTATTCGGGTTTTGGCCTGACGCTTTGAGCAAGTGCGACACCAAGCAAGAAGAGGTGTAACTGGTTCGTAGATCGTTTGGGGGTCTCAAAAGTGTCCGGCTTTCAGGGATATCACTTCGGCAGCCCCGGTCGGCGTTGAAATCCTTTGACCACGTCGGGCCCATACTCCGACACAGACTTTGAGGATCCAAAAGACGTGTAATTATCGCTAGCTACAGCTTTGAAGGAAAGTAGTTGGGAAAATGGAGGATTGCCTTTACGCGGCCAGCATCTGTAACGCGCAGACCCCGAAGTACCCTCGTCTTGTTGAACGCCTGGTATTGGCTTCTCGTCTGTAACCAGTCAAGTCTAAGGGCAACAGTTGATGCAGCCGGCGATTTTGCAGGCCATGATTGTGGCTGGAGGCCCAGATGAGCGAGTGAAAGCAGAGGTAGATAAAGAATTCAGGACCGTTTAGTTGGTGGTGTCGGCGCTCCTCATGCAACTGACTGTGCAAATTTATGTAGTCTGAGTCGAGGAGGTTGCTCGAAAGGAGGTCTTTGATTGAGATGGTCTAATTAAGCCACATACCCATGGAACACCACCTTATGGTCTTCTGATAACCTAGGTGTTGGTTGACCACACACAGCAGCGCAAAATTAAGAGTACCTACCATAATGCTATCTTGTTCCAGTTCATCTCTCCCCATTATGCATTATTCAAAAGGGACAAGCCAACGCTGTCCGCTTCCCCTTCCATGAAAAATTCTGCTTTCCTTCCTGGCTTGTTGAGGTCTCGTCTTCTTTCTCTTCAGCATCTCTAGGCTTGAAAGATTTCGAGGGCCAATAACGGAACTGCTTTGCGGGGAATTGAACCTCGCCTGCCAGTCTTTCATCAAAGAGCTACTCGATAAGAACGAATGGCACGGGTTTGCTAAGCTTTTCGCAGAGGAACTTTGTTGGTTTGAAACTGAAGTACCTAAATGGTCTCTGTATTATGACATGTTGTACCAGCAGCGTTTTATGCTGTACGTGCGTGTGAGAACAAATTCTTTATTCAACTGGAGTTCAAGAAAGATACATACGTGATGCGTTCAAGGCTAGGTTGGCGGATCCCACGGACAATCCAGGCCAAGAAGGTTAGAGCAGCCAAAACTGATGATTTCTTCCGCTTCTAAGAGACAGAACCCATGACTGCTGCAGTTCGACGACAGTCGTTCGGTATGATGGCGAAGAGTAAGGTCTGGGGGCAACGAATAAGGCGATACAGTCAGGGATAAACAAGACGACCACTCCAGACGAAGATCGGAGACAACGACCGTAGACGGCAGTGAGTGACGGCAATCAGGCTATCTAATGGATGTTGGAAAAAGACTACTGAAGGATAGAAAGAATAAAGAAGCTTGAATCAAATAAAATCTTGAAAGCGCAAGAATATTGATTGCATGGGAATGTTGATGGCATAAAATACTAAATACCACGGCTTTACGGATTTGTCAGACAGACCGTCTACGTCTAAATGCTGGCGCCGATTAAGAATCCACGTCTTAGCGAGCTCAAAAGATGAGCTGAAGCATGCGATAAAGGGACTATTAGTAGCAAAATTCGCAAGCATTTCTAACCACACAGCGTCTGCTTCAGGCAGGTATTTGACAACTCGTCATCGTGGTGACTGAGCACCTAACCGTATGCGCATTGCTCCTTGAAATCAATGATTATGAGGGAGGGTCTAGATTTTGTAACTTTGGAGACTGCGTCCTGTGTCATGAAGACTCAGAACATGCTTCAAGATGAGCTTGGTATCTTAAGCACTAAAGCTGTTACGCTTTCTCGCCATCGCAAAGAAGCCAAGATTACCTACGGAGGACAGGGCCATACTTTCCATTATTACAGATGTAGCGTCATTCAGTCATTTCAACTTGGACAAACTGAATTATGCGGAAATCTTCGAGAGGTGCGTAGAGTAACATAATGATAAATCGTCGACAAACAACTGTTTCCCATGTCAAGGTCATAGTTATGGTAACGTCATCGGAACATTGAAGGATGGCCTGAGAGAAACACTCCTTCGGACTTTTGGTCTTGTCTCGCAGTTGATCTGATACTAAACTTAACCTCACTCAGGGCACAGGTCTTGATTTGATCATCTGGTTTTCGTACAGATCGCACATTCATAGATAGGCTATGCAGGTTCTTTGAACAGAAGCAGGTCGCTGATAAAGTTAATACGGCATCTACCCGAGAATAATGCTTCCGCTCTCATGTTTGATTTGCCAAGCTACGTATTGATCTTATATCCGAGCAACCGCCTGGCCGGCCGTGGCAGTCAGATGATAACATTCGCAGTTGGTGCCCACCAGGCAGTAGAAGAAGCTTCCGGTCTGGAGATATAAGAAGACGGACAACCCAATCGTTTCAACGAGTGTCATTCAATTAGCAGGACTCTATCCGTCCCGAAACAAGTAACGCCACGGAACTCCGAGCCATAAAGACACCATACCACCCGAGATCTAATGCCTTGACTCTATGTGTACAACCCCAATTATGTGTATCCCAAAACCCAAATTGAGCCGCCGCCCAACCCTCTGTTCAGTAAACCCTCAAAGTCACTGACGTCAACGCCAGCAACGGGTCTCTCTTTGTGCGTGTGTAATACCATGTACGTTGATCCACCTCTTTAACCAACTCTTCTCTTCTGCCCTCTTCCCCTGACATCATTACCAACAAGTTCCTAAAGATATTCCACCGCCGTGCGACCGGGGTTGTCGCACAAGGCAACCAGACCCAGACAGCACAACCCCAAACCCTCTGCCAAAGGATGAGATCGTCTTCAGCTGGACAGCTCCCAAACCCCTCAGCCGCCAGCCATGTTTCTCCGCCACCCCGGGAAAGACCCAGGAACCCAGGAAACCCAGGAAACCCAAATTACTCGCGTGCCTGCCCTTCCCGCTTCGCCTCGAAACGAACGGCTAATGAAGATCCCCTTTTTTTTTTTCCAGCTCCACAAATGTTTCCGATGCACCCGTCCCGGTACCTGACGATCAAATTTTCCCTCACCACCCAAAAACCAAAAGCATGCAGTTTTGGCGAGATGGGCAAGTGAAGCTGAAACCGCCACTTGCGTAGTTGGCGGCGGCAAGGGAGGTTTGGTGGGTGGGGGGCGTGTGTAAAAGAAGCTGAGAGAGATTGTGTGGGGGCACAACAAACGCGAGGGGAAAGGGAGAGCAAGCAGGCAATGAGAAGCGACCACATCCGCCGTCGACAAGACCTTTTTGGTGTGACACTGTGACTAGTAACGTCGCGTGCGTCTATGATCGAGATCGCTTCCAAGAAACCAAACGAGATCCGATGAGTCCTCCCGGATCACGAACTAAACCACCGTTTTGAAAGCACACGAATGGAGAATCACACGTTTCCCTCGCCTCAACGGCCCGATTTCTAGAACGAATAGCGATTGGGTATCGACAGAGAAAAAGCCGCCAGAGGAAAAAAAAAACACAAACAGCCGCCCGGATCTAGTGTCGTCGGCTAGGGAGCTCACGGAGAAGTGTCGTCCAACGAACGAGCGGTTGTGAACACACCAACGGGATGAAAAAGAGGAGCACCAAATCCAAGGTAGAGAAAAAAAAAAAAAAAAAAGAACGCTGCGCCGGCGCCGGCGTGTTTCGGGCTAGAGGCGGATCGGCGGGCATCCGACGCTAAGGTGGCCGCCCCTCCCAGCCCGGCCGAAGATCCTCATCTCGGCGACGCGTGCGCGCGGTCGGGGGACGGACCCGCAGGCCGCGAATCAAGGAGGAGGGGGGGAAAAAGACCGCAGCAAACCGACCAACACAGTCCGTTTTTCCGTGCCTCCGAAAACGACACAGCCGGTGGGGCTTTGATGGTTGTAAGAGTGCAACAGTCGCAGCGTCTCTGTCTGTAGCGCGTGCTGTGAACGAAGCGTAGTGGACCCAAGGGGGGTGTAGATGGATGACGACAACGACAGTGTGATGATGACGACGGGACCAATTAATGATGAAGCACACGGTTTTGCGACTGGGATTTTTGTTTTTTTTCTGTTTCTTGTTTTTGTGGTGTGTGTGATGACTGCCAAACGCCGGGCCTTCACAACTCGGCGCTACGGTCCGCCAGCGCCGTATTCCGCGCCAGGACCTCGTCCACCAGCGCCCGGCCGGGGAAGTCCATGATGACGATGCCCGTCTTGCCCGCGTCCGCGCCGCCCGCCGTCTCGGCGAGCCAGTCGCCGGTGCGGTCGTTCATGCCGGCGACCGTGTGGTTGAGGTTGCCCGCCGCGGCCTCGATGGGCAGCACGCCTACAGAAGCGCTCAGGTGCGCGAGGTAGAGCACGCGGTTGTTGGGCTTGGAGGTGGCGGCGCGCTTGAGCGCGTTCTCGATGGCCTCCCACTTCATGTAGAGGTGCTCCATGCTGGGGATGATCCAGAGGTCCTCGAGGACCATGTCGGAGGACTCCCAGATGACGCCGTAGGGGGACTTGGGTCCCTTGGAGGGGAAGTTCTGCAGGAGGAAGATCTTGGAGCGCAGCGCGCCGATGGCGGGGAAGGGCTTGCGCGGGTTGTGCTTGTGGAAGTGGGCCTGGGCGCCGGCGGAGGTGAGGGTGTCGTTGTGGAGGTAGATGTTGAAGGCGTCCTCGAAGGTCATTGTGTTGTTGCCGAGGGGGCGGCCTTCCTCCTTGAGACGCATGACGACGGTCTCGGAGGGGTGGGCCTCGAGGAAGTCGAAGAGGGTGAGCAGGACGTTTGTGTAGGAGTAGCCGGTGGCCATGGAGGCGTGGTAGATCTGGATGGAGTCGTTGACGAGGCGGCCGCGGATGTCGAGGTAGCGCATGCCGGCGTTGAGCTGGGCGGAGAGGTTGTGGTTCTGGCACTGGAAGACCTGGTTGCGGAGGGAGTAGGTCATTGTGTCGTGGGTGCCCGGGATGGAGAGGGAGGTGAGGTTGGCGTCGTCCGGGATGGACTTCATCCACTCGGCGTGGAGGGCCTTGTCGACGTCGAAGGAGTGGTGGGATTCATAGCCGCGGTAGCAGTGGTTTTTGGACTTGACGAAGCAGGGAGCCAGCGAGAGGAGGACTGAGAAGAGGGCTGATGCGAGCAGGAAGAAGGAGATGACGTAGAGAAGGGGCATGCAGTGGAAACGCATCTTGGGCGGTTGAATGAGATGAGCCTGGGTGCGACGCCCAGTCCGTAAGAGTGAGTGAAGTATGAGGTGACGTGAAGTTGACCGGAAGATCCGGGATGTCCGCGATGAGCACGGCGCGGCAGTGAGGTCTTCGGTGTAACGGCGGAGTTTCGCGGGCGTGGTCTCCGGCACGGAGTGGGAGCGAGACTTTCCCCCCGACGGGCGGAATGGAACGACAACAGTCTAGGACGAACCAGCAAACGCAGCCCTCCCCCTTTCTATCTAAGCAGACGGGAAAAGGAAAATTAGAGTAAGAATGATTGCACTCGCAGTCGGAACATTTACAAACAACACAACGCTCTCAGAGGGGGAAGAGGTCGGATATGTTGAGAGAGGTCAGAATGAGATGTCGCGATGAGATCCCGTGGCTTGAGCACGTGGGCATTGACGGCGTCGCGACATGACGGTTGAAGCACCGCACCGACGTTGATCCGGAATTAAAAATGCTGTTCCAGGTCCCGGGCCGGGCTTGTTCAGGACGCGGGACGTTCGTAGCGTCCCCTTTTTTTGCCCCTGAATCTGCTGTGTGGAAGTTGAAGCATCCTTGCATCATCTCGATCCAGCATGGCCTTTGTGGAGAGGTAAGGGGGTAACGACTTCGTTCTATCATCGCGAGAGTCTGTTTGCGAACTACGCAGATTGAAGGCCGCGATGTTTGCCCAAGGTTCGCATTGAAGTTTGACGTGGGACGTGTTGGTTAAGGAAAAGGGCGAAAGAAGGGCATGGCGGGCGATCTGATAGCGCCCGGTCCTTTGCGGGGGGTTCAAGCGCCGTGAGCAGGGCCCATACCCCGCGCTGGCGGCTTCGGCGGGACAGCACCCCGTGGCCGATCTGCTCTCCCTCCGACCCGACGACAATCGTGGGAAGCCTTGGAGAGTCTTAGAGATAACTGAGCGTTTTCCAGACCGCGATTGCCTCGACTCCTGAAGCCTGCAAACCTATGCAACGTTCTTTGATCGTCATGTATCAGGGATCCTCTCGCGGTAGCACAGCATGCAAAAGCAAAACAGCGGTTGACCACAGGACATGCGGTGTGCAACAATTACACAGAAACCCATATCTCTACCGACAAAGAAAACCGGTTCATGGAAGTTTCGGCAAGGATGGATGTCTTGGACAGGTGCTTCCCCCCACGTTTTGGATAAGGCATAAGGCAGGTGGTTGGTTTTGTTGGTGATACGTCGGCAGCGCCTGACCTGGTCGCGCATTGTCAGGATGACCATACACTTGCGTCTGCGCTGTCAGATCTTTCGGCCGATAGATTGCTGCTCGATAGGGCGCTATATCTGGCGCTCACCGAGAGTTTCCAGATGGCACGCGGTGAGCATGTGCGCCATTCAAGGCGTCTATGGCAGGCTATCATGTGGGTTGAGAGTTCTCACTGCTGGTTACAGCTTCAATTTTGAGACAGCCACTTTTGCTTCACGTCGAGCGAATCCAACCGCCATCCCACGCTGCAGCAGGCTGTCACCCATCACAGACACCACAAGGCCGCTTCCCCACCCGCCAATCCTCGCAGGCAGCGCGTGAACCTTGTGCTGCAGTGGGATTCCTGCAGGCGCCTTTTGCCCCCGCCTTCGAACCACTGTCGTGAAGCCTCGCCTGCGCTGCAAAGCGATCCGCAGAGGTCACCCGCGGGTACTTATTAGTCGTGTGTGGTGGAACATGAGCCAAATAAATCCTTGGGAACACTCTTTTTTGGGGAAAGCCTACGGCGGTGGCAGCGGGGTAAAGAAGTGGCAGACACGCCCGGGGATCGCTGCTGTGCCCCTCAACTCTCTTATATCGATGCAGAAGTGGCGCGAGGGGAGGTTGGGAATCGACGTGTAAGTGTGGAAAGCGGGGTGAGATTTTGACACCGCCGATGCCAGCACGGTGATGCAAGGCATGGAATACTGGTCGGCGATCGAGGTTGGCGTTGTGAAAAGATAGAAGCTTTGGGGGCGATGCGTTGCGAGGTGATTTTTGATGGCGATATGTCCCAGGTGTTATTGCTTGAGAAGAAATTCGCCCGGTTGGTTCAGCTGTGATTTTAGAGTTATGCCTACCGAGCGGGCGGATCTATGCCGGGGACAAACGACACGAAGGCGGTGGAACTGCTTGCTGTAATTTTTAGCAAGTCGTATGCTGCTGTTGCATTGACAAGTCTCTTCGGTTGCGTGTATACGAACGTTAGTAATTGAATTGCTGTGCTGTTATTGTGCCTCTGCCAGCAGATATGTAGACTACAGACGTATCTACACCGAGGCAAGAGCTCCCACCGAACCTCACCGAGGCCAAAGGCATGCAGTTCGCTAGATGAGGCCTCTGCCAGGCATCACCGGCAATACGGCCATGGCCACCGCCCGCTATTAACAGGTCACATCGCCATCTGCGACCCGCCACGGTTGTACGTGCCGTCTGGAGGCCCCCCTCCGCAGAAATCCCAAGTCGAGGACGTCAGCGGGTGATTCGTCCCCCAAGGTCCCCAAAAAATCAGCTCACATCGCGTATCTGGGTCCGTGTTGCGGGTGCATCACTAGCCTCCGCGATGGCGACTTTTGGAGTTTTCTGTTTAGTGTATCCGTAGCGCGGTGCACGAGCCGATGAAGAGGCTCCATAGATATTGATGTGTCACGGGTAAGAACATGTTATCACCTCGCGCGGTTGGCCTTTTGTCATAATGAAGCTCCTTACGAACCTCGATGTGGGCATCACCATCAATGGATTACCTTATCCGCCGCAACAACGTGACTGACAAGACCGCCTCGTAACCGCATACCAGAGAGGGGGGGAGTTCCGCCCAGCGGCTTCATGTGACGGCCCTGCGGCCTCGTATCCTCTCCGATCCCAACCCAACCCATCCCATCCCTTTCGTATGCATGCATGCATTACCACCCACCCTCTCGCAGCTTTGCCCCTCTCCTCTGGCCCCCCTCTATCTCTACCGAGGGACCGCGCACCGTCACCCTCATTAACCCATTCGCCAATCGCGCGACAGTCCCTGGATGTGGTCAACAACAAAGAGCCTCCACGTCGATCGTCGTCGTCTGTCGTCGCGCGGGTGGGTGGGCGTCTCGCTCGGCGGGGCGGGCACGGCCAAGACTTCACCAGCGGCCGGCACGATGGCATTCCGAGGTGAGGTGTGCCCTAGTGCCGTCGCCGTGCGGAACCTCATTTGCCTCACTCTCGTCTTCGATCGTCGCTTTTTGCAGATGCAGACATTTTAGAAGGTCGGGGGGATAGTGGCTGAAGATAAAAACTTCGTCCATCAGATGCGGGTAAAACTAAACACTGCTGCGACCTTGCCTGTCCCCCTGCTGCCGATGGAGGAGACCGACCCCCCCAGGGGAATCGCTTACCTATCGGGCCTTTGGACGCCAAATCTTGTTTTCGACCGTCAACCTGCGGTATGCTTGCTATCGCCTCTGCTGCCACCAACCTCGAACTTTTTTCGGTCTGGCTGCTGCTCCGCTTGGAGTTGGCTTGCAGATGGGCGAATTGACTTTTTCCAGCAACACCTTAACCACTAAGTGCATTTTTGCTTTTTTTGCGGGAGCGATTCGGCGTGTATGCGATGACAGAGAACGAAACCCAGCTGACCGCGCGGCGGGTGGTCAGAACAAACGCAGCCAAGCCAGCGTGCATCCTCATACTGAAGTTGTTCAATCTGTAAGTGAGGAATCTCAAATCTGAGAGAGAGGGAGAGTCAGCCGGAGTCGCCTCCCGCAACCTTCTGCAAGGCGTCGCCCGGTGCAGCATCGCGCATGCGCACTGCAGCATGAGACGTGAGAGTTTGCATGACCTTCTCCGGATTGGCTCTTTTTACGGGTAAGGCAAGAGAAGCTGCGTGATGATTACGAACGTCGGCGTCTTGTCATGTGGTGTCTCGTGACGGTGCTTCACGATGTGCGCCGAGCTTAGTCACGGAGCTGGGGGGAGGACTAACACGGCGCCGGAGAGGATCCAGAGCTCGCTCCCCCCCCGACCGGAACATGTCAATTGGACGGCGCACGACGGGGAGTGGCCAACAACCGCGCTGGTCGCCAACTCTGACGGACCTTCCCCAGAGTTTAATCAACCTAAGGCACAGCAGCTGGGTATCAGATGCTTGCTTGCCGAGGGAGAAGAGTACTCATGAATGGTCTACTATTGTAAACTCTAGCCTCTCCCGCGCTGGACTTTGTGTGTGTTTTCGGAAGCCCGGGGTCAGGCAACGGGGAATATCGCGGCACGGCAGAGACCTTTTCGCTCTACCGTCATTGACCAGGTGAAGCGAGTGATTATTTCTCCGGAGAACCGCTGAAGCCAGTAAAGCGTCCGCGGCGTAAGAGGATTTGTCTGTGTGAGTGTGCCTCGGCAGATTGTCTGCTTTGGAAATAGCCAACACGCTGGAATGCATATCAAGATTAGGCTGCCACCCCCGCGGCTCCGGTGTTGGACGAATGCAACCATTGCCACGAGCACGCCTCCCGCCCACGCCAAAGAAAGGGGGCAAGACCGTCATCGAGATATGTGCATATGCTGCCGCGTCCGAGCGGACAAGCATTTCGTCTGGTCTTTATGGCTGCGGGCTTTTTGGGTTCGTTTTAGTGAGCACGGCAGCGCAAGGATGACGGGAGCAAAAGAAGAGACGACGATGGACTCGATGGCAGCGGCACGCAGGCACACAGACCGGACTAAGAGCTTAGAGCCCCAAAGACTAGGGCCGAGTGCGGTATGGTCTGCCGCGTGTTTGGCGCCGGCGCCGTCGACCTCAACCCCCCTGGCCGAGGACGCCTAAAAATCAATGGTTCCAACGGGCAAAGGGCAAAGGGGGCGATTGGGGGTGGTTTTTGGCAGCGGAAAGGTACCTTTGTAGGTTTGGCGGGTGATATTGAGGTGAGGGAGGACGTTGAGGGTGTAACCTGATGCGGCGCCTCAAACTTGGGACGGGCGGGGGGGCCTGCTGGAACACGGGGAGGCGGCGCGCGTATCTTGAGCCAAGTTTCGATGGTCGGTCGCAACCAAGATGCCAAATTGGCAGCGATGCTAGGCTGCTATCGGCGCGCGCGAATGGGTTAGGTAGGGGGGACTGCGGCAGCGCAGTCGATGTTGTTGATGTGAGTGAGTGAGTGTGGGACGTGTGGAAAGGAACGATAAACAGTTGCTTGACCAGAAAGAGGGATGAGACTGCAGAGGATTCAGGTCCGGGGCCTCGCCTTTCACCTTTGACGGGTTCGAGACGGCCGGGGCGGGTCGGTGATTCATTGAGTGAAGCCGAGAGAACCGGTAGAAATGGAGTTTGATGGAACGGAAATGACTCGACGTGCCAGAGAAGAAGCGGTGTTTTAGTGATAATTCCCGCCCGGGGCAACGATAGGAATGATCGTGAATGTGCCCCGTTGCCGGCAGCCTGTTTTTGGTGAGACCCGGGCGTCAGGTCAACCCGACGGCCAAAGAGAGAGGTGGGAAGGGCAATAAGCAGTAAAAGTATCAGATAGTAGGGTCCTCGTGCGATTTGTCTGCTTTCGCTGACCGAGACAACCGGCGGTCCCGGCCATGGCTCGTATTGACGCCGCGAACAATGGGAGGAAGACGCCCTCGAGGGATCCCCTCGTACAACTCAGTCATAAGGCAAAGTCCGGATGGGGCCAAGGAACTACGTTTGACTGGATTAGCAGCGGGAAGGACGCAGGGGACCTTCATAAACCGCAATTATTCCAATAAAGCGAAGGAGCACCACCACCCATGCCAATGGATGCCCTTCATAAGCTGAACAACACGACAACCCGGGCGGCGGGGAGTCGGGACAGAAAACGGGCAATTGCAATAGGTCACTGTTGTGTGTTTGAGAGTAGGCGAGATAGCAAACAAAACGTGGACGCCCTGCACACAGCAGGAACAAGCAAAACGAAGGCAATAAAGAAAGTTGGCTTGGGGGGTGAGTGGTGGATGCATCACGACTCAGACACGTCTTGGACACAATCAGCAGAGTGGGCAGAATTAAAATAAGCAAAGAGATGAAAGGGGCAGATTTCAGAGGTGAAGATCCAGCCAGCCAACAACGTGATTGCCGCCTCGCAGCTTTGGAATTTTCGATGTGTGTCTGTCGTTGCAGTGGCATCTGTCGGAGTTGTAGGATTGCCGCATTCTGGATGATGTGACGATGGAATAGTGCGGAGTATCCGTACGAAATAAAGATTGGGTGAGGTGGTAGGCGTCGTGTCGTTCGTTGCAACGCCTCTAGGTAGTCACGGTAGTGTAGCGCTGGCAACTGGATGTGCTGGACTGGACGCTGAGAGGCTGCGGCGGAATTCTTCCAAAATTGGGAGGGCGTGGCCCCCCTGGTTGCCTGTGCAGCGAGATCACCGCTGTGGGGTCGAACTCTGTCGTGTTTTTCAGCGCTTCACTTTTTTTAAGCGGTTCCATTGGGGAGGAAGAGTTGGAGCAGGGGACGAAGGATTTGGAGACCTGAGTCTTGGGGATGTTCTCGCTTGTTACCGCCGCGCAGCTAAGGTTCGCAGCCGGGCTACGGCAAGGAATGCGGGCATCATGCCTGCTGAATAAACATCGGCCAGGTACACAGATACACGTACCCGTACCCGACCTCGACTTTCTCAGATCCGCCTATCAGGCTCGCTCAGCTGTCATGGTGGCATGGTCTGTGCATGTCCGCTTGGCGATGGGGGAGTGACGACATTCGACATGGTGTCAGGGGAACAGGGGGGTAAAGAGGCAGGATGCTACAGCAGGGGGTACTGTGTCAATGGTGGTCTTCTCGCGCCGCCGCCGGTCTCGCGCAGTGACAGCCCTGAACAATGACAGTGCTGTGCTCTCTGTGCTCTCTCGTCAGATCATGGTGGCCGATGGACGGCATGGTGTCATGAAGTGTGTGCGTGTGTGTGTGCTGTAAGGGAAAGGGGGAAGCGGACAATAGCGGTAATAGGGAGTGAGGTAAGGTAGGTAATAAAGGCGGCTCAATCGACAGAGGTGAGGGAAGAGACGGCGTCTGTCTATCCACTCATGGCTCGCCATTTCAGCGACAGCCAGCGCCAGCGCACTCGGACCTGTCTTCTCGGACCGTCCGCACTCTGCGTTTGATTTCGATGTTCATCGAGACCCTGCACGCCTGACAAGTGCTAAACCGCTTCAGGGCAGCTCGGGATGGATGCGCCGGCCGCGCGGGCGGACTCTTGAGTGGCTGCGCCCGGGATGTTGTGTCGACGTTGGCCGCCCATCTATCTGGCGTCGCCGCGTATTGCTCAATTCCCTGCCCATGGGCCGTAGGGCAGTGAGATGAAGAAAGGGAGTCCAGGTTGCCCGGGCATGGGGATTTGGAGAAGGTGATATGGATAAGGCCAGATAAGGTATGCCGAGTCTTATGTGCTGTTTTATGAAGAGAAAAAAAAAAGCTTTCACAGAAGCGGGCAGAAAAAATCCATCGCAAAGAGGCAGGAGACGAGGGCGAGGACCAGAAGCTCCCGATAGCAGGGCTCCTGCTCAATGGACGTGGAACCAGATTGGGTGGTGGATGCAACGGTGAACAGCGACAGCAGCATCAAACGCTGTGGTAGGACTGGTTTGGTTTGGTTTGGTTTGGTTTGGCTTGGTTCAATGGTGTTTCTTCTTGACGCCTGCTGTGCCATGTCTTGAGAGAGAGGTCCTGCTGGAGTGGTTATCGTGGCCGCCAACGCCAGTCTTCTGTCGGCTGTTGACGATTGAGAGTGCATAGTCATCGTGGCTGCATAACATAACACAACACAGCAACATAGGTAGCACAATGCCACCGAGATGCCTCAGTGTTGGACTGGATTCTGAAGACATGAGACCCATAGAATTGCCCGAACCCGAAGGCAGACGCCAATCCCTCGAGCAATTGGCTACCCGTTAGCCTTGAGGACTCAGGGAAGAAAAAGCCAATGGTGGTCGGGTCGTGTTCCTCTCTCAGTCCTGGTCCTGGTCTTGGGTCTTGGCTTGTTCGTGACCCTGGTCCTGGTCCTGGTCCTGGTCCTGGACAGTCTTGGAAGCACCCCGGTCACGTCAAACCCACTCTTTTCTGCAAGCTCCAACCACCCAATGGCAGCGCCGGTGGTGACTGTGACTGCCCCATTATTCTCCCGGGCGTCCATCCACTGCTTCCACGTCCTTGCCCGTTTTGCGCTTGCTTCCCAGTCCACGTCCCAATCTCCAGTCGCGGTGAATCAGTGAGGTGTTCGGTCGATTCCTTTCCCATGCTGCTAGCGTCGACTTTCGCACCAGCCGTCATTTCCATCCACAGCATCCGTCTGTCTGCCCTGCTTCTGCTTGCCTGCCTTGCTTAGCTGCTAACCTGGAATCGAATCGTCGTCGACTGAGGTGAGGTGCAGCTGCGACCCGACTTCTGCCTTTTTACCTGTAACTTCCCTCCGCCGCTCCACCTCTGCTGCTCTGCTCTGCTCTTTCGATTCTGGGAACGTTGTCTTCCTCTCGCCTCTCGTTCCCTTCTCCCCTGCCTTCTTCCGCATTTCAGCCAAGCTCCATTCGTTTCTTCGGCTTTTTTCCTTCCATTCCTGCCCCCCGAGCACCTCTAAATTTTTACCTTTCCACCTTGGCTAGTCTGTCCAGCACCCCCCGGTCACCGTAGAGGGAAAAAACACAGAGAACACAGAGAGAGGAAGGAGGGAAATACCCAACACCACCACACAATCGCTTTGCTGCAGCACCCAGCATTCGTCTCTCGCTTCCCTGTCCTTGCCTGCCTGCTTGCTTGCTTGCTCGGGGTCTCACTCTGCTGCTGCTGCTGCTGCTGCTGCTGCTGCTTCTACAATCTACATTGCCTACAGCCGCTGCCGGCGCCGCTCTTCTGTTACCTTTCCTGTGGCTGCAGTCTGCAGATACTATCCGCAGTAGCTAGGTAGATACCAGATACCTTCCAGGTTACTCCACGGATACCGGATCTCAATTGCGTTGCTGCTGCTGCTCGGCACCAACCACTTCGCTCGCTTGCCTTCCTTGCCTGCCTCTTTCGCTTCCCTCCTCTTGGCTCCTGCTTCTTTTCTTCCCAGGACTGCCTGACCATCGACACCTCTAACCTTTCTTCACCTCACCTCACTCCTCGCCTCCTCCTCCTCCTCCTCCTCACCACCCAACCGAACCGGCACCTGATCCCAAGGACGCCTGGTATCCCACGACGGCATCATCCTGCCTGCCCTGTCCGACCTTGTGTGCCCTTCCTCCACCCCCAGGCGCCAGGTTACTCCCTCGACGACACGCACACCCGGCACTTTCACCCAAGAAGGAGCGCCATAATATACCTCGACCACGCTTCGTCTGCTTGCGCACCCGGCGGTCTTGCCTTGTCTCAAAGGTCCCCCATTCTTATTCCCAATCCACGCGCTAGCTGTCTCTAGGGGCAATCATCCAGTCGCTTGGTCGGTGCTTGGCTTGCCTCTGCTAGTATCATTCCGCGCCTTCACCTTGATTTCGCCCACTTTCATCATTTCTGCCCTCCGTCCACACTTGGCGCCAACAAATCTTGTACGAACGCCACGGCCCGGTCGACTTCCCTTCCTGCCCTTTTTCCAGAACCCTCCGCTCAACCGGCCACATCCTCGCTCGAGCAGGTACGCACTGGAGGCTCTTCTCGTTTGCTCGTAAAGAAGACCATCTTCCCTTCGACATCCTCGCCAGTTCGACCAGTCGAGACGTCTTCGTTGCCGTCTTCGCCACAGCGTCGACTACCGTGCGGTTTCCCGACTGCCCTGCGTGGTCGTGTAGGACAAGCAACGGATCACACCTTGGAAGTGGGATTTTAACCTTTCCTCCCGCTGCCCACCGACCGATCCAGACGTCAGATGTCAGCTTTGTGAGGCCTTGACTCCGGGAATTGTGAGTCCTACATCTCCCCCAGTCACGGGTTCCGAGCCTATGCCGGAACCTAAATCATTCTTTCCCCTCGGTTTCGAACACCGACGCTGACTGCTACTTTCTTTTCAGACTTGCCCATCGCAAAACAGAAAAATGGCATTCACCGATCGATTCACGAGATGCTGGGCCATCTTTGCCCTCGTCATTCTATCATGTGCCGCGCTGGCCAACGCCACGCCCGACCCTAGAATGCTCGACTCCAGGATGTTGGAACCAAGACAGCTGAAGCAGACGCTCTGCTCAAGCTCAAACACGGCATCAATGAGCGCAAGTACGTCTACGAGTTCCCTGAAGGCAAAGCGGCGGCTCAATGGATCGACATCGACGTCTCACTCCCTGCTAGCCGATACGAGCCTTCGTATGAATTACATTTGAAAACCCAATACTAATATGGGGCCACAGATCTCAGTATATGGCAGACTAACGGTCTCTGTTCCGACTTTTGCAGAGGCAAGAACTTTGCCTTCGCCATTGTTCAGTACCAGTCTTGCTGGTGCTCCGACGTCGCCCCGGCCGCGTCCTCCGAAGCCGATGTCGAAGACAAATGCAACGACATTTGTCCCGGCTACGACACCGAGAAGTGCGGTTCACGACCGAACTGGTACGGGTACATTCAGTTGTCAAAGACCCCTACTAGCACCGCAGGCGGCGATGCCGCCACTACCTCTGCTGCTGCGGCGTCAACAACACAAGTTAGTCTCCCCCATTCCTGATGTTTCGTGAAGCATGTGCATGATTTCTTGCGTGATTTTCTTGGCCGATGAATTTCGTCACCTCACCAACCCATGTGATGCCCTGGCTTAATCGTCTGGAACCAGGCCCCTCCGGCCCCTGTCCCAACAACCGTTCAAGTCACAGTAACTGAGACTGAGACACCTCAGAAAACGACAACCTCCGACCCAACAACGTCGACGACCCCGTCAACCACTTCAGTACGCCTCAGCAATCCCCATCAACACGCCGTAAATCGATTGTCAATTTCGTAGATGGCAACGTGCGTTTCTCGAGAGTTGATGCTGACTTGTGCGCTAGACAACGACGACATCGAGAAAACCGCAGACGTCTGTCCAGACCGTCACCGCCGATGGAACCGTTAGGACTGTTACTGTCACTCCTACGGCTACGGGAACCGATGGCGCGACAGGGGCATCAGAGCTGTCCCCCTCGAGCTCGGCATCGTCATCGAATGGACTGAGCACCGGTGCAGTCGTTGGAGTGGTTGTGGGAGTTATTGCCGCCGTGGTAGCATTTGCAGGACTAGGTCTCTTCCTGTTCTTCCGACGACGCAAGCAACACCAGGAGAACGAAAAGTACGACGAGCCCAGCCACCGTGGCAGCTCAGCCGGTATGACGGGCTCACCGCGCAATCCCGAAATGGTTGTGACAGTTGATGGTGGACGATGGGATGCCGACTCGACCAGCGACCACCGCCGCAGTCGCCTCATGGCACACGATCCTCGCATGGAGCCCCTCGGAAGGGGCCTGTACCTGAACAACAAGAGCGCCGAGAGCATCAACACATTGCGCGACGACCAAGATTATTCCCGCAAGGTTCATAAACCAGTCTTGCGGGCGACCAACCCCGATCCTGAATGAGGGGATGGGGACATCGGGCGGATCCGGATGACAACACATCATCATTAACGACGCACACGATTTCGGCCCCATTACAAATTTTCGGTCTTTGCATTGCGCTTTTGAGATACCAGGGCGGCGTTTCAATTTTCATTTCACAGGGCAGAATAGGGAAGGGCATTGGATGAGGCGCCCTCGCTGCAACACCGGGCACGGGAGGGCCCTCGGGCGAAAGTCAACGACACCTGCAGCAACACGGTATGGGCATCAGACCACTGAGTCACGGACACGAACGCACATCATCACATGGGCAACACGAGGGCCACCAATTGATGGTTGGCATAATTTTAGATTCGTTTTCACCCCCTTGGATTTGTGGTTTTCGGCAACATGACGGGAGTGCAAGATAAAAGCAAGGAGACGAAGAATAGTACTATAATCTGCACTCAGTGGTCGCAGAAGATGGGACTTGCCATCGGTATGAGATTTGGCCATGGGTCCACTGGTATAATGATGGACGGCATCTGTACATACACGGGCGAAACGTGGACTGGACGCCAGTCAGCCACGAACGGCTGGGTGGGAGAGATTGGTTACAGACGGTAACAATTGACACCATTACGCGTTCACAGGACACAGTTCATGGGTGACGGTGCTCAGAAGACACGTAGTAGGCCATTGGCAATGCGGGGAGGGTCGCACGACGGTTGTCGAGCTGAGCTGCCGTGGGCACAGGTCGTGTAGCCACGAGGGTCTCGGGCAAGGGCAACGTGAAAACAGCGTCCTCTCCATGATCGTCGTGAGCACCGGCAAGCGCACGGAGAAAAGTTCTATTCACTTCTAATCGCGAGAATCTTGATAACACAATAGACACGTAAATGATGTTTCAAGAGATGCAGTCCCCTATCTGGTGTGCAACAGATGTGATGTGATGTTCAGATCTGTTCTAATCGCCGCCGTTGTCTCGGAATCATGGCCTCGATTCCTTCCTGGCTCGGGCCGGAGCCGTTTGGGGGGGGTGTCAAGGTCCCGGGCGGCTCACGGACGCCGGTGTGCGTATTCGATACGGCGGACGGGATGATCCCCTTGCCGCCGTCGTGAAAAGCTTTGCGGGCTGTGAATGATATGATCTGATGACATGGCTTACTTGACTTGACCCACCGGAATGCAATGCGCGCAGTAACAGCTCCATCCTTCGCGTAAGGTGTGTGTGTGTGTGTGTGTGTCGGGTGCACTGATTTTGATGTTCATGGAGGGTCGGGGCCGGGTGCGGATAGCGAGTTCCTGCCGATCGCTATTTGCAAAAGGTTTGCGTGCGCGTGCAACTGTGAGTGAGTGAGTGAGAGAGTGTCAGAAGCTGATGTCATTTTTCGTAATTTTTTATTTGAGTTGGGCGTGTTATGGACATGGATTGTGGCCCGTTTTGCGCAGCTGGGGAAAAAAAAGCTTGGCCTTTTATGATGGGTGTTTTGAAACGTTGAAACGGACGGGAAGGGAAAGGATGAGCTGTGTGATCTGATTGTGTTGGTGGACTGGGGATTGGAATACGGGTTGCGTGCGTGCGGGATGGGATTTTAGGGGTCTTTTGGGCGATTGTTATTGGTGAATGTTGCGGTCTTACTGTTCTCACATTGCGTTTGCAGTCTTAATCGCCTTGTGATATCACTTGCGAGGAGGATGGGAAGATGTTGCCGCTCTCGGGCGATCGCTGTCAGCCGCATCGTCGAAGCGCGTTCAGGGGTTTTCACGAGGGAAGAGGTTGGAGATCGCGACGAGGCTTGGGGCTAAGGACCGATTCTGTCTCGATGACGCGACGCGGAAACGAGTTTAAATCCAGTAGTTTTGCAGATTTTGCGGCTGGGAGATTTGGAGGCGTTTGTAAGTGGCTTCGTTGTTCCGTGGGGGAAAGGGGGATGCCGCGAGCTAACGGAGCCTCCGTCTGTTGTCGGCGTGCTGCCGCCAAGGGGGTTCGGCACCGCACCTGTGTTTGGTTCTTTACGTTGAGGTCAAAGTCAAAGTCCTCTGCGCTACTGCAGTTGATCTGGGTATGTGCCCTGTGGAAAAAACCATCCAACGGCGGGCGATGCTTCGAGTGCCGATTGATAACGGCCGAGATAAGAATAAGATTTGACGCGGAACACAGGAAGGGAAAGGGAGACACGGGAGCGAGGGTCAGAGGAAAGTCGCATGTTTCGAAACAGAGTTGGGGCTATGGGATATTTGATGCTTGGGGGCAGATATTTGGTAGGGTCCTGAGTGTAATTTCAGACGATGGTTGTACGGTGGATGTTGGGAATTAAAGATGTTGGGGGCTGTTGAAAGGTATTGCAAGAGATGATGTCTCTTGTGAAAGAATGATGCACGTTTGGGGGAGATGGCGATGTTGGTTTGACTCGTAGTCCCGCATGTCTGGATCCACGCTCTCTCGTATTGTTTTACGGCGGCGGGTTGGGATTGTCGCTCACTGCCTTGGTCCGGGGCTGCGTGTACGAATACGCCGCATGGTGGCTGCCTTTGGGTCGCCCACTGTGGCTGAGGGCTGGGAATAGCTTCAGCTAATGTTTTTTTTAAGCTCAGCGCGGCGGAAAGTGGGCGGGTGTGGTGCCGGGACTTGGGCGGGCGATGCTTGGCATATTATTTCGGATGCATTGAGTTTTTTAGTCTGCGGTGTAAGAAACCCGTCCCCCAAGTCGCGATGGGACGTGTGTGTTTGCCGCGGTTGGCTTCTGGATTGAAAAGGACGTGCTTTCTTTTTTACATTGCGATTACGTATGTGACGTCGTCGTCGTTGTCGTTGCTGTTGTCGGGCGTTGCTCGCCTGCCAAAATGTCAAACGTCCGCAGTGTTCGTCTCATCAAAAGTTTTCTCGCGTTTGATCACCCTCCTTCGTCCGAGTTTGCGAGGTGTCGTACAACGACGGGGACTTCAGGAGGTCCCGGCTTCGGCGGTGGTGGTCGTGGTCGGCGGGAGGAGGAATGAGAAGACAAGTCCCTGCATAAGGCGAAGTCTGAGATTCGTCCGGGGAATTTTTTTTGGTACGGATACTTGGTATGACTTGGTTTCCGTTTGGAACTGTTTTGTTATTCGTTCTCCGTGTGTGTGTGCGTCTTCTCAATGGATGTCTTCATTAAACCCGGGTGCTGGCCGCGACCGCCGCGCGGGAAGGTGAGGGAGGGAGCCATGTTTCCTTTCCCGTGGGCCCCTCCCCTTGCCCGCTGCCCCCCTCCCTGGTTCCGAATTCCCAGGGCCTTATTTGGAAATCAAATAAGATGCCCCGTAAGTGTACGCGTTCCCGTAAGTATGCGACGGACGATGTGGTGCGCGGTGCTGCTTGGTGCGATCGATGGCTGGCAGAGCCTCTCTCTGGCACTCCCTCTGTCTGTCCGTGACCTGCGCGGTTCGCGATGGTGTCTGTGAGGTGAGCGAGGTCAGCACTAAAGTGCGTCATACCAGATGCTAGGCCACTTCGTCGTTAATGCGATGGGCGAGAAGTTGGGACGGTTTGGAAGAAATAGGTGCGCGAGATGCAGCATGATGCAAAAGGCGAATGGCGTCTGGCCATTCACATGGAAGGAGAACCCCTGAAGGAGGGTGCTGTGCTGGCCCGGAGGCGGAAGGGAGGTCGCTGCTGAATGGACGGTGCCTTCGTCAGCGGCCCTGTAATCTTAGCGCGCCGCCTTAGCGACCCTTGGCACAGCCACTCGACAAACGGGGGGCTGCAGCGAGACGCAGCGCAACAGACGGAGCAGCACCGGCCCAGCAGTGGAGGGGAGGAGGAGCAGGAAAGCAGGAGGAGCTGGGCGGAATGGATGGATGGACGAGATGGGATTGGCATGGGACAGGCCACCAAGAGGCATCATCTCGCACTGGACTGGACTGGACTGCCATTTGCTGACCCCGGATCCTGCTCCTGGCTTCCCACCTTACCTACCACACTGCCTACCTTACCGCACATCCAATCCCGGTGGCTCATACCGTTGCTCATTCGTGTCTCGCCTCTCTCTCAAGTCTCCATTCCCCTCCGTTTTCGCATCCTTCCTTCCTCTTGTTTTTTTTTTCTTCTTTCCCTCCTCTTCCCAAATCATTCTCTTGGCTGTCAGCTTCACGACAGCCTCTGTTCTCGGGTGCGTCTTCTGTTTCATTCTTCGACCTCAGGGGGAACCACTTTCAACCGTCCCCCTTTCTTCCAGTACTCTTTTATTTTTGGTCTCTTGTTGCGGCACCGGGGTCGAACACAGAACAAATGCGACGAGGGCAGCAGCTGCAGCACGGAAAAAGATAAGATACTCGAACGACGATTGTAATTGCGCACGCGCGACGGCCGGTAATCTTTTGTGGAATCTTGCAAGAGGAGGATCGACCTGGGACATTGTTGGGACCAGGCGACCTCGCACGACACACGACCACACACCACACACCACACACCACACTCCAATCGAACTGCGACTCGCGACTCGAGAGCCGGAATCCTGGGCAAAAGAGAGGGAGGGCGTTGCATTGCAGTGCGTCTGGCAATCAAAAGAGGAGGAGATAACCTCACTGGACCCTTACTCTTTTCTTTTTGATCCTTTTCTACGTCGTCTCGTCCGGCCGTGTTCGCGAGAAGGAACACCCTCCTCCGCACCACCACCGAGCAGCCACGAGCGACAAGCTCCGCCAAGACCTGGTCATCCGCTCTGGTACCTGCAGCCGACGAGTCTTGGCACTCACAAACCCAACCCACGCAACGTCACCGTCCACACCGAACCTCGACTTCCTCGATCCCGCGACACCTCTTTACCGCTGTCTCGCTCTTGGCCCAACGTTCTGCAGCACCCAACGGCCACCCCTTCGTGGGCGCTGAACCGTCAATATGAATTTGACGTGTAATTCCACCCTCGAGGACATGAGGAGTACGTCATCCAGCTAACCCGCAAATCCTCCCTCCTGCCCCGGCCGCCCGAATGAAGCTAACAAATGTCTCTCCCGTGCTCCAGTCCTCCCCGGCTCCGAGATCCTCATCGCCGGCCCGTTGACCTTCCACGACCTCGCCCTCGTCATCGCCGGCTCCTGTACCATCATCGCCATCAGCCTGTCTCTGTATCTAGTGTTCATGCACGCCAACAACTACACGAAACCACGAGAGCAGCGCCAAATCATCCGTATCCTGTTCATGGTCCCCGTCTACGCTGCCTCATCCTTTCTCCAACTATACTACTACTGGCACGCCGTCTACTTCCAGGTCATGAGCGACTGCTATGAAGCTTTCGCCATTGCCTCCTTCTTCTCCCTCATGTGCCACTACCTGGCCCCGGATCTACACACTCAAAAAGAATACTTCCGCAACCTGCACCCCATCAAGCCCTGGGTCTGGCCCCTGAATTGGTTCGCCAAGTGCTGTGGTGGTGACAGAGGACCCTGGCGCACGCCCAAGAGCGGTTTGACTTGGTTCAACATCAACTGGATCGGTATCTATCACTATGTCTTTATCCGTGTTGCCATGACCGTCACCGCGGTTGTCTCTCAATACTTCCACAGATACTGCGAGAGCTCCAACAACCCGGTCTTTGCTCACATTTGGGTATGTCTCCCTGCTTGCGCACATTGAGGGTCTCCACTGACAGCCATAGGTCATTTCAATCAACTGTGTAGCCGTGACCATCGCCATGTACTGCGTCATCCAGTTCTACGTCCAGATGCGCGAAGCTCTTGCACCGCACTCGCCCTTCCTCAAGGTCCTGGCAATCAAGCTAGTCGTCTTCTTCTCCTTCTGGCAGGTCACCTGTATTTCCGTCGCCACATCTACTCTCGATCTCGTCCACCCGAACGAGGTCCTCGCCTATCCCGACATTAAGGTCGGCATCCCCGCCTTACTACTATGCTTCGAGATGGCACTCTTTGCCCTCCTGCATCTCTGGGCTTTCCCGTGGAGACCATACGCTCCCGGCGCGAAACCCACCTTCTATCCTACGCCCGACTCCCGAGACCCCAACGCTCACCCGCGCGAGAATGAGCATGGGCCTCCATCCGGAGGCTGGCTTGGTTTTGGTGCCATTGGAAATGCGCTCAACCTTTGGGACTTTGTCAAGGCCTTCGGTCGTGGCATGCGCTGGCTCCTCTGCGGTGTCAAGCGCCGCAAGGAGGACCCTAGCTACAAGACGGCCGCCAGCTTGGATATGGATGATCTCGACAAGGGCGACACCTCCTACGCCCGCCCCGGAGCGAAGAGTACCGACCATCTTCCCATCGCAACCGAATTCCGCCGCAGCACCTACCTACAGCCTTCGAGGCCGCCGCCACGTCCCGCCCGCGCCGACAACGAAAGCGACAGCCTCATCGCACACGCTCAGCCTCACGCTTCCGAGATGTCGCCGCCGCAACGCCCAGCAAGACCTGTATCACCAATGTCCCCCATCTCGCCTTACCAAGATAAGAGTTACGAGGCGGCCGGCATGGTGCCCGCCTATCATCCACCACGCGAGGCATACCACCCGCAACGCGATGCCGACGCCGAGTGGGAAAGAACAGCTTTAGCGCCGAGCCCCGGAATGCCACCAAATGCCGTGGCTCCAAGTCCCACTGCCACTGGTCCACGGGACCTGACGCAACAGCGAATTGGGGAGGCTCTGTGGGGAGCGCGTAGCCCTGTGCCTGAAAGCCCTGTCTTGCCGCACACAGATCAAATGCCGACTGTGCAGAGGAACGGACAGCAGGGCTATAACCAGGGATATAACCACAATGCTGGACCTGGGCAGGCCTTCTAAGTCGGGGCCGTGAATCATAACTCGTGGTGAGACCCGTTCTTATATATGTTTGGGATATCGCGACGAGGGGCTCTTGTATCATAGAGACGGATGGGTTTGACCTTTTTGCATGCATGGGTTGGCGTTACTTTTACGAGATACCACATCATTTAGCTGATTGGGAACGATACTACAATTTCATGAAGTTTATCAACTTGAATACCGTGTCCCAGTTACTGTTGACCTGATTATGAACGAGAATATCGCATTAATGCATTGCTTTCCCACCTAATTGTTATCAAAAAGCACCTTGAATCCCACAGCCAATAAGCAGTGGGATAGGGCCAACCCCCGTCAGACCGGTGCACATCCGCGTGGGTGTCCGATCCTCCGCCCGATTCCCGATATTGGACCCACTCTTTTCGCGGCTTGTGCGACTTCAATCGACTCACTTGACGGCCGTTGTCAATTTTTTGTGGAAACGTTGAAAATGGCATGAGCCAGCAACAATCTCCTCGCGCACACTACCGCGCTCAACAATAGAGAGTCCTCAAATTTCAAGAGCCTTTTGAACAGTTCTGCAGCAGAAGAAAGAAGGACACAGATTATCAGTCAACTTGTGAATTTCTCACAAAAGCCCCACCCCCCACTCGAACGATTTTGCCCACCATCAAAATCAGCCGACGGGACGGGAACAAATCAACCCTGCGGTCTTCTCTCACGCCAACCATTCATTACCTTGCCGCAAGTTTGGGTAACGAAAGAGTTTCACAGACGCGCACGCCAATGGAAGAACTCCCAACCGAACCCCGCGGCCTCTTCTGGCAAGACGACTTCATCACGCCGGAGCACGAGGCGCGGCTCATCGACATCTTCCGACTCGAGCTCGAGTGGCCGACGGACCGCGGCGCGGGCCGGCTGTCGCTGCACTACGGGTACACGTTCGACTACAAGACGTTCGGCGTGGACCCGGCGGTGCCGTTCCGCGCGTTCCCGGAGTGGCTGCGGCCGCTGATCCCGACACGCGAGGGGCGCGACCCCGACCAGGTGTGTCTGCAGCACTACCCGCCGGGCGCGGGGATCCCGCCGCACGTGGACACGCATAGCGCGTACGACCAGCTGTATGCGCTGAGTTTGGGGAGCGGGGTTGTGATGCAGTTTTCGAGGATGAGGGCCAAGACAGGGGAGTGTGAGGATGGGGGCGAGGAGAAGGAGACGGTGGAGGTTGATTTGACGCCGCGGAGCATGTTGCAGATGTCAGGGGACTCGAGGCTGCATTGGACGCATGGGATCCGGAAGAGGAAGACGGATACGTTGAAGGATGGCACGGTGAGGAGGAGGGAGGACCGGTGGAGTATCACGTACCGCTGGGTGAGGGAGCCGGCTGTGTGCGAGTGCGGGGATGTGAGGTTGTGCGATACGGCGCAGAGGAGGGCGGGGATCGAGAGGGAGTATCGGTGGAAGAAGGGGGACGCGGACGGGGAGAAGAAGGGCGAGGAGGGGGTGAAGGAGGGGTGAGGTTATGGGGAGGCCCATGGACTGTATGGTAGATGGGGAGATGATGCTTGGATTGCAGTTATGAGATACCCGCTTGCGAGCGCTGGAAAAGAAAGAGTTGCAGTTTTATGCATGACACGAAGCGTTGCAGGAAGGGGCTTTCAGTGCGAACAGACCCATCATCTGCTTTCAGAGACCTCTTCAACTCATTCGATACGGTACATGATAGATACACGAGGTTGCCCCTGAGTAAGAGCTCGCGTGCGCAAGGCTTTGACAACCTTTACGATCCGCGACCTCGATACAGTCAACCATCCTACTATTTACAGCTCACAGCGAAGCAAGCACCGACACATGCAACATTCCGACCATGTTCAATTTCAACCTCTGGAGCAATCCAAGCCCGGGGTTCATCTACCTGCTCCCATCGCCTCCCTCAAACTACCTGTCGATGTAGGATGATATATCACCCGCCACCGTAAAAACGATTGCATAAACACAGAAGCGAGTGAATAGAACCAAGCCCCTTATTTCAAAAGCAAAATCCAAAAAGCCGTCTCCCATCCATTTCCGAAGCATGTATCGCTTTCTCGTTAAAATACAAGCAAAATCCGCCGCCTTCCATTTGCAAATAACCCAGAATTCCCCAACGCGCGCCGTCGACCCATGATAACCCATGTACACGTATCGTCTCGTCTCGTTCTCCGAACAGGAGCAATGTTGGAGACAGCACATCTCCCGGCGGAGGAAACACAGACGCCAGTGCAGAAATATGGTGGAAGATACAAGGAACCGAACCGAGAGGGCCCGGCAAACGACGTAGCCCGTTAGTGAAGCGATGGACTGCTCTCCCGGCTCTTCGTCTCGAAATTCTCCACCATCTCCAACACCCTCGTCTTCGGCCTCACAACACTGACGACCTCCGCCGTCCTCAGCGTCAGACTGGGCCTCGGCTCAGACTCTTCTCTGACCCTCAACCCGCCCCCGCCGTCGTCCTCTTTGGGCGGCGGTAGATGCACCAACCTCCTGCCCCTCGTCGGCGACAATGATACGCCCTCGGGTGACTCTGGTCTGCTAAACGCCATTGTGATGTCCTCCTCCGCGACCTCCTTGCCCTTGCCCTTGTCTCTGTAGTCTACCACCAAGCCCGCCTTCTCTGGGTCGTGCACCAGCCTGTCTAGCTCGTCCAGCTCGTCTCTGTCCGGGTCTACGAGCACCGCCTCCTCCTCCTTCTCGACCTCCGCATTGACGACGCGTAATCTCTCCTTCGGCACTGTAAACATGACCTGGACAAGCCTCTGCTCGATGGCCTTCTCAATATCCCACTCGTCCAGAGACTTCTGGTCAACATCCCAATCGTGCCTGCCCTGCTTCCTCCTCAGCAGCTCGGCGCCCCCGATGCCAGACAACCCCACGAGACGCGGCTCGTAGTCCGAGCTGACCTGGTCAAGCGACAGCCGCCTCGGCAGATCATCCTCCTTGCTCGAGTCCGACGACTCGTTCGGGTTCCCGCTAAACACCCGCCTCAAACTGCCCAGCCACCCCAGCGACCGCCGCGGCTTGTGCTTGCTCGGGCTGCTCGGGATGTGTATGTAGTCCTCCTCGTCGTCGTCGGGCGACTCGTGCAGCGGCTTCTGCCCGCGGTGCAGCAGCGAGGGCCCCTCCGCCTGCAGCGCGTTGAACGTCGTCTTGGCCGTCGAGTACGTGTGCCCGCTGCTGCTCGACGAGCTCGACGTGCCCACCCTGCCGTCCGTGATGATGGTCAGGTTCAGGTTGTTCGGGCCGGCGCTGTTGCGCTTGGCGGACGCGCTGCGCGTCGGCAGGCTGATGGCGCTCCGTGCAGACTCGGAGACGTTGCTGGCGGTGCGCTCGTCGTCGGCCATGCTGGCCCGCGACCGCATCGACGCGCGCCGCGAGGGCGAGGATCGTTTTCCTGTGTTGCGCCGAGCGGGCATCTGCGCGAGGAGCGCCTCGGCGGCATCCACGTCGGACTGCCAGTCTTGTACCTCGGGGTCGCGCCGCATGAGCGCTTCGGGGCTGGGGGTCATGGAGTTGCGGTTCCCTGGGACGAGGACCGGCACGGAACCGGACCCCGTGGGTGTGGTGAAAGGGTCCGCGTAGGCCGGTGTCGTGGGCGTCACGGGCTCCTGGTTGCGTTGTCTGGCTTTGGCGTTGTCCGGGTCGTCTTCGTCTGCTTCGTAGATGGGGTGGATGTGGCCTGGTGTCGTCAGGGTGGCGGCGGGTTGGTACGCGCCCCTGGCTGCTCGTGGGATGGGTTTGCGAGGGATGAGGAGGCCGGGTGGCTGCTGATATGTGCCGTAGCTTCCCTGATTGGGGGTTCTCAGGGACTCGTAACCCATTGTTCTGGCGCCGTCGTCGTAGGGGTCGTGGCCTCCGGTGTACCAGGCGTGGTTTGTCCAGGGGAAAGCAGACGGATCGTGCCGCTCTAACATGTCGTCTTCCGGGTGCAAGAAGTGGGAAGCATCCTGAGCAAGAGAGCGCACCGCCTCGTCTCTGGCCTGCTTCTTCTTCCTCAGATGCCTCTTGTAGCAGAAGTAGACGAGGAAAGCACCAAGAACGGCGGCGAGTCCCACGCCCAGGCCGACTCCGAGGCCGATCTTCTTGATGTTGTCGTCAGAAGCGCCGCTTAAGCCTGACGTTGTGCCGTGATTCGGGTTCGAGTAGCTCGTCGTCCACGACATCGACGTCATGTTCAGAAACCGCAGCCCGGTCCCGCTCGATTGCCTCTTCGTCTTGGACCCCGAGCTTGAGATCTCGTATCCCCCGTACACCATCATCACGTTCCCGGGCAAGATCGCCGCGCCGTGTCCGAAGATGCCGCCGCTGGGCTGCTGCGTCGGAATCTCCCACGTCCAATCTCCATACGTATCCCCCATCTGCAACACCGCCAGCTGCGGCGAAGCAGCCTGCGACACACTCCCAACCCATCCTCCCATTACAATAAGCGCAGTGCCGTCCTCGTTCAACACAGCAGTGTGCCCAGACCGGCTCTCCACCTCCGCATTCCTCCTCACCACCCCCTTAACGGCAAGCTCGCTGCTCCCCGTCCTCACAGCCCCGACAGTCGCGAAGTTCCACGACTCCTCCGGCAGGTTCCAGATCGCGGCCGAGCTCATGTTGATGAACGCCTGCTGCGTGTGTCCGCCGAGCAGCACATACCGGTTCTGCTGCGTCACGACCCCGGACCGGTTCGAGATGGACGGGCTCAGCGCCGTAAACGAGAACCCAGCCTCCGGGAACGCGGGGCCCTTGCCGGTTATGAAGCTCGCCGCGTACGCCCCTGACGAGCTGCTGCTGTCCGACGGCGCAACCCGCAGCATCGCCTTCGTGTACGTCCCGTTCTCCTGCCATGTCGATTCGTCCGTCGTCGGGCTCAGACACATGCCGCCGAACGAGTACAGCACCGGCTGCGACATCGTCGGCGCCAGCGTCGCCGAGAAGCTGATCCCCGCGCCGAGGGCATACGGCCCGGCGTCGGAGTCGGCAGAGCTCGGCAGCGACGCGGCAGTCTTGGACCACGAGCCGGCGGTGTAGCTCCACACGTCGTAGCCGTCGTCCGCCGCGCAGTCCCCCGCCTGCACCACGATCGTCCCGTTGTCGGCCATCGCGGGCAGGAAGGCCGTCGTCTTGCTCGCGCCGTCGAGGAAGGGCAGGCCGCTCGATATCGTCTGCAGGCTGGAGGCCCCGTCGACTGTCGAGGAGACATTTAACGATAGCAGTTCGACGCTACTGCTGCTGCTGCCTTGGTGGAAGATATATGCGAGGCCGTTGCTGCTGGCGTTGGCTGGTACGCCGGGCTGCGTGGGGGAGAGCAGGATTGTCGTCGGGACGTAGGGGAACGTCTGCTGCGCTGTCACGGCGGAGGACAGCAGCAGCGCGGCGAGGGTGGTCCTCCGGGCGTCGAGGGCCCGTCGGCCATATGTCGTCGTTGTTGTCGATGACACCATCGTGTGATGTGTGTTCGTTTTGTCGCGGGCGCGTATCGTGGTCCCGTTTCTGTGTTGTTCGTATCCGCCGACCGCTATGCGGCAGCCACGTTCATGATCTTCCTCCCCCGATCCTTGCGCCAGTCGTCGATCGCGTTTGCAAATCACAGGTATTTCGTATGCCCTCTTTCACTTTCTCTCCAATGGGTGAGGTCACAGATCTAGAACGCCGTTTCGTCGTTCAACGAGCAAGCATTCTTTCTCTGGTCGTCTCCCGTTCGCTTCCCCCTTCGTCTAGGATCGGCTTCAGCTGGGCTACGAAAATGGGCCTCGAAAAATGCTGCGTTGGACAAGAAGAGAAAGGATGGGAAAGAGAAGAAAGCACGGGGCACGCAGCAATGCGGGAAAGAGGAGGCCAGCAAAGCTATGGTGGGCAATCAAGTATGGAGAAAGAGGATCCTACACTGCAAGACCCCGGGCGAACGTTTTGCGTGTGTCGATGGATTAATCTGGATGACGGGACGCTTGCTGGGATGCAAATCGAGGGGCTGGGGGTTGGGGCGGCGGTGGTGTCTGCGGCCTGCGGGTTCGCGGACAGGATGTGGGATGTCAACAAATCGAATGGTCTGGATGACAGGGGTGGCGGGCAAGCAACCAAGCTCGGGTGTACGTACGCAGTAGCGCGTGAGGGAATAAGAAACCAACCAGACACAGGACTTGAAGAAGGGAGGGAAAAAAGAAGCGCGGCGAAAGTCTGCCGAGCTACCACTCCGTTCCTCGCTGTCTGTCCAATCGAAAGGGCGGCGCGCACTTCTTCGACGCCGAGCAGCTTCTGAACGGGCTAGAACGAAGCAGCAAGAATCGAACGTCCGCGCCGCAAGGTTGTCTGTCTACTTTACCCTAGCGCATTCTTAGACACCCCGAATCACCAATGACTGGCCGTCGAATGGCATCATGAGGGATTGCCATGCCGCGCCGCCGAAGCAGTTCCTCAGAAATCTGCAGGGTTTTGTTTTGGCGGGCGCCGGTGAACATCGTCGCTGGGGCAACGACACACACAGGCAGGTGGGGGATGAATCGGCTCGGGTGGGGTGCGGTGCTTCGGCTACCCGGACCCTTGCTGACCGATTCCGTGCCATGCCGAGATTGTACTAGCCCGCGACCGTCATCCCTGGTGCTGTTTCTTTGTTCCATGTTCCCAATCGTCAATCGTGGGTCGCGCGGCCTTGATTTTCGATCTTTGAGGGGTGGAGGGGAACCAATCTTTTTGGTGGAACTTTGAAGATGGCCGATAACACGGTCGCAACCGCCAACCAAGGGAGTCGCGGCTCATTGCTGCGCACTACCAAACTCTAGGAAATCACATGTTGCGTTCTAAGGTAGGGAGAGGAGCCGAAGATTGGTGCCGCTGAGTTCGACAACCGTTTCCTCCTCGAGATTCCTCTTCCGAGTAGCTCGTTTATTGTGTGCTCTTCTGTACGCCACTGTCCAACATTGTCCGATCAACTGGTCCAATTGCCAAGCTACACCAACGCAGCTACGAAAGACACCATCTCTACTCGTCGTCGTCGTCGTGTATTCGCACAAATGATACGATGCCCGACTCGCGTGCCACCTAGACAATACCCTTTACGCCACCGTCAAAACATACACAGGACACTTTCTCGGGTTGCCTCCATCACCAAGACCCTCGCACCAGGCTCAGACATACCAAGTCCTCAGTCGCTGACACCCGTGGCAGGCGCGTCCCGAAACATGGCGGCACCTAGAGGCTCCGTCTGCCCCGGCAATGGCGAGTACAGGAACCCTTTGTAGCTCTCCGGCAGGTGCGGCTTGAGCTTTTCCAGCTGCGTCTCCAGCTTCTCGAGCTGCTCCATCCGAGCCCTCTGCCCTGCGAGCTCCGCCTCGAGCGCCGCCGCCTTCCTCTCCAGCACCGCGGCGCCGTCCGCGGCCTCCGACGCCGTGTAGTAAGTCTCGAACTTCTCGTTCATGAGCCGGGCCTTCTGCAGCTCCGTCGCGAGCGTCTCGTTGTGCTCCCGCATCTTAAATGTCTCCGCGGTCATGTCATGGTGCTGGATCTCCCTCTCGTCCGCTTCCTCGAGCTTGGCGCGGTACTTCTTCTCCCACTCAGACACGCGCGCCGGCCACGTCGGCGTCACGACCGAGACCACCGTCGGGGTGACCTCGATGCGGCGCGTCTGCTGCACCGCCGGATGCTCGCCGTGCGCGGGAAGCATGAAGATGGTGCTCTTTCCCTTGCCCTGTAGCCGGAAAAAGCGTGTCTTGACGTCGTAGAATACAAGCCCGCGGGCGTACAGGTCTCCGCCACGCTGCTCGTTCCACAGGCGCTCGCCGTACGTGCCGTTTGCCTCGTAGATCTGCTGCTTGATCTTGATCTGTGCCTCCTGGCGGTCCAACGCGCGATGCAGGTGGTCAAAGACGTCGTCGCCGGCGTTGGCTAGGATCCATTTGTCCTGCGGGTACGCCACCTCCCTGCCCGAGGTGCCGTCCGGACCGACCTTGGAGAGCATCTGCATCGGCACGGCGGCCTCGCCGGCGGTCACGTCGAGGGCGTTGGCGTAGCTAAGCTCGAGGTCATGCATGCGGGCCACGAGGTGCTGGGCGAATAGGAGGAATTGGCCGAGCAGGCTGTTGCGGACCGCGACCATATCCTTGGCGTCGGCCGCGGAGTCAGTCGGGAGGAGGGACATGAGGCCGCCCGTGGCGCTGTACTCGTGATCGAGCACCTCGAGGCACTCGTTGGCGTGCATGGCGAGGGCGCTGTGCGAGGCGTAGGGGCGCAGCTTCGTCTTTCCTTCCTCCGGCAAGGAGAATCTCTGGAGGGGGCAGTGATGCTCGGTGCCCCTGGTATCCGACTGTCTCGCGACGACATTCATGAGGTCCGTCAGAGGTTTGTTATGCCACTCGTCGTCGTTCTCGTAGGGCATGCTTAGGTCGTTGAGCCAGTCAAAGGCTTCGTTGTCGCGAAACGACTTGTAGATACGTCCGTCGGCGTTGTTCTTGTTGTCGACTTCGGCGTATTGGCTCGAGATTGTGATCTGAGAGATGAGGACGGCGAGCGACTGAGCATGCTGCTTGAGGGCGAGCAGGGTCGGCGGCACTCCATGCGTTGAGAGGTAACCGCAATTGACATGATCCAGGAGCTGGAGGTCGCAGGGGTTGTCGTGTCCAGTGACATAGCCGCCTCTGTTGATGATCTCTTCCGTGTATCGTGACTGGTACCCGTGAGCATATGGTGTCTTCTCCACGTAGCCTGGATGGGGCTCGCGATGACCATGGTCGTAAGTAGACATTGTGAGAAAAACGTGGACAGTTGTAAGTGCTTCGACTAAACCAGGGATGATGTCAGACGAGAAAGTGAGTCCATTTGCGCCCAAAGAGACCTGAGGCTGGGGAGAGTCGCCATTTTGAAAAACCTCTCTTCATTGCCTTCTTCACTTCTCAAGGGTTGAGACCATCTGGTCGGTGCTGTAACAGCAAACGGGACAAAGAAGCCATTGCGATCTTTGAAGCCCAAAGCTATGGATAGGACGAACAATAGCAATACGTCTCTATGAAGCAATCAACGGCCACGCCCATTTAAGAACAATAGCAAGGGCCAATGCGACCGTCGAGGCTGCGGAAGGATGAGAAAATAGAAACCTAATGTAAGCAAAGACTGCCTACTGTAGCTCTTTCAGCAACGCCCTGCAAGGGAGAAGGTCGTCTTTGTGATTGTGGAAGACGAATGACCGTGTAAATGGAAGGTCATGTTCATCAATGCAAGTGGCTGCCTGAATTTGCAGTGAATTTCACTTTCAGCCCAAGTTGAGGCTACGTCAGAGATCTCAAGCTGCTCAAACATGATGGGATAACTCATCAGGCAGCTTTTGGGACACATTCCCATGAGCAAGATGCATGTCATCTCAACACTGGTCACATGAACGCCACTCGGGCAGGAATAGAACGACGATCGACCCGATCAGGATATAATCGAGAACCAGCGATCCGCCGACCCCAGATAGCCGTCCTCGTGCTGCGCACGATCCCCGGAAATCTGGTCGTCAACGGCTAAACAACGTGGCACCGACGAGAGGAACATGCCGCGATAGTCGATGGTTGGTCGGCGAATAGAGATATGGCAGGTGTCGGTGCTGATTTATCCGGACTTCTCAAATGAAGCATTCGAATAGAGTTTAGAACGGCCGCCAAGGTTTGCAACGGAGAGGTCCGCCATTGGGGCGAAGTTCGCCGGGATATTTGATGAAGGGGGTTGATGACAGCATGGGGCCTGGGCCGGTCGAAATGCGGTCTCTCAGCTGGGAAGGACACACAGAACGGCGCACGCGACGGTAAATCTGCAAGAGGTGCAGCACATCCAGCTGTACAAGCATGGCAAGAGATGCAGCAGAGGCTGCCGAGGATTGCAGATTACGCCGATAGGGCAGCTAGTGTTTCTGCCAGATGACACTGTTATGGCTGTTAGACTGGGCGAGTCCCATTCCAAACTGCGCGCCCTCCCGCCGACCGCACAAGACACTGGAAACAAACGATGGCAAAGGCGAAACGGTGTAACCGACCGGACGGCCACATCGCCAGGGCAGCGGGCGGCTACCGTCGCCCGTTGTCGCGCAAATAGTGGCAGTGACTCGCGGGCTGTCTGATTCTCAGGTGGGCTATCGGTTGTGGCCCTCGCAAGTTTGTTTCTCGTGGCTGTTTGCAGGCTGGTCCACCGTCTTTTTCAGCGTCCAATTTCCTTTGGCAGCTGAACAGGGGTCTGAGGAGAAACTGTCTGTCGATAGTAGCAAGGGAACGGGTGCCAGAATGTGGAGGATTTGAGATTTTCTCCATGAGTAGCGCCGATGGAAGCGCAACCAGACTGCCGGAAGCGGTTTGGCACTTTGACCATGGCCGCTAGTTTTAGGACGCCGGTGGGCAAAATTCGAAGCGTTCCAGAGCGGGAAATTGGCCTTGTCGATGGAGCGAGGAGCGGTGTTGTAGGTTGCACAGATCCCATTTCCCATCCATCGCCCCAATGCCAGACGAAGACCGGCGCAGCTGTCGCCGGTTATTAGTGCCGGCACGGTTGGAGTCCGGGTGATGATAAACGACTATTCGCAGAGAGAGCGCATCGATGTTGGCATTGGCATCTCGATGACGCTTGTACGTAGCTGCCCAGCCGGCTGGTGCTGAGGCCGTTGGTCTGGGGCCGCCGATTGTTTGTCCAATTTGCGATAGTGCGGCGATGTTTTCAACAGAGATGCGCAAGAGCCGCGTGGAAGTGCGTGGTGAGTGGTGCGTGTCGCGGTACGCATATCCAGGGCAGAAAAAAAAAAAACCACGGGCAGGTTGCGTCAGTGGGTGGAATTGGTTTCTCATGCGTTGCTTTCCTCGGGGGAGGCCAAGACAGGTTGATGTCACTCGTCCGTCGTTACTGCCGTGTGGCTGCCGTTGGGTCGGTGCTGGCTTCCATTCGTCTCGGGTGAAAGACGGGCGGCAACGTCGAAACGCATTCAATGGTTGTCGGCAGCGCGCGAAAGACAGGTCGTCTTAATTGGCGTGGCTCAGTAGCCAGCCTCTCGGCCACGGGCGACACATCCAGGGCCCTTGCTTAACTGCGACGAGCCCTGCAGCGAGAGGAGCCGACGTCCAGATTTTGGGTGGTGAAAAAACCTGGAAGTCTGGCCCTGCGCATTTCTGTCTGCCGGGGTCCGGTGCAACATTGCCGGCGGACGACAGCCGGTTCTGGTGGATCACGGTGTTTCCGGTGAGGATTTGGCGCGAATCAGGGCAGAAAAATGAAAGATGACTGTGGGATGTAGAGTGCGCAGAAGTTGGCAACGGCAACAGACCAGACGAACACATCGGATGGTTGAGACGTCCGAATGTCGATGTCGGCAGCAGGTGCTACCTTCCAGACGGAGGCCGCCAAGAGGAAGTTACCTTACCTTAGCACTGAGAAAAACTCTACGGCGGAAGGTAGGTAGGCAGTGTGTTCGGCGGCAGCACCACCGCCCACAAGCCGGCAGTGGTAGCTTCCCTCAGTGAGAGTGCTTCTTGCTGGCAAACTGCAGTCGCAAAGGTTAAGGGCGGTTTCCAATTGCAAATGTAGTGGCCAATCAGAGGCGCAGTATGCAGCGTTCAGCCGGCCCACAACACCTCGACTGGCCAGGATTCGACGATGGTGGGCGCGGTCTCCACCAGATGGCCAGTGCATTGCCGTTCCCAGGCGCATCGACGCCAGGAAGTTGCCAGGGAGCACACCCAGTCTTGCTCTTGCAGCTGCTGCAGCTGGGTTCAACCACCTTCGCACCTCCCCAAATGCTGCTGCCCCTGTCTGGTGGAACCCCCCTCTTCGAGTCTTGGAGTCTTGGTGCCATGCCGTAGCTGCACATTGGACGATTGTCGAGCCGAGTTGGCGCTGCAGAGATGCGTCATAGGCGGTTGCTGCCCTGCCATCAGCCATGGAAGCTCTCTCTGTGTGTCTTTGCTGTCTCTACCGGCCCTGGACCTGGGACACACCATCCCGCGCCTCAGCTCTTGTCTCCCTCCCCTTTACGGATACTGCATACTGCTGCGACTCGACCAAGGTACGCTGTTCAGGCATGTTGGCATGTGGCATGTGATGTGTGGATGTGTTCCTGTATTCCTCTCTCTGTGTTCACTTCGTGAAAAAAAAAAAAACCAGGGGTCCCAGATTTGAGTATCCCATCCTCGTCCGGTTGGCCTCTTTTCGGCCGGTGAAGGACCCTTCGAAATAAGAATAAGGGACAGGACCCCTCTTCAGCCCAAGAAATTCCGTCTCATGAAAAGACAGCCCGGCAGACAGGTCCCATACGGTCCCATAAGGTCCATTCCCCGTCGAGAAGTCGTCAGGCATCACAGGTCCTCCTGCCACCGACTTAATCAACACCGACACCCAGAATCGTCGATCCTCTCCACCGCCTCGCCGTGTCTTTTTTTCTTCCCTCTCTCTTCTGCGTTCTCATAACAACACGGCGCCGACATATCCTTCCTCCCTTCCATCACCCGTCAGGACGGATATCTCCATCGATAGCCTGGCTGTTTCCCGCCAACCCTCGATCGTCAGCCACTGCGCATAGAAAAAAAGGAGGCTAACGCACCTCCTAGCGCACTTCCGTGGTTCTGTGGCGTCACCTCCTTTCAGCACGACGAAGGACTGAGACATTGGGAGACGCGCCCAATTTCCTTCCCTCACGTCACTGTTTCTTCTTTCCTGACTTGGGGAGTCCGGCCCAGGTCCAGCCCAGGCCAGCATCACATCCCATTATTGTGCACCGCTGCACCATTGCACCACCACCAACACTTGCACCGCACCACCAGCCCACGCGCTCCACGCCACAAAGCTCTGGGCAGGTTGGCAAGCTCGTCGCTTGTGCAACTGATCGACACCGACCTATCTGCTCTAATCGGGCATCGTGCCATCTCTCATCTGGGGACTAGGGACCAACTCCCGGTTTTTCAACACCCACAGAAACGCACATATCATCCCGTTCTCTCCCCCCTCCAGCTACAGCCCCTGTCCCTTCTTGCTCTTCCAAGCCCCTTCCGCTGTGTCTCCACGACGCGCCTATTTCCCTGTTTAATACCCGACTTGGCCCCAGGGACCCCCACCATCATCTCTCCCGTCTTTTGACGTCTCTTTTTCCTCTTCAACCACAACTCCTAGAGCACCACTACACCTTCCCGTCGACCTCGAGGCGACCCAATTCGCCAACACCGTCGCCATGTCGTCCGCCGCGAATGCTACGACGGAAAACCAGGGCGAGGCACGGGGTGACACCTCTGGCAGCTCTCTGTCGGGCATGGTTTCGACTCTGGCTGTCTGCGCTCCTATCGCCGGTGTCTACTTGGTAATCTTTTTGATTTTGCGCCGCAGCCAGCGTAGATTCTATGCCCCAAGAACCTATCTGGGCAGTTTGCGTGAGAGGTAATGCCCATTGCGTGGAACTCGTAACTTGACGGCAGTGGACTAACATCGTCACAGCGAACGAACACCAAGCCTACCCAGTGGCATCCTGAACTGGTTCGCGAGCTTCTGGAAAATCCCCGATGTCTACGCCCTCAAGCACCAGTCTCTTGATTCCTACCTTTTCCTTCGATTTTTGCGCCTGTGCGCCTCCATCTGTCTAGTTGGTCTCGGCATGACATGGCCCATCCTGTTTCCCATCAACGCTACTGGTGGTAACAATGCAAGCCAACTTGATGTCCTCACGTACAGCAACATCGACATCAGCCAATCCTCAGGTCTCAATCGTCTATATGCGCACGCCTTGGTCGGCTGGCTCTTCTATGGCTTCGTCATGTATCTCATTATGCGCGAGTGCATCTTCTACATCAACCTGCGCCAGGCCTTCCTGCTCTCGCCCACCTATTCCAAGCGCATTTCGTCGCGAACTGTTCTCTTCACCTCCGTGCCCGAAGAATACCTCGACGAACACCGACTCAAGAAGCTTTTCAGCGACTCGGTCAAGAGAATTTGGATCACCGGAGACACCGAAAAGCTGGACGAGTTGGTGGAGGAGCGTGACAAGGTTGCCATGAAGCTGGAGAAGGCCCAGGTCAAGCTCATCAAATTGGTCAACGCGGCCCGCCTCAAGGCTATCAAGAAGGGTGCCTCTTCCGAGAAGACTCCCGCTCAAGACGCCGAGACGGCCGATGCTGCTACCAAGTGGATTCCTCAGAAGAAGCGTCCTACACACAGACTCGGCCCCCTGGGACTGGTCGGAAAGAAGGTTGACACGATCGACTGGTGCCGATCCGAGTTGCAGCGTCTTATTCCCGCCGTCGAAGCCGCCCAAGCCGATTACCGTGCCGGAAAGGCCAAGAAGATTCCTGCCGTCTTTGTCGAGTTCTTCACCCAGTCCGATGCCCAGGCTGCGTACCAGGTCACCACTCACCACCAGGCTCTTCAGATGACCCCCAAGTTCATCGGCATTCAACCCACCGAAGTTATCTGGAAGTCCCTCAGAGTCCCTTGGTGGCAGAGAGTCATTCGCCGCTACGCTGTCGTTGCCTTCGTCTCCGCGCTGATTATCTTCTGGGCCATTCCAGTCACTGCAGTTGGTTTCATCGCTCGTGTCGATCAACTCGAGACATACGCCTTCCTCGCCTGGCTGAAGAAGATCCCCGACGTGATCATGGGTGTTGTCTCTGGTCTTTTGCCTAGTGTGGCACTGTCCATTCTGATGTCCTTGGTTCCCGTCATCATGCGTCTTTGCGCCCGTCTGGCTGGAGAACCTTCCAACTCCCGGGTCGAGTTGTTCACCCAGAACGCCTACTACTGGTTTCAGCTTATCCAGGTCTTCTTGATTACGACCATCTCTCAGTCGGCTTTGGCTGCTGTCATTCAAATCAGCCAGAACCCGAGCTCCATCTTTTCAACCCTGTCCGAGGCTTTGCCCAAGTCGTCCAGCTTCTACATTAGCTACTTCATCGTCCAGGGTATTACGTTGGCAGTCGGTACGATGACTCAAGTAGTCGCGTTCGCCATCTTCGTGGTGCTTCTGAAGTTCCTTACCAACACTCCCAGAGCTCTCTACGTGAAGTGGTCCACACTGGCGGCGATCTCTTGGGGAAGCGTCCTGCCAGTTTACACCATGATTGCCGTTATCAGTAAGTTCTTGTTCATCCCTCCATGGTAATGCTATTCACTAATTTCAACCACAGGCATCACCTATGCTATCATTGCGCCGCTCATGCTCTTCTTCTCCACCATCGGTATGGGACTGTTCTACTTGGCTTACAGGTATAACATTCTCTTTGTTACCGACACCAAGATCGACACGAGAGGTCTCCTCTACCCTCGTGCTCTCAAGCAGCTTTTCGCAGGCGTTTACCTTGCTGAGATCTGCTTGGTTGGTCTTTTCGCCGTTTCGAAAGCCATTGGACCTCTCATCCTCATGATCGTCTTCCTCATCTTCTCCGTCCTCTTCCACATTACTCTCAACAGCGTCCTGGACCCGTTATTGTACACTTTGCCCCGTTCGCTCCAGGTTGAAGAGGAATCTTTGAACTCCAACGTCGAGGATATTGACCGCAAGGATTCTGGCAGAGGTGTTTCCGAGGAGGATGGCCAGAACGGCACCTCAAGCAACCCGTTCAAGAAGATTGCCAACGTTAAGAACTTCAGCCCGGGAGGAGAGGAGAACCAGGTGGAGATGGAGGGTGGCAACATCGTTACCCGCTTCCTCAAGCCTTGGATCTTTGCCAATTACACGCACCTTCGCCAGCTTGTGCCTCGCGATGAGGCCAGTGTCGACGAGTTGTACCCTGGTAACATCCAGGACAACGCTTACTACCCGCCTTCCGTCTCCAGCCTCCCCCCACTCCTTTGGATTCCTGAGGATGGCGCTGGTGTGTCCAAGCATGAGATTGCGCAGACGAGCAAGATCATTCCCATCACCGATGAGGGGTGCCAGTTGGATGAGAAGAACAAGTTGGTGTGGGATTCCGAGGGAGCCAGACCTCCCATCTGGGACGAGAAGATTTACTACTAAGCTGCATGCTTATTCAACACTTGTAAACCACTTTTGATACCCGAGGGAGTTTGAGCTCTCATTAATCACTGATCCGGTTTGGATCGCCTCTTCTATGTAGTTGTATAATGAGATTGATGAAACCCCTGCTCAGGAAGAACATCTGTGATCGTGCCTCGATCTTGAAGCGTATTTATTTGATTTGTTGTTGATCCATTTGCTGTACTTGGCGTCTGTCTGGTGGCGCTCTGGACGGCTTGAATAGTCACTTGAATTCTCTCAAACACTATACGACTTTGGTTTGCCTTATCAAAATTACTCCGTAGCAAGGCAAACAAGTAATCCCACCGCGTGATCCTAGGACTGAGGCAAACCCGAAAGTTGTTTATTTGTGTTGTGACAACAATGAGAATGGTGCAAAGAAATACCCGAAGCTCGCACCAGACCTTGAAGCAGCGTTTTGGTGCTGAACACGACCCGTAGCCTCAGGATCACTAGGAACTGAAATTAGGTTGGTGACTGAGAAGGAGGACCACACCGGTCACATTCTGAAGCGTCTTCTTTACTTCTTTTTCTGGAGATTCCAACTTTGTCCTTCTCATCGCCAATCTCACCACGTCGACGGTGCCAGCAACAACCTAGTCAACCTTGCTACCCCATCATCCTTCTCGCCGCGACGAGCTGTTTCTATTTTGTGTGTCTTCCTCTACTTGCAAAGCTTCGGAGAAAAAACTACTACAGAAAAAGACTTTTTATTTTTTTTTCTTTCTCCTTCTCATTCTTCGGTGTCGCAACCTCGCTGGCAACTGTCCATTGAGGTCGCTTGGATGGCAGTCGCAATCGCGGATCCTGGCAAAAGCCCAGGCCAGGAAGGAACTCTCGCCGCTATGGCCACCCCACCCCGCCCTCCACCTTCCTCTTTGTCCCACCCCTCTTCTCACGGACGCGGAACCGCGCTTTCGCGCCCCCAGCCGCTGACGTTGTACGAGCAAACGACTCCAACCAAAGCGTCAATCGCTGGTTTATCCCACAACATCACACGCACGCAGCAGTCGCCGTCGGCGAAATCGCGAATTTCCAGTCTCGCCGCGCTCATCAACCGAAACGAAAAGGATAGCCGACAAAATCCTGCGATGGCCGAGGCCCTTCTGGGCCTGGCGCCCTCGTCTTACGGCGACGCGCTGAGCGACAAGTTCTCGATCGCGAAACCCGAAGACCTCCCCGCACAGCTTCAACAAGACCTTGAGACGAAGAGAACACCCACGCGATGTGAGCACGTCTCCGTGACATTGGACGTCCCCTCGACTGTCGAGTTTGCGATCCGCGAGAGCGATGGCGACGCCCAGGAAAACATCGACCCGGCCCTGAGCGGCTTCCGCTCCCAGACTGTCGAAGGTCAGCAGGTCAAGGTCGTGCGCGCGTACGATGCCATTATCCAGCAGCCGCACGACAATCCAGCGATGCAGCGAGCAGTGGCCAAGCATATCGTCGCCTTGCTGTCGACAGTGGACGAGAGTAATTGGGTGGTCAGAGAGGTGTCGCGAGGTCCATATGGATGGACATTCACGTATATGTGCAAGGATTCGATGGCCATGTGGAATCGCCAAAAGGGAAAGACCGCATCCAAGTCGCTCATAGGAGAGTACAGCCAACAGGAGCTCGATCCTGTTATCTCAGGTACGGTCTTTCCTTAATGATTTAGGTTTCTATGCTAACTTGTACAGGCCGCCCAGCTTTCGACTGCCGAGGCACACTGACCATCGCGTTTTCCAAGAACTCGCGAACGATCAACGTCAAGTACGAGCATTCGCCGCTGCACAAGACCGTTGGGGAGATGATTGAGCATTTCCGACCACTACCCCCGGCACCGCCTCCTGTACCTTTGATCCCCGCAGGAGACAAGAAGAAGACCCCCAGAAACCGGAAGGTTGAGTACAACGAAGATGGAACACCCAAGGAGCCAAAGAGAAAGCGAAAGTCGGCGGCCGTCAACGAGGACGGCACTCCTGCGCAGCCAAAGAAGAAGAGGAAGAAGAAGTCAGACGCAAACGCCGCCGAGGCGTCCGCGGACGGCGCGGGTGCAGCGGATTCAACGGTTATGACCAAGGCAGATGCTGCAGTGCAAAGCAACCTCCACTCCCAGGCAAATCTCAACGTGCCACCGGCTGAAGCGGCTAGGCGCCGTGAGGTGGCCATCAGAATGTTGAGCGACAACGGAGTGGACCCGGAGACTCTGTCCACGGAGCAATTTAGCATCTTCGCCAACCAATCTCCAGACCTCCAGAAGGAATCTCTATCTATGCTCGTCAAGTACGGCGCAGAGAGGTTACGGATTGTGCACCCGAATGACGCCGCTGCGTCTTCGTCAACGAGCGCCTCATCAACCCCGCCGCAGCCAGCAGTTCTCGAGGAACCCGCAGCCTCTTCAGAGTCCGAAACCCCGACCGAGGCGAAGAAGAAGGCGTCACGGAAATCGAAGTCAACCACGGAATTGGAAGAGGAGTTAGTCCCAGCCCCTGAAGGCACTCCGATGAAGATGATCTCCAGAGGCTCTTGCATTGGTTGCAGAATCGGCAAGCTTAAGGTGAGTACCGTCGCCAGAGACACCCTTCACCAAACTAACAAGATGCAGTGTGATCGAACAAAGCCTACTTGCGATGTGTGCGAAGAGGAAGGGCGTGACTGCCAGTACCCGCTGGTCAAGAGTGCTGCCACGAAGAAGAAATCTACACTCACGGCCGTTCAAGTTGTTAGTGACGACGAGGACGACGCGGAGGCTGACGCAGAGCCCGAGCCAGAGCCTGTTCCAGAACCACAAGAAGAGCCAGAGCCTGACGACATCGAGACTATCGACTACACATCAAACATGCCCGTCGCTAATATGTTGACTCCCGCAGCCGACACATCAACCCAGGACTACTTCAATTCGGGACCGAGCGATCTCACGTATGGCCAAGGCTCTTCAAACGACATGGGCCTGTCTCATGCCGTAAACACTTATCCGGAGCCATCAGCCACGGTCTCTTTTACGGATCAGCACGCAATCACTTCGTCCTATACGCAACCTGCGCTGACACAGACTGCGAACTACACTCAGCCGACTATGGACACCACATCATATACCCAGCCAGCCGTCGCTGAGACCGTGAGTTACACGCAACCAGCGGCCAAGAGCCCAAAGGCTTCACGAACTTCTACAGCTACAAGGCGGAGTCTGCCGTCCGGAGCTAGAACTTCTACGACGGAGAGTGCTGTCCCACTTCCCAGCTACGCGCAGAACTGGGCGACATCGCCGCCAAAGGCGCCAGCAAATACTGTGTCTCCAACGACGACTACCAGGCAACAGCCCCGCTCAAGCTCAAGGAGGTCTACACAGACCCCAGTTCAAGCCGCTACTCAGCAGTCCAGCTTCAATACTACGCAGCAGACGGCAGCTCATGCCGCTATTCAGCAGCAGCAGCAACAGCACCGCCCATCTCCAACTCCGCAAGTCGCGCAGTCTGTCACACCTGCTCAAGTGTCTCCTTTCCAGGCACCTGTCCAAACAGCTCGAGCTAAGAGCCGAGCGGGACATAGAGCGTCAACGCGGACTCCTGTTAACACCGATCCGCGACCAACTCCGTCTCATCACACGGTGCAGCAGTCCACCACTGTCGATACTCAGCCTATGGGCAACGTGTCTGGCTACAGCAATTACAACACCAAATACTCGGCTACGAGCAATAACAATGCAGCCTCTGACACGAGGCTCGCATACGAGCCTTACACGGCACAAACAACGTCGGCGACCACATCCACCTACACTTCGTACGACAACACGTACGATCGAAGCAGCACAGCCCAAAATACGAACATTGCGTATACGCCGACCAACAATTCTCGTTCTAGCCAGTACCAGACCCGCAGCTCCCAGTCTTACAACAATACAACTCCGGCCGCCTCCTCTTATTCGCAGACACCGACCACGACCCAGCAACAAACCGCGTCCTTGCAGTCGTTTAACATGCGTGCTTCAGCAGCTGGTACTCACACTCGGTCGTCGTCAAATAAACACCAACAGCAGCAGCAGCAGCAGCAATCACAACAGCAACAGCCGCAGCAGACGCAATCTTACGGCTCTTACTCGTCGCAGACGCAACAACAGTCGGCTCAGCCGGACCAGCACAGTTGGTACGGCTTTGGTTCAAGCACAACGTCATCCACGCCGGCCAATGCAGCAGGAGGATACGGCACTAGAAGCAGCACGTCCAACAGCTACGGAAGCGGGACTGCTAATGCCAGTCAGGCATACCAGCAGCAGCAGCATTACGGAGGGCTCAACATGTCGGGCCACAATTACACGGGAACCGACAACGAGATGTACGAGTTGCTTAAGCTGCACAAGTCTGGTCGTTAGTGGCTTCCCGAGGATGGCGTTTGACGACTTATTGCCCAGCAATGATTTCTGGTGCGCACTTACAACCTATATACCCCCATTGTCAGTTTTCGTGGCGGACTATATCTTGCTTTTGTATGGGATTACCAGGGGTTCAGGGAGGTGGTTGTGGTTCATGGGCAAAGTTTCGGGTCTGAAGGGATGGCTAGAGGCGGCAATATTAGCGTACTTCGTGGAATGCTTGCCTTGCCAGTTTCTCTTCTTCATAATTTCTCTAGGTAGCAGATGGCATTTCGCAGACAGCGGGCTTATTCTACACGAATGAATGAATGCCTCTTTACCCAATACTTGTGCTCCTTTCTCATGCTGATAATCTCTGGTGACGACTTTCCTGCACCCTGGTCATATGTTAACAACCTGAAGATGAGAAAGGGTACCAAAAGACGTCGTTTACGCATGCAGCACTGAACAGATAACTTTCAAGTCATCAGATTCTCATTCGGTTGCGAGGTCTAATGTCTGCATGCAACCCACCTCCCCGTCTCATCCCTGTAATGCTGGTGCTCTCAGCCGCACAACTTCCAGGTTCGTACCGACACATCTAGAACCTCTTGGTTACCAGTGCTCTGGTCTAGACCAAAGTGGGAGAGGCTTGGTGTCGTCGTCCAAGATGTCGACTGCGACTGGCCGATGTTGACGTGGTAGTCTTGATATTTAGAGATGTGTCCGGCACGCTCTGGCTGGATGGAAGAATGACATGAGGTGGACTCTGGTTGGGTAGATGAACGGTCTAAGGTGTACGTCCCTGGGCCTCATCCTCCTCCTCCACTACTTCCGCTAGAGGACCGCCTTCTCCGCTTTGCTCGACCCCCTGCTCGAGAATTCTATCGTTGAGCTCCTGTATCTGAGCATCATGGAGGTCGGTCAGAGTCTTTCCGGTGGTCCTGTACATGTAATTTGCTCAGTCACCTCGATGAAGAGAGGTGTCGGAGAGGAGGCTCACAGGACCCTGTCCACCTCGCGGGTGACGGCACTCTGGTTGCGTCGAGCCTCGCCTGACGCGGTCTCTGCCTCGACGAGCACTTTGCGGACATTGTCTTGCTCATTGGGCGAGAGATAGTGTCCCCTGAAGCACCTCGTTGTAGAGACGGACTGCCTGCATGACATGCTTAACGTAGTCACTGGGCGATGCCGCGAGGAGCAAGTGTATACTAGCGATGAACCGAGCTAAGATGAGGTTCCATCAACAGCTGCTCAGCCAAGGCCTCTACATGATTGCCTCAGCTGCAGATATTCCATGTATGGTTAAATCTCTACTCGAGGGTGGCTGCGACAAGGTTAGTGCATGAAACAAAATCGAAGGAGAAGATTTTAGTGCTTAGGTTGTTGAGTTTGACGAGAGGATTAGCTATTGTGATCGGAATAGTGAGGGTTTCTTGTCGCCCTCGTGAGAAGAAAGTTGACATTTGCCTCTAAGTCGTGGGATGAGAGATCTGGTAGCTCGCTAAAACAAGCTAGGTCGGTATAAAGAGATACCTTGAACCTGTAATCATATAGCTCTTGGTAGCTCGTGCTATAGAGACAGAGAAAGCTGTGGCAGCTCCCGTGCAAATTCCTTAGCAAAAGGTCCAGATATCTGATATCAACCAGTGCTACGACAGGCATCTCCCCCTCAAATCCAGTTCAAGGTGTCCAGTTTTTTGGTCACTTGCTTGACAGGTGTTTAAGGCACATGAACACAAATCGAAAAAGCAGATACATCTGCATGTACTCCTAGCATGATGAACAACAGATTGGACTTTGGGCCATCAGACGGGCATCGTTCCCGTTTGGGCCTTCGGAACCAATGCCTCCAAGGCCCCTCAGGCTGTAGAACTCGAGAGACGAGCCCCTCCTTCTTTAATGGCGAGGGCAGTTGTAGTTGTGAAGTAATAATACGACTTTGCAAGTTGCCCGAGTCATGAATAGAGTTGCGGGAGGCAGGGAATCGTGGATCATGAGGTTATATGATGGAACGCCGAGTTGCCAAGGTCAGTTAGCGCGAAAGTTTTCAATTTAATTGAATTCATACTCGATGAACGCCTGGTGGCACCTTTCTTAACGTTGAATGCCCAAGCATCTATGGGCATCTTGGTGGGATTGACCGAGGGTTGTCTTGGACGGCATATGATTCACAAGCATCGGAATGGGCATCTGAGAGAGAGTGACTCTCACAAGCCCTTGCATAAGTATTCGGGAGCGAATTTAGTAGCCAAATATGTGCACTTATGATAAGTATGTACGCGGTTTCCCAATGTGTATGTACAAGAATGTCTAAAGGTCTCGAGGCTCGCCCAAGACACTGAATATGATTCAACCCCCCAACACTTTGTCGGCGTCATTTCCGAAGCTCGGAAAACTCCCCAGACAACTCCTCAACCTGTCCATAATGAAGAAGATGTGCGAAAACCCGTCAAGCGGGTGTTGCGCAATACGCTTGGCCAAAGCCGAAGATGCTTAGCCAGAGCAGGTGCCGGCCTTGGAGGGCTCGCAGCCACCGGCGCAGCCATTGTACATCTGGCACTTGGTCTTGGCGTCCGCACAGACGTTCTTGAGAGTGGCGGTGTCCTTGTAGTTGGCGTTGATGCCGGCGAGCTCGCCACCGTTCTTCGCGGTAACACCCTGATGATAGTTAGCAACCTGACGATGAAGAAGGGGGATAAATACACGAACTTCGAGGTACACATTGCGCTTACACTGCGTCTTGCACTGTTGTTTCCAAGTGGTTAGCATTCAAAATCGTGTTGTGGTGATGCTTGGTGGTGTTGACATACGTTGCCGCACGAGCGGTACAACTTTCCGTAATCCTCAACGTAGTAGTTGATAATGTTGACAGTACCGCAGCCGTTGTGCTGGATAACCTTGTCAGAAGCGTGGTAAGCACCGCCGCCAATGATCCAGGACTCAGTTCCGGCCTTGTCGTTCTTGATCGAGATGGCATCCTCGCAGACATCCTCGAACCAGACGAACTCGAGGGTGCAGTGACCGTTGCAGTGGACACCCTCGGCCTGGTTCTTACCGATAATGGCGTTCTTCAGGGTACCGCCGGCCTGGATGTAGAAGACGGAGTCCTTGTAGTCTGTTGCGAAGCATTGTATCAGATAGTCGGTATCGGTCTCCAGGGCGGGAGGACAACTTACCACCCTCGCTCTGGCCACCGCAGGCACCAGAGCCGCGGTCGAAGCGCTGCCACTTTCCGTCGTAGACCTGACCGGCCTTGATCTCAATGTACGACTTGGAGGACACAGTGCCGGTGGCCTTGGGGACACCTCCGGTGTAGCCGTTGCAGGCGAGGGCGGGGACAGCGGCCAACAAAGGCACCAGGCCGAACTTGATAATCTGCATCTTGATGACTTGTATCTACACACGTGTTTTATAAAAGAAGGAATGTAGTAGTTGGTTTAAGGTTGAGGGAGTGAGGGTTCTGGGCAGAACGAGTTTCCCGAGAAGGTCGGATCAGACGCCGACTTATATACAAACCTTACAAAGACAGAGATCCCTTGTTGAAGAGGAGGAGACTGCCGGCTTCGTTCTCGACCGATCCCACGATTCAGAGCAGGTGTCTAGGCAGGCTAACCAAGACTCGTCGTGGCGCTGGGGTCGACGAGCTAATTGGTCCAGGGTGGAGACCGAGGGATGGGGAGGGGGTCTGCTTCGAGAAGGCAAAGCTGGGCTATTGGTGGACATGAAAATTGCGGGCTCGGGAGATGCCTGTATGGTTCCTTTTGCGCGATGCTAGGTTGGCGATGGAGACTGTCTAAGATTTGCTCCGCGTGCCGGCGTTGGCGTGAAAGTTTGGCACTTGGGATTCCGCGGTAATGGTATCTCTGGACCGATCCACACCTGGCATTCAGTAGCAATCAACATCGCATGCAAGGGCGAACACAGCGCGCATGATGAAAATCTTGGATAACGCCAGAACGGAGAAACATGCGAGTGAGAGGCACGGATGATAACGAGCGAGCCGCCAACCGAATGTCACTAAAGACAAAGACAGACGTCGTAATGTACCCTGTCAATATTATTCCTGGGGATGTATAATCGGTAAGGTGATGCTGTGACGGTAAGTCAGAATTCGGTCTCCGGTATGAAGCGGCCCAATCGGAGAACAGTACGAGACGTTCATGAAGAGATTAAGCTACGTAGGATTGTCGATGGGCGCCCAAAGACCAGGTTGTCTCAGGGGAGAGGTGACATGCTCACACCGGGACGCACCCCATGATCCATCCTTTTGGACGCCAGACTGACTGACGGAAAATGTCTGACAATCTGTACCAATGACACATACCGTAAGACTGTGAATCCGACGCCAGATGGTTGTCAAGACTGAACCGTGGTTGATGCCCTCCTCTCCCTGCGGTCTGTTTTGGTGTGGTTTGGCAAGGCGGAGTTGCCAAGACTTTAAAGTGCTCTCCATGTGCGCAATGGGATGGATTGCCGCAGCTAACAACCTGGTCCGCTGCTAGATGTTGATTAACGCCAAGACCCAACTCGCCTCAATTGCACTACCAAAGAAAATTGCCAGGAGGGATTGCCCCGCACCAACATGTTGGATTCTTTTCTTCCTTTTCAATGTTTACCATCACCGGTCGTTGAAAGCGGCCGAGCCAATTGTTCGTCACGGACCTCATCGGAAGCGGTCTATCGGCCCCACCGCGACCGAGACCGACCGCCCTTGCTGTCGGTTGCCTCCTGGCCTTGCCTAACCTTATCCATCACCCCTGTTGTTGCGCCCGATGATCTGTTGCCTTTTTGACGGCTGTCATCTGAACTTCTGAACCAAGCTTGTTCCTTCTGCCCCTTTCCTACCAGAACGCACAGGAGTTTGTTGGGTGCCATATCCGATGTGCTGGACTGTCGATCGCCCATGCAAGATGCATCCCACGTGCCCAGCCTTTTGATAGTGTCTTGGCCTTCCTCCTCATCTAAAGCAGCGTTTTGGATCATCTCCCGCTCTCCCGTCCTCGTTTCTGAGGCTATGCTGAATGTCAATCCGGCTTCTCTCCGAACGCACAGGTATTTCGGAGGTAAACCCCCTCATCGTCCCGCTTCGCCTTGTGGCACCTCGTCCACCTTGCCGGATTGTGGTATCCATCACACCTGAAGCCGTTGGAAATCACCGGCATTTCCGCTGCGACTTTGCACTCTTCGCTGGCAACTCCAGTTTTCGGCATGCTCAAAATATTGCCCGCCCGCAATATTGGCAGCGCTTATTCCCGATGAGGCTTCTACCTCCGCTGGCTGGCCAAAAGGGGTGAGCAAGGCGAGTTTTCCCCTGAAACCCCAGTCACCCAGCACCCTTTCGATACATCCCACGCGCGAGTTTCCCATCCGCCCAACTCCCTGAGACTGACTGCTGGATAATGTAGCAGACGGATCTGCGTGAGTGTGAGAGTGTAAAGAAAATGCCATCCCTCGCATTAAGACCACCCACATATTATGAAGTCATCACATCAAGCTCATTTAAGCTACCTCATCAACATTGCCTAGCTCGACTACGAAGCAAGGGGCAACCTGCTTTGACCAACCGACTAAACAACGGAGTCCACTGCATCCACCAGAAAGAAGCGATATGGGATGGAAACACTCATTCTTTGGTTGTCGGAAATTCCCCACGCTTTCACAAATGACACCAGACACTAAAGTGTCAGCTGCATAGTCAAGTGACAAGTGACGCCGGCAGACAGGGCCCAGAAGCCCGGAAGACAAATGGAAGCGTCTGATGTTGTCACACTGCATTATCAGCCTCAGCAAACTGCCACGAGATGCGCCCGCACCGTGTCGACCTTCCGTGCCGAGCCAAAGACAACAGCCCACCAAGTGAGAAGCTCATCAAACAACATAACAACAACGGCACCCGTGAGCTTGGCTCACTTTGCGGTGCATCCCGTCAATAATCCCACCACTGAGAACTTGAAACAACTCAAAATTCGTAAGGGTGATCCTTGAAAGCTCCCAGCCCCTAATGTACGCAGGAAACTGCCTGGGAGGTTTAGAGAAGAAGAAAGTCGCGCTCCTCCTTCGGTTTGCCTCCTCACTGTACCCTGCCGCCAAGCTTTTCACGATACTACCATGATGGATACCAGCACTATCAGGTCTTGGCAATCCCCAATGCTCTGATTCCACTTGGCGCTCACCGCACCAATGTCTTCGTGGTGCCAATCTCCGCGGCGTCCTGCGGAAAGTCAACTTAGGAGTCGAATAGACTGCTTGAGTCAAAATAAAAGACTTCACTCGGAAAAAGGTGCCCGATATCCCGCTTCGATGGTAGCATTCAGCAAGTTCACATGACAAACAGAATTAATCCGTATGTACTGGACTTCCTCGATCCCGCCTCCCGGCCCTCTCCTGAAGACTCCCATATCATCATGGTGGACCCAGGCTATCCTTTCCTTCGAGATCACCCTCCGGATCTCAACTTAATCGTATATCACAATTGTCTTCCGTCACGGGCCCTCTCGCGAAAGGTTCACCATGGCGCCGGAAATCATTTACATGCTTCACTGCTCACAGACGAGCGGCCTGCTTGGCTCTACTTCAGGTGAAAAACAAGGGGGATGAAGAGGTACAGCCCTCCTTGGCTATCTCGTGTCGGGAGACCATTAGCTATCGGTCAGCATGAAAATTTCAGAGGGCCGGCATCCTGAAGTGCCCGGCATATTCCCTGAAGCCTTTGTACAATTTTGCGACAATCATGCCCTCCTACCTACTGCCGGAAAATCTTGGAACTCGAGGGATGTAGTGTAATGCCAAGACCACAGTTGACTATTTCATACTTCGAACGAAAATTTCTGCCCATCGCTACCAACGAAAGCCGCGAAGAAGAAGCAGCACGACCCTGCAATTGCGCTCATTCCGCCACTTTCGGGCTTCCATACGGAATACCGACAAGGTCTTGGCCCTACGGGGCTCAACCGGGGGCGAGGACTGGCTACCCTTGGCGCTCTGTGGATCCTTCTAAACGGCGGGCAATCCGGCCCCATACTCTGCCATTCCCGCCGCTGGTAACGGTGAGTCCTTTTCACCGAGGCAATATCGATAGAGGCCTCACGGGCCAAGACGCGGCCCCTTATTCGGTGATGGAGATCTGGGTGCCTCGGGAGCCCCTGCGTGCGGCTACCGCCTCTACTGCCAAGCATATCCGAGATGGCCTTTTTCAACGACCCCAGTCTTGGCGCTAACTCAGAGCGGGCAGACAGAAAAGGGGTTACTCTGAACCGCATTTGCACATGCGAAAACTGTGTTCTTCAGAATACGAAGGCTTGACGGGTCTCAATGACTCGGTTTTGGAGTTGTAAAACGTTCGGTACCAAGACCTCAGCCAGCGTCATGTGTCAACATCCCACTAGGTAAACGGTGAGCCCCTCTGGAAAAACTCAAACGAAGACCTAGATCGCAACAGACCGTCTTGATAGAATGATCTTTTGATTGATTAGTGCCAAATTGAGGTGGCTCTCCGACGAATAAAGCCTGGTTGCTCCCGGAGCATCCGACTGCCGGACGCGACTAGCACGTGGTGTCTATTGAGTAGATGTATGAAGGGCCAGAACAATATCTGATGATGTTTTGTTCAGCACCGCCAACCACCGAGCTTATGGGTTCCACGAAAGAGAACGTTGCTGAATTAATAGAAAAAACATTAGACTTTCTTCCCTTACGTATCAGATGACATTCTATCAAACGGTCCATAGCTGTATGATCAACTTGAAAATCCCATGGCTGACCAGTTTTTCAAGACCTTCCGTTTTATGTGTTCTGGATACGAATTCTCAAAGTCGACATGTTTAAAATTCCTGGGCTTGGTGTATTCCGATCTTATCAGACAGTCCGAAACAAGCTTTCCGCCCCTTCTAGATGCACCCGGAATCTGAGACATATAGGGAGTCAGAGGATGACACCCAACGTCGTCAAACACATATTCATCATGAACTGGCCGACAGCGAGTCGTAAAAGCCCACATGACCTTGTCCCAGTCGTACACGTCAATTTCGTCTCCCACTAGTAGAATACGGTTGATGAGCATGCAACTCTTATTATGAAAAGCGATGCTGCCGACTTTCCGACAAAAGTCTTCAGGGGTTGTTCCCATATCTCTCAACTTGTCCGTGTCAACTTGCAAGGCACACCATGTTGCTAGTGTCTCGACGGGAGCGAAAGCTTCTTTGATGGGGAGACCGTGTTCTTGGCATAACAGAAGAAGCTCAGGAGCTGCTAGCTGAGCTGTGGTGTGCTGCGCCGAATTGAGGTGGTGTCAGAATTGTTCTCCTTTTCTGTATCGAGCAGATGGATGCACTTACAGACTCGTCTACAATATTTCCCGGGCAGGATATGGGAAGGATAGGGTTATCTCTGTAGGTAATTGCCTCAACTCGGAACAAGGGCCCCATCTTCTGTTCATTATCAAAGACCAAGGCTAGATAATCACCGAACGGACCTTCCGGCCCTTTCTTTGTGAAAGACATAGTGCCCTCGAGGACGACTTCGCTGTTTGCGGGAACCAGTAAGTCACTCAGTTCGCACTTGACCATGTCGAGGGGTTTTCCAGTCACGGCCCCAATGTATTCACTCTCAGATACGCCCTCTGGAACGGGCATTGACGCAACAATGCTGGCGATGGGAGGGACCCCCAAGGCAAGCGCCCAGGGCATCTCGTTGCTCCCATTCTCGATCCATTTGTCGCGGATGATGGAGTTGTGCTGTCCACTGCCGACAAGACAAACCAGATGCTTCTGATCGTGCACCATGCCGCGGAAGATTGACCAGTTCGTCCAAGATTTGTCCGGCGTTTGGAGAACATGGATTCCGTACGTCTGCAAATACTTGCCGCCGTCACCCTCGTGAAGGTACGGCGCCGGCAAATCTTCCAGGTTGATCTCATCGCCAAACATCTTGTTCTGCTTGCATGGACCAGTCTGGAGGACCTTTGGCGGCAACGGAGCCGCCTTCTTCCAAGACATGAATCGGTCTGATATTTCTTTCCAGCTTGACTTGGGTGGTAGACCCAGGTTTCTGGCAACACGTCCGAATCTCTCGACTTCATCTTGCCGTAGACTGGCAGCATTTCCAAACATGCGCCACAATCCATTGCGGGTGCCCTTGACGTTGTTGAATAATGGCGCTTTATCGTTGACCTCACTGACTCTGCGTACGATGGCGCCCACCTCTAAGTGCGGGTCAACCTCGTCATTGATCTCGGCAAGGTCGTTATCGTAGCGAAGAATGTCGAGAAACTTTCTGAAGTCCAATTGAGCTTCGATGGCGTCAGGCTCTTGACACCGTTTGTCGGCTGATGAGTGCGAGTAGTTGCACTTGAAATGTTCAACTGCTGCGAAGGGCCGCTGGTAGACTTTTCTAAGCCTACCGGCGGCCGTTGAAGAACGATATAGGGTTGTTCTAGAGGTCATGATTGTTGCGGTTGGGAGAAAGAAGAGGCCGAGACAAAGACTTCGAATTGGTCCGGGGGCCAGTTCCTTTGGTGTCATGTATGGGCTGGTGGTTTAGAGGTCTGTTACACAATGATCATCCATGTGTCATCAGAAAGCTTATCAACTTTGATAACCATGGCGATTGACGGGCGCAAGCTGTTTCATGATCAGTTGTGCGCGTCGACGCGGCAGCTAATGCTAAGTTTTCCGGAGTTCTGGAGGGCCGAACAGGGAATACGGAACGTTCCTGCAGTGTTCCTAAGCCATTCCGCGGAATAGGAATGGTCGCCACCACCTCGTATAGCTGTGAGATAGCCTATCGTGCATGCCTTACCGAGCTTCGTGCTACGAGCTCAATCTCATGCTCTAATTGCTTGAATGCTTGAAAGTTGGGGAATGAGGTGGTTGACATGGATACTTAGGTAGGCCAGAGCTGGAAATAGTGACGGTTCGTGCCCGGCGTACAGTGTCACGCAGTTCGTCCATGTTCAACAGTAAAGTTATCACTCAGTTCTGCTTTTCAGCCTAGCAGAGACAACTGTCATAATGCCTCAGCGAGTTGCCCGGGTAGATTTGAGGACATTCAAGCCTTTTACGTCGTTACGAGTACCCAATTTGCCTACACCACCCCAAGGATCTTCACGATACTTTCTCTCAACAGCTCGTCGCCAGCTAAAAGTCAACCAAGGAGAGAAGAAGAAAGACATCCGTTCTTTATCGTATGCTGCGCGCCTAACCCACCGCAATAATGGCTCCACGTCCCAACTCGCACCGACCAACGATGACCACACTCGATGTGTACAACCGCGACCGAAGCGACTGGTCGTTGGTATCACCGGCGCCACTGGCACGCCATTTGCAATCCGCCTGCTTCAAATACTGCGTGAGATTGGTGTCGAGACGCACTTGATCATGAGCAAGTGGGCGCTCGCGACATTGAAGTACGAAACGCCCCTCAGCGAGAACCAGATTCGCGGTCTAGCGCATACCAACTACACTGCGCGGGACATGTCGGCACCGATTGCGTCTGGATCGTTTCAACATGATGGCATGATCATCGTGCCATGCAGCATGAAGACACTGGCAGCTGTCCGAGCTGGGTTTGGAGACGACCTGATATCCCGCGCCGCGGATGTTACACTCAAAGAAGGCCGGCGGCTGACGCTTGTTGTGCGAGAAACGCCACTGAACGATATCCATCTCGACAACATGTTGTTTCTTCGACGAGCCGGGGCTGTAATTTTCCCACCCGTGCCTGCGTTTTATACGCGTCCGAAGACCTTGGAGGATATCATTGACCAGAGTGTCGGTCGGATGCTAGACTCACTGGGCTTCCACATCGATAATTTTGAAAGATGGGATGGATTTCGAAAAGACTAGAGACGTTGCTGGGACAAAGTATTAGAAGCCGGACAATTTATTCCTCGTACAAAAGTTCTCCCTCCGAGAAGAATGTCTGACTGTCCACAAGCGGCCAATCGCAGAAAATTGATCCAGTCCCTCCAAATACCGCCGCTGGACTAGCAATAGTTCCATCAAAGCCGGTGTTGGCTGCATCCGCTGAACCGGGAAGAAACGGCAAATCTTGCATGAAGTCGTTTGAGAATGGTGGATAAAGGCTGCTTGCGTCGTTAACTTCGATATTGATATCATTGTTCGCCAGTCCGCCTTCTGCTACTCTCGGCTCTGCCACCGAACTCGCCAAGCAAAATGGGTCTTGCAGGCTCTGCCCAGACTGCTTGACGACCGTGGTCTGCACGCTGCCGAGATTTGCTGCCCAGGATGAGCGGTTAAGATTTGCGCCTCGTTTTGGTACTCGCATAGGGCGCTCTTCGTCATCGCAAACAATTTTGAGCTGCATCAAAGGTTCACGCATGAGTAATAATCTTTTCCATAGCTTGCGAGATGCTCGTGATGCGCCGTTGTATGCCTTTGCCAACTTGAGAGCCTTCCTGAAACTCTTGCTCACGGTGTCAGAGAAGCTCTCGGGTAAGTCAGGGGCTAGAGTGCTATGATTCTGAGCGACGTGGGCAATCACGAGGGACATGAGAGCACATGCGCTAACGAGTAGGTGGACGTAAAAAGGCTGTTGTTTTCGGTAGACATCCGTGGCCTTGTCCAGCTTCGACAATATGCTGATCGACTCAGCTGAAAGCCTTAAGGCGGACTCGATGTTCTTTCTGCTGCCAGGTGTAGGCTTGTTGGTGAAGAAAAAGGGGCGGAGAAGCATGCTGTGGGCCGCATTGGCTCTTAGGTTCAGAAGGACTGCCCAAGATGGTATGCGGCGGATTGGGGTCATGACGAATACCTCGTGCTTTCTAAGGTCAAAGTTTCCCACAGAATTCTTTCTCCACTGCTCAATCTGGAAATTAAGGATGTCGAAAGTCTCATCTTCATCGTACGGCTGACCTGTTGCGGCACTGCGAGCAACCGGTGACGTAAACTTGTCGCTCAGTGCCATGAATGCCACCATTGCTCGGAGATATGGAGATTCGACGGACGACTTCATAGCTTGGTGGAAATGCGACTCTTGAAAATGGGTTGGCAACCCTGTAGTCGCGCTCCACTGCCTGTCTAAGACGATCGTTGTGCATATGACAGCAATAACCTGTACTCGCTCGCGTTCAGATCCTAGGATGTGCTCAGGAACATCGCGACTATGAAGTCCAAGCTCAAGGAGTATGTTGCCTGCTGTTCCACACATTCTCCACGCCGTTCGTGCATCGTCTCGGAAAAATCGATAAGTTCCCTGTTGACAGGACATATCAGCCAAAGTGCCTTACCAAGATTAAGTCAAATAGAAGGGGCTCCTGGCTCACCACTAGAATCGCAATTACTGCATTATTCACATGAGGTACAGAGGACATTAGTCGTGTTTCAATGTTTTGCCGACAATAGGAGTAAATCTCCCCGGACACGTCAATACTTGGATGTTGAGTTGGCTCAGCACAGAGCGCAATGGAGAGTACGAGGTTGATGACCAGGGCCGAAGATTCGTCGATAACTTCGCTGAAACCTGAGTTCGTGGAAAAGTCGGTTGCGTACGTGTGAGCATTGAGTTGGTAGAGCCTGTCGAGCTGGCTGACGAGATTCTGGATGTCTAGGATGGGATGGAAGTCGCCGAAAACCTCTTGATAGGTAGAGATTAGCTGCGTAGCTCGGCGCTTTGTGAGACGTCGTGCAAACCCAATCAGCCTCTTTAGAGAGCCGCCAGAATCTTGACCAGAAGGACCATCATGGAAATCAAATCCCGAGCCATTCTCCGACTCTCCATCATCTGACTGAGAGTCCTCTATACTAGGGAGATATGGTCGGCTAGACTGATGGCTGAAGATGCCTTGCTTCATGCGCATCTGGGCCACATTCAAACTATAGTCTGGCGATGTTGGCCCGCAGTAATGCCTGCGACTGGTCGTTTGACGTGCGAGACGCTGCCTTGGGGAAGACTCCTCTTCTGAGGCTTGGATATCTGAGCCATGGCTCGGAGATTTTGCTTTGTCGATCTGATGGGGTTGGCCTAAAATTGTGTTGAAGCTGTGGGTAGGGGTGTTGTGCTTCTCGACCGACTCCACGCGCGATGACAGGTTGCCAATCTGTTCTTGAAGCTTGCTAACGAGCTCTCCAAGAGAAATTAGCATGCTGCAGGCCTGAATCAGCATAACAGTTACGACAAGCTGCGAATGCATTTCAACTTTATTCACCTTGTCTCGGAGAACGATCCACAATCCTGTTGTTGCCTGTCAAACGCGTCTGATGGCTGTGGCCGCCTGCCTGGCCCTGCAGCTGACGAGCTGCTTGGTGCGTTCGACTCTCTTGAAGCTATCGAAGGTTCGGGAGTTACCAAACTTCGCCGTCTCACTGGCACATTGACTTCGATATCCGAGTACGATAAGCCATCGCATTCGAGAGAACGAGAGATGCAATATGAGCAAGGAATATCTCCAGAGCATCGACCCTTTCGTCGCCTGCAGGCATCGCAAGCCCGAGTCGCGTACGGTGCTCTCTTCTTCGTCGGTTCAGGCTTATTTTGAGGGCCGCGACGCTTGTTGCCGGCTGCATGATTGTCTGCGTTGGTGGGGCGAATGTCGTACATGATAGTCAGCATATGCCGCCGAGTGTTGGGATTGCAGCACCAGACACGCCTGTTGCGTAGAAAGCCCAAACGCTACTTATCTACAGCGTTGTACATTGAATCGAAGTAGAACTATTGTGGAGAATGGGAATATTTGAAGATAACAGAAAGCATGGAGTGGGTGTCGAGCTTTGCGGGGGTGGCGCAACCAGCACCACGGGGCGGATAACATCCATGTTGGAGACTTGAAGTCGGCCCAAGAGTCAAGGGAATGCTACAAAGAGCAGCCAAGGGTCTGATACAGCTGAGACATACTTTCCATCACCTTCAAGAGAGTACAATTGCCGCTTTTTGGGAATGGACACCGTGACACGCGTATTCGTTTACTAAGAGAAAACTTCACAACCATGATGTCTTCTGCGTTGACCAGTAAACTTGATTCTGCACCCCATCTGCCTTGCATTCGACACCCGTAATGCTGCGAGATGGCGACCATTGAAAGATCCCGGACCACTGTTATCTGGAACCCAGACTTGCAATCTGCACATGGGGCTAGCCGATGCACTAGATGACGGAGTATCTGATGCAACAGGTAGAGTGCAGCAAGGCCTGGACGCTATTCACCTCTCGACGACATACTTATGTGATTCATTGTGCCTAAGTATTCTTAACGCCGATGGCAATTCTCCATTTTCATGCCTAATTGGTTTGAAAAGGTGCTTTGATTGCGACCACCCACTTTTAGACTCGTGCAGCACATGGTCAAATGGGTCCCGCAATGATGCGGCACACTTGATCAGTGAGGACACTTGCATATGAGCTAACGGCTTGGTGTTCGACTAATCTTATCGGTGATAATGAAATCCGGAATCGGAAACGGAACGTTCCTACGGTCCCCTGCTCTCCATTCGCAGGCCAATCAGTAATGGACATGCAGAGTACTGACCAGTTGTGTTTATCAGTGGAACGGACTGTGCCGCTTCCTTCCTATTCGTCGTTGGTAACCTCGGTGTGATGTGTTTGTATGATGCTCAGCCACCGATGGGCCCATATGGTGAACAAACAAACAACAGGCCAAGGATGCGGAAGTGCTTTTCCAGTTGGGATTTCGAGCGTGCTTTGCTGAAGTTGTTAGCAAATGGGTCCATGTCCGTACCCCGCTTCCCGGGAGCGCTCCGGATCGGGGCCCCGAAATCGGCCGACAGTCCGGACGATGGCTGTAATATTACTGACAAATGTGGTAGTGATAGAGACCGGACGCATTCTGGTGTGTCTGAGTCTGCTGAAACGTTCAAATACGTGATTTTATCGACCAAAGCTTCTGCCAGTGGGCGGCGGTGTTCTCCTTGGCGAAAGCGTTAATTGTCATATGTGAAGTGAATTGCATGACAAGTCTAATGTTGATCAAAATCGACAATCCTAAAAACTCCCCACAAGTAAGGGCCGAAGGCGACTTAAACATGAAATTTACTACCAGGATCCGTTCAAACGGACTTCCAAAATAGCTGATATACCACTCTTCACAGCTTCAACTGCCGCCGGAATCATCTCTCCCAAGCCTTGAACACTGCTCGCTACCCCAGCCCAAGCTTGGCCCCCTGATGCTGCCTTCGCAATACCAGAGTAGTCTGGTGTCGGTGAGAACGATATGTTTAAGTCCTCGTTCGATGAAGCAGCTCCGTAGCCAGAAGGGTGCACCAGCTGGAGCGAGTTGCGAGGGGCGTTCCAACCTGTCGTATATTTATCAGTTCATGTTTCATGACTGATGGCCTCCTCGTCGTCTTCGCTAATCAAACAAAAGAACGTCGAGAGTCTTGAAGCCGGATGAAGAATGAAGTTGTCATGACTTACCTTTGTTGCTCAACACGATCGTCAACGTAGGGAGATTGTACCTGCGGGCCACCCAATAAACTGTTCCTGGGCAGCCAAACAAATACGTGCCATCTCCAACAACTTCGCACACGAAATTCGTCTCTCCACGCTCCTTTCCAATGTGATCAAGAGCTAGTTTTACGCCGAGAGTCGCTCCACCAGACCAACCCAGTCCGCCACCGCCACAATTGATGAGATGGCCGGGTCTATCGACCCTGAGCTGATCGTAAATCTTCGGAGCGTTCGTGACGGCCTCGACGCACCATACGGTCTCCTCGGGACAAATCTTGCGCAGTTGGGAGACGAGATATGACGTTGTGGGATACTGCGATTCGTCTTCCGGTGGTTCTGCCAGAGCGTCAAGTTGCCTCATTCGAATGTTGTGGGCCTCCTTAAGCTCAGACCGTCGGTCCTCATGTGAGGGAAGGTGCGAAAGCTGAGAGTAAGTTAAGTCTTGAGCTACGTAGCTGTTCAATTGTCGTAGTGCTGTTTCAGAGTCTGCCTGGTAGCGCCGAAATGCTGGGATGTAGTGCAACGGCATGTTTTGCTTCAGAGGATCAACGTCGATGTGGATGACTCTGATATCGTCTCGAACTTTGCATTGGGTCGGGATCCAAGGTACGTCGCAATCAACGACAAGTATGGCATCGGCTTCCTCGATACTTGTGTCGCGACCGATACGAACACCAAGTGAGGCCCGATGAGAGTAAGGGAAACAAACATCGCTCCCCAAGGCGTCGAGAACGCGTATTCCTGGGATGCTTTCGGCCAGGCAGGTTAGTTCTCTCACTGTCGCGTGATTACGTCCCGTATACCCCACAATGATCAAAGGCCTTTTAGCCTGAGCCAACGTCGATATGATCAAATTCAAAGCTTCCGTGGGTAAGGCTGTCGGTGCTATTGGTTCCCAAGCCGTCTGGTTGAGGCTGTAAGGAGCGATTTCTTCCTCCATGACTTCCCGAGCGCCTACTACGTAGACAGGTCCCTTCGGGTTGCTAGTTGCAAACTGCAGTGCTCGATTGAGAACTTGCTTAATGTTCCTGCCGGTTTTGAATTCACCCGTATACCGACAGTACTGTGAGACGATCTGTCTTTGATCGGGAGCATCTTGGAGCCAATGGATATACTCGGTCCGGGATCCGCGTAGCTCTCCTTCAAGTGTGAACGGAGATAGGCCTGCGAAAACGAAGACAGGGCACCGTGCAACCGACGCATTGTGAACCGCGCACCCAAGCATCTGAGTTCCCACGTCTACGTGAACCAGAACGCATTGCGGCTTTCCAGTCACACGAGCGAACCCATCAGCCATTGACATCGCAACCATCTGAGAAGTACGTTAGCAGGATTGTAGAATGAGTCACTACGTTTACAATGAAGAACGTTGGTATGGATACCTCACCTCATGAGGACAAGTGATGACTCTGGGGAACTTAACCCCCTTCAGTTGTGCGCCATGTGCCAAAGCCTCCATGATAGCTGGGTGATCTGAGCCGAGGTTGACGAATACATGGGAAACGCCTGCCTAAGAGGAATCAGCCACTTTCTTTGAAGTTCCCTCCGCCTAAGATGAGACTAAGTTTCCCGATCTCATCGTTGATCTGCACTCTCCGTTGACAAATCAAGACCACCTTACCTCGTAGAGGCCCTCGAAGAAGGCGAACGAAGCAGAGTACGTTTCTCTAGAGAATTCATCAGCATATTTTGAAGAAGAGACTTTATCGACCAGGTAATTGCTCAAGTAGAATCGTTTTTCAATGCGGGAGCTTTGATGCTTCTCGTTGTGCTGGCCAGCCAGCCCATCTCTCTGGTTTCAGGTCCACTCACATATCAGCCGTCATTTTTTGACAAGTGTGGGCAATGTTAAGTTGGTAACTATCGGCACCGAAAGCTTTCACTGTCAATTGAAGTTGAGAAACGCCCGAGATGTAAGCTGTTGCAACGTGTGGTTTTAGCATATGGTAAGACCCCTTCATTTGGGGGTCAGCAAAATTGCGTCTTACTGACCTTGACTCTATTGCCACCAATCAGCAGTGCTTCAATACCAACACTACTGCGCATTCGTTACATCGTTAACGCATGACTGCGGAATACGCCATCAACGTTGACTGGGGCCGAGGAAAAGGCTAGGCGGAAAGCATGTTTGTCGGTTTGCCTCCGCCGTTGATACATCAAGCGGAGTAAAAGGATTCCGACGTGGAAAATGCGGAACAATTAAGACAGATACTTGCAAGCGGCTTTCAACAATAAACTACATAAAATTTACGTGGACAGAGATACACAGCGACCAATCTCCTTCATCTAGATGGGTGCTTGTTTCCGTCATTTATTCGGGTCCTATCAGCGAGATTGAGGAATGCTGATAGGTGACAGGGTGTTCAACAGGTCGTCAATGATCACGTAACTTGATGCCTGCTTCTGTGTGGCTGTAAGAAACTCTACGTTTCTCTTCTCGTTGGAAGTGTAGTGTGGTTGGTGTTGCGTTCCGAAAGCTGAGATGCGGGGTTGGCCAAGACAATTGTTCCTATCACCAACCTTCCGAGATCCTATTCTGATAAGGAATCGGAAAAGATGCAAGGTGCATTAGCCGCTTGATAGCACCCATGTGAAGCATATGTGATCGCTTTCAAAACCGATCAGTTATGGGTTTCTTTTGTTGCTTGAACCCGATCGCTTGCGGCTTGTAAAATGCCACCACCACATTCGACGTTGTAGAACGTCGCATGAAAAATCAGAATCGACAAAGTCCTCCAAAGCCTACCTCCGAATCGTCCGAGACGTGCTGGACAATTCTCAGGGGCTGGGGACTTGAGGTATTGACAGAAGTATTGCCCTTGAGGCCGTGCCACTGGAGAACATCACATTGGATCCCCCATATCTCACCTCGCCCTGATCTGCAAATGCATCCCTCAGAACCTTGGCGGTTTCTCAGCGAATGAAGATCCCGTGAACCTAGGAAACGCACGGTGCCCCCCTCGCCCCCATCCAGTCACTATCAGCACGCAGCTGCTGTGTAACCGTTGTGAAAGCACATTGCACCGATAAGTCGGGCGTGGACGCTAAGTGATAGCCTATTGTTCCTCCTGTATGGCGATTGAAGCTGGCATGTCTCCAAGGTTGCTCCTGCAGCTTGGTATCCCTCGAGTAGGTGGCTTACCCCGCCCGAGCGGCTGATGAGACTTGGGTCGTATCGCCAGTACAGCCATACCTCCATTATCCGATTTTGTACGGTGTGTTCCATTCCAGCAGAGACACACATCTCATGGTGTAGCGGCAAAGCGGGTATTGCACTCGACCTGGCTTTTGATAAGCCCATAAATGTACGAAACATTGAAAAGCGGCTTCGATGACCACCATGCTATGACTCGCTCACGCAACGTACGACTATCATTTCATGTCCAACCACAATGTCGGAATCCAACATGAAGACCGACGCAGACATCGTCTCAATCACTACTCCTTCAGGCACACATGTCGACCCAGAGGCAGCTCACAACTATGTCATCGATCCTGCTGCTGAAGCAAAGCTCCTCCGCCGCGTGGATCTTCGCGTCCTGCCAATGATATTTGTTTTGTATTTCTTCACCTTCCTTGATCGAACGAACCTTGGCAATGCAAAGGTTGCGGGAATGGAAGCGGATCTAGGGTTGGGTACCTACGGCTTCAATATCGGCGCCTGTTTGTACTACGGCATCTACTTCTTTGCCGACATCCCGGCCTCGCTGAGCGTCAAGAGATTCGGCAACATAGTGCTGCCTTTGAGCTGTATAGCCTTTGGTGTCGTGACTCTCGCAACCGCTTTCATTCACAATGAAGCGAGCTTTTTCGCGATTCGACTTCTTCTCGGAATCACAGAAGCCTTTCAGTTCCCCGGGCTGTCATATGTCGTGTCACGATACTACCGGCGCAATGAGGTGACCACCCGAGTATCATTCTTCATGCTTGGAGCCGCTGGACTAGCGTCGGCTTTTGGTGGTCTCTTGGCATCCGGGTTGTTGTCTCTGGGACGAATCGGCTCATCCTACTCATGGAGGAATATTTTCCTGGTCGAAGGGTTTGTCCAATGAACTCACTTGTGTTGCGCCCTTGCTGACCCTATGGCTCCAGTATCATCACCATAGGTGTCGGCTTCTTATCGCTGTACCTCTTTCCAGCCGACCCGTCAAAGACGCGCATCTTCAACGAAGACGAGCGTGCTCTGGCGATGGCGCGCATCTTCCACGATCAGCCCGCTATCCGGGAACACAAAGAGCGCATCAGCTGGAAGCTCATCAAGCGTGGCATCCTGAACGTCAATGTCCTCGTGTGTACATGGATGTATACCTGCAATCAGGTTACTGTTCAAGGTCTCTCAATTTTCACTGTCACAATCCTGAGACTCAACTACCCTGACCGTTCTACCGTGGGTATTCAATTACTGTCAGTCCCGCCACCTTTGGTAGGTATGGTCTTCGCGCTTTGCCTGGCATACATCACGATGAAGACGCGAAAGCACGGCTATGCAATTGTTGGATGCGCGACATTGAATGTCATCGGGTACTCCATTTGGCTGGCTTCGAAGAATGTGCAGGCTCGCTACGCTGCCATTTTCATCAACACGGCGGGGGGATACGGGTTTGGAGTCTTGGTGATCAGCTGGTCGTTGGCCAACGCCGCTCCAGACACAGTGCGCAACGTCGCAAATGCAGCGGTTTCTGGAATATCAAACATTGGTGAGTGTCTCGACCTGGTATGCTGCTACTTTCTGTGACCTAAGCTAACGATGCTTGCCTTACAGGTTCCATTGCGGCTACATGGAGCTACATTAACACGGATGCCAAGACGGGATACCGAACCGGCAACAGTCTGAACACGGCTACGGCGGCTTCAGTGATCGTTGCATCTCTGAGTCTGGTAGCTTACCAGACATGGGAGAACAAAAGGCGCGAACGAGGCGACCGTGATTATCGACTACGGTTGCCAGAGGACGAGGTTGCTATCCTGGGACATCTTCATCCCAACTTTAGGTATATCCATTAGGACGCAGTCGTGTTTTCGTAATTGAAGATGCACGATGTAATTCGACTAAATACTCTGTAACGCTATGTCCATTCTTACCAGATGTCTTGAGTGAATGCAGATCCTTTTATGTTCAAACCCCTGAACCTCTTATTCATGTTTCAATCTCTGCTTTCTCACTTGCCGCCTTCGATATCTGACATGCCTGTTGCAACTAATGTTATAACCTGGCATGGATCATGGTGTCACTGAGTTTCCGCTGGGATGGCGGGCTCAGTATCCGTATTTGTCAATCAACCGTCTTCTGTCTGCAGAAGCACGACGATTTGATTGGCACGTCTGCCACAGCAAGAGCCAAGTTCAACTGAGGCTTCAAAATCATGGCCTCATCCTTTCGACCCAGCTTCATAAGACACTCATAGAAGCCATGAAGCGCCCACACGTTGTTCGGGTGTCTCTGCGCACGCGGCAATGTCTCATCGATTCCAAGGTCAGCGCTGTAGACAGAGGCTGCCTCCTCAACACGGCCTTGCTCCAGAAGCAAAGCCCCGAGCGCGTGGCGTGCTGGCTGCATCCAGCCCCAGGGCTCGTCGTATGGCAGAGCGTCATCCCTCGCCACGGAGTTCCGCAGGTGCGCGAAGGCGGCATCATAGTCTCCCTTGCGGTACGCTAGCTCACCGTCGAGCATTGCCTCCGCGATCGCGAGTGTCTCCTGGCAAGTGTTGTTGAAAACCGTCCGCGAGATCGGAACAAGCTTCAGAGCTTCTAGGAACAACAGACGCTCCTGCTCGGCTTCTCCTACGCGTCCCGTCGCAGCAAGGGCGACGCCTTTGGCGTAGTGGGTCATGGCAACTGTTGTACAGTAGAGCTTAGGGTCGTTTGGAAGCTTCAGGCGAAGGATGTCGTCCCATTTTCCAAAGCGAATGAGTGCGTGCATCCGCATACCCAGGAAGCCTTCAAGCCAGTCAGCCATTGGTGGCGATTTCACTCGCAAAAGGTCCTCGGAGATCGTCGACTCAAGCTCTTCGATTGTCTGGAGGGCGACTCTCGATTGCCCACAAAGCATGGCGGCGTACAGCCTGAAGTGGTAGTCGTGGGACCGATAGAGCGTGTAGAAATTGAGTGGGCCTTCTTTTGCGAGGTACTTAGAGTCGGCACGAATAGCGTCCGAGTTTGAGGCGATAGCGCGCCGATATTGCCCGCAGAGAATGTCCAAGTGAGTAGGCATATGCTCCAAGTGTCCCGCGTCAGGGACGAGGCCACGCAGGTTGTCTGCAATTGTGAGCGCGGCTTCTGGGGTGGGTGACATCTCCATCAAGTGAATATACAGATGGAGAAGGCCGGGATGTCGGAGGGAACCCTCAAGCTTGAAGGTACGATCCATCACGTCTTTGATCTCGAGAGTTCTTGCTCCAGGAGTGGGCTTTCCTGTCTTGTAGTTCCACAGCTTCCAAGGTGTAACATTCATCGTGGCATCCACCCAGAGGGCGACCACGTCCAGATCGTGAGGGAAAGCTTTGAGCACTTCATCCATCGCAAGAGCGTAGTCCTCGTTCCACTTCGAGCAGTCCTCTAGGGGCTTTTCTTGAGGGTATCGGCAGATCAGTGCATCGATGAGAGCGACTTCGACAGGCGATGCATTAGCAGAATGAGCCTTCGCCTGCATGATGGTATGATGAGCCCGCTTCGTCGTGATAGCCAGGTCCTCGCCGTCAAACACCTTCCATGGTTTGTTGTAGTTAGGGCCGAGGACGAAGGCGAGTCCCCAATACGCCATCGCGCAAAAGGGGTCATAGTTGATAGCCCGTTCGAAACATCGTGCAGACTCGTCGTGATTGAATGCGTACGCCCACGTTAGGCCGCGACTGGCCCAGAGCTGGGCATCTTTGCTGGTACTGCTGACAACTCGACCGAAGGATCCAAGGTTGTAATAGCCGTCGGTGAGAGAAATGACTGCTGAAGAAGTGCCCTTGCCTCTCATTTTGGAGATGCCTGGCGCTAACACGGATGAGAGTGATCTTCCAGTGTGGTGGTGTTGGGCGATCCGGGGTGAGTGTTGGGGGGAAGGGATGACAGGGCGAGAGTCAATTGGCCGAGACGCCCGCAAGTCAATGATGTATTTTAGGCCAATTTAGTCGACATTGTACATCCGGACTATCGTTTGGCCGTTGTGCTCCCCCTCATTCTACTAGTTCCACATGGCTGAACCTAAATGGATTTGCCCCGGAAACATCGCTGAAACCTAGGTAAGTCAAGGCATGCATTTGTTGAGCATTCTCGTCCGAACTACTCTGTTGATGCGTTGTCAAATGGACGACGTGGCACGAGCGGCAATCACGAGGCCGTTAAATCCCGTCACCTGGCTTCGTGCTGAACCATCGCATTTTCCTGCATGGCGTTCTTCGCTCGTTCCAGAATGTCCATGAACTGCCTGCTGTCGGTGCTTTCCTCCGAAGGGACCGGGGCAGTCGGGAACATGGTGGAGCCCGATTGCGGACTTCTGGGCCGACCCGAAGCGGAGAGTGGACCCCGAACGATGCAATTTCCTTGGAAGGCCCTTAAAAGCACTATTAAAATCCCATGCTCGCTTCCTGGATGTGCTAGATCGAGGTCTGAATGCCTTGATTTTCCCGCAGTAACCGAATCGAATCAAAGCAAAACATTCTAACGTGACGTACACATCTAAATTTGCAGCAACCTCAGCAAATTCAGGTGGACCGACAGTGGCCCAGATCCATAACACGTGAAGGAGATCTCATGAATGGTGTTTGTGAACAGCTGGAAACTTTGAAAGGTTCAATTAGAAGTTCACCGAATGTTTTAAATTGCTACCTGATGAACATCCTCCTCCTGCGTTCGAAATATGTCAACAAACAGTTCCTAGCAGACCCGGTACAAACGTCGCTGAGATAGCTGAATGTGAGAGTTTACAATACCCATCAAACAACCTACCCGGAATATTTACATGTTGTGTAAATTCAATTATTGGAGTATGCTTACGCTATGAAGGCAATGATGCTGATCATTTCGAAGCCCATGAATTGAGGTTGCGCAATGCAGATGTAGATAAGTGAGTTGATCTGTCGTGGACTCTGAAGCATAAGTTCTCATGAACAGTTATTACTCCAATGAAACTAATCCCAGTTGCATGGTTATAACCAGTGTTCTGTGACACGTGAAGCCTTTCGGGATGTTTCGCGCTGGTTAATCGCACCAGACATGCATTTCCAAGCAATGCAAGCATGGGTGAATGCAGTCTTCATACTCATTGAAGCAGGTCGTTCCGTCCCCAAGATATTTTGGGCACTTGATAGAAGGGGCCAGGTGTTGAACCCACACTTTCTGTCCGTTGTGGCTGGCCTTTTATGGCTGCCGGGCGAAAGCCGATGCACCGGCTGTAAGCCGAGACCTGGTGTAAGGACGAAACACCCACGGATCGACATGTTCTTTGAACATGTGCTGCTATCCTCCACGTCAACAGCCACAATTATCACTGTCATTGGCTGTTCAGAAGAACAGACCCTTGTGGAGCTAGTGTCTGATAAGTGGCGCGATGTGCTTTTGCCTCCATTACGGGTCGTGGTGACGGAGTCTCGTCTGTGACTTTCGCAGGGTAGCCTGCAGCAAATATCCGGCCCCCAAGCTTGGGAGTCTCCACGTCCCCAGACTCAACAGAGGCTTTTGATTAATCGGGTAGAACAGCCGTGTCTTCCCCGCGAAAGTGATGAAGCTATTGATTAATCTCCGCCATCTTGGGGCAATCTAGGCTCTAGCTTCACGCGGGGAACCTCGGCCATAGGTCATTGACTATTCGCCATCTATCGCTGTTTCTTGATACCCATAGAACTTCCATTCTTGATTTCTATGCCATATCATGGCTGCTCATGTAGAAAAGCAGCAGGCCTACATAGAGGCTTTGACTAGGGAGTGCCTGATGTTGTCAAAATTTGGTCCAGCCTGATGTTACCCTTAACATGAAAACGGTCCGTTTGCAAGAGTGTTTAGAAACAGATGAAACCTTGATGCCAATTATAGCTATCACTGTAACATTTACCGCTGGTTGGTTCCACATCCAAGCTCGATCCTCTTGCGGCATTATCCCGAGTACTACGAAAGCCTCCCATGCTTCGTCTCCATTGCGGTGCTTGCCACCCAAATTTATCCCATTGGATGGCATTTTGACATTCGTCTTAAGAGCTCTTGGCGAATCTGGGCTCATCCATATATAAAAAGCTTAGTTATACTTGGCAAGAACCACTTCGAGCCTCAAGCCCTCGAGCCTCACTCTTCGCCGACAATTCAGCAGCTGGCCTGACATCAAGTGCGAACTTTGTCTTGCGTGTTGAAATTCTCTACATCATTTTACGAACACGAGAAGAGTTCTTAGCAAATCACCCTGTATTCTTCTTCGACATGGCAGCAAACGGTAACCAGGACATCAAGTCTCCCGTGCCCGGCGAAATGTCGGCGTTCACTGGAGACGATGGAGATGCCGCTTCCATCCAGCTCAAGGAGACCCAAGAACCAAACCGCATGGCAGAGGCTCAGGCCATGAGCGAAGAGGAGATAGCCGAAGTTGAGAAGAAGCTGAAACGGAAGCTTGATTTTCGTCTTCTCACTGTCGTATGGATCATCTTCATCTTGAACTATCTCGATAGAGTATGTTGTAACTCCCGTAATCACGCCTATCGGCCATAGCGACCGCTAACAGCCTCTTTTTCACAGAAAAACATTGCCGCAGCCAAAGTCGCTGGTATCAAAGACAGTCTGAGACTTGACGACACTCAGTACGAGACGGCGGTTTCGATCTTGTTCGTCGGTTACATCCTCATGCAAATCCCCTCGAACATCTACCTTACCCAGATTCGACCATCTCTTTTCATTCCCGCTTGTGTCGTTGTGTGGGGTGGCATGTCCGCAGCTACGGGTGCGGTCACTAATCTCTCAGGACTTTATGCTATTCGTTTCTTCTTGGGAATCGTCGAGGCAGCCTTTCTCCGTGAGTGGTTCTTATGCAGTTTCAACGGCCTCAGTAATCTCAGGACTGACTCTTTCCACAGCTGGTGCGCTGTTCTTGATCTCATCATGGTATAAGAGAGATGAAATGGGCTTCCGCGGAGCTATCTTGTTCTCCGGCAGTCAACTGGGGAGTGCCTTCTCCGGTCTGATTGGTGCGGGAATTCAACACTCTCTCGACGGCGCCAAAGGTCTCGAATCATGGCGATGGCTGTTCATCATTGAGGGTAAATATCGTGTATTTTGCCTACCAATCTCAAATTCAAATTGCTAATTGATTCAGGGTGCATCACCATCTTCGTTGGTGTCTTCGCCATCTGGCTGCTCCCGGATTGGCCGTCAACCACATTCTGGCTGACTCCCAAGGAGCGCGCTGTTGCTGAGTGGCGTCTAGTCAAAGACGCTGGACAGGTTGATGAAGACGATGAGCCATGGTCGTACGGCTTCAAGCTTGCCCTGATGGATTGGAGAGTTTACCTCTTTACCTTCCTTTTTATCTGCATCCAGGTAAAACATAACCTTTTGATTCCTGAATCATGAGTTCAAAGTATTGACTGGGTTTTTTAGGTCTGCTCTGCGGTTGGAAACTTCTTCCCCGATATCGTCGACACTCTTGGGTATGGTCGCGTCAAGACTCTTCTTCTGACTGCGCCGCCCTACCTTGTTTCTCTCTGCGTCTCCATCGCCAACAACTACTCGGCCGACCGAACTCACAATGCAAGCTTTCACATCATTTGGCCGATGTGCATCGCTATCATGGGATACATCATCGCTGCCACAACTTTGAGCACGGCACCCAGATACTTTTCCATGTTTTGCATGACCATTGGCGCATACGGTACGAACGCAGTGTTGTTGGCTTGGGTACAGAAGACCATGATAAGACCACGCATCAAGCGCGCTTCTGCCGTAGCTATCGTCAATGCTCTTGCCAACACCAGTCAAGTGTGTTCAGAACCTGCATTCAGCGACGCAAACAATATGCTAATATGAGCTCTTTCAGGTCTGGACTTCTTATCTCTACCCAGACTACGATGCGCCTCATCACGTACTGGCCATGAGTGTCAACGCTAGCGGCGCTTTCCTCGCTATATGCACAGCCCTTGTCTTGCGGTTCATTCTCCTTCGATACAACAAGCAGCTCGCAAGCGGCCAGAAGACAGTCGCCCAGGTCATGAAAGGAGAGGCAGTCAAGGCCATTTCAGGTGTGACATCGGAGGAGAATGAGAGAAGAAGGGAGGCGTTCCGATTTGATGCGTAAGCCTCATTAGGGTTGGAGGTGGCACTTGGACGGGGGACTATCGAGGGGGAAAGGAGGTCCACATGAAGCCGATGAGAAGTCCAGTGGATCAAGACACAGGATCGCGACATTCTCTTCAGCATCTGTTTCATTTCACAGCAGAGACAGCAACGTTTATCCTTCAAGTTACATGTCCAAAGGTTTGCCTTAGCTTCTAGATTGCTACCCTACAGGCTACGAAACGACCTCTACATTCTACTCAACCGTGCCTCAAGCAGTCGTACCCACTTGTGCTTCTGTGACAACACCACCAGTCGTTGTTGGGCCTTGGTAGCCCTTCCTGGCACCAACAAGCCACCATAAACCAACAAAGATGGTGAGACCACCCCAAATCAAACAGGCGTAGTTCATAGTTTGAGCATTGGTCGGAAGAGTGGAAGGGAAACTGTAGATGACGAACCATACCAGCATGTAAGTGCATGCAACACCGTTGATGGAGAAGCCGACCCATCCGCGCATATGGAACGGCCCGTAAGCCACCCGCTTTCTTCCTGCCAGGAGATTGGGGAGAATAGCTGCGAGGTAGGAGCTGCTTGAGAGAAGAATGAAGCTGCCGACGAAAGCGTTGAAAGCAGTGGTACTGCCGACATAGATGGCACCAAGAACAGTAACCAGCAATGCCGAAGAGACCGTAGACCACATCGGCATTCCCAGCCGAGGGCTAACGTGGCCCATAAGGTCAGCCCGTGGACTCGCACCGTCACGGGCAAGTGCCCAGAGTGTGCGGCCACAAGTGATGTAGAGTCCCATCAAAGTAAGACCAATGCAAATGAGGACAAGAGCGAGCAAGCCGGTAGCGCCGGCAGCAGATCCAGTCGCTTGCCGGTAGATTTCCGCGATAGGGTAAGGGGAGCTGAACAGTGCATCGTAGTCGTTGATTGCATACATGATGGCAACCAAGTAGCAGAGGCCAGTTGTGAAGCCGATACTCATTTGCAAGCCGAGGGCGATGGGGACGTTGCGCTGTGGGTTGGGGATCTCTTCCGCCAAATGGGTAGTGGCGTCAACGGCGCCGACACTGAAGGCGCCGTTGAGCATGCCGGCCAGAAACACGAAGCCGTCCGGATATCCGATGTCGGCGGTCCACTCGGTCCAGACAAAGGAAGAGGATGCGTGCGGCGGACGCCCGCCCCGGCCGGGCATGACCGCTACGGTAACAATCGTGATGAAGAAGCCAGCAATGATTGCAAACACGCCGAAGTCGTTGATCCGAGGCAGAGCGCTGTTGGCGAGGCAGACCACTGCACACGCAAGCCAAGTAGCGATTATGTAAACGATGAAGACGTGCCATGGCTTCGCCTCAAATCCGTCATGGTTGAGCGCGTACATCTGTACGACCGTGTTGCCGAAGATGGACGCCATACTCGCGGCGCCGAGAATCCAAGCGAGATAGTTCCACCAACCGGCAAAGAACCCGACGACGCGTCCCCATCTCGGGCCAGGTGTGACGGAAGCCCAGTGATAGACACCGGCGGACGAAGGAATAGCGCTCGAGAGCTCGGCGATACTGGCGGCGACGGTCCAGTAGCAGACGGAAACGGCAATGAACTCGTAAAGGACACCGGGCGGGCCGCCGTTGAAGATTGCGACGAGGATGGAGCCCCCGATGGCGGGCCAGACGTTGCCGACGACGAGGCCGACTCCGGCGAGTGAAAGGAGGCTGAAGTTCCGCTTGAGCTCCTGGACGTGTCCGGACGCGTTGATCGGCACATCCTGCTGGTCGACCGATCGCGAAGTGATTGCCTTGTCGATGGCGGCTTCGTCGCCTTGCGATTTCTTCTGACGATCCATTGTCGGCTCTTGCTGGGAATCAGCTGTACGCCAAGAAGTTGGTGATTCCAAAGGGGAGTTGCGGGAGAAATTGGCAGAAGCAACAACAGATGGACCTGCGTCGTTAGACATTCGGAACATATGCACCGGCCCGGTGCTGTCTTAGCTCAAGATAATGGCAACTTCGGATATAGTCTCTACGTAACGGATCATATCGGTAACCAGGCTTCTATGTCTGCCATATGTCGCCGTCGGCGCTGTTCGCTCAGGGAATGTAAGGTGCCCGGCGGCGGCCAGCGTGCCAATGGTGCGATGGTGCGACTATTTCGCGGGGGAAAGCTCCTTATTGATACCGGTATCGCCACTAGCTGGCCGAAACCCCTGAAGATACCGGCCCGGGGAAGGATAATTGGCCATTGCGTTGACGGGATGCTGCTCTCTCGGGCTCAGTAAGCGCATATCCCTCGATAAGGGTCAGCAGGTTGCATCAAGATGTCTACATATGGTTAGAATCTTGGCCAAGCTTTTCGGGGGCCAAGCCGGCATTCATTGTTGTTGCTGATAATGTTACGTACAAGAATATGCGAATCTCGTCCCCCGCAAACTCGATGAAGACGGTTTTAGCGGGATGATAGATTTCCCATCAATCTGCGCTGGTTCGGCCCACTGATTGCATGGATAGAAAGAAAATCTTACGCGAGAGTTTGACCAAATTTTGCGGGGGAATTTCAACTCCACGTAGGCGCACGTTACGCTTAGTCACATGCAGTATGGGGTAAATCAGTGAAGAAACACCGGATGATCGCTACATTTAACCCCTCAAGTGAGTAAACGATGGAAATACTCTATCGGGACAAGTCCAGGGGTGTGTTTGCTATTGAAATGAGCGAAGATGGGGTTAGATACGGCGGAATAGAGTGTAGAGGGGAAAGACAAGTTGCGCGCTCTAGTCTACTGATGATTTCTACGCACTAAAGAGAAAGCTTTTTGGAGGAACTCGAAAGGAGTTGTTCAACTTTTTGAAGAACCTTTCGGGTATCATAAAAGAATCGGGTCGAGAAAAGACTCTTTTGGAAGCTTACGTACGTTTGGAAGTTCGGACATTCGGACAAACGGGTGTCCGCTTCATCACAATCACCCAAGCCCACACCGCTTCACGCGTCTATCATTGACTGGGGCGAGTCATCTTTCTCTGTTTACTGAAGGCTGTGCCAAGAGTTTCATCTTGGCAATCAGAATAGTTTCGTCCTCCCAGTCTCAGACAGCTACACGTATACGTCAGCCACCTGAAGAGTTGCACCTAGAGCTTCTGGGCATCCGGGCCCCGCAAGCACCGAGCTCCGAAAACACATCGATCTTCTCCGTATCGTAGTCGGCCGGTGGGAGGCGGACACTCGGCGCCTTGGCACCTGCAAAGTCCCGAAATTCTAGGTTAGATCGACTCTCCAACCGGGGAAGAAACACGGCCGGATATTAATGACCACGGCGTTGAGTGGGTAACAGACTTCCCGTGGCAGTGTCGATCACTTGAAGTTACATCCCGCAGACTCTAGTCATGAACCTGTCCAAACTTTGATGGACAAGAGGGCTCAAAATGAACGTCACATTATCCACGACACTTGTGGCTGAGTTGATCCAGCAAACATGGGGAGTCTTTCATTCTGGCCCCCTTGGCAGCCCGTTCTAGCCATCGTTGGGCCCTATTTGTAGCTATGTGGAGGGCATGTTGTTGCTTTTCGCGCGCTTCATTTCTTCGTCCATGTACCCCTTGAAAAATGCCGAATCGATGTATTCACGAATGAAAGTCAATTTGGGCAGCCCGGCTCGGTCCTGATGCTTTTCCTGCTTGTGGAATTCAGTAAACTCGTCGACAGCAGCATTGTTGACGTCAACGAAGTCCATGAAGAAAACGAGATCGTTGACATATGGTTGATCATGGTGAGACCGGCCATTCGCTTTGGCCTGCAATATCACACGAGGGCCAGCGGCGTAGACCCAGTCAAAGATTTCTACCTGCCACCTGGTCAGCACCAACAACAAGTAAACTATCTCCCGCCTCTGGCAGAGGATGTTAGGATGAAGCCCCATAGGAGACGCAGAAAGGACACACATTGGCCTCTTTGATCAGGCCACGCATCAGTCCGATAAAAGCAACATGTTCGTCAGCGCTATTGATGCTGTCTTCCTTTCCCGGTGTAGTCATGCTTGAAGGTGCTAGTTCTACAACTGCTTGTTTGCTCATGCAGTCTCTGTTCCCATCAGAATTAAGCAACGAACGATGGATACATGTAGTTGCGCGAGTCGCCCGAAGAAATCTTGGTGGGAAATTTCGGACAAAGAAATGAGAAGAACTCACCGCACCCGCTCCAGTGAAGTCTGAGTCAGCTCTGTAACTGCCTTGTTGATCGCATCAACGTAATTGAACGCTGAGCGGACGTAGATGTTGTCTCGGTCCGCCTTGGTTGATTCTGAAACACGAGGAGCCATTTTGCCTAAAGGTTCGGTGATGGTGCTAGATTTCGAACTTGGAGACCAAGTTGCGGAATTAAGGGAAATGCCGAGAAGCTGGGCGGCAGGCCGTGGGGTGATATTGGTGACGTATTGTCTCCATTGGGCTTCGCCCCCAAACTGGATATTCAACGAATAGGCAACAGGGCGTACAATGTATGCGGCACTTTAGCACTGCTAGATCCACAAGTACCACTGTTTCAATCGCAGTATGATGGATCACATTCTGCTCGTGCCTCCCCTGAACAGTAAGCGTACAGGTCACTAGGAACTTGCGCATACCCGTCGCGAGCCAGAAACAGCGAGTGCGCGGCGAGAGCTGTTAGTGGTCTGTAGGGAATTGACCAGCGAATAGCAGCGGTGGTATCTCAATTCCGATCATGTTCACTCAGCGGATCATTTGAATGATGAAGAGCTTAGCCATGTTTATGTCCACAACTCGGAGCAGGGCCCACTAGTTGACCCAAGACCTACATCCTCCCACCGGCTCCCCTAAGTCTAGAAACATAACAAGCTGAGACACCGAGTACTCAGTCTACCTAGTCGCCAATGATCTTGTCTGGTAGTGGCTATGGCCACCCGTGCATGATATGGCAGGTGGCTTGGCCTGGAGGACTCGGTACTTGCCCAGAGTCCGGCCGAGCTGGTCGCCATCGTCCGCTCCAAGATCCAGTTCTCCGAATAGTCGTCCAAACTGTTGATTTGTGGCAATGTGTTCATGCGTCTTGGAAAGTTATATATGCAATCACGCCTTGGTGAACATTGTTTTTTAGGATTTGTAGTTCATCAGAAAAGTCACCAAAGCTCAGACAACCCAAAGCTAGACGAACCCTATACTTCTTTTGACATTTATTGACCAACCTTTAAATCTCCTGCGCTCATAGTGCGAAAAGTTGGAATTGCTCATCTTTCAGCCAGTATTTCAGCAGCGCCATGGAATCTCTGCTTCCTACAACGATTCACCTCGACACGTCACTCCTCACTTGGGACCATCTTATTTCGACAATCACTTGGCTCGTCGTCGCATCATGCCTTCTTGGAATTCTGACGCAGCTCACTACGAGGAGATTAAAAGTTCCGATACCTTTGGCGGAGGAAATGTCTGACCCGATTGCAAGAAGGCGCGCATACGCTCCTTTATCAAAACAGCTCCTTGACAAATTTTATGAGCGGGTAAGATGGGACGGGCCTGGATGAAAGGTTAGTGACATACTTAGATGCTGACAATCAATCAGTTCAAAAACAAGCCTTACGGGTTGGAAACCATGGATGGTAAGATTTCCAGGGTGCATAATCGTCCGGTGACTTTGCGTTGACTTTGATAGGAACCAAAATCGTGCTTCCGCTTCAGTATCTTGACGAATTGAAAAGCCATCCAGCCCTGAGCTTCAAGGCTTCAATTGACAATGTTAGTAACCCCTTGTCTCAGAGCAGAAGACATAAACTCACTGGCTTCTTAGGACGCACTCTTGCCTTACACCAGTGTCGGAGGAGTTGAGGCGTGGGGCGCCCACCAGATTCTGGCTAAAATGAACCCTACCCTTGGTAAACCTTCTTCGCAACCTTAATTTTGAAGCCAAGCTGATCAAATCTACAGGAGCCTACGTTCCTGTCTTTCATGGCTTGATTCAGGAACACCTTCCAAAACTTGTTGGTCTGCACGCAGGTATGCCGTATTGAACCGCTTTGACCCTACTAGGTAGGAAACTCACTCACATTACGAGTAGAATGGACTCCCGTAAACCTCAGCGAAGCTCTGCTTGAGATGGTAGCAATCATGTCAGCGAGAATCATGCACAGCGAAGAAGCTGCTCGTAATCCGACATGGCTCAAGCTCTCAACATCATTCGTCCATACCGCCATAGAATACGGATCAGCCTTGAAGTCCTGGCCGCCTGTTCTCCGACCCATTGTCGCCTACTTCCTACCCCAGCGTCTAGAGAAGGAGCAGCAGCTGGCAGGGGGTCGCGAGATCATTGCTAAATCCCTGGCCAGGAAGAAGGCGCTAGGAGGTGCCCCTTTGGAGAACCCACCCACAATGCTAGATCACCTTACTAGCGGGGCCCACGCCTCCAAGGCCGATGATCTCGAGCTTCAACTCATTCTTCAGATGACACTAGCGGTTGCCAGTATTCACACCACGTCATCGACCGTCACTCAAGTGCTGTACGACCTGGCTGTTCAGCCAGACCGGGCCGAGGAGCTTCGAATGGAAGTGGTGGAGGTACTTGAGAAGTCAGGCGGTGTTTTCACAAAACAATCCCTGGCCGAGATGAAGAAGCTTGACAGCTGGATGAAGGAGAGTCTTCGCATGAGCGCACCAGACATGAGTAAGTCTCCTGGCTTCGATTTCGCTTGTATGCAGTCATTATGTTTAAACGTACTGACGGAGTTTAGCCACATTTCAAAGAATGGCAACAAAGCCCTTGACTTTGAAAGACGGCACCTACATTCCTGCCGGGACAAAAATGGAGCTCCCCACCAGCGCCATCAACTACGACCCTGCGATCTATCCTAACCCCGAAAAGTTCGACGGAATGCGTCCATATCGTGAACGCCAGGAGGATGGCTCGGAACACAAGCATTCTTTCGTCAGTGTCACTCGCACTGAGTTGGGCTGGGGCTTTGGAAGACACGCATGCCCTGGACGTTTCTTGTCCGATGTTGAGATCAAGCTGATGTTTGCCGAATTCCTCCTCAACTACGAGATCAAGAACCCGGAGGGCGAACCACGATTCAAGAACATCGAGTTTGCGACAAATGTCCTCCCAGACCCAACGAAAGAGGTACTGATCCGGGTGCGCCGGTGCTAGCCGATCAACTTCAAGGACTAGAGATTGACTTGACATCTCTCTTCTCTTCCGTGCTGTTTTCATTGTCGAATCACTCAGCCTGTCATTAAAGTTTCTTCTAGAATTTGCATTCTACTTGTGCATTAGCTTTCATCTCGTCATGGATCCCTTAATAGAATAGTTCATTGTTAGATTCGTTTTATTTCAACTATATTCTAGAGTACGTCAATGATAGACTAGGAACAAAGCGGTGTTCTTCGTTGATATGCGACGAGTAGCACTACTACCTGTAGCACTACTATCTGTAGCACCACTGCCTGCGGTGCGTTTGATACGAAGGGCTACTGGATGATATCTTATCGTTGGCCGCACTTTTGGCTTATGTGGGACCGGTCTGCCGCGCCGGCCGACGCCGGCTCATGTTCCCGAGAAACGGCACTCTTCTCATAATTTGTACCTAGATATTAGGACTGCTTTATTTAAGTCAAGACATATTGGTACACAGCTTCACTTATTTTGTCCAATTTTCGCAAAGATGAGGCCGCTTCCGAGGGGTATCTACACGCCACTCCCTTGCTTTTTCAAGCAGAACGAGGATCTAGGTTCGCTTCCCCCAGAGCGGACATGTTGTAGTGGAACTCACGCGTAGACAGATCTAGAAAGCTTTGTGAACCACCTCAAATGTATATCCAAACTCTTGACTAGGGCAGTTGCTAGCCCAAATAGCTGACAGAAAGCAGTCATAGCACAGGCGGGCACAATACCAGTCATCTCGGGCAGTGCAGGCGAGGCGGTGCATCTGGTTGGTCCCCGAGAGCGTTCAACTTAAACTTGTCTCTGAACTGACCTGACTATTTCTCAAGGATCGTGAAGAGAGAATCGAATTGATCAGGACTGCAAGAGAAACCCTTGATCGCATCGGTTGTTCAGATGTTCCCATCGTTGCCGGCGTTGGGGGCGCTAGTACCCGAGAATCGATTAAGCTAGCTCGCGATGCCGCTGAAGCGGGCGCCGACTATGGCATGGTGATCCCGCCAGGAAACTATGCCGGAGCTTTAATCGCCAATCGGGACTCTATTAAGAGCTTCTTCATTGACATTGCAGAAGCATCGGAATTACCAATGTGAGACACTGCTGATTTGCTTTGGGATAGAAAAGCGCTGACATGTTTTCGCTCACAGCATTATTTACAACTTTCCAGCTGTCTCAGGCGGGGTCGACATGGATAGCGACCTCGTTGTAGACATCATCAAAGGATCACCAAACATATGCGGCATCAAGCTTACCTGTGCAAACGTGGGGAAACTCACGCGCATTTTGGCAGAGGCGAATAACCCGGGTTTCAAAGCAAAATACCCCAGACGAACGAAAGACCTGGAGTTCACTGCCATAGACGGCTTCATCGACTTCCTTCTGCCCTCAGTAGCGCTGGGCGCTGGGGGCGCTATCAGCGGATTGCCCAATTTTGCTCCTGTGAGTCGACCAAATGACAAGATATTTTAACAACGAAACGTCTCTCAAATTTCACAGAAAGCATGCGTTAAGCTGTGGGACCTTTGCCAATCGCATGACACGGCGAAAGAAGCACTGGAGTTGCAGCAGCTGATCTCGCTGGCCGACCGCGTGCAGCTCAAGATGGGGGTGAGTCCGAATCACTGGCGGCCTTAAGCAGCACTTCAAACTCAGCAAGATACTGACAGTCTCTCAGATACATGGAATAAAGAAACTACTGAACAGGAAATTCGGATACAGCCCTGTGTCGCGACGTCCATTGCCCTCAATGTCCGATGACCTTGCCGACAGCATGTTTGCAGACCCCTACTTGCAGAAGCTGCTGCAATTGGAGGCGACGCTGTAGCAGAAGCCCAAGAGCCTATCTTTCTCCGACATTTGCACTAACAAGAGCGGAACACTAGGCGTCATGATCCCGGCAGTAGGCTTGACGCATGAGTTCTTAGGGTACTTCTGGCGAATGAGGGGCAACTCATTTAGGCGTTGTTTGTCGCTAAGAAAAAGGAGCGGCCGTGACTGGCCGAGCCTCTGTAGATAAGCTTATCAAGATGGAATCCTTCCTATCGGATTCCCACGGACTTTATCATTGTTATCGTTCCTCAGAGACCAAACTATGACTGCTGCTTGACTTCCTGTCCGTAATGCCCGTTCGGCCTTCAATGTTCGGTTTCCGGGCTCTTTCGTTCGAAGTGTTGGCCGCTCCTCTGATCTTCGGCATCTAGCCTGACCCGACAGGATGGACCAACCCCAACCATCAACCCCTGCGCGTCCGCCGCCAGTTGGCCGCTTTTACAAGTCACGAAAGTCACGACCATGTGACTGCTGCCGGAAGAGAAAGGTTGTCTGCGACATGCCGAAAGGCCCACCATGTCATCGGTGCTCCACTCGCAGCTTATCGTGCACATTTGTTCAAGGTCCAGGAGAAAGGAAAAGGAAGAGAGCGTCGTCGCCTGTCGAGGCGGCAGTGATATTGCCTTCAAAGTAAACTTCAAAATTGTATTCAGAAACAACTTGACTAACTTGATGGATAGCTTCTGGGAACATGCTCACCAGGACTTCCCCGTCCCGGACTTCTTCAACCTGACAGAGAATGATCTTCTGGCCGGCGATATTGAACAACTTCATGATCCCCTACTTCTTGCGGGGAATCCTGTGGCCTCAGCTGGAATTGAGACGCCTTCTCAAACCTCCTCGCGAGGTAATGACTCTTCTCAAGTCTCTCCAGAGTCAAATTTTGAGCACTCTCGAGCACGGGAATCACAACAAGAAGCGTTGAATCATTCCGCTGCAGAGGCAGAGAGCCTACCTTTACAACGATCCCTGGAAGCAATACCAGGGGCTTTCAGCTTCTTCATAGGGCCCACCGGAGCAGCCGATGTTCACCTTCTCAGCCGCGAACAATATGATGGCCATGATATTGCTCGCCCTAGATTGAGTGGTCTGCAATATAGACGCTTGAAACAGGATGCCTCACAGAAGAGTCCTGTCATATTTGGCATCACAGACCAGGAACTCTTAGCAGATGCCGAGCCCAAGGTCGAAAGTTCCGTCATTGATGATGCTTGGGCAGAACTCTGGAGCATTGTTGATCCCCAGACAGCATGGCGCCTGATACAGCTCTATGGCCGCTTCGTGGATCCATGCTTTCCCATCGTCGCCATTCAGCAACTTCCATCAGGTCCTGAAGAGCTCAGCAACATGTCTTTGGGACTGCTGGCAGCATTATGCGCATCAGCACTGCCATTCATCATGCATGATGAAAGCCTGTACGGCTTACTTCTACATCCACCTTCAAGCCAACGGTTGTACCGTCTATGTTGGTTGGATATCTCCCAGCAATTCCATGCGCCCTCTCTGGCAACATTGCAGGCCTGCCTCTTATTTCAGCAGAGACTCCCCACCAACCCTTATCTCTCAGACACCGCTTTCTCTTGGTCACTTATTTCGAGTGCAGTCGCAGTAGCACAAACCGTTGGGCTACATCAAGACCCTTCTTTTTGGGAGTCTGTGCCACCTTGGGAACGCAGGCTTCGGAAGCGATTGTGGTGGGCTACGTGGACGATGGAGAAGTGGGTTTCTCTGACAAGAGGGATGCCTAGCCATATCCATCTAGACGATTTTGACGTCCCAGACCTCAGGCCGGATGACGTCGACGACTCCATTTCTAAGTCCACACACAGCAGAACACACCTGTGCGAGCTAGTGCAGATGACGTGCATCATGTCAGATATCCAACAGACGTATTACACCACTCGCGGCATCGGGAGAACAGCGCATAACCTGCCACTCTCTTTAGACCTGGCTCGTTCTTCTCGTGCAAGGTTGAAGGAATGGCGTGATAACCTGTCCTCGGGGTACCGAACACTCATAGGAAGACCCCAGGTACCGGCAGCTCATGATGCTGGAACACCAACTCAAAACGGCGAAGACGAGATGTATGGTATCGGTGCAATTTATCTGGGCTATATCATTACCCACATGACACTGTTCCGCGCTTTACTCAGGCCTCTTGATCGCTGGCCTGCCATTGCGCTACAATCTCCTAATGAGGCTGAAGGACTGTTTACCGCCGCAAAAGCAGTGATCAAAGGCTCAATTCTTTGCGTCAAAGAGTTTGTAGAGATGCTGGAAAACATGACCAGTTCTCAGTGGAACGGGTTCTGGCACAGTTGGAGTCGGCAAAACTTCGCCATTGGGGGGTCATTCATGGTGCACTTGTTGCATATCACATCAGCATCTAATGCGGTTCGTTTCAGTGTTGGCGATGATGGAGACCTCGGGTTTGATGATGAGGACAAAGAGCTTCGAGCATGGATTACGAGGTGGAGAAGCGCGACTCGGGCATCTGCAACAGGCGCCGCCGGCGCGAAAGGGTTGGCCAATTTGGGTTTGTTGAGGGTTGAAACAATGCTTGGAAGATTACTGGCTTCTGAGGCGAATGCTCTGTAGCAAGTTCATCTACCGAATAGTAGCGAGAAAGCATTTCTAACACTAGAATGGATGCTTAAACAAATTTTGTTGATGTGGAAGTTCAGAAGCTGACGAGAACAACTTAAATACGTGTATATGTATGATGTGAAAGACCTGTTATCTCTTTTCGGCATATTTAACACAGGTTGAGCAGCATTCTTCCCTCGTCCTTTTGACACTCCCCATCATCTTCCTCAACTTTACTGGGGATCGGTACATTGGCAAGAGGTGTGAGTCGGAAAGCATGTCTGCGGGACCCGGCTTGGTAATCAAGTGTCTGAGAGTGCTGGGTGACACGCTGGTCCCAAATGACAACAGTACCTGGCTCATACCGGACGCGACAGCAGAAGTCATGACCACGGTTGATGTGGTCAAACAGAAATTTCAGAAGGTAGTCCGACTCCTCATCATCCCAGCCAACGATGCGCTGAGTGTAAGACGAGTTGACAAACAGGTTCTTCTGTCCGGTCACGGGGTGAACGGTTACAACCGGATGGACTGACTTGGTGATGGGCCGACGGAGTACAGCAGCATCACCATTGTCGCGGATCTCCCGTTCAATGGGCTTCGCAGTTGTATGAATAGCCTGCAGACCTTCAAGACGCTTGCGAAAAGATGGAGAGAGTCGGTTGAAAGCTTGAACGGTCTGTCGCGGAATGTCAACGTCTTAGTTCCAAGAGTCATTGGTTATTTGGCCTTACGCTGGAAATGATGGTGTCGCCACCGGCTCCTGGTGGAGACTCAAGCATACAAAAGAAGGTGGCTCCTGGAGGTTGGCTTTCGGGAGACTGGTCGACGTGGAACTGGACGGGGCTTTTGCGAGACCACGACTTGCGAATACGCAGGTCTTCCTTGCTGTCGTAGACAATTACGAACTCCTCAGGTCCGTTCTTGGGGTGCGGCATCCACCCATGTTTATGGAGTGGACCAAAGTATGATGCGATCTCCTTCTGCCTCTCAAAGCCCAAGTTGGTGAAGTCCTGGTCTCGAAAGACAAGGCATCCCCTTTGGGCGCACAGGAGAGCGAGCTCGTCTAAACCGGCGTTGGATAACTCAGACTAAATTTTGGTAAGTGAGCGTGTAAGAAGTTTGGAAACAGTTCCACGCACAATTTGGACGTTTCGCAGCTCAGTGCCGCAATGGGGAGACAGTTCGATGGACTCGACACCTTCACTAATTAGGTTGGGCATCTTCGGGTCGGCGCGATGACCGGGGTCATCATGCTCAAAAGCCCCGACAGGCTCAACCTGCTCGAGAGGATCATAGTGCGCTGGCAGAGAATGTTAGTGTATTCTGTCGATAACCTTCAAGATGCCAATATCTTACGAAGATAGTCAGGATAGAGCGGACCACCCTTCCTGTTGACTTGCACGTCCACAGTAGGCTCTTCTTTGGCAATCATGATGAAGGTGAGAGATAGTTGATATTACTACGATGACAGTTGATTTTTCAGATGCATGGCTCAGGCTTCGGGACGCTGAATTCGTCTTTTATTCTAGCCTGAATTTGACTACGTATTGTCTGACGCTCAACAGCTCTAGAGAACAATGCCTCATCATTTCTCCACGGTTCCACCAAGAACCTTGCGCGCGATCTTTACGTAGTGTGCGGCGGGTGTTGGCCGAGATGGAGTTGGCCGCGCGATCACCGCGGCCAACGATAAGACAGGCAGTTCTGGCTTATCGCGGCCAACCTCATTCACCAGCGTAGCAGATACTCTGATCAGAAGCCAAGACTCGATTAATTCGGTTGACTTGCCGATTTCTGGTGCTTTTTTCGCTTATGCGCCCGTATGAGACTCCACAAGGCGAGGCAGTATCATAACTATCATTCGCCATTCATGTTATCAGGCCGGCGCTGGGTTCGACCACTTGTGGCTTGATAGTAAGGTCTGATACCGCACTCGGTGTACTGTACTGTTGAACCTTTGAGATTCATTCAATGATCTACAGCGCATAAAACACAAACACAACCTCTCTGTTGGGGTGGAAAGCTTGCAGCAGTTTCGCTCTGGAGATTTCGCCTTGAATATCCTATCCAAACGTTCTGGATTTCTGCCACCTGACGTTCAACGAACAAGCCAGTTATGGGCAATCCCAAAGATGAAAGCACCTCTGAAAATGAGGTTCCTTCCAGTCTGAACGACCAGACTCCCGCAGCCAAGCCAGCGTTAAAGGCTCTAGAGAATGGCCAGGGCAAAGATGTCGATATTGCTGCCCAGATTCTTGCCGACTATGGCGAAGAGTTCGACAGAAGCTGGACCCCCGAAGAAGAGAAGCGCTTGGTTCGGAAGGTTGACTGGATGATTGTTCCGATCGTAAGTTGCCCATATCTGTTATCACGTACCTTCACCCTACTGACCGAGGAAAGCTTTTTGTCTGCGCAACGCTTTCTGGCCTTGACAAGACCGCAATCTCAGCCGCCGCCATCTATGGCATCCGCCAAGATCTCAACATGACAGGCGAGCAGTACTCATGGGTCGGCTCGGCACCATTCTTTGGGGGCCTTCTCTTCATGGGCCCGTCTGCATACTTTATTCAGAGGTACGATTGATTCATACACAGATCTAAGAGCTTACGTACTGACGTGATGTGCTTGGCTAGACTATCTGCTGTCGTCTACTTCTCATTCGCTGTTCTATGTTGGGGCGTTCTTGCCTGCTCCATGGCTGCATGCCACAGCTTCGGTGCCCTTTTTGCGTGTCGTTTTCTGTTAGGCGGTTTTGAGGCTTTGCTTATCCCTGCGGTCACGCTGATCACATCCATGTGGTATCGTCCAGAAGAGCAGCCCCGACGCAATAGCATCATTCTCAACGTCGTGGCTCCCATCATCAATGGCTTTGTGGCATGGGTGATTGGCTACTACAACGGATCCTATGCGAAGTGGAAGATCGTCTTTCTTCTCGTCGGCTGCGTCACCATTGCTTGGTCTGCCGTCATTTTCTTCTTCCTCCCCAGCAATCCGCTGGAAGCGAAGAGACTGAGCCCTCGAGAGAGATACATCATCATCCAGAGAAAGGCGTCTGACAATACTGGCATCGAGAACAAGGTTTTCAAGCCTTCACAGGTCAAGGAGGCTTTTGCAGATGTCAAAACTTGGCTGATTTGGTTCGCCATTATTGCGCTCCAAGTTCCTAATGGTGGCTTGACTACATTCAACACACTTATAATCTCTGGGCTTGGCTTCAACCCTCTTCAGACTTCCCTTCTAGCTATGCCCCCGGGGGCGATGAGTACCATTTCCGGTATTGTTCTGTCTTATATCGCGTCAACAACCCGCAAGTATCGGACTCCGATTGTAGCAGGCTCAATCCTACTTCCCCTTTTTGGCGCGTTGTTGTGCTACAACCTCCCCCGGGACAACCTCGCTGGTCAGCTCATTGGTCTTTAGTAAGTTCAGTGCCCCCGAGAATACTTGGTACATGCTGCTAATCTCCTTCAGCATCCTGTACACATATTGGGCGCCTTATGTCACATTGGTCTCTGTGTACCAGGCGAACATCGCCGGACATACAAAAAAAGTCACACTTTATGCTTGGTTTTATGTGGCTTGGGCAGCTGGCAACATTGTGGGACCTCAGACCTTTCGCCAAGAGCAAGCACCAGCCTATACAGGTGGCACTATTGCAATGATTGTGTGCTATGTGGTGGCCATGATTTGTGTCCTTGCATATGGTGCTCTTTGTGCCATGAGTAATCGTCGCAGAGATGCGGAGGCAAATGAACAGGTCGCTGCCTCGCAGGATTGGCTAGACTTGACTGATAAAGAGTACAAGGGCTTTAAGTACACGACCTAAGGAAGAGGAAAGGACACAATTTGATTCTCATAATTTGGATATAAGATGTTCTGCTGAATACAATAGACGGAGGTATTTCTGATTGAGTTTACCCCGGAAGATGTCGTCGGAGGAAGCGTTCCTGTCGTCTCAGGGCGAATTTCGCTCGCCCACCACAATGTTCACCGCCAGGGATGAACACGAACTCGTAGTCTTTGTCCGCATCATTCAGAGCTTTGATTAGCTGGAAGGTCGAAGCGGGATCAACATTATCATCGAGCTCGCCCACGATCAGCATCAAAGCACCCTGCAACTTCTCCGCATGAGCCACATTTGACGAGTCTTCGTAAGACTTATCAACAGGAAAACCCATCCACTGCTCGTTCCACCATATCTTGTCCATACGATTATCGTGACACCCAGAATCAGCGATTGCAACTGTGTAGAAATCGCTGTGATGAATGAGCGCGGCGACGGCGCTTTGCCCTCCCGCTGAACCTCCTATGACAGCAACCTTTGAGGTGTTCATCCACGGGCGCGACTCCGCTGCAGCTTTGATCCATGCGATACGATCAGCGAATCCGGCATCTTTGAGATTCTTGTAGCAAACATCATGGAACTTCTTCGATCGCCAATTTGTTCCCATACCATCTAGGAGAACCACCACATACCCCTGATCTGCCCATTGCCGTTGCTTGGCTAGAACTGAGAATGCCTTGGGCGTATGAAAGTCATGAGGTCCGGCATAGATATCTTCAAGGATTGGATACTTCTTTGCAGCGTCGAAACTTGAAGGGTGGATGATGACTCCATATATCGCAGTCTCGCCATCCCGTCCTGGAGCTGTGAATCTTTCTGGGGCTGCCCAACCATCCGCAAGTAGCTTTTGAGTGTCCTCGACTTGTCCCTCAAGGAAAAGGAGCTCTTCTCCAGTCTGCAGACTTCTGAGCACAGATCGCGGGGTACAGTCCACACGCGACCAGGTATCGACGAAGAACTTGTTGTTCGGAGAGAACGTCCACTCATGAGTGCCGTCACCTTCAGTGAGCACCTGAAAGTCAGTTCCGTCGAGACGAATGCAAGCCAAGTGAGCGTGATACGGATCTTGATTCGCAATCATCCCATATCCTTTTAACCACACTTGACGATTCGTTTCATCAATTTTAACGACAGAGCGAACGTTCCAGTTCCCCTTCGTAACTTGGTCCTTCTGCTTTCCATCTTTCAAGTCGAACAGGTACAAATGATTGTAGCCGTCGCGCTCACTCATCCAGAGCATCTCATCCGTCCCCGCAATTAATCGATGGTAGGACTTGCTCGAGTAGTCGATGAAGGTATCGCTCTCCTCCTCAATCAAGCGTCTGACCTCTCCGGTAGTGCGTATGCCTAACAGGCGAAGATGCTGGTGGGCGCGTTCGTTGAAAATGAAGCGGTACTCTGTGCCGTCATCGTTCCAGCCAATATTCTCGATGCTATATGGATTTTGGAATAGATCATCGCTGGTTTTGATCTCTTCCTTGGACTTCAAACTGAACAATCGAGGCCGGTCGACTCTGACGCGATCGCCCGGCTTCAAGTACTGGACAGTCCGCACCTTCGGCTCAAGCTGATCTGATGGACTTGACTCCCGAAGATGGAGCACATGTTCTTCTTCCGGGGTATACTGCCAGACGACAGCAAAGTCCCCAGCGGGCGATTGAATGATTCTTGCCTTGTCGAACGGGTTTTCTTCGGTGCCAGTGGAGGACATCTGCGACTCCTTCCCGGAAACATCGCAAAACCACACATTGTGGTCTCGAACAAAGACTTGACTTTTGCTTTGAGGTTCTTCTTTCTCATCCAGAGTTGCCGATCGATTTGTGTCCGTTTCATCGTCGTCATCCGTGTCTCCTTTTGGTCCATCGTTCTTGAACTTCATCTCTTCCATAGTGCTCTCTTCGATGACGACAACATCTTCGGATTCCTCAGGAGTAACGTAGATCGCCTTCAATTCTTTCGTCTCATCATTAACCAATTTCCAAACATGGCCCGAAAATGTCTGCTGCTCATGGGTCTGCCCTTGTCCAATTTTGTGGTATAATTTGGGCTTGCCGTTGAAGTCAATCCAGTACGATGACAAAGGCCCTTCGGTATGGTTGACAAAGTTGACGGTCACGATCTGCTTCGTAGACTTGGAAGGACGCTCCTTGGCAAGGAATTGGGTCCGGGGTTGACCGAAGGGGCCCTCCAGTTCTTCAAGTTTGCCATCGCTGCCAAAGGCCCATCTCTTCCCCTCAAAGAAGAAATGGATCGATGATCCGTCAGGTGTGACATCAATCCAAGTGAATGGTAATGAGCTAGGGTCTATGCCTTGATCTCGGAGGGATACATTCTGCTTCAAAACAGTTGCGAGTTTCTCATGGTTAAAAGCTAGTCGGCGTGTTTTGTGAACGCAATCCACGAGGACGAACTCGAATTTCCCCGAAGACAGATACCGGCGATACCAAAAGGAGCTCTCATTAGAAAGCCAATGCGGGGAGATAGTGGCTTTCTTGATGCATTCTTGCTCCATCATGCAGAGATATCACCTCAAGGTGAGGATGATGCGTCAAGGTGTGCCTTTGCTTGGTGGAGTGCTTGTGCCGCAAAACCCCGCGTGTGAAGCCTGGCGAAAAGATGAACTTCTGGAGTTGATGAGAAACGTGAGGCAGGTAAGATTAGGCAACAATGAAATGGAGCTAAAATGATTCGCGCAGTTGCAGAACCGACCCAAGCCGCCCGGCCTAGTAATCCTGACCCCGCGGAAGCGCAGGCTAAGTGCGCCAATGGAAGAGGTAGACGATAAGTCCGAAGGATCAAAATTGTGATAGCAAAGAATAAGACGAGCTTATTTCCGAACCTTCACGTAGCCAGAAGAGTCAAAACTGGTCTAAATAGTGATAAGTTGTGCTTAGAGAATCTTCAACCAACGCCATAACGAGTCAGCCGGGCCGGAAGCCGAGTGGAGACCGGACGATTGTGCGGAAAGCTTGATGGGGACACTGGGCCACGGCCCCGCATCAAGAAAGTTTCTCACACATCACAGAGCCCGGAGAGCGGGCTACCTACCATATCATCAACCAGCACGGTCAGCATGCATGTATCGGGATGTCAGGACGAGGAAGGCAGGACGTCCGGAAGGACTCAGGCGCACAGCTGAAATTTGACAAAGGTGTGCGCGTCATCGTCACTTCCTAACGACCATCAAGCATCAGAGACTGATCGCCTTCAGGCTGTGCGACATGTGAGCGACGTCGGATTCGTTGCGATCTTCAGAAGCCAACTTGCCATAAATGCTACAAGAAAGGCTTAGAATGTCCAGGCTACACTCGCCCGTTTCGATGGATCAACGGCGTTGCAGCGAGGGGCCATCTTCGAGGCCGACCGGTTCCAACCCGGGCTTCCCCTCCGGGGTCTCCAAAAATGCCGACAGCCTCAGGGAATCCTCCAAAGGATGCTGAACTGGTAACTGATATCCCGACTATTCAAGCGTTAGTACCTACATCGGGGTTGACAATATTCGAATTGGCCGCTTCGCCGAGCACGGAATCTTTCGCTACGGGCGCGAGGTTCATGGAGTATTACCGTCGAAACCTAGTTGGCTTCATGGTTTGGTTGGACTCTGAAGAAAACGACTACCGGAAACAAGTCATCCCTCTCGCCGAACACCAGCCTGCCATCGGCTTTGCTATCCTGGCATTCGTGGCTCAGCACGGTTCTATGAGCTGCTCCAACAAAGCCATCGCAGCGATGGCGGAGGATGCCCGGGATAAGTGCCTGCAACTGATCAAACTTCGGGCCGAGCAAATGACGGATAAGCTCATGAAAGGGTTGGAGCTAGACGATCATTCCGATGCTACTGATGCTGAGTGGATGCTTGCGTCCATCCTCATCATGACCAATTACGACCGATGCTGTCCCGAGGTAGCCGACGAGCACAGAAAAGCTGCTCGCACCATCGTCAACCTATTCAACAGCTCAAGCGCTATTGAAGAACGACAACTCTTCTCCTTTCTGCGTAATCAGCTGGCCATCGACGATGTGACGACGGCAAGCACTTCATTTGATCGATGTTTGATTAACGACGCAATCAAGCCCGTACCGGGATCAGACTCTTTGCTCTTCTCGAGGTATCTCACATTCTTACACCGAGTTACACTCGCTTCGGTTGAGGTTGTCGAGACCGGTTCCTCCAATGAATTCCCGCCGCACTCACGGACCACGAATATGATCCGATCGGAGTTCGAGCAAGCTCGAGGGTCCACCTTGATGGCAGCTGGCCGGCTCGGCCTCAATGGGTCAAGGATGACCCGCGACTTCGTTCGTCTGGTAGAGGTTTATCACAACGCAGGACTCGTGTACTCGTTTCAATGTCTGGAATGTGTACATGAAGACGGCTCCGAGCGAACAACAGCATGCAATAATCTCTTTGATCAGCTCACAGGATTTGAGGATCAAACGGCATTCGTACAGAATCTTGCTTGGCCAACTTTCATTGCTGGCACAGCATGTCATGGAAACAAAGAACGACAGAAAACAATACTATCTTTGTTCACCGCGATTCATCAGGCTACTCGATTTAATCATTACAGAGATGCGGTCAACTTCCTAGAAGAATTCTGGACTGGTTCAGATGCCGATTGGCGACCGCTTGCCCGGGCAAGAGAAGCGTCCGGAAAGAGGATACTCGTCGTTTGAGGATCACTAGTTTTATTTGGCTCTCCTATTCTTCTCATATCCTACATATGAAACAGAGGCCACTACATGCAACAAGAAGTTCAAAAGTCGACGGTCTCTTCATCCTCAACCCCAAACAACACTCTCATCGGATCCTGGTACTTCATGAAGCCCACACCTGGTTCACACAACCCATATCCAAGAAGTCTCTGGGCCTGGGGCTTCATCTTCCTCACTTTCTCCAACGGTACCATGAGGAATTGGTTCTCAGCCGGACGCAACGTTGGCTGACATAGAAATATTCCCACCGTTTCTCGGTACTCATCCCTGCGAATGTCAGCGATTCAACTCCGGATGGCTTTCTTCAAGTAAATGGCCGACAAGAGAACGCACTTGGTAATATTGCCACCGCCCGCATGATAAGTGTTCCCTAGAAAGATGCACGCATCACCGGGCTCAAGCTCCGCGGGAACAGTTTCATCGTCAAACGGCCGCCGCTCAGGTCCCCAAAGATGAGACCCCGGAATGATCACAGTAGCACCATTCGCGGCCGTCGTCTTGGTCAACGCAGTCACGCAACCAATCATCACGGGCAACTTCTTATCGTGAGGATGATAGTCGCTGGATACTTGTGAGCTAGTCATCTCAACCTAACGACCCTCCTCCTTAGACTTACTTATCGTCGCGGTGCAAGACCTGACGCTTGCCACCCGGGTTGACTCGGAAGCCGACGGTCGAGGAGATGATAGGCTTCCCGCTCACGGTCTTCTGGTGGTCACCCCTCCAGAAAGTGTAAGACGAAGAAACCATGAGATTTGCAACATCAGTGTAAAGTTTGTTGCAGGCGAGTTCGATGCAATTATCCGAGATTGCTAGCAGTCCGGAGGCTCTCTGGGTTGTAGGTGGAAAGAAGCCATATTTATCAGGGATATCTTCATCGAAGTAAGGCTTCAGATCCTTTTTGATGGACTCCGCGAGTTCGCGGGTGATAAGCTTCTCGACAATAACCCCACCATCACGGTTGATGATCTCGACCAACTTCTCGGGTGTGGTTGAGGAGTCAGTGGCGTCGTAGCGCGCCAAGGGCGGTGTGATATTGGGTATATTGGCTGACGGCATTATGGAGACAGTAAAAGATGAAGTCTTGGTTACGCAAAAGTTCTGCCCGTCTCACGAAGAGTCTTTATATCGACCACCTGAATACATCTGAAGACGACCTAGGTCATCCATGACACACATGTGCCCTAGAATCTCAGGATATTGCCTTTTTTGAGTTTAGCTATGTGAAGGGTTGTCCAGCAGGAACCTGCTTCACATGGGGCTGCCCAACCAAAGATAAGTGACATGTGTGTCCATGTTGGGGAGATAAGATGGACCGGGGAAGAGGTCGACTACACAGAATCCCTGTTGCTTCAGTTTTCTCAGAATAATGCCCATATCGGGTTAGCGCCATTCTCGGCCAGCTCAGAGTTGGAGTTGCGGAAACTTGTTTGGAGTGGAGGTTGTGGAGATGGGACGATTTGCTTCACCTTCACGCGAACCAAACCCATGGCGCGCCTTTCTTGGACCGCAATCTCCTGGCGAAATCTTTTCCGTCCATACCTAAGCGGGAATAATTGCGTCAAATAGGTCCCCAATCATCCTGGCGCTTCATTTGATGAATGTGTATTAACTAGACTTGCTGGGTGATCAGACCCCGAAACCTATCTGCGAGGTGTCGCAACTTGCAATACGGCTGTCGCACGCAACCCCGGATAGTATTAAATCCCCCCATAACTTCATCGTCATTCCCATCAATATCTTCTTCTGTCCCAGCGATCTTCCATCTTCTCCTCGTTGTATTCCGTCAATGCCTCGGCCATCATATGGAGAATTGCCATAGGACGAGCCATCTCCCTAAAGGCTTGCATGTCCTGCGGATCGGAGACATAGAATTGGAGCTCCTCATCGTCGCGACCGTGAGGATCTGCGTAAGGGTGCTTGAATCCATCTTGGCTCCATAGCTGCAACCGGCGTCTCACGATGTACACGGCAAGATCCTCATTGAAGGTCTTGAGGCGGTCCATCTCGTGTTGCTCAAATCTCGCGACAGCCCTGCCAAAGTAGTTGGAGTTTTCACCAAGGAAGTGAATGGCGGATTGAGGGCCCTCCTGACCGTGCCTGTCGCAGAATGTGAAAGTCGAGCCAAATATGTGATCATCAGAGGTGCACATGTATTTGACGTAGGCGGCACGCCACTTGCGACGTGCCTCAATGTCGGGCATGTCGTCCTATCCCGGAAGTTAGATCAATATCGCGAGAGGACAATACAACGTACCGAAGCCTTCGGAAGGTCTGTCATCCACTTTCCAACATGGACGATCAACTTTGAATCGTCGCGAGGAGCAGGCTCGGGACGCTTGCCGGCGGAGTCGGCAGTTGTCCAGCCATCTTCAAAAACCAGGTCCCAGAGACCGTTGATGTCGACAGGCTCAAACTCGAATTGAGGTCCGAGGGTCTCTCCAAGTTTCTCCCATACATCGCCGCAGGCCGTGACCTCTCGGGTAGGAACATCATCAAACGACTTGTAAGTGATTACTCTCTGGCACCCACGATTGTCGCGAGGATTCGCTGTTGAATTTCTCCTGCCAATGCGAAGGAAACGGAATTCCTCGGGAAACTCTCCGCTCCAGGAAATTCGGCGTCCTAAGGGCATCGTGTCTGATTGCAAGGTTTCCTCTCGGCGATGAATTGTCGTTTGGAGTGCGTCGTTGGTGGGCTCTATTGTTTTTCGACGGTCTCCGATAATACAGGAAGAGAAAGACCGGCAGTTTCGGGAGAGAGGAGGACTTATATAGTTCCGGAGATCGTAATATGCAGTCAGTCTATCTAGTGAATGTTTTTGCGTGACTCTCATGTTATTCCACGTTATGATGGCCTAGCACGCAGTCTTCAAGTGGTGAATACTATCTGTATGATAAGTAAGTTTGAGAGGCTTCTTTGCATCATCCAAATGTTCGGTACGTCAGTAGCACGGGCTAGTGATGATATCGTCCTGGGCGCCAGACCGACAAACCTTCGGGTCAAGGCATCAGGCCTTTTTGGTGGCTGCGATAAAACCATTTTGACCAATTGAGTATGACAATGCTAACAGCAGCCGAGCTGTTCTTCAATTTTCAAATCCCGTCAGCGACGATATTTTGAACGTGAGTCCGCTAGATAAAGGCGGCTTTTCTCTTGTTATTGGCCTCCTCCATTGCTTTCGCTGTCATCTTGGACAATGAGGATTGTTCGCTTAAGGGATATGAAAAATGTCGAAAAGGCTGTTCAAATCTGGTTTCGTTCATTTCCTAAGCCACGAAATGTGATAGTATCTGTGCTGTCTTGCGAGCAACACGACTGAACTTCTGAAGCGAGACCAAGTCACTACCATAAGGCTGCAAACCGGCAGCCCAAGTCCATCGAATTAATAAGTTTCCTCTGACTATAATTTGGAAAATAGAGTAGCAGGTTGGATCAAGTGCTGGTGGAAATGGGCGAGGTGTCACCTGTAGCAACAGTATCTGGAAATGCGCGGATTGTGATCGCGTTCGTCGGCCTATTATGGATATAATGTATGTATGTGACGCAGCCAGAACAGGACAAAACCAAAGCCAGAACCCAAGAGAGAAGTCCAAAGACACCGCCTCTACTCTTCCTCCTCCTCCTCATCACGCAAGCACGGCTCCGCAAGTCTAATCTGCTGGAGTTCTCCCAAGTCTTCCTCGATGTCGGGGAGGGGTCTGGGTCGGACGCCAATTACGCCTACGCCAGCGTTGGTGCGGCGAGCGACAATCGTGACACGATGACGGGTCCAGTGGACCACCTTCTCCCAGTTCCATTCTCCAACTCGGTCGACCTCATTAGCATCATAGTGTGACGCTACCATTCCCTTGATGTCCGCATACGACATATTGCCATCGATGTCGACAGATTCAGCAGGAACCTTCTGGAAATGGGCGTCGACCCAGTAGAAAGCAAGCTTTCCGCCGAATTGGAAAGATGCCTTGAACATGACAGGCTGCCGAGCGCGACGGTAGTCCGGGACAACGTTTCCTTTGGATTTGATCGGCACGTCCTCGTTCAAGGTGCCGATATAGAGGGCGGTCTCTTCACTGGTGCGTTTGCGAGGCAGGCCCGGGCTCTCGTTATTGGCCTCGGTGGACCAGCCACCAGAGAACACCTTCTCCCAGAGGGTCTTGCGCATCTCCTGGAGGGTGGGAGGGTCGGCTTGGTAGTTGCGCTGGGCGAGGACCGCAAGGAGATCGTCGCTGAGCTTTTGCTGTGCCTTGGGCAGGTCGGCGATGCGAGAGAAGACAGCCATGGTGCCTAGTTATTCTTCGTTAGCTTTTTTCGTTTTGAAGTATCCCAGTCGAACAAACCTAGGAATATGCAGACGGCCAAAGCGACCAAAGGCAGTAGTGACCAAAGACGGGGACACCAGAGGCGGAGACGGCCAAAGACGAGAGTAGTCGGAGACGGAGGTAATTAATAGGGACGGTAGCCAGGGAAGGTGACAGCTGATAATGAGCGCAGATGCAGCGCAGATTTAGGGCCCAAGTTGATTTGAAGATTGTTTTGTGATGTGAATGGGAAAGTCCTTGCGCGATGTGAAGGTGAGAATCAATAGTCAGACTCTTCGCTTGAGAGTGAGAATGAAAGACTGAGTGAATGGTCTCTTTTCCTCCGTCTAGAAAGGTGGGTTGACCTAAGCAATTTTCAACCTGAACGTGAACAAGGCTGCACACCTCTGACCAAATTCACCTGAAATAGAAGGAGCGCGAGCGCCCAGGATCAGACAAAGACGCTGGGCAAGGTGAAAATACACTATTGTTGCGACTAAACCAGGCTTCCCAGATCTCATAACCAAATATTCACTATATCAAGCAGTCTGAATTAGACGTTTTCAACCCCTCTTTGACTTTCCAGACGTAGACCACAGGGCTGGTCCCATTCTGCGCGACCTCGAAACAAGGGCCCAAGCTACCCTCGACAGGTTTTATAAGTGGTTGTCCTGAAGATACTTTGTTCCAATCATCGACGGCTTCCTGTCCCAAAGATGATTTAAGTAAAGGGAACCATTCCTCTGCGCCACAGTTGCCGCTTTGCTGGCAAGTATGCAAGAAGGGGATCGCAAGATTGTCAAGTTTCTGGGTTCCGTTGTATTTGGCTCTCATCTGAGCATCAATGTTGGCGAAGTGAAGCATGCCTCGGCCATATGGAATTCTTTGGGCGTCGCGAATCTCCCATGCAACATCCTGGGCTTTCTTGTCGGTGAAATTCACTGTCGGGTTGGTGTAATAGTCGACCGCTCTGGTATTCATCTCGTTGAGATACTGGTCCGTATTGAGCATACCGGCACGCCAAAGAAGCCTCAAGGACCAGAACTCGGCCCCTCCTTCGTTGTACCGAGACTGTTCGGCATTGGTTCCGCTGGACCACGGGGTCCAGTTGTGTGTCATCTCGTGCGCCAACAGCGTGATGACTCTGTCCTGCACCAGCCCTGCATCCCGGTTGTATCCAAATAAGAAGGACCTCAGCAAGGCAGTACCGCCAGCGCCGGTCCCGACGGACCCAGCACGCTGTTCTTCGTTGATGCGAATGAAAACGCGGTATGGGTCCGTGGAGTTGTCTTGCCAGAATTTGGTCGAGTAAGACAACAAGTTTTGGAGGTACTGGCCAACCTGTTCGATATCGAAAGGCGTCTTCTCAAGCCAGTAGATCCCAAATTTGCCGTCAGGGCCGGTTGGCATGCTCGGATAGCCCTTGACATCGCCGACGATAAAATAAGTCTGGGTCAGTCGTGTTAAAGGCCCGACGAAGTTGTGACTGTGGGGTCCTACACCGTCAGCCCAGGTATATGCAGCGTCCTGCTCGGCCGAGATGTTCCAAGAAACGGTGATATTGTAATTATCACCCGACAGAGGATTTGGAACTGGTACCAAAGCCCACATCGAGCCAGTGAGACCACCGGTGGCGTTCCTAATATCGAAATGAGGCCCCGGAAGAGCACTGACGTTGACAGAAGCAGGCTTTGCCGTGAATTCGATTGATACTGGGCCTTCTGTGGCTCTTTTAGGTGTCCATTGTTGAGTTGGTAATCCGAAGGGACCTTGAGCTACCTCCTGAAAGTCGAGAGGCAGGGCTCCTTCCTTATCGGATGCTGTCAAGCCGTTGGCACCATATTGCGCAGATGCTACGCTCGCGATGGTCTTAGGCAACACTACCAGCGTCTCATTGCTACCGCATGCCCTGCTTAAAACGATTTTCCCACGAAGGCGATAGTCATCCTGAACCAGACTCGGCGTCAGTGTGAGGTGGAACTTGGGAATGGCAGTCGACTCGTTGAAGAAGGTAGTATCTGCCTTCGCGAGGCCAACCAAGCCGAAGAGGGCGACGAAGTTGATTCGAGACCAAATCATCACGACGACGGTATCGAGAAACGCAACGATTGCTTAAGTTGATGGAAGAAGAGGATGGCAGTCTCGGATGTGATATATAAATATGTAGATTGGCTTCCCCTTTCAGTTTCCGGTCTCGCTAGGCGTAGTAGACCCCAGCGTTGGCCAAGCCGGATATCTAAGAGATTGTTTACTCATTTTCTCATTGCTGCCGTAGCATAGATTGTCGAAAGAGGGGTCGCAATCTGATAAGTCGGGGGTGCAAGCAGGGGCCATGGTGAAGGAACCTTTCACAGGTCCAGTCTTGGCGTGCGCTAAACCGAAAGTAGTGCTCAAGAGCGCGTCTAAGTTTACAGAAAAGGTAGTTGAGAACGCAACTTCGTGTCGACACCGCGCAATCTTTATTTCGTCGCTCATCGTGCATCCGATATGCCGGTCACATCTTTGTAAAATAAAGAAAATCTCGGAATTTGGATATCACAGAGGATCAAGGGGCAACGATTCATCCTCCTATCGACGAAGATTTCTCCAACTTCATGTGGATCCAGACTTGGCCGGCACAGGGCGATCGGCAGGCCCAACGGCTGGGCCCATGTCCGGCACCGAACCCGAGCACGGGATAACCCCGATTCCGGTCCCGAACCTGGCGGCAGACACTGGCAATGAGAATAGCCTGCTCTATTCAAAGATATCATGAAAATCATTGTCATGATGATACGAGTGGCTGAAATTGTAACTGGCCATCCTCAATGATACTGAATGACGCACCTCGTTATGATGGTCTGCTATCCGGTCTTGCCAACGGTAGATGCATGGATCTGATGGGTTCTTATATACATGCCTCGGATCAAATGAAAGAGATCCTAGACATAAGAGTGTGCCGGCAAGATGATTTTCAAAGAAAACAACGTCCACGTGTGTGGCACAACATTCTTATTGTACCACTAGTCAAGACAAACACAGCGGCTGTCCTCCGCCTTCATCAAGCTTTCCCGGTACGACGCCAAGACTTACAAGTTTCCATCACTCTGTCCCAATTCTAGCTCTGTATCTCGGCTGCATGTATCTTGATTTAGAACATGCTCACCGTGGCTTGGCATCTAACAAAAAAAAGCCCAAACCCCGCCTTACACCTCGCCAATGATGACTTGTTGTTGGAAGTGCAACCTACGACGACGCAACGTCACTGGATTTGTGTCTACTTCTCAGTTGGACATGCGCATTAGCCCCTTGCTTCCACTCAGCCCCTATGTTAGTTCTACTGCAGCATGTACCCCAAAAGTCGGGCGATCGATCATGCAATTGCTAGGAAGAACACACATGTTTCTTGGTCTTGGTCTCTAGTTCTGCTCTTAAAATATGAAATGACGGCATCTACAAACTCTCCTTTTGTCCGGGTTACCGGTATAAGTATCAAAGCTTCCAGCCATGCCGACTTGCGATCAAGTCGTGTGTTCGTCCAACGTCCACCTACCAAACATCGGAAATGGTAGCGGCCAGTCTTCAAGCAACCCTTTGCGGGGCTACCGTCACATCAAAAGCTATCGCCTTGAAGGGAATCACCTGTTGTTTTATAGTATTCTTCATCACTCTTCTCCCTTTGCCAAGGACACCCGATACACAAGCTCAGGCCGCATCCGTCAAGTTCGACTGGGACCCATCCGACCCTCCCTTATGGACCATCGGGCCAGAAGAGCGCGCGGCCTTCCTTTCGAACAAGACTTCCTTCCTCGAAAAGCGTGCCTCAAATCCGTGCGAAGACAGGGACAAACCTGCTGATCTCTATCGGCAGTATGGAGACGCCGACTGCAAGCCCACGCTCAAATTGCAATCCGACGGTTCGTGTCAGAGTTGGGACAAGGTATATAACGGTAAAGGCACCCAGGTTAAATGTATGAGCTTCTGCCAAATTCGTAAGTTTGTTTCTAAGAACGGCTGTTGCAATCATTGAAACTATCCAGTAACAGAGGGTTCAATTTGCTAGGCACCTACTTCGAATGGAGTCGCGAGCAGCCATTCGCTTACACGAAATGCCATTACCCCCTGGCCTGCAACCTCACCACAAACGATAAGGTGCCACTCGGCAGTTGGAAGAAGTCCGGTTCCAACCTAGACCAGGCTTTAGAGGTTGGAATATCTGGTGGGTACGGTTCGAAGACTGATCTGGAGTTTTATGCGCAAGGCCAAAACTGGTCTCTCGACATGAAAGAGGGCCAGTGCGGCTACTTCACTTTCATTCCCGTCAAGAAGATCACATGGTCAGTCTTTTGAGCGGGTATCTCCAATATGTGTCTAGACTAAAACATGTCTTCTTCCAGCGGAACCTTATCTGAGTCCGTTTGGAAAACAGGAACGTCTTGCAGCACGTCCAAGAAAGACGGTGCCAACCACAAAATGAACTACTGCGTCGACCAGCTCTGGAACATCAAAGACAAAACCAGCGGCAAGGAGGTACCCGATGGCATCACCATCTTCGTCCACACGAACTGCAGCACGCGTGAGCCGCTGGCCATGGAGAAGCAGGACCCAGCGTATGCCGCACCCGGCGTGGCCCTTGACAAGGAAAGGATCCAGAAGGTCCAGCAGGATCGGGTCTGGAACTCGTGTAGCTTCGCTTGGTTCCAAGATCAGAGGAAGCTCAAGGTGTTTATTCGTGGCGGCGGATTCCGCGATGACAAGCTTGCATCTGACGGAGACAAACTCTCCTCAGCGATTATCAAGTGTAGCGGCGACGCCGGTATATCTGACTCGATGTTTCAGTGGTTCTATAACGATTACTACCGGTTCAACACCAAATTTTCTGAGCCTAGACCGAAGGAGGTGGGTGCTTCCTGGATCTTTTCGGCGATAGTGCCGGCGAAAACTAGCCCCAAGTGCGTCGGGGACGCACTCGTGGGCATGGGAGGCTTCAAGGATCAGTGTGTTGAAGATGAGCATTCTGTCAATGGTAAGAAGGTCTCGGAGGTGTAACATGGCCATTGCTAGGCTACCTGGTTTTTGATTGCAGCCGGTGGGAAATGTCATGACATGCTTTCCCCGGCTTGGGCGCGCCCAGACAGCGATTTAAATCATTAGACGAAGTTATTTGAAGAATCAGTAATCACTGGCATCGTGAAGCTCTTGAAACGAGAAGCCGGAACTGTTTTCAAGATGAATTCTATTTCCCATAACAAAGTCAACGCCAACGCTAGGGTTGTGTCTCCTTTCCAACCTCCTCGATATGTACCCAGCAGACCGCTCTCCCTGTCCTGCAGACACGACTACATGAAATATGGGCCGACAAGAGGCTGCTTCTCGTGCGCAAAGTACCCAGCCGAGAGATCCTGGTGAGCCGCAATAAAGTCCCCGCAGAGGCGGATCTCTTGAAACTCCTTCATGCCCGACACCTCGCGCATCTTGCAAGCCTTGCAGCGTTTGTGGCCCTTTCGACTTCCGTCGCGACGGTTCAGCTTGAGATGGTTGAGGAGCTGTTCCCGGGCGTAGTAGACGGCGACGTCGATGTTAAGGCGGCCCACCCTGTCGAGTTCCTTCTGGTCGCGTTTGATGATCGCCTCAACTTTAGCCTCTTGCAACGTTTTATACGTAAGTGTCATTGCCTTTGCCCCGCCGATGTTCTTGTTGTTGCTGTCTGTCCACTTATATTTGATCTGGTTCGCGACGAAGTTGGGAAGGGGCTGAAGCCAGACAGTCGCACCTTGGCGACGCTCTTTTGGAATTGAGGATGCAGGTGGTGGCTCGTTCTCGGCGATGACATGTTTCTTTGAGCCTTCTTGGGAAGGTACGTCGCGGATAAGGGTCGCTACTGGAGTGCCATTATCTTGTTGAGGACGAGGGCGAGGGAGGTAGTTGTGTGCGGCAGGAGACGTTGTCCAGCGATGGAAGACGGCTTCCCAGAAGGCTGCGCGAGTTGAATCGTCAAGGACCTTGCCTGTCCGGTTGATAGTAAGGATGTGGGTGATGATGGGGTCGCAACTGCGCTTTTCGTGATCGGTAAGGTCGTCGTAGGAGGCAAGTATCATGGGATCTTTGGGTTGCTCTGTGGCAGATATGTCTGCTTGGAAGGCCATGGCTGTGGTGAGACTTGTCGTCAAAAAAGGTCGCTGGCAACGATGCGCTATCAGAGAAGGATCAACGCGAGGATGTTTGCAAGTTGGTGGCCAAGTTTGATCTTGGATAAATCCTTCTTTAAAATCTGGAAGAGGCCGAATATAGCGACGAAGTAGGTACGGAGGGGTCAAGATGGAAGAATTAGAAACAGGCGTAGAAAAGATGTTTAGTGAAAGAAGGAGCGAATCTTCGAGACTGGCAAGAGCAAAGGTGTCTGTCTGCCTGTTGGCCGTGAGCATCGCGTGCAAAGCACGTCTTTGACGATTTGAGAAACATCTCGGACTTTGAGCTAGGTATCTAAGGAGCAGTCTAGTGTTGTAACAGTACTCCTCCCCGCAGCGAGGAATGCTCATCTTCCACTAGAACGAGACAGAGAATAGCTAGAAAGCGAATTTTTGACGAAGCAGCCAAGTAAGTACTAGTTGTAAGCTAAAAATGATGATCAATAGAGCAGGCACATCTCCAGTTTATACTGCATGCCACACTCTGCCTAGGCAGCGGACACTATTGTCAGAGCAGTGTCGGATGACAGTTCTACGACTTATACAGGCCAGCTTCAACAAACTGGAGACATCCAGGGGAACACGTCAAAGTCATAGTAGCAGCAAGGTGTTAATCGATCTAGCCATACTCAATGGCCGCACGTGTGATTGGGTATCAACCTAAATAACAACGAATCATCCAACCAATATGGATGTTTTTCCCTTTCCCCTTTCCTACTGTGGTATTTACACATACATTCTGCCCCTAGTACTGGGGGTTCTTCTTTCTCAAGAAGATGTGGAGGGCAACGTACGAAGCCACGCCAGTGAAGCACAATCCACTGATGACACCAAAGCCCATGAGGTACTTGGGAGCATCGCTCGAGGGGAAGAGGTAAGCGCCGTAGATCTGGGCAAGGTTACCCATGGCGTTGACAAACGCAAGGGAGATGGCGCGGGTCTCGTTGGCCATGTCGCCGAAGCTGACGGAGGCGTACGATAGGGCCAGACCGTTGGAGGCCCACAGACCGGAAGCCATGATGACCAAGAGGGCGTAGCGGGCCGTGAAGTTGTAGACGACGCAGATGATGATGGAGCAGATCATAGCGACGGCCATCCAGGCGCCGAGGATCAGGCCGCGCCACTTGCTGTGCTGGTCGGCGAAGTATCCGGTGATGGCCGTGCAAACGAAGGCGACGCCGAAAATGGGGATCGTCATGTACTGGGCGGCGGTCGAGGTGTAGCCGAGACCGCTGACGAGGGTGGGGTAGAAGTAGGACAGGGTGGAGGAACCGACGATGGCCTGCGATGGAGGGTTGTGTCAGTTTGCCGGCGTTGATAAGTACCAAGAGTAGTGGTGAGTAGGGCTTACCATGTAACCAACGACAAAGAGCCATGTCTTCCAGCTGACCATGGCAAGCTTGAAGGCAGCCCAGTGGCCAAGGACGGGCTCCTCCTCGCCGCGCAGGGCCTGCTCGTCGCTCTGGAGTCTGCGGATAGCAAGGGCGCGCTCCCTCTCGTTGAACTTAAGCTTGGAGGTGTTGGCGGGGAAGTCGGGGAGGACGAAGAAGGCGATGCCGGCGGCGCCGACGGTGGCGGCGCCCTCGACGACGAACAGCCAGCGCCATCCCGCGATGCCGTGGACCTCGTGCAGACCGCTGGTGATGGAACCGGCGAGGAGACCGCCGAAAGCACCGGAGAGGATGGCGGCGGAGATGTAGACGGCGAATCGCTTGGACTGTTCCTCCTTCTTGTACCAGGAGGAAAGGAGGAGCAGGACACCGGGAGCAAAACCGGACTCAAGGCCTTTGTTGAGTTATGAGAAAAGGCGAGAATGCAAACGTTTGATGCGATGGTTTTTACTTACAACCCATGACAACACGGAAACCAACGAGGGCTTCGTAGGTTGGACAGAAGGCCATTCCGATGGTCACCGAGCCCCACACCGCCATGATGCCGGGGAGGTAGAGACTGGGACGGGTGCGGGTGAGGAGCATGTTGGAGGGGACTTCGAATAGGACGTATCCGATGAAGAAAACGATGAGGGCGATCGAGTATTTGCCAGAGTCGAGGCCAAGGTCCTTGTCCATGCCGGCGATCTTGGCGTTGCCGATGCTGAAGATTGGGGGAATAGGGGTTAGCCTTGAGGTGACATCACGGCAGGCAGAGTCACAGAGTTGGATGGCAACTTACTTGGTTCTGTCCATGTAGGAAAGAAGGTACATGAGCCACATCAAGGGGAGGAGATACTGCTTAGGGTCAGCGTCTTGTAATCATCAAATGTCTTGATGGCGTCTTACCATGTCAATCTTCCTCACGAGCTTCTTCTCCTCGTCGCTGCCCGGGACATAATCGACGGCGGGCAGATCGACGTCCTTCCCGATGGCATGTTCATGCTGGTCGCTAGTCATATCGTTCTTGTCCATGATGGGCAAATTGCTTTTGGCGGAAGAAGAGACAGACAGCGATGTTGAGACCGGTAGATGAATCGCAGACTTGTTACAATTATCTGAGGAAGGAGAACCAACTTGCAAGACCCGACTAGAACAAGGAAAAATAAGAAGGGTTGTTCAATCTGTCAACGAAGAACCAGGGGACTGGAAAGCAAGAGCCAATTGGGGCAACTTAAAGGTTCTTAAGTAGACGTGTTGCGGTGTGTGGTCTGGAGGTTGAGAGAGAGTTGCTCCTTGTGGCTCGGCCGAGGTGCCGTATTACGTACGGTGAGTGTGTGTGTGTGCGTGTGTGTAGGTAGCAGTGTGGGCGCGCGCGCGCCGTCGGATACAAGGAGCGGTCGTAACGACGAGGTTGCTGCCTTGGTCACAAACAAACGAGTCTCTGTCTCTCTGTACCTACGTCGTGTTCACTCATTCCCCAGCTAATGTGCGTGTGGCTTACTCTGCACATTGGTCACACATCCATTAATATGGAGTGCGGACAAGTGTTATGCCTGGGTTATGCGCGCTGATCGAACCACCACAACCCGAGTCGAGCATTTCCGGTGTGCAGAGGCGGCAGGCTTGGCGTAATTGGTAGAATTTCTCCCGTAAACTTCCCCCAGTCTGGGGGAAACTGGGGTTGAGATGAACTTCCGGAATCTTGCGGGGTCCGGGGAGGAGTCCCGGGTCATAGTCCTGTCGTAGCGGCAGGTTTTTTGGGCAAAGTTTTGGGGATGGCACGAGGTGTGAATGCTTGCTTGACCGCGTGTCGAGGTTGGTTGTGGAAAATTGGGTCGTGAAGTCGGCGTGGACAAGAGTCATTTCCCCCCTTTGCCTATCCCGGGTTGAGCTGAAGGGCTGAGCTGCGCTAGATCAAAAGGGCGTGGAGTTGGTGCAGAGCCGCGTCTCGTGGACGTTCAACACCGCGGCTAAGTGGTGATGCGGGAGTTGCCCGCGGCTCGCGGGCTTCACTTCTGCATTGATTGACATGGATCTTGCTTGGAGAGGCGGCTGTTACACAGAAACCAACGCCGCACCTCTCAGCTGACCACCTCAACTTCAATGCAGGCGGTGCGTCATTGGGAAAGGGCATTGCAGCAACTAATGCGGAACGCTGGTGAGGTATCTCTTTCTCTCTCTCTTTTCCCCGCCGTCTTGAATCGCGCGTCGCGGGCCATCACGGCTTCGGGTCCTGCATCATGCACGGAGATGGGGGAGATGGGCCCCCACGGGCTTAGCCGCCGACTGCGGATTACGGACGACCTCCAGGAACCCCCGACTGCATACTTAAGGACGCGGAAAAGTTTCCCGTGATGTTTGAAGCCACAGCTACAGTCTCAGATCCAGCTTGGTTTGTACACACATACAATTATTTCTTCTTCAACGGACCAATATACAACAGATATACAAGTCCAATTTAACTTCGTTTGAACGTTCTTCTACACCACTTAGTCAAAGACAAATCCCTTAATTACATACACAATGGCTCAGAACGGCAACGGCGAGGCCCCTCAGTTCCTCAGCACCATCCCCCAGGAGGGCCATGACTTCAAGATTTCCCTGAAGGACAAGGTCATCGCTAGTGAGTTTACCGCTCTAAAGAGACGCATATCCAAGAAGGAAACTAACAAGTCCGAAAAGTCTCTGGTGCCAACCAGGGTATCGGTCTGGGTATCGCCGAGGTCTGCCTCGTCAATGACGCCGCTGCCGTCTACAGCTTGGACATCTCCTCCCCCGGCGATGACTTCGCCGCCCTGAGCAAGCGCTTCCCTGGCAAGCTCGACTTCCAGAAGGCCGATGTCACCGACTACAAGAGCGTCGAGAGCGCCATCAACGCCATCGTCGATGCCAAGGGCCGCTTCGACGGCATGGTCGCCAACGCCGGGGCCACCAAGCACCAGCCCGCTCTGGACTTCACCCCTGAGCAGTTTGACTTCCTCTTCAAGCTCAACGTCACCGGCTCCTGGAACTGTGCCACCGCCGCCGCGAGGACGTTCATCAGACTCGGCTGCAAGGGCAGCATCGTCTTCACTGCTTCCATGACTTCCTACAGACCCAACCGCGTGAGTACATTCCATGAATTCCCCCAAATTGATGAACAAGCAACTGACGAAACATGAAAAGGCCGCCCCCTCTGCGCCTTACGGTGCCACCAAGGGTGCTATCCGCAACATGACGCACACCCTGGCAATGGAGTGGGCTCAGCACGGCATCCGTGTCAACTCCATTTCCCCCGGCTTCGTCAAGACGGCTCTGACCTACTACGTCGAGACCTCTCCCGACTGGGACACCAAGATGAAGTACTACGGCGGTATGCCCCGCCTGGCTCTGCCCCAGGAGCTGGGAGGTGCCTACGTGTACCTGTTGAGTGAGACGGCTACTTACACCACTGGTATTGATATCCCTATTGCGGGTATTGTTGGCGCTTGGTAAAAGAAAAACAAAAGTGGGAAACATGTGATACCAATTTCCTTGGGCGGAACGGCATAAAATTTCAACGTAGACATGAAGCAATAGACTGAATGATATTTTTCGTTAAATCACAACAACATCGTGATTCCTAGAGTGTTCTTAGCTGATGCTTTGCAACTGTGCCATGAGTGGTGAACTATGAAAGTGCCGTTAACTTTCAAAGACTTTGTGATTTTCCTTGGACGAGTCTAACTTCTTCGTGTACTTCAATTCCGAGCCACATTCATTTATTTCATGAGATCACTTCCCAAGCCAGACAGACTAGTTTCATAGTGCAGAAGCTCTGGAGTTCCAAGTCAGGTCCAACGGGCGGCTAAGACTGTAATGAAGGGATCCATCGCAAATTGGTAGTTCATATCATGAGGACCTAGTCCAGACTCCACGATGATCATATTTGATGCTAGCTTCAATTTGATGATACTTAAAAAAACTCACGCCACATTGATATTATGTTATCAAAACCATCGATATTGATCTCCATGAAGCAGGGGTCAAATCTTCACGTCCCATGTCCATGGCCACGGCGCACAGCGCATGCAGCTACGAACGAGCCGAGCAGCCGGATGTTACACTCTCACCCTCGCTACCAGCTTCATTTCCGCGTGGTATCCCGGTATAGACGAGGAGCTGCATAAGATGGTCCGCCAGGAAGGCCCGGGGTAACTCGTAGCACCTCGAATGAGAAACGCGAGGACGTGTGGCTGGAGCAGCCGGTCGTACGGAGGTCCAGAGTTAGCATAGTCTCTAGGCAACTTGACTAGGGCATGACCTCGGTTGTTCAAGTCATCTGCCAGGCACGGAACATCATATGCACCTTAGAAGTACACTAGGGGTGCTCGGAGATACCGGCTGCTGGTATCCCGTATGGGTCAATAGAATGGCTTCATGTGCTTCGCTAGGAACTTGGCTAAGAAACTGGAGAAAGGTTCTAGTAGTTTGACGATATAGCTGCATTATTTTCATCACGAGACTTACCAACTCATCCTTGTTACGAAGGATCGAGATCGTTGATAGGCATTGTGATGAAGTTTGTCACTTCCACAGCAACACCTATTACGTGTAATCGAGTTGAAAAAGATTAAGCCCTCGATATGAGTAAAATGGCGAAAGGTGTGAAGTACATCTGAATGTACCTAATTTCCGACATGATGACAGGTTGAACAAGCCGAGAAACGAGAAAAATTTGCCCATCTGCTCGTACCCCTTTTCCGTCTGGCGCATTTCATTTTCATCTGTCGCCTAGAAACTCAAAAAGAGAGTGAGGGCCTTGTCTTTACAAATCCAAAGAAGCAGTCAAGATGATCCCTTGACATTATGGGTAAGACCTAGAACTAGAGGAAATGGAGAGATTGGACTTTGACAGTATTTGTTTCATTACTTCATTTCTAAACTTTTGTGGCAAAAGAACCTTCAAGCAGCAGCCGACACCTTGAATCCCTCCGACGTAGTCTTCGCGTCGTAATCATCAATGACCTTGACCTTGGCCGCAGAAGCCGAATTCTTTCCTTTGTCAGAATCATATTTCATTGTATGCCAGAAAAGGGGAGGCAAACTCACAGGGTCAAACTCGTAACCAAGCCACTCGCTCACCAGCCTCCTCGCGAGCTCGATGCCAATCACACGCTGTCCCAGGCACAGCACCTGCGCGTTGTTGCTCTTGATGGCCCTCTCGATGGAGAAGCTATCGTGCGCCGTCACGGCACGGACGCCCGGCACTTTGTTGGCCGAGATGGCGACGCCGAGTCCGGTGCCGCAGATGAGGATGGCGCGGTCGACCTCGCCGCTCGCGACCTTCTCGGCGGCCGTGATGGCGTACGTCGAGTAGGCCGTCTTGTCGGACTCGGAGCTCGGGCCGACGTCAACGACGGAGGCCACGCGCGGGTCCTTGTTCAGGTCGGCCGTGATGGTGGCCTTGTAGTTGAAGCCGGCTTCGTCGCCGCCGAGGGCAATGCGCAGACCGGCCATTTTGACAGGGGGGTTTGTTTATGGGATAGAGTAGAAAAGGTGTTGGGTTGGCGGATTGCTCTGTTCAGATCAGTTTGTCAGGACTAGGCTTTTTGGCCTTTTCTGACAGCCCTTCTCTACGCTCGCGCATCTTTATGGCGACATACGCGGTATACGCCCTCTCTGAGATGTACACCTCCAACATGCACGATGCTCGTCACGAAGCGCCATTGATGATGCCCCGGTGCAGAATGCTACCCACCTTGTCGGGACAGGGATCAGGAGTCCGCGCATCGCGGCCCGGTGGGGCGGATGCGGGTGAGGTGACCGCGTGTCGTGCCTCCCACCCCAACGCACCCCCGCGATTCAGCTTGAGGATTGCAAGCCACATCCATGGCCCATGACAAAGAGGGAGACGCGACGCGGGGAGGAAATCGTCGCGGGGTCAGATCGGATGGAGGGGTAGCTTGGAGCTCCAGATGGGAAAGGTCCGGTGGTTAAAGGTGCCCTTTATGGGAACTGCCAGTAATATGTCCAATATTAGAAAGCGGCTTTGATGCTTCTTCGATCGTGCTACGTGTGAATACCGTTTTCAACCGCCCTCGATCGTCTTGTCAATCGCTCTCCCTCACGCCACGGCTTACACAGTAACACATTCCTAATCACCAGCATATACAACCGCAACAATGGCGTGGGACCCGACCAAGAACAAGACCTACCAGATCCTCAAGGCGGCCGAGGAGGGCCAGTACGGCGTCGTCGCGCCCATCGCCTACAACATTGAAAACATCCTCTCCTTCATCCGCGCCGCCGAGGCGAAGCGCAGCCCGCTCATCATCCAGGTCTTCCCCTGGGCCATCACCTTCTCCGACGGCCTCCTTGTGCGCGCCGCCGCGCTCGCCGCCAAGGCCGCCTCCGTCCCCGTCGCGATCCACCTCGACCACGCCCAGGACGAGGCCATGATCCGCCACGCTGCTGACAACCTGCCCTTTGACTCCATTATGGTCGACATGAGCCACTACGAGATGGAGGAGAACCTGGCCAAGACGAAGGAGCTCGTGGCATACTGCCACGCGCGCGGTATCGCCACGGAGGCGGAGCCGGGACGTATCGAGGGAGGCGAGGACGGTATTGCTGATACCGCGGATCTAGAGGGTGCTTTAACGACGGAGGAGCAGGTGGAGGACTTCGTGGCGACGGGGATTGACTTTTTGGCGCCTGCTTTTGGCAACGTCCACGGCGAGTACGGTACCAGAGGTCCCGTTTTGGAGTTTGACAGGTGAGACTGGCTCTTCGCTGTCCTATTTGGTTCCAGTTTTGGGGTTCCGGTGGCTAACAAAAGTCGAAATGCAGGCTAGAGAAGATTCGCGCCAAGGCGGCCGGAAGAGTGCGCATCGTGCTCCACGGAACGAACGACTTCCCTGAGGACCTGATGCAGCAGTGCATCCGCGGCGGCGTGTCAAAGGTCAACGTAAACAAGCTGGTTCTGGACGACTACCTCGCCCACCTCAAGAAGAACGCGGCCACGCTCAGCCTGACGACACTGATGGAGGAGGGTGTTAAGGAGGCGCAGAAGCTGACGGAATGGCAGATGGATGTGTGCAAATCTACAGGCAAGGCATAATCAGTCCGAACTTTTGTATTTGCTTTTGCGTTTGGAAACATGAAAATAAGATAATAGAGAATCATGATACCAAATAGACATGGGTATATGTTATTACACGGCATGATGCGTCGTCAATTCGTCAACGGGTAGCATCTGGGCTCTTCACGTCAGCGTCTATCCACGCCTGTCTGAGGTCGTCTCGCCAGGTTGCCATTGGCGTCCAGCCGACCCGTTCTTCGCTCTGCTCCATCAAGGACAGAATCTTTTCTCTCTTGACCGGTTCTTGAACGCAGAGCCCCGCCCCGTAAAGGCACTGCGCCGACAGAACCTGGCAGCCTTCGTCTTTCAGCTCCATAGCTATGCCGCAAATCATGTCGACGGCCTCGGAAAGGGACCTCTGCATTTTCAGAAATCCGTTGAACCCAGATGGCATTGGGCTGTGGAGAAGGATGAGTATCCGCGCGAAGCAGTAGGCTTGCAAGGCCACGCCGAACTGAGGTGGGTGCACCCAGAGGGGAGCAAAGACGTCGCAATGGTCTGTTGATGTTGGAAGCGGTTTGAACTCGCTGCCCAGATATGCCCTCCACCGCTCCAAGTTCGCGAGCAGCTCGTTGCCAGCGCGAACTCTGCTTGCTGCTGCATCCGACAGAGGTGAGGTCTCGGCCATACGAGAGTCTGCACAGAAGTTCACAGCCTGCGACAGCAAGTAGATGGCCATGTGGGCCAGCTCGTGCTGGTCTAGTTCAGAGTAGTCTTTATACGGCGCCCAAAAACTTAGGCAGCGTCTTTTCTCACGAAAGGCCGCCCAAATATCTTGCCGAAGCCAGGCCCACCAGACGGCCTGTCGCAGACCACCAGAACAGCCATTGACATCCTGAGACCGCTGGATCCAGAAGACGCCCTTGAGGTGTCTTTGCCAGTTGCCTCTGCCATCAGACTCGTCCAGCATCTCATACGCCGAGATGATGAGAGCCGTGGCGTTTAGTTCTTCCGAATTTGTGTAGCTGGTGTAAGCCAGGGCCTCTTGGACGTAGCGGAGGGTCTCATAGTAGTACCGTATCCACTCCCCGCCGGAGTCGTGCGCAGGACTCGCGTCGGCCGGAGCCAACCCCGACAGCGCCCCCTCCAGCTTGGAGAGATGCTTGGCAGACAGAGCCAAGATGGCATTCATGAGACCTGCATTCCGCAGGGCTAAGCGCACCGCATAAGTGGAGAAGAGCTTGTGAGGATCCAAGAAATCGAGCCAACGCGACGATCGCTCCGTGAAATGCCGGAAGAGAACGGCCTCGTGGTTGGTCAGCGTGATGGCCCGATCAGCTTGCCAAGTCTTCCGCTCCGGGTCCGAGACCTCGCGCAGCCGAGACGAGAGTTTGCCCGCGTCAGGCGGGCCATGCACAGTCGCGGCGCGTCGCTGGTCCTCATCCTCCGGCGCAGGACTGGGAGCCAGAGAGAAGCCGCTGTCGGCCTGGGCGGCGTCCGTAGCGAGCAGACCGAGCCATCGGGTCGAGGCCAAGTCGGTGGTCCACAGCTCGGATGCGACCGTCTCGGGGGAATAGCTGTACACATTGACATCTCCGAAGGTGAGACCCGCCGAGGTGGGCGGCTGGGTGACGTACGGCGGCTGAGTCGGGTTGAAGTCGGATGCCGGCTGGGTGACCGGAGGCGCCGCGGCCGCGGCGGTGACGGTGACCTGCGTAACGAGTGACGCGGGTGTGGTCACCGACTCGGGCACCGTGGTTGAGTCGTTGCGGGTAGCCTCATCTACGCGAGACTGAGTTTGAGTCTCCACGACGCGGCGGTAACGCGTCCGTGGGGGCTCGGTGACGGAGACAGATGGGCTCGCCTGTCTGCCCGCGGCATCCTGAGAGAGCTGGGGGAAAACACAGTTCCGGGAGGAGATGCTACATGGGCCGCATACCGGCTGTTTTTCATCGCATTTCTTGTGCCGCTCGCGGCAGGTCAAGCTAAGGTTCCGATATCAACACGTTGGTCTCGGAGCGAGGAGGGTCGGGGAGGTGTCAAGGGTGGGACTTGATGAGTTGAACTTACCAGCCCGTCTTGGTGCGCAAGCCGCGGCCGCGGGGCTTTCTGATGCGCTTCTTTGGAGGAGCGGCTGCATCCCGTCTTCCGTCCATGAGGTCATGGCAGGCCAGCAGGCAGACCGAAAGACACGCTCAGGTTTGTGGTGTCCCGGTAATGCAGGCAACCTAGGCACCGTGGAGAGCAGCAGAATGCAGGCGTGCAGAAACCCTCGCTAGTGTAAGGTAGTTAGCTGCAGGTGGCCGGCATAAAGACTGCGAGACGCGGCTCTCAGCGGGTGATAAGCCTGAGATTGACGAAACAAGACTTGGGGATCTACGGTTTCAGTCTCCGCGTCCAACGTTGTCAGGTCGCGGGTAAGGTACACGACGCTGGGTGACTTTCTGAATTCTCGACGTGGAGTCTCCGGGTTCTGGGGCGGGGGAGCGGGGCCCCTCAACTCGTGACCTGGAGAGAACAAGAGACTGGAGGTGGTGGACGGCGGTTATTTCCGTGGGAGGGCGGCGGATCTTGACCGACGGTCTCTGTTCGTTCCCAACTCTTCGAGATGGGCATGTCGGCACTTGTCCGGTTGCTGTCGTGGTCTCAATTCGGTTGTGGGGTCTGTCAAGGGTTGGAAAGGCTCTGATCGGGAATGCGCGCGGGGAAAACGAACCATCCCCAGAAAAGGCAGAGAACTTGGAAGTCTCGCGTGGTGCGGGGACAAGGGCCTCCCTCTTTTCTTCTTTTTGGGTGACCGCGGCTCGAGGGCACTTCTCTCTAGAAGCATTCCTGCTTTCCTCCCACATCAACAGACCGCGTCTCGCGACCACATGCTGACTCGGCTGTCATTACCCGCGGACTAAGCCATCCAAGTCGCAAACGCGACGTTCCAAAGACGAACAGTCATGACAATTCGCAGAGAAATGGCATGGCTCGAGGCGCGTTGAAGCCTTCGATGGATTGCTTCCCGATGGATCGTGGGATGGCAATGCGAGACCTCGCAACGATGACACGCACTTCGATATCCGCGCACAGCACCACTCGCACGCGCGCGCTCCTTATATCCAGGAGTTGCAGCCATCTCCGGCGAAAGGCGTAGAGCTGCTTGCTTTTTTGGCCAATTCCTCTCTTCCTCGCAAAAGATACCCCCTGTCGAAAAGATGGCGACCAAGCACTACTTCCCCGACACGGCGGCGAACACGCTCGTCCCGAGAGCGCTCCGTGCTCTCGTCTCGGCGAACCCTCACCTCGTCCTAAGCGAGGCCGAGCGCGTCGTCGCGAACGCCCAGAACGACCCTTCGGCGGTGAGCATTATCGGCGGAGGCGGCTCCGGTCACGAGCCAGCGTGGAGTGGGTTCGTCGGCGAGGGTCTTCTCTCGGCCGTCGCCTGCGGTGACATCTTTGCGTCGCCGAGCACGAAGCAGGTCCTCGAGGCCATGAGACTGGCGCCCTCGACCGCTGGTACGATTCTTCTCATCACAAATTACACCGGCGACCGCCTGCACTTTGGTCTGGCCGCCGAGAGGGCAAAGGCTGCTGGTCTCTCCGACAATGTCGTTGTTCTCCCCGCCACAGATGATGTCTCGATCGGCAGGAGTAGGAGTAGCAGGGTAGGCAGGAGAGGAATGCCAGGTCACATTTTCAGTAAGTTCCGAAGTCCATGTCACGAAGACGGCATATTGACCAGTTCACAGCCATGAAGATCCTGTCTGCGGCAGCGGCCGAGAAGTACTCCTTCGAGCGCTGCGTAGATATCGGCAGAGCAGTAAACGACCAGACCGTCTCAATAGGCTCCGCACTGGACCACTGCCACGTCCCCGGCAGACAGTTCCAGTCCCTCGCAGCCGACGCCTGCGCGCTCGGTGCCGGCATCCACAACGAGCCTGCCCAGCAGCTGCTGACCCCCTTCCCGTCCGTGAAGGACCTCGTTGAGAAGATGCTGAAGCTCGTTTGCGACCCGTCAGACCCCGAGCGCGCGTTCGTCAACTTCGAGACCGGCGACGAGGTCACCCTGCTCATCAACAACTACGGCGGCCTCTCGGTCCTCGAGCTCGGCGCGCTGACGGACGAGGTCCAGACGCAGCTGGCGTCGACGTGGAACATCACGCCCTGCCGCACGCTCACCGGCGCGTTCGAGACGTCGCTCAACGCCCCCGGATTCTCCATCTCGCTGGTCAACGTCTCGGCCGCGGCTAGACAGTCGAGCACAGGAGCGGCGGAGTTGCTGGGCCTCCTCGACCGCAAGACCACGGCCGTCTCGTGGCCGAACATCATCATCCCCTCCGCCGACGCCAAGCAGGCCAACAACGTTACGGTAAACCAAACCGACGCGAACGCCTCCTCGGCCAAGTCCGATGTCCAGATCAACGTCGACCCTGCCCTGCTCGAGAAGTCCATCAGGTCAGGCTGCGAAAGCGCCATCGCCGCCGAGCCGAAGCTGACAGAGTGGGACATGGTCATGGGCGACGGCGACTGCGGCGAGGCCGTCAAGGGCCTCTGCGAGTCAGTCCTCCGCAACCTCGACAACGGCGTCGCCAAGAGCGGCTCCCTGCTCTCCTTCCTCGAGTCCACCATCGGCGCGGTTGACGACATGGGCGGCACCCTGGGCGCCATCCTCGGCATCCTCCTGTCCGCGTACTCTTCATCCCTCAGGACAAACGCTGCAACCGGTGCTGCCCCATCAGCTGCGCTATACTCCAAGTCCCTAGCCACGGCCGTCGAGTCGCTCAAGTCGCACACCCCGGCGAGGGAAGGCGACCGCACCGTCATGGACGTCCTGATCCCGTTCACTGACAGCTTTGCTGCGACGGCCGACTTCGCCACTGCCGTCAAGGTCGCTGCTGAGAAGGCAGAGGCTACGAGGTATCTGAAGGCGAGGTTTGGACGCGCAACGTATGTCGGCGACGCGGCTGGCCAGGAGTTGCCCGACCCCGGTGCGTGGGCTTTGTACGAGATGCTACACGGAATGGCTAAGGGTCTGGGCATTTCCATCTACAGAATATAGAAATGACAAAATAAGAACTAATTTCCAATGCTGATCCTGGAAAGATCGATTGCCTGAAGCAAGACTTTTTCCGTGTTCAAAGCAAGACATCGCGTTTCGCAACAACTGAATGCCTCTGTCTAGCTAATCATCATTGTCCACGTACACTATTGACTAAGGGTGTCTTCTTTCATCTTAATGTCCCTTCACTTTCAGCAATACTCAAAGTCCGTCATCAGCAAATCCAGGTGTCCTTCGCCATCATACCGCCCATCTCTGTACATTGTGGTCAAAGTTACAGATCCTTTCCAGATGACACAAAAACACGTACACCAGCAACCGCTCATGAGGAACCATTCCTCAACTCCTCCGCCGCCGTTCTCAAAACTTCAATGTTTTGGGTGAGATTCTCGCGCGCTTCTCTCGTACTGGAATCTTCTCCTGCAATGAGTCGTAGCTGGCTGTCTTCGAGGCCCATGATAAGATCAGGGCAAAAGATCTGAAGAGGACCATCTTTAGCGTCGAGGAGAAAGTGGAAGACAACCTGTTGGCAGATGACATCCATAAAGCGCTTACGCGCAACCTTGTAGTAGCTGAACAGGATATCGTGAATGTCGACCCGGACCTGTTCGGCGTTCGAGCGGTCTTGGGTCAGCTTAGAAAGCATCTCTTCCGTAACCCACCACCCTGACTCCTGGGTATCATCCAGGACTCTTTGCTGCCGATGACCTTCTGGAGTGTTTGCTTGAGCCTCGAAGCCTGGGCTGCTTGGAGATTGCTGTTGAAGTAGTGGTTCAACGTGTAGGGCTGGCCGTTCAACTCGACGTCAATGAGAAACTCGACATGGTTGATTGCACGTTGGTAAGCGGCTCTAAGCTTGTCTTTGAGAAGTCTGTTGAATATGTTGGTGCGGAAGGTGACGTCAGGAAACTTCAGAGCAAGCAGCCGGGTGATGAACATGTGAACAAGCACAATCGCTCGGCTGGTATGTTGAAGAACCAGAGGCGCCCAACTTCTGGCTTGCTCTCTGAAGACCTCGCCCAGGACAGAGCCACCAAACTGTTCTTTGCGTCAGCACCAAAGTCACATAAGAAAGGGAATCTATAGATCATTCACAACGTCATACGACGGCGGTTGGGGGTACATTTGTAATAGAGAAACAGGTAAGAACCACAAGAGAGTATCAAACTTACCGTTCCAAGCTCGGGTCCACGGGTTCTTCTGAAGGCGATCTCGATCTGTACCAGTAAAGAATCCGTACGAGGTTCAGGGCATCCGTAATTGAGCTCTCTCAAGATTCCATGCAAATCCTGCATGATGCCTTCCATCTCGCTTCCTTGACAGGACTCGAGTATTTGCAAGACAGGGGGGGTTCCGGAGATTCGCTGTCGCTGCGTTCCCTCAAAAAGTCTAGTATGGCCGCGTTTCTCAAAGGTGTCGTTGAAGGTCTCCTGAAGAGCGACGACGTTGGTAATCAGTCGGAGCTGTTGGTTGTTGTCGAATATCTCCATCCCGCTGTAGTGGCCATCCCGGGCTCGTCGGACAACGTCCTGGAAGTCTGAGCTCAGCTGTCCCAAGTATCGCCGTTGACTCTCAGGCCTGTCTCTCGGTGGGCCCATCGCTTCCAATGCCTTGCTCGTGGTCCAGAGCTGACGCTCGACTTCAACCGCAACGTTCTTGAATTCCTTCTTTGAGACATCCCGCAGGAGATGGCGAAGTCGAAGACTCAAGCATTCAACGCCGACTCTCTTGGTGCATCGAAGTCTCGCCCAGGGCGATACAGAGAAGAACACCTTTTCAGAGGAGTTTCTTTCTCCCAATGTCGACTTGTTGTCGTCTGAACCGCGATTCTTCACGACGCAGTATCCGAGACGCAGTGGGAATCGCTTTCCTTCAACGAGCTCACAGACAATTTGTTGCGTTGCTCGCTCGGTTGCAAGGTCAGGCTTTGTGAGAACACCCATCGTCCGGACGCCCTCAGGGTCGAATGCTTTTGCCATGGTGAGGATCTCTTGGGTGGCGATGTCGACATTGCAGGGGACTACAGCCAGAATAATGGTTCTCGGGCTTTTCATATAGCTTTGGACCATGTTCTTGACCAAGACGATGTCCTCGTCCGTGGTCCATCCATAGGTCGCCGTTCTGAAGATGCCAGGCACATCAATTACGGTCAGATGGTTTTGCTGCATGGAGATTCAGTCTTGCTCGTGAGTTTCTAGAGATAAAAACACTCACATTAGGCCCACTGATCTCGATTTTCAGCGTGTCTTCTGCGAAGGTTGCTGTTCCATCGCCAAAGCCGGAAACGGCTTTCTCTCGAATTCCCATAACCTTGTTTGCCTGTGTTCGAAAGTGTCAGAAAATCCCACAACTGATGCTGTCGTGACACGTACCTCACTGAAGGCATTAGCCAGGTTGACTTTGCTCTTGCCGGTCGAGCATCGAAAACCCAAGAGCTTCTCCTTCCGGGCGTTGCTGGAGTTTGTGGCAGGAATGATGCTGATGACCACATTCTCGAAGTCATCACGGCGGCAGGTGATCTGTGTCGCGTATCTTGTGCAGAGCTCTGGCGCACGAGGGAAGGCAAAGCCCGTGACGCTCTCGAGGACGGAGCTCTTGCCAGAAGACTGGTCGCCGACGACGACAAGCTGCGGCAGCGCCACATGATCTGCCACGCCAATCTCGCGCAGTCGGTCGATGGTGCGCGCGTACCCGTCATCCCCGAGGGAGGTCATGGGTGCAGGCTGGCTACTGCCTGTCATGGTGGCAGCTCCCTGTCCCTTGGCTAAAGACGTATGTAACTGACTGAGTGGTGGACGCAGGGAAGTGTCCAATCGAAGGCGAGACTGCGTTGTTGAATGTTGAAAGAACGATGAATACTGGAGCAGGAAGCAGTTAATGAAATTGAAAAGAGGAGAAAGGGAAGATTTGGGAGGAAAAGTCCAGGGGAGAGAGGTATTGTGTCTAGACAACCTGCCTTGGCTACTACTGGGTTAATCAAGGATCGTTTCGCACATGGTGGTTAGGTGTAAACAGCAAAACTGCAGGTAGGTGCTGGCTTAAATGAGAACAATGTGAAGAGGAAGGTAGGGCTAAGGAGCCTGGCCCCGTATCAACCGTTGCTGCTTCCTCTCTAATAAGTCTTAGTGACTTGAGGCAGGAGCAGGCCATCCGCGGAAGGCACTTGCAACCCAGGGTGCATGAGGAAGGAACCTGAAGAAAGAAAGTAGGACTGACGCGACTGCTGTCTGGCTGTAAGTTCACTCGAGTGCGGAAGGTCAGCCAGTGTTACATGAAGATAATCCAGATGATGAGTGATGAGACAAATTGAATTCGCAGCAGATGCTATCCCAGTCAAGCCCTGTTTGCTCGCTGGCGGCGCTAATGAATATGCTACAATAATAACAAAAAAGAATAACACGGTGTGTAGTGTCGGTACCTGACTTGCTGCACTTTTGCCTCCCGTTCCTGGGTATCTCCTCAGCCGACTGTGGTCTTCTTCTTGTCCATAACCCCCTTCAACACCTTCAACTTCTCCTCCGTGACTTTGATCGCTTCCTCAATCTCCCTCTCATCCATGCGATCTTCTCTTACCCTCTCCTCTACCGTGATGGGCTCCATCGCTCTCTTGCGTGTCGAGATGTTGGGGTCATGTAACCTCTCCAATCCGACACGCTCCTCAAGCCACTCCCACAGCTCACTCTCCTCACGCCTCCACATCTCATCGTACGCGGCGAGGCGGTCGGGATAGCCGTACATGCGCATGTCGCTCGACGGTTGTCTGCCTGGCAGCCCAAAGCCGAACCAAGTAGCCACCAAAAGTCCAACCAGGAGGCCGTACATCATGTTGCCTGTTATAAGCGGCTTGACGATATCGAGGATCGGCTCCAGGATGCCACGGACGGGCTCCAGCGGTCCCCAATCCTTCTTGGGAACGTTCTTCGGACGGACTTGCTCGTCTTCGACATCTGTCGATGAGCCTGTAGCCTTGCCCTTCTTACCCCGCTTCTTGCCCTTGGCAGCACCACCTGCTGCACCTCCAGCGCGAGCCTTCGACGAAACGGCCGACTTTAGACTGGCAAAGAGATCTTTGCAGTAAGCGGTCTGACCTTCGTTCGCACCCTTCTCAATCGGGCCTGACGTTTGTTAGCTGAGCACTCGTAGTTTCGGACTTTCTCTTGAGACTTACCCTTCAACCAACTCTTGCCCGTCCATTCGATGGTGCAGTTGGTCTGGACTCGGGTGGAGTTGTTCTCAGCCCAAGACAGGCAATACTTCGTCTTGACACTGAAAATGTTGCCGCTGGGGACGTCGGGTGTTTGAGTGACAACGTTCAGGTTGATCGACTTCTCAAAATCCAGGCTCTCCAAGGTCTCAGTGACAAGACACTTGGTTTGCCTCGGACCAATAGCTCCGTTCAAAGGCTTGATGTAACTGAAGAAGCGTGACTTGTTCTCCAGCGTCAAACCCTTCTTGTCCTCCATCGTCAACTCAGTGCACTTGGCCTCAACGGTGAGCCACTTGGACATCCAAGTGACCGATGCTGGACCGAAGAGCAGGTTGTACACCTTGCCGATGGGCGCGGGAATGACATCATCACCAACAACCTTCTCATAATGCGTGCCTGAGTCTCCGCAGTCCGTCGGCGCATGAGTGGCTGGGCCAGGGAAGTCATCGTTGGTGCTGGGTACACCCACAGCGTCCTTAACGACATCGGAAAGCGCGCCATTAGCACCGCCTGCACCTGATACCTTCCGTGAGACGGTCTTCTCTGTCTCGGGTTCGGGATTCATGTCTGTTGGCTGTGTTACTTCCTGGAGGTCTTCGTTGTCGTCGTCTTCATCGTAGACGTCGTCGTCGTCGCCTGACTCGCTGTCTTCCTCGCTTGCGTCGGACAGACTCGCGTCTTCTACTTCCGGGGCCACTACATCCGCGTCAACCTTCTCCGTTTTATCACCGCCAGTACCCTCCAGCTGCACTCCGTTCAAAGAGCTCTTCAGGGTCGGGTGACCAAGTTTCCAGATGTTGACAATTAGGTCATAGGTGGAGTCTCTACTTGTGAAACTAGCAAAGATGTGTTTCGCATGCAAGGTCGATATCATGAGTCCGTTCTTGAAAACTAGGGCCGTGCTCCGCTTCTCGACGCTTACGATCTCGTCAAAGCTCATGACGAGAGTGGTCGACCAACCGAGGATGTTGCTGCTGAAGCACAGGTGACCTTCGGATACGTATAGACGGCCGTGCGCCAAAATCTCGCGCTGCAAGGCACAGCTGTAATCTTCTATGAGGTAATCGTCATCGGGCACGCTTTTGAACAGTGCGTGGAAATCGCGGTTGCGCTTCTTGCTTGCGACGGCGAATCCGGTGAGTTTCGGGACGCTTGCGTTGGCTTGAGGATGAGCGAGAGACGCGTTAGCCGCAGCAATGGCAGCGCCAATTGTAGTTGCCGTACCTCCAGACACGGCGGAACTTCCCCGTTTACGATGGCGTCCAATGGCGCTACGAATGCTTCCACTCCGTTGGATTCCCGAATTCCTGTCTTCATTGATGCTGCTCGATGGCGGCGTACGGTCGCCGCCGCTTCCCGGATCGTGCAAGGATTGGGGTCTCGTAGAGGGCTGTCGGCCGTCGTCTGGTCCAAGGTCTCGGGTCGCAGCTACGTAAGCCGCATCGGTGGGAGCTGATTCGGATCTAGAGCGCGAATCGGTTGTGTCGGGGAACTTCGACGTGACGGGCGTACCGGCGACGCTTCCTGTATCTGTTATTCCTAGTTGGCTGAGGCTCAGCTCGCCAGACCCCATGGTCTTGACGGCGGGTTCCTTCTCCATGGCTGATCCTGTGAGGGACGGCAGGGGAGGTTCGACCTCGGGATGGTCTTCGATCTTGATGTCGGGAGGTCTCTGGGTCGTCTTATTCTTAGGAGGCGTTGGCCCGATGCCTGTGTTCTGTACTGCGCTACTAAGTTGGGTCGCAGCGTTCTGCGCGGCTGAGAATACCGAGGAAAAAAAGCCGCCTCCTGGAGCGGGGGTCCCTGGATTGCTGGCCGAGTTTACGTCGGGGATGGGTGTCAAAGGAGCGTTTGTGATGTGGGAGAGCTTGCTAGGCCCAACACTTCCAGAGTTTGATCTGCCCCTACGGTGAGCAATCATGTTACCCTGGGCGGAGCCACCATTCGTGTTGCCTGAGGCGGTCGCAGCTGCATCAACGGCGGGCTGCGGACCGGGCCCCGGTGAGGAGTGTGCGGAGGGAGCGCTGCGGTCGGTCGGGGTCGGCGGCGTGTTGACGATGACGGGAGTGCCCTTCTCGGGTTGGGGCGGGGTCGAGGGGACGTTGGTGTCGATCTTGACAGAGTTGTTCGTAGAGGCTCTGGAGCGGCGTCGCTCAGGAGAGTGAGATGTCGTCGTTACACGGGAGGATGCATTCGTCTTGTTTGCGGGAGTTGGTTGTGGCGCTTGTACTATCGGCAAAGGTGGGACGGGTGGCGCGTCGGTGAAGTCAAAGGACCTTGTAGTGGTGGTGAGGTCAGATGTTGAAGCTGCAGCTCGCCCTCGGTAGGCTACTCCGCGTCCAATGTCTCGGTCGGTGTCAGTGTCGTCACCGCCCGCACTCCTCTCGGGACTAGTGGTGGCACTTGGAGTCTTTTTTGACTTGAAAACTCCCCTAAGGCGGCCGACGGGTGAAGGTGAGCGTGTTGTGTTTTTCTTGGGGGGCACAAGACTGGTAAAGCTGCGTTTGGAGCGCAGGGACGAATCTGTGGATTCGGCCGATTGCGTCCGCTTGGCTGAGTTGTTGGATGTGGATCGCGCCGAGGCGATCTCTGACAGTTGTTCGTCCAGTATCTGCGCTTGGGGTTCAGGCAAGTGAGTTGCCTGAACGATCGGGGAAGAAGTTGTCAAGTAACCTATTTGCGAAGGATGCGTCGAGATAGCATTTGGGCGGGAGGATCTAGCGAAGGGGGGGAAGAGAAGGTTAAGTTAGTTGGGTGCAATCATGGACGAGGAGCCTCGATCGAGGTGAAATGCGATGTAAAGTAATAGATGGAGGCAGCAGTTAAGATGCGAAACGGAGGAGGCAGGAGAAACATGGACGGCCCTGTGTCCGCCCCTCGCTTGAAAAGGAAATGGAACACTCGTCAGGAAAACAGCGATTTGCTGAGACTGGACTGGCCTGGCCTGGTACACACACCTCACTTGCTGGTGCTGGTGCTGGTGCACTCGGTGCTGTGTGCTGATGGGACCCCCGGGCAGCGTCATACGGCGATTGCCGCAGAGAGTGGATGAGGAGCTGAGACCAAGCTCCAGCCATGCTCCAGTCCAGCAATGGAAAAGGGCGCGGCGGCGGCGGCCAGCCCCAACCCCGGGCCAGTCAGACTGTCAAGGCCGGGATGCGCCCCCCAACCTGCCGACTGATCGCTCCCTGAATGCTCTCCCCTCATCACACTCCCACTCTCCTCTCCCACTCTCCTCCCCTGCCATTCCCCTAAAAGCTTAGGGGGGGACGTGGACTTGGGGGAGGAGTGAAAGCGAGGGAACGCGAGGAGAGGAGGCCAGGCCGCGCCGCGCCGTTAGTAGGTTCGTCCAGCAGAGCGGAACAGCGTAGCAATCCGCCTCGTCACTCGATGGAGCCTCTACGACGACTTTTTTAGAATGCGCCACGCGAGAGACGTGGCCTTGCCAGGCAGATGAAATGCGGCATCAGTGCGTCCGGATGCCGATGCAAAAGGGTCCGGTGCAGAACAGCACATGAAGCTGCCGCAGCGCACGGAGTTGCATCAGACAGACAGGGAAGGGGGGAATTGGATATAAGGATTGGAGATTGGAGATTGGAGATGGGCATTGAAGCGCTGAGAGAAGGAGAAAGAGGATAAGAACGACAAGGAGGAGGGGAATAAGCAATTGGATGCGCAGACAAGCAACGGCTGCCAAGAGTGAGACCCGAGATCTCGTGAAGAAACTCGCAAAGAAGCAAGCAAGCAACGGGACAGAAACAGACGCACTACTCACTTCTCCTCGGGTGTCTCGAGGGACACCATGCTGGCGTCGTCGCGGGCGTAGTTGGTGCTGGCACCGCTGGGACTGGGTTCGTAGTCGCGATCGTAGCTGTGTCTGTAGTCGCGGTCTGGGTCGGGAATGCCTGTCGAGCCGTCTCTTGCGAGGCTGTCCATGTCATGCCCGGGGTCGTGGACGTAGGAGCCGCTGTCGCGTCTATGGGACGACTGGCTGACGTCGTCGTCGTAATAGTCGTCTTTTAGTGGTGGTGCCGCCGAGAGTGCTGAGAGCGAACTTGAGTCTGCTGGGGCCGTGACATCTTCTCCCTTAACTCCCAGCAGCAGTTGCGCCGTAGCTGCTGCTGCGTCTTCCTCTCGCGCTTCCTGCTTCCTGCGCCGGCGCTTGGCTGCGATGGATTTTGGTAGCAATTTCGACAACGCCCCTCCACTCTCCCCAGTGCTGTCCATCGTGGTTGGCTGGCTGGTCCGGCAGGCTGGATATCTGGGTCCTGATCCTCACTGCTCCTCCTCAGCTCCGGGTTCGTAAATACCGTAATGTCGTACTCTTTACGAGGGGTTTGCGGGTTCGGTCCAGAGACTCCAGCACAGGCAGGCAGGTCCCGAAGTTGGCAGTTGACAGGCTGTCAGGAGCAATACGCGCACCGGACCCGACAAGTGGGCTCGAAGATCATGCTCTGAGGCGACAGGGAAATAAATGTATTCCAACGAAATTAAGGTCGATGTGGTAGGGGTTCGGGTTGTCCTGTTTGGTGTTTGAAGTGTTTGATTCGAGGTTGTCGTTTCGATGTGATGTTGCAGTGCAAGGAAGGCGGCGATTAGTGCAAGGTACGGGTGAGGCAGAGCAGAGCTGTTCAGGTTTCCGGCCGAGAAGGTTCCTGATCCATGGATCGAATTCTGGATCTCGAGTTCCTAAAAAGAAGCAACGGGCGGCTTCATCTATGAATGACCTTGGAAGAGACCCGGGCAGGTGCGTTCAAATGCAAGGCAGTGGCCCAGACGACCGGTCCCACCTTGTATGCTCGCCTGCGACCTGCCCAGTCTAGACGTGGACGCTGCAGCAGACCACCTCGAGGTATTACGGTACGGCTACGAATACAATGGAAGCTTGGCCAACCCAAGCCGGAGCGCTCTCTCCTTGCGCGAGCGTCATCATCACTGAAGGCGAAGGCAAATGCCTCGTACGGGCGGGCTGGGCCGGGGTAAACGGCCCCTACCCTACGGGAGAATCGCCTTGGCCCAAAGTGGGAGGAGCAGCATAAGTGGTCACCGTCTGGAGGCAGGTACAAGTTCCTGTTAGTGGGTCACAATTCCTACATCAAATAATGTCTAGAGAGACGGACATCTGCATGTTATTGTGCCACAATGCCGTTGCACCCGACGGAATAGTGTCGATTGTTATTCGCCGTCCGATCTGGTGTTCTGGTGCATCTGGGTGCACTCCAACCTGCAGTGGTCCATTATTACGAGCGGCCTGGACTCCTGAAGAATTGGGAATCTGGGGCCGTCGACCGCCACTTCAATGTTGCGATGGGTCCCTCAGGTGGTAATATTCCTTCCTCCACCCAGCCAGACCAAGTTGATGCTGCTATTTTTGTTTTTAATAGCTTCTTTTCGCTTGCTTGGGTCATCCAGAATGCGAGTGCGGCTGCGCAGATTCCACCATCTCGGTAGCATATCCCTCTCGCACTCGCTTGGCTAGATCGTCTAGAGTTGGATCTCTCGAAGAGCGCCGCTTTCTCACCCCCTTAACAAGATCATGTACCGCCTCCGTCTTGGCCTGGATCGCATCTGACCTCATTCGCGAACTCCATTCTATCCGAGTGCGCTCGCATCCCACCTGCATGGTCTGCCGACTTACCCTAATTAGTGGACAGGCCGGAATGTTAGGTCGGGTATTCGTATAAGTAGGTGGCAGCACGCTGTCACACTGATATCTCGCGGAGCATCATCCTCGTCGTCCTAGGTTCCCATCGATAATTCAACGACGGCCATCCGCGGCTCACGGCAGCCTCGGGGCGATGCACCCAACGCTCATCCCACCTCACCACGTTATCCCTCGTCCCTCCTGTCGATAATGGTCGATGTATGCAAGTCTGGCAGATGGGAAATCCCAAGAGGGTTTCGATGGCTGGCCCGATCGGGGCCTGCTGTGGCCGCTGGGTTCCCCGTTTGGATCACCTGCTGGCTAAGGAACCCATAACTACGTCAGGGGCTCTGCAGGTTGCGAATAGTGTCTTGGGGAGGCCACTGCGACTCTTGTGATAGGCCAGATCCTCCTGTGACGAGACAGACAGGACGCCGCGCCCCCGGGCATTGGATAATGTTAGAATCCTTCCATCCTCCATCGCCCGGCGAGGCGCATGGCATGTACCTGTCTCTGCCATGTCTCTGGCTAAACTCAGAGGCACGCGACTGCCGTCACTTCAGAGGCTCTGACGCTGGGCTGATTCAAAGTCAGCCACATTTGTTTTCCCCGATGTTCAGCCCGTTGCGTCAAGTGGTGGCACAGGCATATCTCAGGGTTTGACTTTGAATGCTTTGCTGGCCAAGAAGCAAGCAGAACAGTCGACAGATGTCAATTGAGAACATATTGAACCGAGGCAGTGGTACGCATAACGACGTCTTCGCTGTCAAACTACGAGCCCCGGAAGCGCCGGCCTAGCGGTGGAAAATTGACGGCCTCTCTTAGCTTCAGCATGGCTGTTCGGCTAACACTCATAATCTGGTTCAAAACTGCATCATGAAATTGTCACCAGCAGAATTGACTCTGGACTTGCTGGTGACGTGGGGAGGGTGAACCTTGCTGCTCGTCATAGGTTGGCAGCGACCTGCCCTGCTTACGTACTGTACCTGTTGCGCTCAGTCACTTTCCATTGACCGACCGCTCCAGGCCCCCTCTCCCATTGTGGCCACACGGCAATGACTTGCCGCTCCTGCATGCAGCACTCGCAGCACTGAGCAGGGCCATTTCCACCAGGGCAGTACACCTGTTGGGGTTGCCACCACAAGAAAGAACAAGCGGGGAGGGAACAGGTGGAAGCTTCTTAGCGAAACTCTGGGGAAATCCTCCGTGACCGCAACCGCCAACCACCCAACATCCCAGCCCGCCCTCTGCTTGAACACCCACCGAGCAGTAGTGCTGTCCCGCCATCGGCACCTCCACCGAACGACCGACCTCCCTGCCACCGTTTTAGATGCTCCGTGGCGGGCGCGTGACCTCCGGATCTTAGAGTCCCGTGTATGCGACGCTACGAGAAAAGTATTCACACAAGCCCGATCGAAACGTTTGCCCGTCATCTCAAGAACCGCAATCGGCAACCCACATCGTCGCGGCTCCAATCATGGACGAGTCGCCGCTGGTCAAGGTAGCCTCATTCCCTTCGCATCATAATGTCTCTCCATGAACTGTCCTAACATGATATCTAGGCGCATGACCATGCCAAAGCCGCCTCCAACGCGACGCACCAGTCCGAGACTACGGTCGCAATCAACGAACATGCCCTCGCCGCGGGAGAATTCGCAAACGCCGCTCGTTCCACCGCCAGCCTCGAAGCGCTGCGCACCCTGAGGCTGCTGGAACAACACCACAAACATCTCTCTGAGCTCCTCAAGATTCCCCTCGACCGCCGCACAAGCCAGGCCTCCAATATCGACACCATCGACGAGAAGGCAGAGTCGCAGGCCTCCGAGACGACCAGCATCTCCGCCTCGGACGATGCGCCAACCAAGTCAGAGACCGCCGGCAGCCCGGCCGCGACGGCCAAGCACCCTCCGTCCCTGACGCAGCCTCGTCGCTACCCCAGTCGCGAGATGACCTCGTCCATTGCGAGCAACCTCGCTTCGGCGCGCGGAATCAGGGGCGGCAGGAACCGCAGCCAGCCTATTCCGCCCAGCGTTACGAACGACCAGGCGCCGGGCAACATGGAGGGGCAGGCGAGGCGTGAGGGTTCGAGGGCCAAGATGCAGAATGTCTTGGACCAGTCAGGAAAGCCAGCTTGGATACCGCCGACGCACGCCGAACCGCAGCGCCAGGAGCCCAAGAAGACGGAGGAGGTCGCTTCTCCAGCCAGCGACGACGGATACTCGCGCTTCTACAACACTTTTGGCAGCATCATCAACCGTCTCTCGGCCCCCCTGGCCTTCGCCGGCCTGCCCTTGATCTCCGAAGAGTCGCCCGCCCCTGAACCAGTCGAAGTCCCCGAGCCAGCGCCCGTCAAGCGCAACAGACTCAAATCGCCAGCGACCACGGCCGAACCCGACCTCTCGAAGATCTACTCGCGTAACACCCTTCGTGCCCTCTCCGCAAACAACCCCAACGACTCCTTCTACGTCGTCCCCACGAGCGGCCACACGGTCTCCTACGCCAACATTCTCAACTTTGCCGACAAGGAAAAGCGTCGTATGGAGGCCTCCCTCCACGGCGTCGGCAGCCTTATCGAAGACGACGAGGACGATTTCGTCGACGCGCGCGAGACCCCTTCAGCCCCGGTCTCCCCCGGTGCGAAGCGCCGAGGCGGCAGGACCCGCTCCGAACGCGACCGGGCCGAGGAACATCGCCTCGAAAACGAGTGGCTGAAAGACACGCTCGACAAGCTCAGCAAGCGCCTACACGCCTTCGAGGCCAGCGCTCAGAGCTCCAGCATGGCTCTCGCGGAGAGCATGCGCCTGCGTCCGCCCGCATCGCCATCGGGACTCGGCGGGGCTGGCAGCGGCGCAGGTGACGCAGTATTGCGAGCACGTAACAAGGATCTCGAAGAGCAGCTCGCGCTCGCGATAGAGCGCATGGAAGCCCTGGAAAAGGAGAACAAGACGATGGCCCGCACGCTGGAGAAGTATCGCGACAAATGGGACAAGCTCAAGGCGGGCGCGAAGGCAAGAAGGCAGGCGCAGGGGTCGGCTGAAGTCGCCGCTCAAGAGGCGGAGGAGACGGGCGGTAGCTAAAGGCGCGGTATCTTTCATGAACTTCTTGATTTTGAACGGTAGCGAAAAACAGGATCGACAGCGTTGTTGTACATAGCGTTTATGCTGGGGCATCTACCTCGACACTTTGAATTTTAACATCAAACAAATCCTCACCCTTCTGCCTCAACGTGATTTCCGTTCCACCAGAAACTCACACTAAAACTCACACTTAGACTCCTCACATAATGCCACCACCCTATCGGGATATACAACACGTCCCCCTTCTCAAGCACGCAGTCCCAGTGCCGCAGCCCCCGGAACTCCTCTAGCTCAATCGCGTCCCGCCCCTCCGCGTCCTCGTCCCACCCCTCCACGGCGCCAACGTCAAACCCGCTCGTGTTCGACATGTCCACCTCCTCCTCCCCGCGCGGACACAGCGCCTCGGAGTCGTGCGGCGCGTACAGCCGCAGGTACTTGGCCCCGACGACCTGGCAGAGCAGGTTATGGTACCCGTCCGTGTGCAGCGGCGTGATCGTCCCCGGCGGGCCGAACCACGCGTTCACCAGCGGCAGATCCAGCTCCGGCTTGTTCTTTGAGGGGTCGAGCGGGTGCGGCGGCGGGGCGGTGAAGCAGCGGTCCGGCGTGAGGATGTCGTTCTGCAGGTGCGGGAGCTGCGTGAAGAGCTCGTGCTGCGCGAGATACGTCGTCTTCCCCTTCTCGCCGGTGATCCGCCTCAGTAACTCCTTGAACGGGATCAGCTCCTGCGTCCACCCCTCGTCGACGTAGCTCCGCCCGACCTCCACGGGCACCAGCCGTCGCCCGCCGCAGGTCCTGCTCATCAGGTACGCGGGGCTGTCCCACGGCCGGCTCGACAAGGCGGGCCACTCCGTCAGCAGCCCCTTCAGCACCAGCGGCTCCGGCCCGAGGTCTCCCGCGGAGTCGAGGTAGCGCTGGAACCCCGCCATGGACATGCCCTCCACGACCTCGATCGGCCTCGTCACAGGCGGGGTGAAGACCTTCGTAGTCGGGAACGTCCCCGGCAAGCACGCGGTACCCTGTGTCGGGGCATCGAGGTATGAAAGCAGCCTCTCAATGACCCTCCGGCCCCTACTCCTCCCCGCGCCGCCAGCGAGAATGAGAGCCTTATCCAGCACCCCGACCAGCTCATCCAGCAGCTCTTCCTTTCCCGCATCGTCGCTTGCTCCGCCCGTCGTGACTAGGACGACAAACTTCATCAGGCTCAGCTCCGTATACAGCACCCTCCAACAAAACGGCAGCTCCGCGTACACAAAATCGTAGAACCGCTTATACGTCCTCTCCAGCTCCTCGTCGAGCAGGCGGATCATCTCCGCCGCTTCCTCTTCAGCAGGCGAGCGTGCCAGGGCCAGCGTGCGGTGCGCGAGCTCGCTGTACCGCTCGAAAAGATCTTTGGTGAGAGCGTGTACGCCGTCTGCCTTCAACGTCTTGTTGTCGCCTGCGGCAAAGTCCTCTGGGCGAGAGGACGCCATCCTGAGGGCTAGGTCTGTGCATTCTTTGATGAGGGCAGGGTTGCTGAGGGTGTTCATATTCCTGGGACCGACGAAGCCATTCAATTCATAGATGAAAGTTATGATGCCTAGCTCGTTGTGAAAAGTGAGTTTGTGGATGAGAAGCAGCGTGTGATGTGAGTGTGTTGATGGTGAGATGTAATAGGTTTGAGTTGCGCCAAGCGGGTCCGTCTGAAGAAGGTGCTGGTGAGCTCGTGCCAGATGGGACGAACTGTCAGCCAACAGCATTACACCCCTCAGCCCATCGATCAAAACATCAAGGAGAATTGGTTATGCAAAAGTCAATTGAAATGCAACTCATGCGACTTTCGGTCTTACACACTATCACAAGCTTTGAGAATGCCGTATCTCGTTGTATTGCGTTGATTCGCTCTGTACTGAAAGGGGTTCTGTATACTCTAACATGTCCATACTCCTACAATACCGTCTTGACGGCCCTCGACCAGGTACCCGTCCTTAACACGTACACGTTCTACAACGGCAGGCGTCTTGTTGTCGTCTGCTTCCGCAATGCCGGCGCCGCACTCCCACTGCCGGCCCTCTACCTTATCGTACACTTTCACAACGTCCTCGCCCGCCGCGCTGACGATCCTCCTCTCGTCAAACATCATGCTGGTGACTGCGTTATCGTATGCGTACGCGTCGTAGATGGATCCTGTACGGAGATCCCATATCTGGTCTGGTTAGCCGGGTTCTCTTTTGCAGTCATGGAAGAACTTACTCTAATGCTTCGGTCCATGCTACCGGTCACAAGATGAACGTCGTCGAATTGCAAGCATGTCACCGGGCCAGTGTGTCCCACCAAGCTTCGGTGAACCTGGCCGCTTCGCAAATCCCATAGACGAACCATGCCATCGGCGGTACCACAGGCCAGAGCTGTCTCAAACACTTGCAAAGCCCCAATAAAGTGGGCCGTCTGCGCGGGCGCTCTACTCGTCTGCCTCCAAGAGCTGTCACTGCCAAAGTTGGCAGAAGCCTGAGCTGCTGCCCACATAACATCGAGAGTTTGCACGCAACGACCGTTTTCAAGATCCCACTGCCGCAGAGTTTTGTCTGCTGAACCGGAGACAAGGATATCGTTTCTGAAGTGAAGGGCCGTAATTTCGTCAACATGTGATTGCAGGGTGTAAAGAGGACAATCCCTCATGCTTCCTGCAGGAGGTTCAACCGGGCTGTCGTCGGGGTTCTCAAATGCGATTCCATCTTCATCGTCGTCGAATTGGCTGCCGTGAGGGTCGTAGTGAGCCTTGCTAAGATCCCACAGACGAATCGTAGCGTCCATTCCACCAGTCACCAAGAAGTTGTCTTCGACCTGCAGCGTTCTTACGGATGCGGTGTGACCCTCTAGCAAACCGATGCAGCGTCCCGCGTTGAGATCCCAAACCTTTATCGAGTCGTCCATAGCCGAGGTAACCATAGTTCCAAAGGGTGCGTCAAAGTCGAGAGCCGTAATAGTATCCTGGTGGGCGCGAATTTCCCTGATGGCGGTGCCCGGTTCAAAATGCTCGTGCAATATCGGCATAGATTTTCGACGAACAACCTTCTTCTTCTGTTTTGATGCCGGGGTGTTGGATGCGGACGGTAGCTTCTCGTAGACGGATTGCGACATGAAACCGGACTCATCCTGATCGCCGGCAAGGTCCTCCTCAGTCTTTGTAGGTGTGTTAATAGCAATTGATTCCGCTTCGTCGAAGAGCTCTTGCGCTTCTTCTAATCGAGCTTCGGTGTCCATAACTGTGACGGGTTAGCTAAAGACCATAAGCTGTCCGCGATTCCACCTACGGTCGTGTTCCAGCATTGTCTCTTCCTGCTCCAGATTCGCTAGCCTTTCCAGAATAATCCGTCGCATGCCGTGCAAGTTCGCAATTTTGTTGTCAATGTCACGAATCTCGCTGCTGGCCATGTTCTTACGAACACCTAGCATTTCGAGCTCGTGCATCATTGACGCCTTGTCCTTTTTCAGATTTTGCAGCTCTTGGGGTGTGCCGGGGGTATGTGCCGTCTCGTCCAGCAACTTCCTGCCCCTCGAAACCCGCCTCCGGTGCTTCCTGCCCTCTTCCGTCAATTCGGGGAAGCTAGCTTTGAAGCCCTGGAACAGAGAAAAGGAGTTGTCGCCCTCGGGAATGTTGGCCAGGAGCTCATCGGGAAGGTACGTCAAAGCGCGATGCTGGATCTCCGTCTTGGAGAGCTTTGAGCGCACCAAGTCGGTCGGGGTGGTCTTCGCCATCGAGAACATGCTGCGCTGGACATTTGGGCGGCGCAGCTGTTTGTGGACCTCGGCAAGGGCGCCATGGTAATGGCCATGGCCGTTGCCACTCTGCTCGGAAAGAGGGCCGATCAAATGGCTCGCGGTGGTGGTGACCTTGCGCCCGAATGCTTCTATGCCACGGGTCTGAGGGGGATTATAATCAGCACTGGATCAGGCCACGATACCGGCCAAGTCGATGCCGCCGGGGGGTCACGCGAGTGGCAAGCGTGACTTACAGACAGGACCGACTGGTCGTCTCCGGCATCGTCGTTGAAGCCATACTGGTCGTTATCCTTATCCGAGGCCGCCATGCGTACGTATTCTCCGGGTCAATACGCGCGACAATGGTGGCACAAGGGGGATGAGGTCGAGGTCGGAGGGAGAGGAGAAATGGTGTAGGTTGCAGAGTTGTGGAAACAGCTCCGGGTCGGTGGTGGTTTTCGACAAGGTCAAGTTTTGTTGTCTCGGTCAAGAATCGACTACGTATCCACACACCAGACAAGATCCCGGCAATGACCCGGTTGGGGTCGGTTGTGACCGTCCCAGGCCCAGTTGTGTGTGTCCAGCGTGTGTGCGCCCGCGAATGACGAAGGCGCTAAAACCCGAAGAGCTCCCTGCACGTAGCAGGTGCACCTCTCCCGTCTCTGGTGCGGCGTGCCCCCTCAGCTGGATGGACCTGGGCCAGTTCCAAGGCCAGCCAGCAGGTCACCTCAAGGTCGGGTGGACACTCCGACTTCTGGGCGGGCTTCCGACGTGGCTGCCTCCAATCCGCTAAGCTGCTTTTCCATTAGCGACCACAAGGCTCGAAAACACGCTCAAGACGCTGAAGGTAGCAGCGCCCGCACTTTTGGTCCTTGGAGCGGCGTGGATGGTCCGGGCTTTCTTCCAGCGACCGGACGGGACCTCCTGAGCAGTGAACAGCGAGCTGCTGCTGGAATTGACATGTCGCAGGGGGTCCTGATTGGTGCCCGCCGGAAGCGACCCCTGTGCCTGTGCTGCAGGTCCTTTTTCCCGTCAACGAGATTGGCACAGCCTTGTTCGCTCTGAAGGCAGTGCTGAGATGAGATCTTTTTTTTTTTCTCAGTTGGCACCTTTCCCCTTTTGCGCCGGCGTCATCGGCCTTGGCTCCTCTCCAAGCAAATCTTACCCCAAGATTTTGTGACTCGACGATAACCAGCCCGGATGCGTTTCTCTCACCAGCCAGACCCCCAACCGCCAATTTTGCGCCAGAACAATCCTCACGGCCCGGTCTACAATATCTCTTCTGGTTTCCAGTCAATTGACGACGAGATGGACTCCCTTATCGACTTATCGGACCCCTCCAAGGCGCTGGACCTGTCCCGCATCCGGTACCAGTTGATGTATGTCAACCCAAACTCCCCGACAAACAGTATCTACGGCAACAACTGACAATGTAACCCAGCCGTCTTGAGGACACCATCACCTTCCACCTCATCGAACGAGCCCAATTCGCCCTCAACAAGACTATCTACGTTCCCGGCGCATTGGATATCCCCAACAGCGAGCTGAGCTTCATGGACTGGTACCTGCGCGAGCAGGAGAAGCTGCAGTCCATCATCCGCCGCTACGAATCCCCCGACGAGTACCCCTTCTTCCCGGAGGCCCTCCAGAAGCAGATCCTCAAACCCCTGCACTACCCGCGCATCCTGCATCCCAACGACGTCAACGTCAACGACAAGATCAAGAAGTTCTATGTGGATACCTTCCTCCCCGCACTCTGCCCCGATTTCGGCCGAGAGGACCGCGGCGAGTCCCAGGAGAACTACGGCTCCTCGGCAACCTGCGATATTGCCTGCCTGCAGGCCCTGTCGCGCAGGATACACTTTGGAAAGTTTGTTGCCGAGAGCAAGTTCCAGTCGGACCCGGAAAAGTACACCGCGCTTATCAAGGCCGAGGACCGCGACGGCATCGGCGCTGCCATCACCAACGCCGCCGTCGAGAAGAAGGTCCTTGAGCGCCTGCGCCTCAAGTGCCTCACCTACGGCACCGATCCGTCCATCGGCGCGGGTCCCGAGAACCAGGCCAAGATTGACGCCGACTCCGTGGTCGCCCTGTACAAGGATTTCGTGATACCCCTGACCAAGGAAGTTGAGGTAGAGTACCTGATGCAAAGACTAGAGCCGGTAGAGTAGACTTTTAAAATGAAATGCTCGAAATGATTCATGACTTTTATTTTTATCCCCTCTATTGGCCGGGGTTCATGTACTTCTCTACCGCCTGGACCGCGCCCTCCCACTTGCTCGCCTCGATCAGGATCATGTAACCGTGCGACTTGACGCCCATCTCCTGGAATGCGCGCTTGCTATCCGCGACGGCCTGATCGTCGTTGGTGTAAGAGAACGAGCCGTGTGCCGTCGCGTGCTTCACGAAAACCTCGTCCTCGGGGTGGAAGTGCCACATGGCGGCGTCCGCCTTGGCCTTCTTGCCCTTCCTCTCCGTCTCGGTCAGTGTTGACTCAATCTCCTGGTACGTCTTGGAGAGGATCAGGTAGTGCGTGAACTCGTACGGCTCCTTGTCCTCGACAGCAGCCTCGATCTCATCGACAAGCATGCGGTACATCGGTGGCGCGATCTCGGAAGGCATGTTGATGAGCCTCTCGCCGAGAATCAGGCCGACCTGAGCGCCGCCGTTGATGAGGTTGGGGATAGGGGCCAGGGCCTCATTTGTCTGCGCCTTCTGAATAAGGTACTTGGCCAGATCGGCCATCTCGGGCTTCTGGCTGTGCTCCTTGATGTTGAGCGCCGTGATGAGAGCGTAGGCGTCGTTTTCCTTGCTGTCGACCTTGACGGTTGAGCCGATGGTGGGTTGCGACAGGATCAGATCGGCGAGGCCAGAGATGTTGAAGAGCGTCGCATCGACGTCGAGGAGTTGGCGCAGCAGCGTCTTGGTGCCGTGGAAGTCGACCTCGGGGTCGAAGTTGAACCACTCGAAATCGACGTTGACGACGTCGAAGTCCTGCTTTTGTGAGTTTTATTTCGGGAAGAAACGATGACATCTCTCACCTCATCGTCGGAGGAGTCCTCGTCCATTCTATCGGCGACATCGTCCGCAGGCTTCTCCTCTCTTTCTCTCTTCTTACCCATTTTGAAAATCTGTGTCGAACTACTGAACGTCGGAGTGATACGCTCGGTGAATTTGTGCCGCGGTCTCAGACTTGTCGCAAATGTACTTGGAGCTGATGAGTGTGAGAACGTCACTGGCACCCAGATGGCCAGACCTGGTCGGTGAAGATGAAATTTTTGGTGGGGGTGCCCCTCACTAAGCCGTTTTGGGACGACAGCCACTGTTATCGATAACAATCTAACCAAAGCACGTCTGTCTCTCCAGCAGTCTTGTTCAATGCAATCCCACATCACAACACATGATTTGAACGACTCGAACATGAATCTGGCCAGTCCTGCGGGCTGCCGGTACGAACGCCATACATGGAGATCTAGCCACGAACTACAAACACAATGCGTGACATTATGGAGAAAGATGCGCTCGTACCTCGCGGAACGATCATGGTGACTCCCGCCAACATTTAGAAGCAATGGTCGCTCATTTTTGCTTCAGTCTCATTTTCGGGATTTTCTGTCCAGTTGATATCTCCATCTGAGATCGGCCTCCCAAGAAATCCGGACTTGGCCCTCTGCATCACTTGGCAAAGGCGTTTGGCTCCTAGTGGTCCCTCTCCTGCATGCAAGCTCTGAGTACTCAGCCAATCCGCCCCTGCCAGCAGCTGCCCCGTTGGAAATCTGCGCGGTCGGGCAGATTCGAGATTTGTAGTGTGTAGAGCACATAAACACGATTCTCCTGTTGGGATCTTGTTAAGTTTCGTTTCTCGGAAAGTCAAGATAGAAGCAACCGAAGCACTATTATTCATCTGATTCATACCGCAAGTCATTCAAAATGTCAGAAGAAGAACGAATGCTCGATGTCTACTTGAACGACAACACCAATCTGCCAGACCGGCTCCTTAATCCCATGCCCCCATCCCCACCTGGGCAACGTGCAGAGGTTGCCTTCAAAAGGCAACAAGCTCCATTGTCCAATCTTCCTGAGGTCACCGCCACACCATTTGCTGGCTCCTCTTACAGCCCAATTTCCCAGAAAGCTTCCTTCCAGAGACAAGGCATTGATGGCGCATCAAAGCAGACAGTTTTCTGCAACACACCAGAGCATAAACGACCTCATTCAGTAATCGGCCGACCGGCCCCTGCGCCACTCACTGGCCTGCCACAGTGGAAACGAACATGGAGTGATTTCGGCGGGCGGGCTTCACCAAGCCAACGTAGAAGAAGGCACGTCGGCAAAAAATCAGTCAATTCGAGGCCCATCCAGCCATTGCCCAATAGTCTAGTCCAGGAACACTCTCCCCACGAAAGTATCGTGCCATTCAACCGAGGCCCCCATGCGTCTCATTCTGGAGGGATCATCGATCCACAATCTTCAACACCATCAACGCTCTCAATTGTGACATCGAGTGGCGCCCTCGTCGTCTCTCCCGGGATTGATCCAAGCGTTCTGTCTCTGCCCGTCTCTCACAGAGGTGAAAGCAGCAGGGACTACAGCCAGTACACCAGCAACACAGAGAATCCAGCGAGCAGCCACTGCAGCAACCTAGACAATTAGAAGGATGATATCAAGCGCCAATCTGTCGAACATCACGATCGCCAGAATGAAGAGCATCTTGAAGGTAGCGGTGGACCAAAACGACAATGTGTGGGATCACCAGCCTATAAAGATAGGCAGAGGTTGGCGTGTCCATACATGAAGATGGATCCAGAACGACATCGCAAAACATGTCTGAAGGGAGGATGGGACATTCATCGCCTCAAGTACGACCAATTTCTACTACCTAGCCGTCCACCTCGCTAACAGGACCTACCTAGGGAACATCTTGTCAGGTATCACAAGATCATTGTCTGCGAACGATGCTATGAGCAATTCAAGAACAACGACTTGCGAAAAGCCCACCTCCGTTTGACAGAGGCATGCCAAGTACGGAGCAAGCCAGATCTTGATGGCTTCGACTCATTGAAGGAGAAGAGCATTAGAGCTGTAAAGGACGACAAACGTAAGGACGATGGGGACAAATGGCGTGAGACATTCCTCATTCTCTTTCCTGGGACATCCATTGATGATATGCCGAGTCCGTGTTAGTCCATGGCCATTTTCCGCTTTGTGTCTTTGAAGCTAAGACTTTCAGATATCGACTTGAGCATATATACGCACCCTGCGCATTCGCATGCGACTTTCGTACAATACGAACGATTCCTAGGACAGCATCTCCCCTCGCATATTCGTGGCGAGCTTGTGGATAGGCTGGACGAAATTTTGGGTCCAAGAAAGAAAGGACATCAAAGCCGAGAATTCAGCGACCTCATCAACGCTTTCCGGGATCTACAGGTTTCATTATACCATCACTTCGTCTCGGCAAATCCAACTTCAACGGCACAGGCGGCCAACGCCGAAGCAGCAAATGCAGAAACCAAATCTGATGATGGGTATTGTCCCTCCAATACGTACACAGGGGAACAATTAGATCTTGGATCTCATCACTACGAAGGATCAAGCGACATGGATGGAGATTTGTTCGGCCTGGAACCTATGTTGCCGTCATACTCCGGCCCAAGAGAAGATTCCGACCTTATTAACGCATTCTTTGCAGAGGCTTTCGCATCAGGACAACAAGAATGGGCTCCAGCATCTGATTTTACTTGACGGTTGGACTTCAGAAGCTATATCGTTTGATCCATGATTTTGATTCGTTTCCAAGCTATCTATCCCACTATTGGCGTACATAGACCGTCTAGGGCTAGATCAGTACCAGAATGCAGCGCTCTGCCCTTAGTTTTCAGAGAGTCGATCATAATTATGGCAACAGATGCCTCGCGAGCTTCAGAGCAATATGCAGTGTGAAGGCCTTGGGAATCATTTACCGCGATTTCTTTCGAAAGCCTCGCTTCCTTCCCGTGGCCGAATCCATGAGAGTCGCTGTCTACGCGAGACTTAGGACGTGAATCCTCGTTGCGAAAGGTGCAGTTTCAATTACGACCCAGGAACATTTCCCGAGTTAGCTTGCACATTCCAAGCGCCTGCCAAGAATGGCATGTTGAAAGTACCTTACATATGGTTGATCTGCCGCCACCTGCATACCGGCGGTTCAGGAGGCAGCCAATCCGCATCCCCAGTCTTCTTGTATGCTCCAAATCTGCGCAACTGCGCATTCCCAATTTACGTGGCGCGTCAAGTTCGAAACTCACATATACGTTAAACCGCCAGCAGGCTTGAAGCTTCTGCGGTTCTTCACCTTCGCACTTATCATCCTTCCGTACAATGTACCCCAATAACACGTGTTTTAAGATGACTAGAGAGACCGCGCCTCAACAAGATGAGCTTGCTTTCGACCCTGCGTACGATGGGTGCACTGATTGGGACGCGATCATATGGGGTACCCCGCGATACCGCCCACGCGTCTCACGAGACTCAGGCATCCCGATCTCAAATGATTCCACTGCGCGTAAACGCCGTGTCGCAAACCAGTCTTCAAAGGTTGTAAACCCTGAACGGCGGAACCTTTTTACCGCGAAGAGCGTGGGAAATGGTAGCACGTACAAGCCTTGCCAGCTTACTTCCCTCGAATCCAACGTAAGGGGCAGGTCTCTGCACAGAGTTCCCAGCTAATCTCGCAGCGCCTCCAAAGGGTGTTGGATAAGGTATTCGGGCCACGCAGTAACAAGAGCAAGCCAGTGGATGCCAACGACGAAAAGAAGCTCATGCAACATATAGCGGTCATGGAGCGTCTCGGAGCACGGTTCGATGTTGAGTGCAACATGGAGAGGTCACCGAATCAGGCGCATAAGAAAAGCAGCGGAGGCCTTTTTGAAGCACATAATCCTCCCACGCATTCACCCACACAGGATCAGCCCTCAGACTCCTGTCATCGTTGGACAGAGTCCGGAACTCAACACGCGGATCTTAGCCTCCATTATCAGAGGGTTATTGAGTATCACGACCAAAGAATATTGGAGGGCCACGGCGATAATACACCTGCTAAGCATCAAGTTGTTTTGCCGGGCGAGGCGCCAGCGATAGGCGATCATGATCATTCGGCTGGGACCCCATCGCCTCCTAGCACAACTATACCCCGACATTCTCTTTCGGAAATCAATGCAGCTCGCATCGCTAGTGATGAAGAGATGGACACTGCGTCAGAATGCGTCACGTCTTCGCAAAGCATACTGGAATCCAGTTGTTCTTCCTCGTCGTTCTCATCTCACGAGAGTGACAGGCTCAGTGCAAGCGCTTGGAAGACGATTTTGCTTGACCGTCTCATGGAGTACTTCTATTCCGTCATCTCTCCCAGCTTGGCATCCGAGGCAACGATACAGGCACAAGCTGGACAACGTGAAAGTACTCGAAAGGGAGCCGTAGCCGGAAGGCTCATGAGTGGATCCTCCGCCACTCAGGGAGGCCACTCAAAGGAGAACTCGAAGAGGCGGTCCGAGGACCACGGAGCCGATCGCTCAGGTGATGGGGATGAACAAAAGAGGCCGCGTTTGACCTCTTCGTCTACGGAAGTTTCACGCCTCGCGTGTCCCTACTTTAAGAAGACCCCTCAACGGTATTGCACTTCAAAGTGGCGCTCATGTCCGGGGCCTGGCTGGGAGACAGTTCACAGGGTCAAGTATGTGTCTTTCCCACTGTGTCATGAAGCCTAAATGTTCTAACAGAAGGCCAGAGAGCATCTCTACAGGTGCCACATGCTACCGATCATATGCCCACGCTGTCAGATAACGTTTGAAACGGACGAGGAGCGTAATGAACACCTACAAATGGACGATATATGTCCAAAGAAAAGCAAGCCTGACTTGTACGGCATTGATTCGAAGCAGGAAAAGCTTCTGCGCAGCCGCAAGAAGGGGGGTAAGAATATGAGCGAGGCAGATAAGTGGAGAGACGTTTATCTCATCCTGTTCCCCAATATCGGTCCAGAAGACATACCCAGTCCATGTATGAGCCTTAACCAAGACGCACGACAGATCGCCTCGACTGACTTTGACAGATCTGGACTTTGGCGGCAATGCCGATGCCGGGGAGGCAGAGTCGGCCTTTGCGCGGTACGAGCGGTTCCTAAGACGAGAACTCCCAAGAAAAGTTCGACAAGAGCTCGAAACGCGTATCGAACAGGCCCTTGAACCAATGGAAGAGACTCTTAAGAGTCAGATCGTCGACATCGTACGAGACGCGCAACTTTCACTCTTCCAGAGCTTTGTGTCTTCAAATCCAGATTCGGCAGAGCCCTACAAAGGCGACTCAATGGCAGAGTGCGGGTCGATGGCAAGCAATCGTGCAGCATTCGATGGCCAGATAGAGGCACTCAGGCCGTTGCCCTACATGGAAGGCGGCTTCAACGGTATTTGCCTTCAGTTACCGCCCGACCCAGCCAACTATGCCTTTCTCAGCCTCGAGGAGGCTTCAACCTTCGGGCAACAACCATCAGCGGCTTCTTTGCAGCCACTCGGATACGACGACCTGGACTCGGGATATTTCTCAATTACACCGTCTACGTCCCTATTTGACGCTGACAGCACTAATGGGCTACCAAAAGGTAACCTCTAAATAATGTAGCTAATTGTCGAGTTGCGTCACGAGGTGTACTCGGGATCTCGCAACTCGTTTGATATTATAGACAGTTGTCTCGACTGTGATTTTGCCTTGTGGCTCGTTTTCTTCGTTGAATGGCTGTGTTCATGAGTCCTTGACCATCTTCTCCTCTGCCTTCTCCTGAGGAACCTCCCCACCGGCCTCTTCGAGAACACTCGTGCTCTTCGTGACCGTCAACACAGTCGGCAACGCAAGAATCAGAGATCCAATGCTCAGACCCCAGTTCATCGCAAGCTGCGTCATGGCACTCGCATGCTGAGCGTTAATCCTCCACGCCATCGCACCTCCAGCCGCTTGGAACGCCTTGTAAGCGCCAACAAGAACAGCGGCCCGGCCGGGGGAGTTGGATTGTGTTCCCATAAGCCAGTAGCAGTAGGATTGCCACAAAGAATCGTAAGCGCCGTAGAAGATGTACAGGAAGATCGGTCCTGTAGAAAGGGAGCCCTGCGTGTAGTCGATATCCTGGATAAGGCCTTGAGCGTGACGAGCATCCTGCCACTTCTGGAAAGCGTATCCGCCACCCCAGATCGCCATGCCAGTGACGAACAACATAACCCAGCCCAGTCTAGCACGCCCAGGGCGCTCCAGCACAGGCAGATCGAGAAGAACGCCAATGACAAGGCCGCCGACCATCTGCGCGAACCAATACAAGGCTCCGTTCAGCGATCTCGTCCTAATATTGAACGTCATACCGTTCACATCGTTCTGCTGGTACGAGTAGAACACATTGGCGCAGAAGAACAGCGGCAGCATGCACAGCACCCTCCAATTACACAGAGTCGCGACAGACATCTCCAACATGCCCTTCAGGCTCTGCTTCTCCGTCTCGGTGGCGGCGTGCAGCTGCGCCAAGCGGATGCGCTTCGGCGAGCAGATGAAGAGCCCGAGGACCCAGCCGACAAGCATGATGGTCATCAGCGCAATGTACGTGGCGTCGTTGACGGTGCCGGTCGTGGAGTGGAAGTTGAGGCCGAAGGCGGCGAGCGAGCCGACGCCGCCGCCGAGGTTGAAGATGATCCAGAAGACGGCGATGGCGCGGCCTTTTTGGGATTCGTGGACGTAGGTCGTCATGATGGCGCCCTGGACGATCCAGATGAAGGAGGAGCCGATGCCAAGGACCGCGCCGGCGGCGATGACGAAGGCGCCGTTTGCGTTGTCTGGGATGGTCAGCGAGTGCTAGGGGGTTCAGGAAGCAGTTGGCTTACGGTTGAAGCTGAGGAGACTTCCGCTGTACAAAGCGTAGGTCCAGCCACCCATCAGGAAGCAGATCTTGGGACCGACGAAGGAGAAGATGGGGCCGACGATGAAGAGGGCGGCTACTGCGGTGGTTGAGAGGAGGGCGACGTTGGCGTTGGCTGCGACGGTTGAGTCGACTTGGCCGGAGCCTCCCAGGCCTGAGAGCGCATTGAACATCTACATAATCAGCATATACTCCTCTCCATATCTATTGTAAGGACTCACGCCTGGCATGCAGAAGCAGATGAAGCTAATGAGAAGGATCCTGTAGCACAAGTTAGGGCTGGTCAAGGATGACTGGTTTGCTACCAACTCACTGTGTCCATGGATGGGAGTACAGTCTCATCAGGGCTGGTGATTCCTTGTTGTCGACATCCTCATTGCTCTCGACTTCTTGTGGCGTCGCCACGGAAACTTGGTCTTCGCCGCTCATGTTGCTGACTCTCCTTGACTGAAATCGACTGATCGAGTCTCTGCCCAGGAACGCAATCGCCGGCGCGTGACAGAAGGTAGATAAATCCTCAGAAAATCACAACGAAACTCCAACACTCATGTTCAAACAGGAACCTCAAGATAGATAGGCAGATGACACGAAACAGCAACGTTGAAGTCGGAATTGACGTTCCACGGTCCACCCCTATCTCTCTCGACAACAAGAGTTTCCCTCGGGAGAACACGCGACCACCACCACTAAACACCCGGCCCCCTTTTTTTCTCACACCATTCAGCACGGTCACAGCGGGGAAAATCTTTCTCAGCAGCCAGCAGAGATAAGCTGCGGGTGCGTTCGTGTTTTTCTCCGCACAATCCGATCTTCAACCAGGGATCTGTGCGGGTGAGCTGAGGTCCCAATTCGTCTTCGTGATTCGCCGAGCACCCAGCCATTGATCCCGGGAAACTGGGTCTACCCCGTCGAGCGGTGCCACCCGCTGCAAGGGACGAGCGCGGTTTCCGGTGGGAATGGGCGCAAGAAAAAAGTGCCAAAGGAGGGAGGGTCCCTGAAGTTGAGGCTCCGCACGGTGCCCGGTGTTGCATGCCGCTTTCCTCACCGATGGAACGTGACATTGAGGCTTGTTGGTGGTGGTGGTGGTAACAACATGACGTCCGTCGTCCAGTGTGCCGGCGACGACTTCAAATGTGAGGTTGCTCTCGTTTGAGAGTTGTTGACTCCGCCATTTATTGCCTTGCTTGAGTTGACAAGATGATTAGAGTACCTTAGTCTTCGACACTTTGCAACATGAGACGGTCCCGTCGGTGGCGTTACCGGATCATTGATTGAGGCGTTCCGACTTTGACCTCACGAAGCAAGATGGGAGCATACTGTTATTACAATGCCACCGCGGAAGACTCATGAAATATATTCAATTGGAAGCATGTCACTGACTTATGCAACTGCCAGTTTGCAAGACGAAAAAAAACAGGCTCATTACTATGTACATCAGCGCTGGGCGCTCTTGCCTTCCGGGTTACTTACACAAAAGTGGGGCCCAGCAGCAACTCTCACATCAACCACAAAACATATCACGATACCTCACGACGCAGGCCTCATTTTTTTCGACAGAGCCGCCACGCAATGAAAACATATTACAAAAATCGAAAAAAGAACAAAAAAACTATTCAACGCTCATTGTGTTACTTGGTAACACAACCCGCGCCACCCGAGTTTGCCGACCACAGGATAATGAGGACTCGAACGGTGGTACTTGTGATCCTCATACGCGGATAAGGGGAATGGGGAAGTGTTCCGCTTTGACCAACTGAGCCAAGTGGCTCGCATCAATGCTGAACCTGTGGTGATGGAGAAGCTGTCCTTTTTCGAATAAGTAGCTCTGGGCTCTCACTTGGGAGGTCTGGGGCCGTGATGGGTGAAGAGAATCGTCAAGGTTGGTGGTGGTCTTAGGGAAGACAACAAAGGTGAATCCGAGTTGGGATGAAAGGTCCTCACCGAGGCGTGGAAGGTGCGGTTCGCGATGGGTGGGTCCAGGCATCAGTTTTCTCAGGTTGATTTTTCCATTGGGAAAGTGCGGGCCTTCCGGGTCGGTTGTCTGCGGTCTCCAGGAGATAAGAGATGTCGAGAACGGGAAATCCAATGTCTGATGGTCGGAGAAGAGGAAGAGGATCGTTGCGATTTCGCGACGACTTCGGGGGAACGTGCCGCGTATTAAGGAGACATTTTATTTGAAAGACTATGTTATGGGAACGTTACCTTGGCCCCGAATGATAGTGCGAGTGGACCCATACTCAGGTCGATCGGGTTAAACCCTACAGCCATGACTCTGCTACCCCGTGGGGACAACAACGTCGCACTTAGAGCACTCCACTGCCGATACTTCCAAACCAAGCACTTGGTAAGGTATCATGAACGAGATCGTGTCAAAAGAGACGTAGCCAACAGAGAAAAAGAAACATTACCCCAGACTTCGGCCGCGTTCCAGAAAGACACGGCGCGGATGACCGGCAGGAACACTCACTCCCGTCCCCTCGGAGCCGACAATGACAGCCGACCACGAGCCGTATCCGGATGTTCACGGGTGCCAAAACGGTTACATGTTGTTTGAATGACATCGGAATGGCACTGTCACATCTCAATACGGTCTGCAGAAAATGGCACTTCCAAGCGAGCAGACTCCTCACATATCACCACTCAATAGATCATCGCCGCTACACCTGCATCGCCCGTTATCAGATCATCCAACCTGCACCAACGGCCGATCTCCTTACACTCACGCCCCGCTCTTCAAAACCGCAAAGACCAAAAAAGGTGAGTTCTGACTTCATTCCGCCCCGGATGCATGCCGTCCGACACGCGGCTCGCCCATGCCACATTCCTCGCTCGCTACCAGACGGCGAGACAGCCCATACCTCGCACCTCGCGTCCAACGGCTTTCCGCACGTGGGATGTCCGCTGCGGGAAGAGAAATGACAACATTGGGCCCTCAAGGAGGGTGTGACAATCACCTTGAATTTTGCGACGCGCATCCCTGAAACCGTCGAGGCCAGCTTCATCAACCTATTCTTAGATGCCATTTCACCATTGCGGCCGCTGAGGTCAATATGTTTCCGCCGCTTCATGTGCGCCTGGCGGCCCGGCGGCTCTCGAGCCGGAGCCGCTCTCTGTTCTGCTGCTCCAACATCCCGATTGGTGGGCAAATTCGACAACATCCCTTCGGCAAGGCTTCCCATTCGTCGATAAGCAAGATCCTGTCAAGTATCCTATCTTCCCGTCAAGATCGTCGGGAGAGTGATGTGCGGACGGCTGTAAACGAATCGATACGGCGTGGTTTACTTTTCCGAAATCGCTATCCGTGGCAGACGGAAGGCAGCCCTGGACCGAGATACAGTGGGAAGCATTGTCCAGAGACCAGCTTCGCGGAATGGAAGTCTCGAACATTTCCAAGGACAATGAACACACTGGCCGTTGACGAATAATGCGGAAGAGTCTCAGCCGAACAAAGAGGGTCGTTACAAGATTGACGTTTCAACTACGAAACATATCGATGAGACGAGAACAATGTCGCTAATACCGCCCAGAAACATCTTGAACGAGAACAAAATAAAGACAGGAAGCCATCCATAAATAGGCACCGTCTTGTAATGCTGAAGAAACAGAATTGTAGGTATACAACCCTCTCAATCACGCACAAGGCAAAAAAAGGCCGCCCGGTAAGTATTCCACACTGCAAACGGACACACAATGTGCGAGGGAACAGCAACCACAATGTCCTGCGGTCACACCCTCCGCTCTCGCCTCCGGGACTGCGGCAAGGGGGCCGACTGCAAAGGCGAGCTCTGGAAGCCCGCCTTCATCGACGACAGCTGCGCCGCGTGCCATCGGCCAATGCACCTCCGCGACAACCGCGCCCTGCACGAGGCTGAACATGCCATCCTGATGGCTGACTATCGCCAGGCGAAGAACGATGGTAACGGCGAGGAAATGCTGCGTTTGCACCGCGCCATGATGGCACACACCCGTCTATCGCGGCTCCGGAACTTTTCTGTAAGCTTGACGCGCGAAGAGCCGCTTGGCGATGTCAAGTGGCCCAAACCAGAGGGAGAAACCGGCAATATGCACACAATGATGGTGCTGGCGGCTTTGAATCAAGTAGCAGAAGCTGAATGAATTGCGGACTGGGTATAGATACAAAAGTCACAAAACCGCCGAATGAAGAATCAGAAACGCCGTGCTCCCTTTTGATGCCATGTCTTGACGCTCCGTACTCACAGTATCCCCGTTACCAAGGCCCGGTGAACTGGTTGTTGAACATCCCTAGTCGTACGTCACTTGGCCCCATAAACTGCGCCATCTCCCACGCCGATGGCATGTATGGACCCTGGGCCATGGCGTCCTGCTTTGACTGGTTCGAGCTGACCTGCGCCTGCGCGTCCTTCTTCGCCTGGTTGAACTCCTTGACGCGTGCCGTGCCCAGCTTGCCGGCCCTCCTCTTGTCGGTGTTGCACCGCAGTAGCGGGACCTGGATGACCGCTCCGAAGATATCTCTGACTTTTTGCTCTGGCTGGTTGTGCCGTTTCGCCACCTCTTCGAAGGGGAATACGTTGAGACAGGTGTCGGCGATGTCGACGATGATGTGTTTGGTGGTAAGCTGCGGTGGGTCAGTCGCTTTCGGGGCGGCGGGTTTGGCTGGTTTTGCGGAACTGGGTGTTTGGAGGTAAGGATTCCTCTGGCTGGAAGAGTAGGTCGGAGCTACCGGCTGCGTTGACGTCGGTGCCATGGGAAGCATGTGCCCGGCTGACTGCTGGGCTGGCATGCCATGAGGATATTGCTGTTGCGGGAGAGCGAAAGCGCTGTTCGGGCCCGCCATCATTGATTGTTGCAGCAACGGGCCGTACATGGCGCCAGCCATCGGGTTGGCGTAGGGGTTGATGCCGAGCATGTGTGGCCAGTGTTGCTGGATTGTGGAAGATGACATGGAAGTTTGCGCTGCTCCTGGGACATTGGCGGTCGAAGGCATCGCGGCTGCGGCAGTCAGGTTTGCTGCCTGGGCTGCCTGGCTCGCTGCTTGTTGCCGTAACCTCGCCTCCAAACATTGCCGACAAGGTCCTTTGGCTCCTGGCGCAGGACGATCGCCGCAGGAGCCAGCTTGAGTCGTGCCATGGGCGGAAGCATGCGCTGGGGTATGGGCTGGAATTTGGGCAAGAGATGCCACTGGACTAGGGTGAGGAGTGTGATGGTGAGCGTGGGTGTGGATATGAGGCTGCACTTGTGGTGTTGCGGTCGTGTTTGGTGTCTTTGCTGGGCTTTGGCCTCTCTGGAAATCCAACATGGGAACAGTTGATACTGATTTGAGGTCAGCTTGGGCACAAGGTTGGTTATGAGTTGTCGTCACGGTTCCCGTCGTGACCTGCTGCTGTCCATTCGTGGCATCTGACATTGAAGCAGCATCGGGCTCAGGGATGAAGTCAACAGCGCCAGCCAGAATTGAATCGACGGTGCGTGTGTCCTTTGCAGTCTCAGTTGGCATTTGCATTTCCGAGTTTGGTTGGGTCGGCGTACCTTCCGCTCTCACTGTTGGCGGTTGAGAGCCCATACGGGCTGGGCTGTTAGTCGGGTGAGCCGATCCGGGAAAGCCAGCACTGTTCACCACCGCTCCACCACCACCACTCAGCCCATTCGTGGGCCCAGGCGCCGGAACGTGATGCTCGTCGAGCCGGAGCATAGACGGTTGAACATGCTCCGGTAGCGTCTTGGGTGATACCGGCGGAGAGCACTGTGGACCAGATGACGGCGCGGTCCAGAACGACTCAAGATACTGTGATCTCTCCGGAATCGGGACCGAGCAGCCTCGCGTCGGGTCTATGTCCATCGCGTGTGATGTTGACGACGGATCAACCATGCCGGTGCTGCCTCGTCGCTCCGGTTGTGACGGTACCGCAGTGACTGCTGCATGCTTGGGAGGCTCGGGTGGCTGGTGGTTGGGGGCGGGAACCGGTTGATTATTCGCGGGGGGCGGTGAGTGTGTTATGGTTGGTATGGTTGGAGGTGGCATGATGGGTCGATGGGTGTCAAGCCTCCTCTTCTTAACCGGATTAGAAGACACAAACTGGACATCATCGTCTTCCCTCTTGGCTGGCACGACTGGCCGAGTAGCAGGGGCGGGCGGTGGTGGCGGTGGCGGCGGAAAGACTTGAGGAAACATTGGAGGAAACATCACGCCTTGATGGTGGTAGTATGTGCCGTCCATCCTGAAGAGAAATGAGAGAATTGGTGTCTTCAGAATGCGGGTGCGGGAACGGATGCAACATTGATGAGACGGAGGGATGCGGGTAGTTTAGTTGATAAGAATGGCCAAGCATCCATATTTGAACCCTGTCCCGAACAGCTACAGCTCTTGCAGAGTGTGCTGAGTACGCATGTTGGAATGACGGGACCCAGCACGGTTAGCATTAATTAGCAGGCCATGAACAGCAAAGAGAGAAGCCAAGAGAAGAGTGCTGGCATGTTGCACGGTTTGTCTTTCAACTCTTGTCTTTGGCGGACAGCCGGACGCTAGCCCGGTAATAAAAGGGAGTATTCACACCAGCTCTGCGTACTGTGACAAGCACCTTGAATCGATGCCACTTTTTTTTTTTTGGTGGCCCTCAGCATGCAGATTGCCACCTGGGCGGTGGGTAGGGAAGCAGCATCAGGTGGGTGAATGGGCCCCTAGCTGTGCAGAAATACTTTGCCAGCTCGCCTCAGATAAAAGGTGCCTTTTGGGCTGTTGTTGTTACCAGCGCCGCTGCTGCTCTCTGATTGTCTGTAAAACTGCAAATGTCGATGCTGAGAGCAATGAAAGTGGTGAATGCATCCTTGTGCAGCACCAGACACACCCCCCATGTCGTTTTGGCTAACCGAAGACCCCGAGTTTGAAGGGGCTGACTGTGCACATTAAGGGCCACTGGAGCTGGAAGGGGGAAAGCAATGGAACATCGAGATGAATCCACTTGGTTCAGTTGAGAGAGTTATTCAGGGAAGATGATGGCTGCAGACGGACGTGCGACCGAGAGTCGATAACGTTGCCCAACACTGTCTATGTCCTGAGTGATGTGAGGAATGCAACATCCCTCCAGAGGCACAGCATTGAGCAATGAATGGAGCACTGGGTGTGAGGTTGGAAACATGAGACCCACAATAGCTTTCAGAGCTGACATGATTGGCCAGAATGCGCAGCCAATGACTGCTAAGGTGGCTTGACCGTTTGCCTCAGCCTCATGGTCAGCCTCAACTGTCTTTCAAGGTTGGGGCCGGTAGCTCCTGCCTACCTTGACTCCCCACATCGCGGGGCACCTTCCATTGACACCCGTGGACGCAGCTACCTGCAACCTTTCGAACTCAAACAGCGATTCCGGCAACCGAATCTTTACATCACCTCTCGAGAACCATCGACGACACCTACCGCCGCATTTACAGACTTCGCATGGTCGCGACACCACAATAGCAACACAACATCACGGCGACGGGCAGATCCCCGCCCAGCATGGCCTCTTCCACCGAGAACCCGCTCATGTCGAGCCAGAAGTCCTCGGAGCTTCAGGCAGTCCTCCACCCCCTCGTTCTCCTCACGATATCCGACTATATCACACGCCACACGCTGCGCTCCCAAGAAGGCCCCATCGTCGGTGCCCTCCTGGGTCAACAGAACGGCCGCGAGGTCACGATCGAGCATGCCTTCGAATGTCACCTTAAGCAAGTGCCAGAGGTCGACGGCGGCTACCTGCTAGATGCCGACCGCTTCGGCCGGAGATTAGAGCAGAGTACGTTTGGTTTGATATTCTGAGATTGCCACTGCTGACTCCCTCCAAGTGAAGCTTGTCCACAAAGACCGCGGCCTCGACCTTGTTGGCTGGTACACCCTCCTCCCCTCCACCGGCCCGAACCCGACCATCCTCCCCATTCACAACCAAGTGCTCGCCGATTTCAACGAGTCCGCCCTTATTCTTGGCTTCCACCCACAGGAGGCTCTCTCTACCACAGTTGGCGGCAAGCTGCCTATGACGATTCTGGAGTCAAACTACGAGGTCGACGACGCCTCGAAGGCTGCCAACGATGGCGAGGACAAGAAGATGGAGGACGGCGACTCCAACAAGCTCAAGCTCCGCTTCCGCGAGCTTCCATACACTGTCGAGACGGGCGAGGCCGAGATGATCTCCATGGACCACGTCGCCCGTGGCGCCGGCAACGCCACCGCCATCGAGGCCCCCAAGGAATCCAAGCCCAAGGTCCAGCTCGTCGAATCAGGAGGCAAGCGTCGTGTCGTAGTGCCCGAGAGCGCTGACCAGGACATTGATGGTGCGCTTTCTCCTGAGGAGGAAGAGATGATTGCCTCCCTCACGGCGAAGGCCAACGCTGTCAAGATGCTTCAGGGCCGTATCCGCCTTATCACATCTTACCTCGAGCGCCTACCCTCCGAATACCTTCCGGGCGTGGAGCAAAAACAGCCAGCAGGTGAACACACGACGCCCTCACACACCATCCTGCGCCAGATCCAAGCTCTTGTCAACCGCCTGGAGCTCGTCGTCCCATCCGACGTTGAGAACTTTGAGAAGGAGGTTCTCTGCGAGGAGAACGACGTCGCCATCGTCTCGCGCCTCAACGACCTTATGCAGAGCATCAGCGGCATGCGTGATCTTGGCAAAAAGTTTGGCGTTCTGGAGGTAGCCAAGAATAGGGATCGCAGGGCTGCTGATTTCACCACAGCTTACTCCGTAGGCTCATCCGGGTACAATGTTTCTGGTGTGGGCGACGTCTTCATGTAGGCCGGGAGGAAGTCGCAGGAAAAAGAAGCGGATGGACAGAAGCTTGCTCCGGCGGGACAGAAGGGTTAATTCATTGAGAGGCGTTCCGGGGGTAATGTAGACATGATGATACGCGCAGGGGTCCATACCAAGCCCCGACGAATAAACACCATACTTCTCATGTTTTTGCTTCCCTATTGACTTTTTTTTTTCGAGGGACTGTTTCGCTCTGACATTTCTCTATCTCATTGCATGACATACATTTGTCGGGTTCAAGTTGTGTTGGTGTGTAATGCTTCAAATAAACTGCATTTTTACTATACTCATTTACCCAGGATTATTTTCCATTTTGTGTCCCATCCAGCCTGAACCACTTGAGAAATCTATGACCAACGCTTATTTCCACTCCACTCGCTCCTCCACCTCGAATCCGCAATCTGGCCCTGGCCGAAAGACGTCGTTTTGAAAAGAAAAAAGTAAGCAGAAATGTCTATCTTGGTATCAATCATTCATATTCATGGCCGTAAACTTGAAGCAAAGTCTGCAGCTTCAGCTGAGGAATAATACTCCTCAAAGCAGCAGCTTCATCTTTCTCTTGATGTACCTCTTCAGGCCTCGATGACAACCTTCAAGACGAGGTTGCCTTCGTCATCGCACGTCCTACTGGCAAGTTCAAACGCCTTGGAGGCATTCTCAAGGCCCTTGAACCTGTGCGTGACCATGTCGTCGAGACGGGGAAGGCCGCCGTTGCCCTTGGCGCAAAGCAGTCGGACGCCGGTGGGATAGGTGTTGGCGTAGCGGAAGATTCCAAGGATGTCGATTTCCCTCAAGTGCGCGACGGACAGAGGGAGAGTTTGCACCGGAGTGCCCATGCCCACCATGACGACCTTGCCGCCGGGTCTCGTGGCATAGAGACTGGTGTGCATGCAGACCTCCTTGCCGGTGCACTCAAAAGTGACGTCGACGCCGTCGTCCTCTGCGTCCATCTCCAGTTCCTCGGGCACCTTGGTGAGAGCGAGGATATCGGCGGCCAAGGCCTTGGCGCCGTCGAATTTGCCCTGGACACTTTGAACTGAGAAGATGCTGGCGGGTGTCATAACGCCGGGGTCTGCGGGGGTCGAGGTTCCGGAGTTATTGTTGTAAGAAGAGCCGGGTGTCGGGACGACGTAGCCATGGGTAGCAAAGCCCTTGGAAATGGCGTAGTTGACGCGGCCGGCATCAACATCGGTAATGGTGACTTGGGCACAGCCAGCTTGACGGGCCATGGCTGCGGTCAAGAGACCGACTGTGCCGGCCCCGATGACGAGAGCTGTTGATCCAGGCTCAGGCGTGGCTCTGTTGACGGCGTGGATGGCGACGGAAAGGGGCTCGAGGAGAGCGGCCGCCTCGTAGGACACGTGGTCGGGGATCTTGTGGCACCAAGCCGCGGGGTGGTTGATTCTCTCTTGCAACGTGCCTTGGTAGTGAGGAACACTCTTGGCGCTGGACCTGAACTTCATCTTCTTGCAGAGGTTGTATCGACCCTTGCGGCAGATGGTGCACTGTCCACAAGGGACGCCAACTTCGAGAGCAACACGATCGCCGAGCCTGAAGCCGGTGACGAGGGGCCCGATAGCGACGACCTCGCCAGAGGACTCGTGGCCGAGAGAGAGCGGGTGGCAGGCGCAGAGGTCTCCATTGGCGAACTTCTTGTAGTAGCTGACGTCGGAGCCGCAGATGCCGGTTCTCTTGACAGAGATCTGCAGCTCGCCGGCGCCCGGCTCTTCAATGGTTCTCTTCTCCTAGACATGTCGTTAGATTTAACGTCTCAAGGCGGGGCGAGAGAGGACGACAGGCGTAGGGATGCGACGTGATCAACGTGGGGTCATGTGTAACATGCCCGCGTTCTCCACGTCACAATACCGAGAGAAGGAGTGAACATACCAATCGCAGATCTCGCGGACCATGCAAGACAGACGCAGTGACGGAGGAAGATTTGGACTTGTAGACGGGTAGTTGCATTGGTGCCGCCTCGCCTGTTGCGACTGGAGCCATGTTGAAGTTAGATGACGCTTGCGGCGTGGGGTGAAGCGTGGGATGTTGGTCTGTTGATGGGTTAGGGTGGTGAAGGGGCTTGGCCCAACTGCCTATTAGGGAGGGCTAGTACAGTGGGATTGGCCCAGGTACCGACTGAGGGGCGCCGTCAATGGAGATGCTGAGGATAGCGAGGCACGGCCCTGGGATTCTAGAGGGGACCGGCGTGGGATGTCTCAAGGACTGATAGGTTGACTTTTTGGGGGTCTCCGTGGCTGGGGGTAGCAGGACTAGGAAGCCGTGGAGGATGTGGCAGGATCTGCTCGTGGGATGGGAAATGTGAGAACCAAATTAAAGAGACGAGACCATGTGGCAACGAAGGGGGGGTTGGGTTAGATCTTTATCACTTTATAAAACAAAGTGATAGCGGGAAGAAGGGTGCGAGTTTACGATAGAGAGCAGGAAAACTTTGGCCCGTAACCGCCCTCCCTTAAGTAGCTTTGCTGGTGAGCGCGGCTCCAGACGTCTTTGATGGTGAATAATGCTCATGGTGGTGTCAATCAGTGATTAGCAAGTTGTCAGGGGTTTCTGGGTAAAGGAGGAGACGGAAGAGACCTTGAGCCTTGGGCAGATCGAAACGGGGTCTTGACGAGCAGCGCAGCCAAGTCCACCCAACCAAACACCGCCCAGTTATCAGAGCCAAGCTAAGAGCTTCTTCGTACATGTAATTTCGGGAAATCATATGCAAGAGACAGCTGGCTACGGGCCCGCCTCAGCCCGTGCCAGGACAGCCCTTGGCTGGTATCGGCCTGGGATGCAACGAGAAGAGATGAAGGGGACGACAACGTGTGAGAAGCACACAGTAGTGTGGACGGTACATGAGGCGAGTCGGCAGGGGACGGGAGGCGGGACGGCGTGAAGGTGGCCGCATTTGGGCAGCATTGTTAAAGCTGGGCAAGCAAGCAGGCGTGAGGGCATGGTTGGAGGTGATGGACTGATGGACATGCTTGAAGAGGAGGTCGGACGGAAGTAACTTTCTCGTCTCTTGCGGTGAATGGGGACGTCCCGCTGAACCATTCCGAAATTCTCCAGATATGGCATGGATGGACCGCCTGCGAAGCAGACTAGCGGCTGTTGATACCTAGGATGGTCTGGATGGCATCAGTGCGGTGACAGTTGTCGGCATGCATGGCATCCAACAACTCTGCGAGCCACATGCACGATACCCTGTTTGAAGCTTTCGCAGCCCGCGATGACGAGCTACGTCTCCCTTGGGGTCGCTAGTCGATGTATTGGATGAAGGCCCAAGTAGCAAATTGCAGAAAAGTTCGTTTGCCATTGTCTCGAGGCGTGTTCAAGAAGCAAAGGCCGCATGCATGTGCTAGGGCTTGAGGGAGAGGTGGGCAGCTAAGGTATGGTCGGTGAGGTACCCGGGAGGGAGGGCCCGAAAGAATATGGAAGAGCCGGGATCATGAGGTGGTGGGAGGGGTAGCAAGGAGGGGAGTCACTGTAACGGAAGTGCGTGGTTCAAGAGGGAGAGAAAATGGCGAAGGTGTGAACAGGGTAGGTAGAAGCCGCAGGCGACCTATGATCTGCCAAGGGGTCTGGACATGACGGGACAATCGTGGGTGAAATGCGAGAGATGATGGCAAGCTGTTGCGGCGGATGTGCTGGAGCAGCAGATGAAAGAAGTTGAGAAGACGGTGAAGATGGCGAAGGTCGGCATCCAATGGACGAGGTGGCCCGGTTCCTAATGGCGGAAGAGAGACAGGCCTGTCCATGTTGTAGGTTCACGGGGAAATAAGGGCCGTATGCGCTGGACGGAAGAGCTGTGAAACAGCGCCGTTGCCGACCTTGGTTGCCACAAATACGCGGTATCGACAGAGAGGATGCCGTTGCCCTCTACGGATAGCCTCCGTTGGCCATCGTCATGGATCAGGGACCGGGTATTCGAACTAAGCCGCCGGATGATGCAGGTTGTATGCGCTCTGATGGAGTTTCTCAGTCTGAGCGAGGCACCGTTGGATGGCGTAGAAGAGGGGAGGCATGAAGTTTGAACTCTCCCAGCAACTTATTGAGCCATCCGCCTGCCGGTCTTCTGTCATTTCGTACTGTTGAAGAAACAACGTTCTTACCCGTACCTGCCTTGCAACATTGAAGGTTTGCAACGATGATGGATGCTTTCCAGGTCGTTGAATTACATAAGCAATATCGAAGAGGGTGTTCATCCCGTGCAGGGAAGGAAACCCCTGCTAATCCTGGCCTGGTCAACTTTCTTTTTCCCCAATCCTCGGTTCCAACGTCTGGCTTCAACGGCAGCAGAGCAACAATTCTTCAATGCCTTAGGGACCCGATTCTATCAAACACGAAGAGTACATTATCACGACGAGCCCCAGGACCGCATCGCCCAGATTCTCGCTCGATGCGCATACGGGCTGTCTCCTCTGATAGGGACAATCATCGAGCGCATCCTTTTTTTGCCGCCGGCTTCGCCTCTTTCTTGCGTGCCCTCTCAACCGCCAACCGGCGTTCTAGAATTGGGGATCCCGCCCTTGCACCATCACGCATACCGTCGTCACCTACTGCGTCTCGAAGGAAGTGGTACAGCATGGTTAGGCATTCTGCCCCGTATCAACCACTTGCAGCGCACAATGTCCCTACCTTACCTTCCGCGGAACGATTGCATGCTTCCAGTACTTCAATGACATTCGCCCGTCTCTCCCAGGCTGCCACCCTTGTTATCAATATCGAACGATGTTCCCACTTAGTCGATCAGTCACAGAAGCACAACTGCGAGATCTTCGCTGCACCCACCAATATGCGAAGCCCTCCAGCTACGCTGTCCAACCCTGGCTGAAAGCTAGCTTTCGAGGTTTTCAATTGCATACACTTCGGGCCTATCTGTTTTCAAGGACGTTTTACTTGGCTTATTCCCATTTCATGCCTCCGAGGTGCCCAGAACTGCAGGCAGTACCCCACTGTGACGACGACGCAAGGTCCCTAGCCGTTGCAGCTTGCCCCTCCTGACCCTCGCAGCAGTGGGTTCGGATCCTGGCAAGCCATCCTTGGGAGAGCTTTGGCGAGCATTTCAGGGTGCTTCGGCGGATAAAGACCTCAAAGAGAGCTTCGCCCAGCTTCAAAGTTTCCCGCCCAGGCTCCGAACGGAGGCAGAGGCTCAGTGCTTTCGATGCTCCGTCGGAAACGTTGCCTTCTTCGCCGTCATTCTCCAGATGCGTAAAACGCAGGTAGATCAAGAAGGTTCCCAAGCGCTGAGGACTGGAACTGTACGGTAGCCTTGGACGGCACTCAACGATAAGTTGCAAAACCCTGTCCTGTCCTGTTTGAGACGAATAGCGAGCCATTTGCGGATGCACCGCATCTGCAACTGTCATTTTACCGGCCCTATGGCGAGACATCTGCACATGGCTGGTGCAGGGATGACCTCTCCCACCATTGACAGCTCCTCACTAAAGACGACAGTGGAGATTTTGTGCACCTTAACACGCACCTGTTGCATGCCTACAAGGCGCTGATGGACCTAGACCGTATCTACAATCATGGCACAGACGACCTATCCGCTGCATCGCCGGCGAGCACCTCTCTAGATGAGGTGTTCTACTCCTTCATCCGGAGAGCTCAGGCCTCTGAAGCGAAAGCTGTGTCGGCGCAAGATCCGTTTCTCGAGCGTCACTCCGTTGCGACTTGACCAGACTTTGGCCTGTTCATTACGATGCGGCTAGGACTTGGGGAAATCGAGCAACTGCAAGGAATGCCTTGTAACCGACCTCAACGGCACCTCGCAAGCATCATCCTCAAAGAAGTTGGAGAACAACCAATCTTGGAGAAGCCCCTGTCTGGTCTCACGCAATCGGATCACACAACAGCCACCGCAACCTGGGACCCTTGCAAGTCAGGTCTCTACAGAGGAGAGTGACATCTCTCCCAGGTCGATGTCAGTGAAGCCATATCTGAGATGTACGACTTGAGAATTGCCTCCGTGATACGCACCGAACCCTAGGCCAACCGATCAGGTCATCTACCATAGATTCAGAAGGATGGACTGGTCTGGACAGCTCAATTTTTCATCTTTGACTTATTCGTTACGTTGACTACAGAAAGCAGCATGAAAGACGATCAAGGTAACCGAACAACCAACCAAAGAGGAGCCATAGGAGTAGCATTTGGTGTGCGTCACAATTTGCCATTGTTCTTTTCCACACGACGTTTGAGTCATACAAGGAAGATGCGCCGTGCCTACACATCAGATGAAGGATTGCAGATGCCAGCCAACATACTCGACTGCCGAGAGTATGGCAATAAAAGAAGACAGTATACTTTTAACCTGGCAACATGCAGGGCAAGCGTCAGAGCCGAAGCCGGCAATGTACTCAGCATGGAACGCACCTGTCGGCTGGCATACACACAAATGCCTTGCTCAAGGGCCAAGTCAAATCAAGCGGTGAAGGATTCATCGTCATCGTCGATTCCCGTTGTCTCGCTCGCTGTTATTGCAAACCTCGGCTGCATGTCTTTCAAAGTTGAGGAAACCCTACAATATCATCGAACCGACATTGAGATGCCGATGCTACTTGGGCAGACTAGCATTGCTCCCTGTCTCAACCTAGAGGAAACTCTGATGTTGGGGATCCAACCCACACATGCCCATGTTGTTTACATAGGCTTCATCTTGTTGGCCGGGGATCTTACTTACGGTTCGTTATCAAAAGAGATCCCAAGACTACTAGCCGGCGATATACACTTTCCGGCGAGGTGCCAAACCAGCCACAAACCATTTCACATTCAAAAGCCGGCCTGCCACATTGCGTAGGTAGCTGCCTCATGCTCACGCCAACTCATCGCGAAACACAACACACCAATCCCGAGAAATCAAGTTATCAAATGGCTACCACATGCCAAAAGTCGATGCTGCATATCATGGCTTTTTTCATGACAAAATTCCCAACACCCTCAAGAAATCACAAAAAGCAGTGAAACAATACCTGCGTGCCATCATCTCACCCGCATCGCAGCCCTCATCAACAAAAATTCTCGTTTTCTCCCTCCTCCTTCCCCCTCACACTAAAAAAACAAGCCACAAAACAAAACACATGTGAATATTGTCCCCTCGTCACAGCAAATCAATAAACATATTCATCACGTCAAATCCGTTCCCCCTTTGGATTTGATCTCACCGCCAATCGATCAAGCAAGTACCCTTCGAATTGGAGGGGAGCACGACGGGATGCGCTGCAATGCAGTCAACAGACAGACAAGACATGGGAGACCGGAAACAAATAGCAGCGAGAGAGTATGTGCACGTATGTGTGTCGCACCACCAAGCAGACCGTAGAGAGAGGCAAGTACACCCGTTCTTGGGCGATGCAGTGCGCTGTGCGTCCCATTGCGCCCACCTTTTCCCCTCCAGCGTCACAATCATGGGCTGGCCTGGCCTGGTTGGAGGTGCCGCCTCCAACACCATCACCACCAACACGATCAACACCACTACTACCCGGCAAACGGACACCGTGCCGCCCAGGAGTTGAAGCCATCCCCATGTCGCCACATGCCGTGACTGCTATTTGCCGGGCTTCATCTTCCGCACATATCGGTGTCATTATGAATGCCTGAGGGCGAAAAAAAATGAAGAAGACAAAAAGCAAGGCTCATACTTGGGAATCTATATGTATGGGAGCACACATAAGGCGGTTACAACATTACGAGGGTTTTGTGTGAAGGGTAGCCTCAGTCCATGGCCGTGACGGTTTGGGGTTCGAGGACTTGCCGCCCCCTCCCCTCCTTCGGACACGTTTCCGTGACCCGTCCTCCGCAAATACCAGGTCGCCCAGTTCACTAGAATGTGCTCGTCGCCAATCGGCTCGCCGCGTTTCTCGCATCCACCCGGTCCTCGTCGTCTTCTTCCGCCACACCGGCCAGATTCGCCCGGCCAGCCGCTGCGCCAGCGCCACCCTTGTTCTGTCCTGCACCCTGCCAGTCGTCATTCTCTCCGTCCTCGGGGACGCCAGCCATAAGACTGCCAGACACGCTGCGGCTGAGGGCCTGGTCTGAACGTCGTGGAACGCCGCTCCATGCGTCGCCCTTGGGACCTTGGCTGGCCGCCAGGCTGGCCCGCCGGACGGTTGGGTGAGCCTCGCGTCCGAGACGGCTCAGACCGCCGGATGCGTCAATGGATCGGATATCCGGTCTCACGCTCTCCAGAACGGCAAGCGCGCGACGTTCCGCCTCGATCTCGCGCAGGACGTACTCCCTGATGCTGAGCCGCAGATCCGCCGCGGTCCTCGCGAACCACTTTCGGCGCTCCTGCACGAGGTTCTGGGTGACGCGGGTCGTCTTTTGATACAGGTAGGTCTCGTTCTGGCGCGCATCATCGAGTGCAGTAATAGCCTCATCGACCTTTTCGCGTCTGACGTTGGAGCTCGCCTTGAGTCGGTCCGCGGCGTTGAGCTTGCTGCGTGTTTGCTCCTGTGCTTGGAGGAACTCGCGGATGAGAATTTGGCGGTTGGTCAGGGATTCCTTGACGACAAAGGCGTCCTGGGAGTGATACTGGAATGGGTCACCAATTGTCGTAGCTTCTGCAGTGGCTTGTGCGGCGTGGTAGTCGCCAACGGTCTGTACGATCTTGCCGAGCTTTCGGTAGGCGTTGGCGAGTCCCTGATGGGGCTCTTGGATGGTCATGGAGCCAAGCTTGACGCCAAAGTCGGACTCAGCCAATCCGAGTCCTGCGCTATGTCAGACCGGTGAAGGGGATGCGTTATCAGGTGGTTGACGTGGACTTACCGCGACGAGACTTGACCAGCTTATCGACCTTGTGGCCAGCATCCATGGTCCCCAGGTAAAAGAGCTTGACGATTGGGCGAGCTTCTTGCAGCTCCGGGGTATCATCGGGTGGAGGGGCAAACTGCTTGAGGATCTTTCTGCGGACGCCGGTCGCAGGCTGCTTCATCTTAACCATGGGGCTGTAACCAAAGTCGCTCTCGACAAATAGCACCATCTCGTCGTCCCTCATGAGAACCTCGTTGCTGCACACATAATTGAACCATCGCTGAAGCAGGGCCTTCACCCGAGCTTCGTCTTCGTCCGTTCCTGCGCCGGCCGATGTCACCGCGGGAGGCACGGTAGGTACCAGACACTCGGGGTTCGCTGAGATCAGATGTTCGGCAAGCTTGACGAATTCGGAGTGGAATCGGCGGACATCGCGGTACTGCGTGGTGCGAAATCTCGGGAGGTTTGTCTGCGGCCGCGGGTTAGTCACTCGTCCAACCGCAACCAATGTACTACCGGGCATCTCCTACGTGAACATCGAATCGCAAGATGGGGTCCTTCTTTCCGGTCCTCTCGAGACCCGTGATCTTGGCCTGGAGCCTGTACTGAGGCTGCTGAGGCTTGCGCTGCTGCTCCTGACGGGCCTGACCGGCCGCGCTCTGCGCGGCTTCTCCTTGTTCTTGCGACTTCTGAGGCGTCTCGGGTCCCGCCTCGCCGCTTGTCCGGGCTGAGTCGACTTCGGTCCTGGACTCTTGCGTTTCCACCTCGGTCGCGGACTCGGTGCTCGTCGCGGTGTCGGGTCTCCTGAACTCGCCGCCGAAGCCTTCCTGATCGCCGTTTCCGGGGTTGGGGCTGTAGCGGAAGGGGGAGCCGGGCTGCTCACCACCGAGGTCCCCGGCGATGGAGCCAAAGGTGGTTTGATTCGGGTTGGGCGAGGAGCCGGGAGAGTTGCCCCAGGGCGATGCGCCGCCCGGGTTGTCGTCGTGGGAGATTGCGCTGTAGTCCATTGTCGGTGGGCGATAGTCCTCTTGTCGTCGTCGTCGTCGGTTGTTTTGGGGAGGATGCGTTTGCGTAGTTTACGGGGTTACGCGTGGGAACGGAATCACGACTGGCCGACAAAGCCGATGCGGGGAATGCGGTAGTAGACGTCAGTTGGGGATTCCAGACGTCAGGCCATCCATTGACTGGGCCGGCGACACGGATTCACTGAGATAACTGCTGTTTGGGAGCAATTCCGGATAGACGATGGGTGTGTGTAAGCTTTCGCTCGACGGTATCCGTTCGGGGGTGGGCGGAGAGGGTCGAGGGAGCGTGTGATGTTGCCAGACCGGGGAGCTTTTCTCCACGCAGCTGCCTTGAATTGGCTCTTACGAAGCCGGCGGGCAGCAGAACCTCAGGTACCTGACCCTACGATTAGGCTGCGCAGTACCGTACCCAGCAGGTGCAGGTGGTGCAGCGCCGACCTCCGTAGGACCTGTCATTGATAAGTGGGGCCTAGCGATCGCTGAACCAAAGCTCGGGCCCGCTCAAGAAGGCCTGGAAAGTGACGACACACACGCCGTGTCGCCGTCGCGCCTAACTTATTCTGACAGCTTCAGCTCCGACCAATAGGGACTTTGCGTGGCACGACGAACACGACCAACTTTATCAGCCTTGCGCGCAGGACAATTCGTGGTGCGAACAGGAAGAGGGGGAGGGAACGAGCCGATTGACGCGCCGAAGAGAACGACGACTGCGAGCGCACATCCACACACAATGGCGCACATGACCAACCCGCTGGCCACCGCCGAGCAGCTCTACAAGCGCAACACCTTCAGCTCTCTGCCGGCCGACCTGCAGGATGTCATCTTCTACGCGACGCAGATTTTGACACAGGCGGCCGGCGTCCTGCTGGACCTCCCGCAGTCGACCACCGCGCAAGCCAATGTCCTCCTTGCGCGGTACTGGCTCGTCGAGTCGCCAATGGCGCAAGAATTCAGCGTAAGGCATTCACCACACTGGCTTTGCTACTTCTCGTCGCAGAGACGCTAACGCACTGCCTTCGCCAGGACATCTCCGCCGCAGCAATCTACCTCGTCTCCAAAATAGGACCCCTCCCACGCTCGACGCGCGACCTATCCAACGTCTACGCCTACCTGCTATCCTCCGCATCACCCCTTTTCCGCAGCGAACAACCCCCAGATCTCAAGACCAACCGCCCGGACCCGACGACGTATTACCAGACAGACGGGGAGTACGCCGCCTTCCAGACGCGGATGCTGGCCGCCGAGGCGCGGCTGCTGTGGGCACTGGGCTTCGATACGGCGGTCTCGCTGCCGCACTCGCTCGCCGTGACGTACCTCCAGGCGCTGGACTTCCTCGGCAAGCCCAAGGCCGAGGTCGCGGGGCGCGTGATTGCGCACCTGAACACGGCGCTACTGAGCCCGCAGATGCTGTACCTCACGCACCAGCCCAACGCCCTCGCGACGGCGGCGGTGTACATCGCTGCGCGGGACGTCGGGGCCAAGATGCCCGAGGTGGCGTGGTGGGAGGTGTTCGATGTCGAGCGGGAGGAGCTCGGATTCCTTGTCGTTGGCTTCCGGAGTCTGGAAGGCTGGGTGAGGAGTGTGAAGGAGACCGGTTTGCTGAGTGCTGGCATGATCACGAGGAGTGTGATCGAGAGGGAAGCCAGGCGCAGGGCCGGCGAGGGGGATGAGGAGGACGAGGTCATGAGGCTGATGGACCAGAAGACTGCATAGAGATTTTCCTGGCGCTTTAAACAATCTACTGTGAGAAAAATAGACTGATACCCATTCCCATTCAAACTTGACCGATAGACATGGCCCTCTCTGGGTGTTCAGGGGTAGGCTTAGGTAGGCTGCGTCCTGTTGGGGTGAAGTGCTGAGATGGCTAATTAGAAAGGCCTTAACGATCCGGGATGGTAGAAATGCAAAAGAACAACACCAAGAGGGCAAGCAAAAGCAAAAGATTCGATTCGAACTTTAAGCTCCAGCAAGTAGGGTTATTGTGATGACCAAGGCGCTAACACCGCTGTAGACCTGACCACTGGCCCTGTCGGTGTTGAGAACGCTCACTTCAAATATCACTAAGTCTCCCCAGCTGTTGGTATTAGAAATTCATCGCAGCCTCTAGATAATCTCCCTAGTGCTGGACCGGACGAGGGGCCAACCAAGTGGAAGGAAGGAAAAGGATCACCAACAGGGATGGACTTGAAACCCTCCCACATATTAGAGCAGCCAAAAGCCTGCGAAGAAAATGCTGTTCGATAAATTCGTTGCCGTGATGAGGCATTGGCTATCCGACGTTCACCGATGAATCCCCTCCCATATCATTGACGCCGTGTCCGAATAACTTTGCCCCGGTGGATATTGCCCAGCTGCTCCTAACCGAAATATACCCATCCATGACTTCATCCAACTCCATTTGTCGCTTGTCTATAGCCGTCCGGCCATGACTTCCTTCTTGAAAATACGCACGTCCCAAACGTCATAAAAATGCACTCCCTCGACAGTCTCAAGTTTCGTGTTGGCAACGATGTCGGTATCCTCGTCATCGCTGTCGCTGTCTGTGTCCCAGCCCGGCATTGGCAGGGGTGGGAATTGCTCAGTGCCGAGTCCGCCAAATCCTCCTGTGACGGCACTGGCTTTGGCCTTGCCCTTCTTATTTTTCTTCTCTTCCTTCTTCGCAGCGGGGGTTTGGGGAGGAGGACGGATAATGCGCTCGACCCTGTCGTCATCGATGGAAATCCACTCCAGCTTGAGGTGCGGGTAGTGACACAGGTTGTCGACGATGAATCTACGGGTCTCGCGCATAACCCAGACGCACGTATCATCATTCCTGAACTGAGTGACATTCAGTGCTCGCAGATTGACCAGTCCTGAAATGTGCTGCATGAATGTATGCTTTTGAAAGTTAGCTCACGCCTCAGCCTGTCTGTGAGAGGATGACAGGGGATACTTACGATGGCGCGGATTCCAACAGCCGCCGCCAGCTCCTCGAGTTTTCTTCCGCGATTGCAAATCAGCAGCATTGCTCTCTCATCCACATCCCAGCTTGATCCTGAGTCGTTCTTGATCATCAGCTTCGTCAGAGTCGGCATGTGCTTCTTCAGTACGAGCCTCCGGATTTGGTCCATAATGACATTTGTCTTGGGCGCAAAGCTCTCTGGTTTGTACTTGACCGATCTCTCCAACATGAATAGCTCTGTGATTTCCTCTAGTTGTGCAGCAAAGGTGAGAAATGTACTTGAAACATTATCTGTGAAAATCTTGCGCAACGGGAGTCCTTGGATTTTGTTCTCCTTAGCCAGCATAGTCCAAATAGGATTTTGGTTGCCAACATTGAGCAATGTGAGCCTTTTGAGCACACGCACGTCAATGGCTGCTTTGAGAACTGATGCCTTGACCGGGATCAAGTGGACACTGAAAGACCGAAGGGCCAGTCCTCTGGTTGACCGGATATAGTCGCTGATGCGCTCATCTTCACCGTGGGCTGTCGTAGCTATACCATGAACCTGCTTTTCCACATCGCGAATCTCAGCCTCGGTGGCATTCAGTTCGACTCTCACATTCTCAATATCCCGATAGAAGGAATGCAGCTGCTTCTCGGAAGCACGGATGTACTCCCGGTCATAACCATATGCTCCGTTTCTCAAGCTGTCGAGTTTCTCTGACAGGAGAGTGGCTTCGCTAATGAGGTGCTGCAGGCGGGCGACTAGCGTTTCGAAGTTTGCTCTTTGCTTTGCCAACGTTGAAATTGCTCGAAGTTTGGCTAGTGATTCGCTAGTCTCGGGTTTTGATTCGGTCTGCTTCAACACTGCCTCCGCGACAGCTGGAGAAGCATCCTTGACTTGATCGTTCTTGGATTCTGCTGAAGGCTCCTCGACCTCTTCGGTCGCGATCGGCTCCTCAACGTTAATATCCTCGGGGTTCGCATCCGTGCCCGATTTCGCCTTCGCCTTCGGCCTCGAACTATCATCAGCTACATCGGCCGCGACAGCACCGGCAGTGGCAGTAGCAGTAGCGTCAGAGCTTTCAGCAGGTGTGATTTGCGTTGTATCTGTGGAAGCAGCGCCTGGGGCAGTAGAGGAACTCTCGCCCGATGATGCCTGGTTTGTCTTTGGCGCCTCTTCGGCTGTTTTTGCGATCTCGACCTCCTCAAGATACTTCCTGCTTGCTTTCTCAATGATTTCCAACACCTCTTGCTTGGATTCGTCGTCGGCGTGGAGATTCATGGCCATCAACTTCGAGGAAACTTCCCGCAAGCGGCTCATGTACGCTTCACCGGCTGTCCCAGATTTGGCCATCACAGCGTCCGCTGACGCAACCTTCTCTTTACCCTTTAGACTCTTGCGTTGCTGGGGCTTTTTGTTCAAAAAAGGCTCAACGTCGAAGATCCTTCCAAGTACCGACTCTTGGCTTTTGCGCTCCTCCTGGGCGCGAAACGCCTTCGCGGGTCCACTTGCTTCGTCCCACCCAGGCGCTGAAGGCATGGGCACCACTTGAAATTCATCGTCTTGGTCGGAGTCGTCAGGGTCTGCATCAGGGGGCGGCTTGCGAGACTGCGCAGCAAGACATGTGGAGAATGACAGTTTCAACTTGGTAAGCGTTGAGGCTGAGTTACGAACGCATGACTTGATCTCAGTAACTACGTCCAAGTTGTCGACATCAAGCACGGCGAGGGTGTTTAGCTTTCGGAAGCCGGATAGAGTCGCAGGTTCATTCGCGGCGGAAGTCCTCTTCTTGTTCCTAGGTGCAGGCCTAAGAGCAGGTGGCAAGGGAGGTGGAGGACCAAGCACAGGATTGTACGGAGGAGGGACGGACAACGGCATGGTTAGAAACGGAGGAGGAATGGCAGAGAAAGCGGGCGGGAGAGGATCCCAGTGTCCTTGATTGGTGGTAGGCGGCAAGCTCGAGGTGTACGGGAGCGGAGGAGGTATCTCGAACAGCGAAGGGCCGGCTTGCATGCGAATGTGGAGGTTCTTGAGGGGCGCGATCTGGTGTAATGTCCTGTAGACGGGCCGGCTGAGTTCGACTCGAATGTTCCACCTGTGTTGCACAAAGTCAGCGTTGACCGTCAATGCAGCACGTACAAGACTGACCTGAACGTCTCGAGAGACTTGGCGTGCTGGAGGGTCATTTGCAGCAAAGTATTCATAAACTTGCCGCAACTTGCGCTGTACAAGTAGGGCTTGTAGGCAGCCTCGGCCTTGTCCCCAGCACTCAGAGTATCCAGGGATATGTCTCTCAGATGTTGAGCGTAGTCATAGTCGCTTGACACGAAGGTCTCGAGTCCACCGGCGAGACTATCGATGGGGGAGTCAAAGGACGGGTCATCTTCGTCGGGGAAGACTATGTGGAAGTTTCGATAGAGCTGCGCGGCAGCAAGTTCGCGAAAGTGCTTGGAGACAAGGGCGAGACAAATGAGGTCGCTTTGGCAGCACTACGAAGGATGGTCAGCACATTGTTGTCGCATAGCGCCGAGAAGATTTGGAGAGGCGGGTTCGTACGTGGCTAAAGATGTCCTTCTGGGTTTCTAGAGGCAGCTCGAGGAAAGCAAGAGGTTTGCGCTGAGGGGCGACGATGGTGGCCTCGTCGCAAGGCTCGACAGAGGCCATGCTGGGGGAGGGCGATGGTTGGAGACGTGGAGGATGGAATGTGGCGGCGCAAAGAAGGAAAGCGGTTCGAAGGTAAGAGTCGTCGATGTATTCAGCAGGGCGTGGCGGGGTATTGCGCCGGCGTCTAAACAAGCCAAGTAAGGTGAGGTGAGGTAGATGGGTATTATTGGAATACGTGACGATGTAGACAGGCAAGGCCAGAATACCTGGAGGCAGCAGAAAGATGTCGATTCCGTCTCGTCGAAATTCAAGGAAGGGTCTCTGCCTCGTGCCCGCCTCGTTGAGTGGAGGGTTGGCGATTGGGGAAGGCAAGACACATGGAAGACCAAGACAAATGCAGGAAGACGTGGACTAGTGCCGCTACCGCTGCCGCTGGCTGGTGTCGGTGCCAGTGCCACAATACGTACCTAAGGTCCCTACCGGCCAAGCCAAGCCAGCTTGCAGCCTGCACACTCGTCACCTCACTGATCGGTGCAGTCTCCCACCACACCTGAGAGTGCGGGTGGCAGACCAGGCCGCCCTCTGGACCAGAGGACGATGCGCCCGCCCTCGGCCCACCGTATGCTCCAAGAATCCAAGGACATTCCCCGGCCACTCCCTGCTCATTGTCATTGTGGTCCGCCCCGGGCCCCCATCTCCTTGCGCACGGGCGACGGGACAGCTGGGCTAGTGAAGAGGCGCGGGTATTCGTACAGATGCAGGTGCAGCTGCAGCCAGTAGGTAGCCACCACCCAGTGAACAGTGGAAGATGAGCTTTGCTGTAGTCCATTCGCTGGGAGGCGAGGCGAGGCGCTCTGGCGGGAGAAAAGAGTTTAGCGCCTCAGCATCTCTCGCAGCAGCAGACGGGACACAGGTAATCTGATCCGGCTCCACCTGCCGTTCCATTGTACCTGGAGGCCTTTGGGGACCGTCTCCCCCCACTGTAATGATCATGGATGTGTGTATTTATACATTTGTTCCCAGTTTGGTCTTTGTCTTTACTCAGGGTAGTATTCGAAACGGGCTGGGTGAGAAACACGACCATGTGCTTTGAGTTGGACGCTGGTGAGTTGGGGTATTAAAGCAACTACTCAGATTCAACGGCGACAGCTCGTAACTACTGCAAGACTCGGGATCGACATCAAAACAGCAGCATGCGTAGATGTATGTGTATCTATGCGCGAACGACGCAAGGCTGGCAATGACCTAGAAAAGATACATAATTGTAGAACCTGTTCCGTTGGCCTTGGTTTCCATTGGCTACCTACCTTTCCTACCTACCTTAGGTAAGACGCTAATGACGGCATCTCCCTCACAGCCTGGGACATGCTCCAAGTGCATGTCTTAGCAGTGGCTGAAGTCTGAAGTCGACATGGGTCGTCTAGTCTTGGCTCAGTCACGGCAGCTTACGTTTGTCGTGTTGTTAGCGTCGCCATAGGACTTCCTTGCCTCGTAACACGGCGCAATGACGCCTCCGTGGAGAACGAAGTGGGCAGATGGGTTTCTGACTGTGTGTTTCGGGACGTTCATCGAGTGGGTTGCCAATTCCCAAGTCTTCTGTCAGTTGCACAAGATGAAGTCTAAGCCCCGCACGTCTTCAACATGGCAAGGCTCCCTCTGAAGACCTCAACCAGATTGCCATATCTTCAACGCAACTGTCAACTTCTCTGACATTATTCCATCATTACGAGGCACCCAAGAATACATAGCGGCGATCGCCCTTAGCGTGTTCGTCCAGGGGGGTATCCCCACAGTTCCCCCACTAGCAAGGCTGGGCTGTGCCGACTGATCCAGACCGAGACGGGACCAACACAAAGGGAACCAAGGGACGCGACCCCACCAACATGGCCCGGGGCCTCGATGGGAAAAAAATAAAATAAAACGAAATCAGACGGCCGTGTTCTGTGCTTCTTGTTCTCTTCTCTGCCGCTAGGTGTTCTTTTTAAAGCAGGGCAGGCAGCCAGAGACATCGCGCCCCGTCTTTGATCAATCCATCCCATCTCTCATCCTTCCGCCGTCCGACCCCTGTGCCGGCGATTTCATGCTTCCTCTGCCCTCGGCTGCCCTGGCTGTTGGTGTTTGCTCCCGTTGCTTGCTGCAATTTGTCTCTTGGGCCTGCAACCTGGGGTCATTTGCAGCATCCATTGGACAGTGCGGTGCAACGCGAACCTTGACGTCCAGTTCTTGTCCCGTCTCGTTCCCGTTCCCTGTCACAGCTTAAGCCTTAAGCTTCAATCTTTCTCGCGCCCCGAGCCTGCCAGACCCCGACGCGACCAACCAGACCTGCCGCTGCTGCCTGCCACTCCCTTGCCCGTCCTACCTAGCTACCTACCACCCTACCAGATCCACCCATTCGAGGCGAGGTACTTGCGGCAGCCACTTTACCTGATTGCAACGGCAATCCAACCCGCAGACACAGCGCAGCGCAGAGCACCTCTTACCACAACAGCGCAGAGCAACAGAGGCTGAGAGCACCGCCACAATCCAACCAACCTCGTCTCGTCCTCACTCTCCCTCTCTCTCTGTGACACCGCCAACTGCTATCCAGCTGTTGGTGCCCGTGGCCGTGCCATCGATCGATCATCCTTCGCTTGTCCAGCACTTGTTTCTGCCTACGTCCGTCCAACAACCACAAACACGACACGCTGCTGTCTGTCCTTTTATTTCCATCTGTCACGTCTTTACGATCCATTAATACGATTATTAACTTCGGCATCCCCCCTTCCCCCTCCTTTGACCTGCAAATCATCCCCCTTTTCAACTGCTCGGCAACCACACAACCAGTCAGTCTCTACGGATCACCTATTCGACCCCGCCGTGCCACAATCCCGACACTCGTGAAGGAGCCGTGACTCGGGCGCCGTCTCACAGCCTGCTGCCTATTGCTCAATTGGGTTGGCTCGCCGCGACCAGACAAGGCCTGGATTGGTGGGGAGGAATCCCATACCTGACACCAACAATACCCATTCACTCAGATCGTCATATAACATCCCACCCGTTCGCGCTCCGACTCGCGACGCCAAAATCCCCCCTTCTCTCAATCCAACACCGCAATCCCAATTGACTTAGTCTTCGCCATGGCCGATGTCGAGGAACCCAAGTTCAACACTCTCGCTGAGAGAATCGCCGCCTTAAATTCCCAGAAAAACTTCCAGGCGCCAGCAGAGACCAAGACCAAGAGGCCGCCTCCTCCACCGCCGCCGAATCGCCCTGCAGCTCGAAGCCAGACACTGCCCGTTGTCCACACCAACGGACAGCCGACTCCTCAAAAGAGCCCGACGATTCCTCCTCGCCCGACCAAAGCAGCAGCTGCAAAGCCCGGCCCACCTCCTCTCCCGCGTCGAACCACCGATTCCCCCCAAGTCGAGCCATCGACATCACCAGTTCCCAGGGACCGAATCGCGCCCCCCCCTCTCCCTACCCGCTCTAGCACCCAAAACATCTCACCCGCTCTGCCCCCTCGGAGGCCTTCAACCCAGCAGTTGGAAGTCCGTCGCAACTCCAACGCCTCTGAAATTTCTAACCTGTCTTCCTTGTCTCTGAACCAGACAATATCGTCAGCTACCAGTTTTACGTCTGATGGACCCGGACGAAAGCTGCCGCCTGCATTTGACCAAGCCAGTTTACCAGCATTGCCACCCACAAAACGCGAGCGGGAGGCTCAAGCAAGAGAAGCTGCCGCTCGGGACCCTCCTCAAGCCAAATACCCCCTCGTTTCCATAAAGTCAGCTCCAGTCGTCCGACAAATCGAGGCGCCGCAAAGACCTGCGTTGCCCCCGCGTCTGACGTCCAAGTCAACCAACCAGCAAGTTCAACCACAGGCTTTGGAGGAAGAGGCGCCAGCGAAACCGAGGCGACTACCACCTGCCCCGGCAGCATATGTCAAGCCGCAGCCACAGGCAAATGGCCATGTCCAGGAGCAACAAAGAAACATCCCACCTTTGCCCACTAGGCGACCAGGTGCTGCAGATGATGCACCTCCTCCGGTACCCGTCAGTTCGCGGCCCAGCGTAGCACAAATCGAAGCTGTAGAAGCCAAGATTGTGGCCCGCGCCAACGACTGCTTAATATGCCGCGACTTCTCTGGTCCAGATGGTGTTGCAGCTCAGTACCCGAGACAATCTGTGCCGAGGAACGACCCAGTGGGTTACCTTGCCCAAGTACTTTGCGGCCCCTTCTCGTCCCACACCGACAAGGCTAGAGCCATCTTCACCTGGTTCCACCACAATATCGCCTACGACTGCGCCGCTTTCTTCGGCAACAACGTCAGAGCGCAGGGCGGAGCCGAGACCATTCTCAAGGGCAGGGCTGTTTGCGCCGGCTATGCGGATACGTACAAGGAGATTGCCAACCGCGCAGGTCTCGAATGTATTACGGTTGGAGGACATGGAAAAGGTTATGGGTACACGGCCTTGAAGAAGGGGGAGCGTCCCCCGCCTAAGAAGGCCGACGGCCATGCTTGGAACGCTGTGCGCATCGACGGCGGGGAGTGGAAGCTCCTCGATGCTTGTTGGGGCGCTGGCAATGTCTCTGATGTGACGAAGGAGTTTACTCCTGCCTTCAAGCCGCACGAGTTCACGAGAAGGAACGACATCTTTGGTCTCAGTCACTACCCGTCAGACAACAGACATTTCTTCCGTCCCGACGGTAGAGTACCAAGTTGGGAGGAGTACTATATTGGCCCCGTTCATGGCGACACTCCTGTCGTCTACAACAATTGCCACGAGGAGGGTATCTGGGACAAGTCCATTCAGCCTGCGGAGCTCCAGATTCCAGTGTATAGCGGCAAGGTGGTTCGCTTCCAGTTCTCCAAGATTTGCGAGCATTGGACTTCAGAGAAGCACGGCTTGGGCAAGCCGCCATTGCTCCTGCTGAGCATCAATGGGCGTGATGGTCGCAAGCAGGACATGGTTCCCATCGAGACTGATGGATTCTGGCATTGGGCGGATGTCAATGCAATCGACCTCGGCGCACCGGGTGGCAGCATCAGTGTCGTCATGATCACCACAATTGACGGGCGCGATGCCAGAGGTGTGACAGCGAAGGAGTACTTCTCGAAGAAGGGGAAGGTCGGCATGAGCTGGACCGGTATTATGAAGTGGGATCTCATCTGAGAGAGCACACAGGGAACGGTTATAAACCGCTGACGAATGCAACGGCCGACATATAATGATAATATTCCTCCACGGATACCATTTCACGGTGATTTGGATGGCTTTTAAACCGGAATAGAACGAACCTTCATTACACATCAACACCATCTCATCAAAACGGTCATATGTGGTGAAACGGATATTGTAATAAGCTAGCAAACAATCTATAAGGGTATATGTACCACCTGCCTCGTTGGCCGCCCGATCTATCATACCAAAGTACGACCAAGTTCTCTATAACACCAGCTTCTGCCACTTGCGTAGACGACCTCCGTAATGGTATATCAGAGTCGGCACCGGGATGAGCGCAATAGCAATGAAACCAAGCAAACTGTTTCCCCAGCCTAAGCCCAGAGCGTCGTACATGGGAGGGCCCGCAATAGGTAGGAATGCCGCAACGATGCTGCGGAAAACCGTGAAAGCAGCCAGGCCACTCGCGGCGAAAGTGGGGTATGCGTCGATGATGTACAACTGTATGGGCTGCCAGATACCCAGGATCGCAATGCCGAACGGCAACAGCCCAATGACTGGCGCCGCCCAGTGCGTGTGGTACTGGGTCGTCCAGCCGTACCAGAAAAAGGTCACCGGTAGGAGGCAGGCAAAGTATATGCAGTCCGGCAGGCGCATCTCGGGCTCGTAGACGCCGCCGTTGGCCTTGGTCATGCGCACGACGGTCCTGTCCGAGAGCATCGTGAAGGCGGCCATGCCCAGGATGTATCCCAGGCCGAGCGGGATGTACACCAGACCCGTGATGCCGATCTCGAAGCCGTAGTTGTTGTGGAAGACGAGCGGGATGGTGCTGAACAGGAGGTACAGCGTGCCGTACGCGAACGCGATGTAGAGGCTCACGCTGAAGATGATGGGCGACAGGAAGAGCATCTTGATGGGCCTGATGAGGCCGCGCACGAGGACCTGGGAGTTTGACTTGGGCGCGGTCGGGGAGGTGTCGAGGTACACGCTGCGCAGCTCGGGCCGGTTCAGCTCGCGGCGTAGGCGGGCGACTTTGCGGTCGATGAGTACGCGCGGGTTGGTCTCCTGGTTGAAGACGGCGATGACGGCGGCCATGGGCGTCGCGGCGATGAAGGCAATCCAGTTGGACCAGCGCCAGCCGATGTCTTGGGCGATGAAGGCGCCGAGGATGGGCGCCAGCGTGGGACCGATCAGGGGGCCGACCATCCAGATTGTCAGCGCCTTGCCGCGCTCCTGCACCGGGATCATGTCCGCGATGACGCCGCCGCCGATAGCGAGACACCCGGAGCCGCCCACGCCCGCCAGGAAGCGGAACACGATAAGGGCGTTAAGAGACGGGGCGAGCGCGCAACCGATCAGCCATGCGCAGAAGAAAAAGTTGGCCGCCGAAAGCACGGGACGGCGGCCGTAGATCTCTGAGAGGGGAGCTAGGAACAAGGGGCCGACAGCTACTACGTGTCAGTAACACAGCTAACTCTGATAATTCTTGCAACACTCACCATAACCCAGCAAGTAAATCGAAACCGGCAACGTGCCCAGCGTGAGATCATCATTGCCAAAGTCGTCATTGAAGTACTCGATCGCGGGCGCGAGGATCGAGGAGGCAAAGGGCGTCATGAAGGTGATGCCGGCGAGGAACCAGATAATGATCCACTTGCGCCGGCGGTCGAAGTTCATGGGTATGGCCGGGTCGTCCTGGGCGTCCCAGCCGACGATGCCATTGTCGAGGTCGGAGAGCGGGTGGACGGTGGGCGGGAGCTGGTCGCGGGGCTTGCTGCGGCGCGAGGAGACGCGGCTTGCGATGCGCGAGAGGCGGCTGCGGGCGCTGGCGTGGGTGTGTGTTGTTTGTGTGCGCTCGATGATGTCCTGTTTTTGCACAGAGTTTCAGTCATGATGTCTTTTCACCAAGACTCTTATACTAGACACAGTTGAAGCTCCAGGCGGAACGGAGTAATAAAAAACAATTGTTGGTTATATCGCACTTCATCATGAAGTCTTGGCGCACGGGGCCTCAGAATGACTGAGCGGGAAACTTACCTCTTGGTACGGCTCACTGTCGGCCGTCTCCTCAACGTCTTCGAAACTCTTTCGCTCCTCCGCCATCTTGGTCTTTTCTCCCTTCTCCAGTTCATCTGAAGAAGCAAAAGCCTGCTCGGCCTCCTTTTCCGCGAGAGTGCCCTGTTCGGATGAGGACCCCCCTCGGAGCCCGTGGGCGCCGCCGCCGCCGGCCGTGGTGGGATTCGTCTCCACGTCCTTTTCCATGACGGCTGTGGCGAAGTATTTAGGGGCGGCGGTGTGGGTTCTGAAGACTTGGCAACTTGAGGTTGAAAGAAAATGAAAGATAGGATAGGTGTGAAGGAAGGAGAAAAAGAAGAATCCTAGGTGAGTGTAGGTTGAAAGGGAACAATGAGGACCCCGGACAGAGAATAAGCAAAAGGGTGGTCGATGAGACCGTATACTACACCACCCCGGCCTCGGCAAGCATGCAAGGCAACGGGCAGCTTGCCATTTTATCCATTTCTAGCCAAAGGCACACATTACTCGGGAACAACGTCAACTGGGGAAATAAGAAAAAGGGTGCTTTAGTAATTCAAACCCCAGCTCCCAAGTGCAGTAGCTTCCCCTTCCCCCTCACCTTCCCACCCCAAAGCCGCATCTACCCTAGGTAGGCAAAGAGGGATGGATGATCATCGAAGAAGAGGGGATGGGCTGGCGGCACGTAAACGTAGAGGTGTAACATGATTTGGCAGGCTTCTTCCTGTCTCTCCCCGAAGAGCCAGAAAAATTCCATCATCGCCCGGAGCGGGTGACCTGCAGCGGGTTAGCTTCCGCCTCCCGTTGGCTTGGCCTTAACTCCACGTCTTTATCTCCGCAATTGGTTCCGTTCGGAGACGCTTTTGACAGGAGGAGAAGGAAAGCCCCCTGGGGGAAGCATCGACGGCAATAGCCACAGACAGGGCGGGAAGAAAAACATTAGAGACGGGTTGCTTGGGGGAGGAATCGGGGGAAAGACGGGGAGTGTGGTTGGCTCGGAGGGGGGCCATGGATCTTCCTCGGATCTGAATTCACCGATTTATAATGGAGGCGGTGACTAGAAAAATGCGGGATTCGCGGGGAGATGCTTAGTCGCGGAACGGAATGCGACGATCTTCGAATGGCACGCCCTTTCTTCGATTGGTGCTGACCACCAAGTTGACGGATAAACGGCACTTTTGTTAACGGACAAGACGGGTAGACACCGCTGGCGTGGAATGCAGCTTAAATCCGTCTCGATTCCTGTGTCGTAGTGCATGCCTTGAGAAGACATGGAGGAATCAATTCCGCAGTCTGGGGAGGATGACATATCAGGAAGCGTAACGGCTGTCATCTGATGATGAGGCTCTCGTCCTAGTGCTGATATATAGTGCAGCCCCTTCGTGTGATATCAGAAACGGCAACTAGAGACTTAGACTTTCAGTTGCAGAGTCCTGAATTGCGCAGAGACCCAGAGTTGAGAAACACCAGAAACAAGTCTTTCCCATTCGCCCAGGATGGAACTCTGCCAAGGAACCTCCCTCCTCCAAAGAAAAAAACCATCTGCACGACCAGCCAGGAACAGTTCCCCGGCTCCACTTCGGCTGCCAAACTTAGGTGCAGCTGCCCACTCCTCACTGCCCCGCAGCTCTCGGCAGCCCGCAAGTGACATGGAACACTCCGCCCACATGGGAGATGAACAAGCCTCACGGCAACGCGGTCGGTGGGGAACCAACCCAGCCCAACTGCGGTGCAGCGAACAGGACCCTTTCTTTCTCCAATCTCGAAGAAACCTCCAGCTGCAACTGTGTCCCGTCGCAAAACCCACGTCGTCACCCACGTCGTCACCCACGTCGTGAAAGCCTCAACTCTCCAACCCCAACACCCGCGCACCACTCAATTAGCACAGCGCACAATGAACTTTGGCCGATCATAAGGACGCAAGCAAGAAAGAAGGAAAGAAGAGAAAAAGGGGGGAGATAAGCAGCAACCCCCCAAAAAGAAGTCGCGCTGCTGCCGCCCCCCAGCGCGCGCATCGCATCGCAACCCGACAAAATGGCGTCCCCAACCCTCACCCGAACCGAAACCCTCTCCCTCTCCGCCCTTTCCCTCGCGGCCGTCGCGGTCCTCCTCAACACCTTCTCCGGCGATGGCGAGCCCCTCATCGCCTCCCTCGCCCTCTCCGTCCTCGCCTTCGCCCTGGCCTACTCCATGGTCCGCTGGCTTGGCCCCGTCTTCGTCCGCGCCGGCTTCAAGGGCCGCGACCTCTCCAAGCACCACCGCCCCGAGCTGCCCGAGTGCATGGGCGCCGTCTGCGCCGCCGTCTACCTGCTCATCGTCATCGTCTTCATCCCCTTCCCCTTCTACAAGGACATCGTCGCCGCTACCAGCGGAGGAGGCAACAGGGACGTCGTCTTCCACGTCGAGCATGTCCAGCAGGGTCGCTTCCTGCACCGCTTCCCTCACAGCAAGGTCGGTTGTCCTCCTTTTGCTTCACAGCCCGCAACTATGTAGTATATACTGACACTTTCTGGTCCGACAACAGCTCGCTTCCTGGCTCTCCGCCATCATCTCCCTCCAGACGACCGCCCTCCTCGGCATCGGCGACGACCTCTTCGACATCCGATGGCGTCACAAGTGGTGGATCCCCGGCCTGGCCTCCATCCCGATCCTCGTAATCTACTTTGTCGACTTCGGCGTCACCTCCATCGTCATGCCCATCCCCCTCCAGCCCTACCTGGGCGAGCTCTTTGACCTTGGCATCCTCTACTACATCTACATGGCCTGCGTCGCCATGTTCTGCCCCCAGTCCATCAACATGCTCGCCGGCATCAACGGCATCGAGGTCTCCCAGTGCATCGTCGTCTCCCTCCTCCTCGTCCTCAACGACTGCCTCTACCTCTTCACACCCTACCCCCACCCGGCCACCGACTCCCACCTCTTCTCCCTCTACCTCCTCCTCCCCTGGCTCGGCGTCTCCCTCGCCCTCGTCGCCCACAACTGGTACCCCGCAAAGGTCTTCGTCGGCGACACCTACTGCTACTTCTCCGGCATGGTCTTCGCCACCGTCGGCATCCTCGGCCACTTCTCAAAGACCCTCGGCCTCCTCCTCGTCCCCCAGCTCTTCAACTTCCTCTACTCCACCCCGCAGATCTTCGGCCTCGTCCCCTGCCCCCGCCACCGCCTCCCCAAGTTCAACGCCCGCTCCGGCCTCCTCGAACCCAGCGTCACCCCCTGGAGCCCCGAGCGCCAGCCGCACCCCCTCGTCGCCCAGGCCCTCCACCTCCTCGGCAAGCTGCGCCTGCTCAAGGTCACCACCGACGACAAGGGCCGCTTCGTCGAGACCAGCAACTTCACCCTCCTCAACCTCTGGCTCGTCTGGCGCGGCCCCCTGAGGGAGGACCGCCTCGCGTGGGAGGTCACCTTCCTCCAGGCCGGCGTCGGCCTGTTCGGCCTGTTTGTGCGGCACCGTCTTGCCCTGCTCATCTTTAAGGAGGACAACTGGGGCATGACGACCAAGCGATACTGATTTTCCTCCGACTCAAGTTGGGAGCGAGGGTCATTTGCGCCTCTTCTGTGTCTTTTAACGCATATATGATGTGCCTTTTGCTATAAGATGCATCCCCCTTCGACCGGACTGGACTTGCATGTCCATCCGGCTTTTCGTCTTTTCTTGATTCATGGGACGGCAGAGTGGATTCGGGCCGTTTGTATCATACGATGGAAAACAAAAGATACCCTGTAAAAGTAAAAACAAACACAAAATGCCACTTCCGCAGATAGGGCATATAGACAAAGAATTGAACACTTCAAAGAACAACAGCCATCCAAGTTCGGGTGTCTCAACATATCACAAGTTAGAAGGGACAGAATTGAGCCGGGAAAGCAGCGCCGTGGCTGCACAAGTTCATCCATTTGATCCTTTTCGTCGTCGTGGGAGCCCGGGGCGATGCCCGGTGCAAAGCCACTCTCACTGGCTCTGCTATCAAGCCTAGAAATACATAAAAAAGATTTTGCCACGAGGCAGGTGGAAAAAGTAGAATCCTCTTTTCAACCCCGTTTCCCAAATATCCCCTTTGAAAGCGCTTGTCTCCTTGCCTTGCGTTACGCCAGAGTTCCCACCAGGAACAGAAAAAAGAAAGAAAAAGAAAACGCTTCCCATCTGGTTCGACATGAAAAGAGTCGTTCGTCAAGGCGGGTGTATGTTTTCGTCCAACATGCCGTGCGTGGCGGTTTTTCCTCTTTCGTAGCATCTCCAAACAGAAATAAAACGCATACAACTGATATCTCCGAAAAGCGCTGACCAGACCGTTTCCCCTGTCCGTCGCCGCCGTAACGCCGAAATGGAACCAGACCGTCCGTCCTTGGGTTTGTGGTATTTAGAGGGGAATGATAAAATGTGGTCGTATCGTCCCGAAAGCATACTTCAACACCAGTCTATATATGTTACAAGGAATTGTTCGCTGCCGCCACTGCCGGAATAGAGTTGACCGCTTTGCCCTGAACAGGTGGCAGGGTCTCAGCGCTCTTCTCCGTCGCTGGCGAACCAACAATGGAGTCCATATTTGGCTTGGACTCTTCGGTTCCCGCTAGCGACGTCTTTAGTCCGCCAGCTGGCTTCTTGTTCATTCGACTCTTGGTGTAATCGCTCAGGCTCAGCTTCTTCTTGGCTGGGCTCGGGTGTGCCGCGACGCCGTTGACAACTGAAGGTGCAAATGGGCTGGGAAGGGTGCCCGTGGAGAAAGGCGACTGCACCGTGGTGCTGGCCGAAGAGGGCGTTGTCGCGCTCGCTGGTCCTGTTGTGGGTCCGTTGAACGCCGGAACTGGTGGCATTTGTACCCTGAGCTCAGGCGACTTGGTTTTCAGTGGGCTACTGGCTCCATTGACTTGGACATCAGCAGTTGGCTCGGCTTGGACTGGTGACTTTGCTGCAGATGGCGAGCTTGTTGGCGCATCAGTCATGGGAATGTCACTGGCTGATGGGGCCAGAGGAGAACTGTTGGGCCCTTGCTCATTGGTATCCTTCGATGGTGTGGGTGAGCTGACTGATGTTGCTTTCTGGTCCGCCGTAGAATCGATGTCCATTGGTGTCGTCGAAGGCTCTGGAACAGAGGGTGTTGGGAGTGATTTCCGTCTCTCGGCTTCATCGCACCGCAAACGATGCCTGTTGTTCAGCAACCGTTGAGAGAGAGAAATGATTCGGCGCCGAGGCTTCGGCGTCAGAGCTGGTTCACTGTACCACTCTCCTTCGACGGGATCGGTTTGAACGCCAGCGTCGCAGTAGACTGGACGAGGCGCCGAAGACTCACGTCCCGACTGTGTCGCGACGGACCCGTTTCGGGATGCAGGTGTCTTGAAGGGGTTTTGCCCCGGAGGGGACGCCCCATTGACAGGTGAATTTGACTTGCTGCGTGAAGTGCCAGCGTCCACGTAGTTGCCCGTGCCCGTCGAGGCATTGCTGGTGGTGGACTTCTGCTTCGACTTGGTCGATCCGGTTCCATCAGAAGTACGCTTCTTCTTGCGGGGCGGTTGTTGCTCGAGTCGACGGAATGAATCTTCTACCATCTGGACCTTCCTCTTGTCCCTGTCTGTAGGCTCGGTGAGTATGCCCGGTCGATCCAGTGAGCCCTGGCGTGCGGGGGTACGGTCTCGGCTAGGAGGTTTGCTGCGTTCGGAGACCGACTTGCCATCAGCCTCGGGGTCGTCTTGATGACCTTCACTAGCCGCTCGGCTATTTGTAGCGTGACCAGTGCTTGTTGGGGAGATAGTATGTGTCTTGGCCTTCCTCTTCTTCTTTGGGGCAATAGGTCGAGACTGCATCTTTGCGTGGTAATGGCGGTGGAAACGGGCGAAAGCACAGTTGGCACCCAAGTCGCAAGCACATCCACCGTATTCCGAGAGAATTCGATAGACCCAACCGGAAATCCGCTGGTACTCAACGTCGTTCATATCAGGTTCGTCGCTCGCGCGTGTGTCGTCGTCGCCCAGTCCAAGGAGGTGGAGAATACGTGCCTTTTCCTTCTTCGGAAGTCTGAAGTCCCACGGCAAGGTGATTTGCTCATTCGCTGCGATGTAGCGATCGCTCACGAGCCAAAAGTGGTATTCCGATTGACCGTTCAGGTACGTGTCCAAGACAGCGTTTGGCTTGCAACTTCTGCGGACAAACCGGGCCTTCGATCCCTCTCGCCTGGTGTCGATGTAAAGCGGAAGCATCGGGTGGAAAAATACGAACGGCAGAGGGGAGGACAACTCCTCCCAAAGGTTGGCTGGGTCCGCGCAGTAGTCCTTCTGAAATCCTATTTGGCCGTTGAGCTCAATCAAAGGCACGTCTTTTTCGATAGCCGCGGGAGTTGCCAGATATTGCCAAGGCAGAACCGTGTCGGGTCCAAGTGAGAGCTTCTTGCTCTCAACTTGCAGCGGACGTTTCCGTGACTCGATATCGGCAGGAAGTTTGGCGAAGACGTCGTTGAATTCTTCGCCAGTTTCTTGTCTCATTCGTTCGGGCTCGCGGAGCCAGATGGACATGGTGTTGGAGATGTTGAGGCTAGCAAAGGAATTTGTTTCAACCTCTGGGGCGTCGACCTCCTTCTTGGTGAGGTTCAAAAACCCGTCGGAGTAGTTGTGTATTTGAAAATCACTCGGAAGATCTGGGGGCGTGGTAGCTGGACTGGGAGGATGGCCGTTGGGTTGGGCACGTCCGTTTCCGTACGAAGGGCTCCGCTTCGCACTCTGCGAACTAATCGAGTGTGAAGGTCGATGGGATGATTTCGTTTTTTTGGCTGGGGGAGGAGGATGGTCGCTCGGACTTCCGTGCTTTGCATTTTCTTGGGCCCCTGGGTGGCCGTTCAATTGCAGTTCGTTGGGCTTCGGTTTTTTCTTGTGGCTTTTGGTAGGAAGCCGTTTGGTCTTTTTGTCTGGCGTTTCTCCCGAAGCACCGCCATTCTTCAGTCGACGGGTTCGCTCGATAGCTTTTTGCCGATCCAAAGGGCGTGGTTTGCAGTCAGCACACGAATGGGCAAAGTCCTCACGGAGAGCCTCCTCGCGGCTATTGGGGTAGAAGCACTCAATGTGCTGCCAGGTGTCGCATGTCTCGCAGTAAATCGTGTTTCCGTCATCATCAGAGAAGTGGCAAATACACTTGATAGTGTAGGGCTCTTCTTCCTCTACTGTCTCGACCTTCCGTGGAACATCGTGGGTTGAGACTGGTACACTCGGGGGAGCGAAGAGGGTCTGACTAGGAGTCGCGAGCTGCGTCGACACTGGCTGGGGCTTTTCTGTCATAATCTAGGATTGCCTCGGAAGGGAGCTTGGAGTCGAGGTATGCGTGAGCTGATTACCGTAGCGGCTTGGGTAGCATGACGACGCCTGTACAGACGCGCAGGAACTAGTCGTCGAGGAAGCCGAAGGAACAGCGACGCCAGATTTTGTGGTCATTCGTCGGAAAACAGGCTGTCTCAGCAAAGTCGAGAGTCGTAGCGAAGGTCGAGGAAAGGACTCGAAGAGCGGACGAGGCGGGTTCAAAGGGTAAGCCGTCCAGGAAGCCGAAAATCGAGGAATCGAGTTGGTCTCCGAGTCTCCAGCTGTGTCTAGGGACCAAATACGCCGTCTCGACACGTCACGAGGTTGTGTTGTGGGCGTCGGGTGGAAAAGTTTTCGAATGATCGCGAAGTGCGTGTGGCCACGGGGAGGCGTGGAAGGGCAGACGAAGTCGAGGTAAAGGGTTCAGCGGATGCGCCTCGTCGACGGTGAGGGATAGGACGGGTCGAAAGGGTGTATCGAGTCGAGGGTAGGTAGGATGATGAGGAATCCGAGTGGTTTCGACCGAAAATGAGGGAGAGAATGGTGATTTTGGCGACGAGGGTGAAGAGGGAAAAGAGATTGAGAGAGAGGAAGAGAGGGGGCACGACACGAAGGACTGGAAAGGATGGATGGATGGATGGGTCCCCAAGGAGAGGTAGCAGCAGCAGCAGCAGTACCAAGCAGTAGCAGTGCGGTGCAGTGCGAGAGTGTGTGTGCGAGTTGAGCGAGACAGGTACCGGTGCAGGTGCGTGCGGACCAGAGACCAGGCCAAGCCGAAAAGAGAGAGGGCGAACGGGTAGGGGAACAGTGACTGCACTGCTCCTGTTCTGCTGGTCGGAACTGACTTGGGGTGTTGGGGGGGACCAGGACTGGGACCGAACCAGGACTGGCTGGGCTGGGCTGGCTGGCACCTTGTGCTTTGGTGTGCCGCTGCGGACTCGATGGGGGGGATGAGGGAGGGGGGGATAAGATGGGATTTTGGGGTGGAAGGAAAAGGAAGGGTGCCCGCGCAGACCCGTCACTCACCTGTGACCTCAGCATCACCCATTGCCCTGGGTTGGTGCAACAGGCGGTGCTGGAGCAGCGAGTGTGAGGTGTGCAGCCTGTTGCTGAAGGAGGCTTGTCGCTGTTGGGGAGCACTGGCTCTACCACAGCGGCCAGCCAGCAAACCCTGGACCAGCCTGGTGGGCAAGCCAGCAGGAGCACACGCTGCCTGAGAAAAGAGAAGGCGAGCAAGAGACAGCCCAGAGGGAGACTTCTCTTCTCTGTGGCTCTCGACGGGCTTGGAGGGAGGAGACGACGGGGGACTCGAAAGCCAAAGCCCGTGGGTTCAGGAAAACAGGGTACGAAGGTACCAGTACTTACTTGGAGCTAGTCCCGAAAGGCGGTGGACACTTTGATATGAGTGGCTACGGCAGTCCAATCAGCCCTTTAGCGCAGAAATGTGGATGCCTCAGGCAGACACGGTTTCAGGCCGCAACCAGACAAGATATGGCCCGTCTGATGAAGGACTGACGACTGCCTGTTAGCCCTCCGCACCAGAAGGTCAGCCAAAATATGAGCGGGGGGGAAAGAAGCAAAATCTTGGTTTGGCAAGAAGAGACTCATCCAGGCCAACAACGTCTGTCCTCGAGAAAATGTGTTTGACGAGAAGATGAGATGCTCTGATCATCTTGATAAGAAGCGGGCTTGCTGCCAATGTTGTAAACAAAAGGGAACGGCCAGTCTCGTCGGCCGCGAGTGGAGGGACAAGAGACGGCATGCAAAGATTTAATGAGTAATAAAAGAGAAGAAATGGGCGGCAGAGAATGTGATTGTTGGTGTGCGTTGGAGGTGACCCTCGCTGGGCCCTAGTAGGAACGGATGTGACGGGAACGGCGGGGGGAAATGGAACGGGCGGAGGAAGAGGAGACGACTGAGAGAGAGAGAGAAAGAGGCGGCCGGAAGAGAGGGGGTGAGAGACGGTGAACCGCGCGACGGTAACGGTAAGGTATCCATCCGTACACTGAGGAGGGCCAGACGGCGAGGCAAGGGACTGTGCGGACGCATTCTGTCCTTCTGGCTGCGAAAGGCCCAGCAGGAAAGAAACGGGATAGCAGCAGAGGCAAACGCAGCCAGCCAGGCGAGTAAGGGCGTACGTGCAGACGCCAGAAGCCCCTAAAGCAATAACAAAGTGTGCGTATAGTATGTCTGGCCCGAATGTGTGCGAATGTTTGCGTGTGTGCGTGCGGGAAGGCGAACGAACGAACCCAAGACGGACAGCACGGGAGAATGAGAATGTCAGCGTGGTTTGGTCTCGTTGATCGGGCGGTGTTGTGAGAGTTCCAGAGACGGGGAGGCGAGGATTGAGCGGCTTGGAAAACCAGCAGAATCTGCGACCGAGAATCGGGGGTTTCCATGGCTTTCATCCCGTTAAGACGACGACATGAGGCCAGGCAGATTATGCGCAATTTTTTAAAAAATAGGAGATGCCCGAGTGACATGGCAGCTTGGTGTTGGCTGCCTGCGGCCGCATGTACCTCTCGCCTCCAAGTGGCCGTCTCTGCCTGCACTCGCACCACTCCCGTGTGCTGCCTGCAGGCTACGAGTGGACATTGTTTTCTGATCGGGAGGCGATCCAGGTCACCATCCAGTCTCGGGCGCCAGGGGTACGGCCACAAAGCGTGCGCGATGAGAGACAAGTCGGAGGACCCTCAAGGACTTGGAGCCTGGAGGAAGAAGGGACCAAGGGAGGATGGCCCAATGAGATCGGTGCAGGCCAACCGTGACGGCGCCCCTCGCCTCCACTCACGAGAGCGAGTCCAGCCGGGCCGCCCACAAGTCGCCTCCGACGCAGCCAGTACCTTGAGCCAGCGCTCGACGGAGAGCTTCTGGCCTGCATTCTGCGGTGTCTATGAAAGCCTGCCTGGGTAAAGGCAAGATCCAATGGGACAAGGTTCGGCGAGCCGGTAGAGTTAGAAGGGCGTCTAGAGTTTGTACCAGCGCACGCTACCGTGTTGGGTAAAGACTTGGAAAGGGTAGCACTACCTACCTACCAAGAGAGATACATACGGGCAGGCATCCACTGACGAGAAAAAGGCTGAGGACTCGGGACTCCAGGAGTGACTTTCGACTTCGAATTGGAAAATGTGCCACGGCGACAAGGGCAGTAGCCAGCAGCTCCCCGCTGCGCAGCGTCGCGTCGTTCTTGTCTCGAGTCTCAACTCAACCTCCCGCGCTCCCTTCTCATTGGCCACAACAGCCATCTGAGAATGACCGACGGGGTCTTACGGCAAGGGCCTAATATCATCGTGCATGGAGCTGTTCTGTTGTAACTTGCCGCTGCTCCTCCTCTGCCTGCTTCTCCCTCCACTCCCTGCAGCTACACACACCTCACAGTCGGTCCGCCCAGTCATGGTCCACTGGCCTTGCTGCCTGCGACTTGCAGACCTGCATTTTGCATGCGACATGTCGTCGGAGTCGACAAACAATTCGGCGATTCAGATGGCAATCTTGTCGGGATTGGTGCCGTCGCCAGACTGAAAATGCCGTCTCGCCTGCAAGCCGACCACCGCTGTCACCCGCGAGATTGATGACTGCAGCAAACCAGACCTCCACGACCATCTGCCACCATCACCGCTCCGTCTTCGACATCATGCTTCTGTCATGCGTCGCTCTCCAACAGAAACGCCAACGGTTTGCAACAGGGCATGTCATCATCATCACCATCGCATCAAAACGTCGGCAATGAGTGCCCATGTTCGCCCCCTCCAGATCGCCCCCTCAAAAAGCGCTGCGACCTCAGCAATCCTACGCCGCCCTTACTGAGTAGGTAGGTAGACTCTTTCGCTGCACCCATGGACGTCGATGGCTTTGCTGGCTTCCGTCTTCTCCAAACCGGCTCACCCCTCATTTGGGAAAGCCAGGTCGGCCTCCAAATGTTCGGTAAATGGCACGCTGCCTTAAACTTTACGCGACATGGCGACAAGGGGTATTGCCTTTTGGGCTGCTTAGGTGTCATCAATCCGCCTCAGCAGTCATAGTTATACAAGTACCGGTACTTGTACAAGTCGTATCTTGTCAATGCTTCCACCCAGCGCAACTGCGCACCTTGAAATGCGACTACGCGCGGCGCCTTTGCGCATCTTTCGCTTTTGCTCTCACCATCTGGCGCTGCTATTGGAGCGACACGCCTCGGGTCCTCGATCCAGCAACGCCCTGGCTGATCCAACTGCACCTGTACAACGTAAAGGAGACAGTGGTGCACGCAGCGAGCGGCCTGGCCTCGCCTCGCCTCGAGTAGCCGTCGTGTGTTTCTTTTCTTCCTGCGCCCTGATCAGATCGACATGGGAAAGGGCGCTACTTGGCTTTTCGCCCCCGCCCGTCCTCCCTCCAACAACTGACAGTCAGCAGCCCAGGCAAAACAGACAAACAAAACAAAGAGTCGCGACTCTCGAACGCCCATCCGCCTCCAGCTGGCGTCAGGACTCCCGACATGATTCGCGGCCAGTGTTTTGTTGGCTAGGATCTCCCTGTCTAGCAATTGCATGCTCGAGGCCTAACAAAAAGTTTGCGACACTGATAGACCAGGCGACATGCTGAAGTGTCCGGTACTTGAAGCACCTACGGCCGGCCTACAGTCTGTACGGTGCCCTAATTTTCGTCCAAGAAGCAGGTTGGCCCATCCCTCGCACGTCTCTCACCATCGTCCACTGTAGCGGAAGCCCTTCCTGCGCTGGCTTCCCTGCACTCGACATAACTGTGATTGGGTCATGGCCGGATGGGCGACCATGCGACCCTAAAAAGAACAGCTTCCCATCGTGGGCAATGCATAAGGTGGGTGTGGCTCCTGCTGTTGTGGCTACCTTTTCCTCAGGTAATCATCCATGCAGCAGCACGCCTCTTGAATCGCGGGAATCTGGTTGTCCAATCACGAAACCTGCGCACTCGGGACTTGGAGATGGTTAGATCGGAAGCCGGGCCATGCTGCGCTGGCCCTGACACACCGAAGAGCTTGAGGAGGACAGAGCTTATGACTGGGGGAGAGGGAGGGAGAGACGCCTGTATAAAGAGAGGTAGGGGGAAAGCGTAGGCGGGCTACTTGGCTCTTTATGCTGATGTCGTTGACTGCCTGCTTGGACCTGTCCACGGGACCAGGACTCCAGGGATCTTCCAGCGATACCTGCACAGTCGAAACGGCCCAGCTGGTTTTTGGGACATGGCTCCAGCTGTCGCAAGGGCGAGCGCGGGTGGAGGCGAAAGCTGGCTGCTTGGATGATGATGAAGAGATTTCTATCGCGCCATCTTTGTCGCCCGATGCGGCTCTGACAGGTTGATAAGGATTCGTGCTTCAATTCGAACCATTCGCCGTGACAAAGTGCCATCCGCACAGAGGCTGCTGATCGTCCTGGAGATCAACTTTGTAGCTGCGCTGATAACGAATGCGATGTGGGATTTGAGGGGACATGCAAAAAGTGGAAATTCGAGATGGCTCGAGCGTCCCTGGCGTGCACCAACAAATCAAGGTACATGTTGGGGGACTGAATGCCATTGTTTACAGTCTTTTCGACTGTCGGAAACTTAGAAAAGCGTCGATTTGAAGTGACTGTATGCGCTCTGCTGATGTCTGGCAGCTTTTTGTGCATAATGATCACGATAATCACCACATCTCTCATCCAAAGAGCTGCTCTGTCGCAATCTGGCCCATGTATCTGCAGCACTCGTACCTTCATGTCGCCATGGTCGCTGTGGAGGGAAACGGCGCTTGTCCCAACCAAGGTCCACCCCGTGCGGCGAATCAGAGGCATCCTTGATTGCCCCCATGACGTTCTCCCCCGAACCCAGCCCCATTGCTCACCACCTGCCAACCACAGCCTCTTGCAGGAACTACTCCATCCATCTATCTACCCGCTACCTTGCTTGCCTCGCCAGCCATCTCTACAACGCTAAGCTTCGAGCCTCGGACATCGACGACTTCACGCCGAGCCATATTGCTAAACGTCGATTTCTCTCCCGTTCGAGCACTCGCAATTCTGCTCCCTTAGCAATCACCTACCGAGATAACAATAAACCTCTATTCGCGATGAGGTTCGCTACCGCCGTCATCGCCTTCCTCTCCGCCGGTCTCGCACCGGTTGGTGCCAGCGTCCTCGTCCAGAGAGACCAATCCGTCATCGTCAACGAGGCTTCCAAGGTCCCTGGCGAGTCTCCTCTGGAGTTCTGCGATAAGGACCACAGCAAGGACGTCGTCTCCATCGAGAGCGTCGACCTTTCCCCCAACCCTCCTCAGGCGTACGTCCCGTTTGCCCTGCGTACATCACCCAACGATGTTGGTGATGATGACGCACTACAACCACCCGCATCGTGAAACAATCGTTAGCTAACATGGCGTTTCAGTGGTAAGGAGCTCATCATCAAGGCTTCCGGTACCGTCAAGGAGACCATCGAGAAGGGCGCCTACGTCCTCCTGCAGGTCAAGTACGGCCTGATTCGCCTTATCAGCACGAAGGCGGACCTCTGCGAGCAGATTGAGAACGTCGACCTCGAGTGCCCCATCGAGAAGGGCGTCCTGAGCATCACCAAGTCTGTCGAGCTTCCCAACGAGATTCCCTCTGTGAGTTTGACCCTGCTTCTGGCTTCTGTCGCCCCGTTGCTGAACGAACATACAGGGCAAGTACACCGTCTTCGCTGATGTTTACACCGCCGACGACGAGCCCATCACTTGCTTGACCGCCTCTGTCGTCTTCTCCCGCAGCCAGAAGAAGAGCTTCTTCAGTCTCGAGCTTTAAAGTAATAATCACAAGCATCACGATGGTTTCACGATGACGGAGTATGAGCATGGGTTACAGTTGCACGTAGCGATACGCATCCAGATCGACGTTGAGGGGACTTCCATATCATAGCTCGGCCTTGGCATTAGCACCTTGGAACACTTTGCCACTCAAACAGGGTGCTTCTTCTGCCTTTCAAATGGTTTTTCTGCGTAGGAGTGTCGGCATAATGAGGTACAAAGGGTAGCGAGTGCTAGACTGATAGCTCTCGATTTATTTCATGACAGACCAGCCTGGTCCGTCCATAATCTGCATTCTCTACCCCCATAATAACGATTCTTCCAATCTCGATTACTCTGAGGTGACACGAGCGCACATTTACTCGCCAAACAACCTGCGCACTCTGCGCAGAACACTGTCCTTCTCTGGATCGTACGGGTGGTCCTTGGACGGGATCTCGAGGACGGTCGGGAATGCGGCAGTGTACGTATCGATACGGTGTCGTATGCGGTCGGCAACCTGTCCTCCTGTCAACTATGACCTTGCGAAGCCTTCCTGTTCTCGATGCAACTGACGTGCTGGTTAATCAGAACGATGCCAATGTCCTTCCTTGTGGTGAACGACTCGAACGCGGACTCGATCGCAGCGGTGTCGGTCTTGCTGTCCACGACCAAGAAGTTCTTCTCCTGGTCGGCTCCCGTGCTAACGTGCTGCACAATCCATCAGTAACCGTCGAGCCGAAGCTGTCGCTCTTGCGAGGGGGCGTACTCCAATGCCTGCGAGGAGGAGGCCGGTGACCGAGTCCTGTCGAGGCCGTTAGCAAAGACAATCGCAGAGATGTCATCGTTATCGGTTCATCTGACCTCGTCGCCAATGACAGCGAGGAACTGCCGGTCCTTGTAGTCTGCTTGTGAAGCCATCCTGGCGGGTGACTTGATGCGGGTTGTAGGAGAGCTTGCGATGCCCAGGAGTCGGCGAGCGGATTGACGTACTGCCTTGATTACCTACTGCGGCGGCGGAACAGCCACAGACGGCACCTTGCGGGGAACTGTTAGCGCTTCGCCGCCAGGTACTGCCTGCTGTAGCACAGCGCTACTAACAGCCACTGAACCTTCCAGTGAACCCCACTGCAGCAGATACGTACCTGCCTCCCGACGTGGACATCCAAATTGGGGCCTGCCTAACAGAGGGTACCTTACCCCTGTCAGAAGCTCCTGCCTGGCGGGACAACATCCCCAAAAATCAATAGACCCAGACTTCTTTGTAAACAATTTCAACCAGCGACAACAACCACCTTCGGCCTCGTCGCCCCCTCCCTTCGACCCCTTCCAGACCATCAATCATCAGATCGACGGATTCGACTTTGCGCGCCGCAATCGCGAACCCGACGAGATGCCGCGCCTTGTGAGGAAGAAGCCGCTTTCCGAGCGCGTGAAAGCGTGGCTCAACCCAATGGATACTCTGCTATGGTTGTCTGAGGAGTTGGAAACAAGAGACTGGGACTCGAAGGCACTGGGGACGCAACTCGGGCTTGGATTCAACTTCGTCTTTCTTCTGGCCAGAGCTAATAGCCTCACCTCGGAAGTTGAGGACGATGTATTCAACGACGCGGGTTCCGGCAGCTTCATCACCTTCGTGGTAAGTCACAAGTATTACCGTATGACTGCCGCATCGCACAGGCTAACATGTCTCCCAGATTCGCCCGCTCGTCTGGATTCTGGGCGTTCTTTCCTTTGCCAACGCCTTTTACGCGATGACCCGAACGAGGCAATACCGGCTGTTCCAAGTCAACGTCGATGACAAGCCGCATACTCCCTCTGCGCAACGAGTCAAGGCCAACCTGGATCCGTCCGCATCCTCCCCTCTCCGAAAACTTGGAAACCTATTGGTGCCTGAGACTGCTGAGTCGCGAGCTCATCCCGATCAAGTTCATGACGTGTGGGAGCTGAGCGTTTGGGATCCCCTGCCGGTTTCCTTGCAGCTCTTCTGCCTCTTCAGCCCTGGTCACGTCCTCGTTTACATGATGTTCCTGCCGCTGGTTCCCTTGGATCCTCGGCCTAGTGTGACTGTCTTCAACTGCATCGTGTTGCAACTCATTCTCTCGGCACAGCTCCTTTTCGTCCAGTCTCGGTATGCCCAGCAGATCAAAGACACGGCCATCATCCACAAGGAAGTCCTCCACGAGTACGATACGAAGTTTGTTCGCCCGCGTCTTCACCCGGTCGTTCGCGATGTCGGTACGCAGTGCTCTCCAGAAGAATCGAAGGATGAGGAGTCCTTCGTCGAAGTCGGCACTCCTACTACCCTCATCAAGAAAGAATTTGTCACGACACCCAACCCCCACGTTAAGCAGGACGAGCCTGTGTACACGCCACCGACCAGCAGTTTCGCTTCTCGCCTGTTCACACCCACGACGAGCCGCCGCTCTGAGGCCTTTACGCCAGTCCCCAGCACGAGATCGGTTCGACAGAGCCTGCCTACCGGGTATCAATCCACTTCCACCTCCACGTCGAACATGGCCGCAAACACCGGTTCGACAAACTTTGGAGGCAACATGGGGGTATTCACCCACGCAAACTCGCCCTTGAAGAAGGCAACCAGTCTGCACGACGTGAACCAGGCTTTCATGTCTCCTCGCAATTCGCGGGAAATGGCGGCGCTAGAGCAGCGCAGGGGAGGGAGCCCGGTGAAGGCTGGAAGTCCGCTTAAGCAGTCTGAGACAAGAAGGTCCACAGGCTCCGATGCTCTCGGGAACAACATGAACTCGGCTTCATACAACCCCTTTGCCAGCGCGAAGAGGAATAGAAGTCTGCAACAAGGAGAACGATACCCGTCAAGGTGGTCAGGGTTCCACTAAGGGAGACTGAGAGAAGGACATACACTGCATACATGGGAGCGAAATTGCTTCAGCGGACTTTGCTTTTGCTTGATGGCTCCGAGTTGTGTATACATTAGCAGCATATGGCGGCGTTGGGTTTGGGCGGCGGGCGGTCATTCCGGGCTGGCGTTTCTTCTTATTAGACCCATAATTCAAATTTCAGATTATACATAACCTTGCTTGGTTTTCGTGTCGTACTCTCAGCGTTAGTGATAAACAACAGCCACTGCCGGGTAATTCTGACATGCCAGTTTCTCGGAGGAGTCTCATGCTGTGCAAACTGTAATTCAGTGCGGGCTCTGTGTTGTAGCAAGTGTATTAATCTGAGACATGTCCCCTTTCCATGATTCATCCTCGTCGTCGTGAATGGCAAGCGTTTGCTGCAAGACCTCGTGGCCCTCGCATCATTGCCCGTCGTCCATCCAATCCCTTATGTCGTCCTGACCTCGTTGCCACTCGTCCATCCAATCCCTACGTTCCGTCTTATCAGATTCCTAAACCAACACATGGTAATTCCCTCCCATCATCCAAGTCCATTTCTGGTTGTACAAAGTACGATGACTTGGGATTGCCATCTGAATGTTAAGCCATTAGCCTACGGCTCCGTGAAATAGGAAAAAAGACATGATAAAAGGAAGAAGGTACTTGCCCTAATGCAAAAGTCCAGTGTTTGTCTGGATCTCCGAAAGTTGTAGCCATGCAGTTTGCTTGAGACACCCTTCAAAGTAAATCGACCGATTGGTCGTAGACGTCGCGTATGGCTTCATCAAAATCCCAAGCGGAGTCATACGTCGGTCCAGGCACAACCTCCACAAAGTCGTCGGGGTTTGCCTCCAAGTCCTCGAATTCTTCGTCACAGTCTCCGGTCTCATTCTCTGGTTCTTGCTGGTGCCAATCTTCCTGACGCGGCGCCAGCAGTGCGTCAGCCGGCAGCTTTCTGTTGCAGCACTCCTCGGTCCAGTTGCCAGCCTCATACTCAACGAAGATCTTTGCATATAGCTTGAGACCAGTGAACTCCTTCAGAGCAGGGTCCCAAGCGTTTTCCTCGTAATCGTGAGGGCCACGTGGGTATTCCTCCCGGAAGGATCTTCGTCCATGTATGTCGAGTTCTTTGCGGAATCTTTCCATATACCACTCCACGTGTTCAAGAAAATCATCACCCTCGCGCCATCCAGTGATTTCTCTCTGCCATGCAGGGGTGTGAATAAGATTGCGCAGCTTGCATCGGCGCTTAGGGGCCTCAAAGGCCTCTTTGGTCCAACCATTGAAGTCGTCTGTCGAAGAGCTCACAAAGACTTGCGTGATGGTCTCTAACTCACGGAGGACGTCGAAGATGGTGTCTGTGATTATGCCGGGGAACTCTCGAGTCGCAACAGCCAAGTGACGGACTTCCCAGAACATTGAGTCCAGGCCAGGCTCATGGGCCAAGCAGTCGATGACAAGATTGCTGTCATGATTGTCCTGTAAGTTGGCTCGAGTGCAGAAAAGAGTGTCAAAATCCGGCTGGAAAAAGCGGAATGGGACACGCGCAGTTGTGCCTTGGTGAGTGGTGAATCGAACGCCACTCAACTTGAAGTTCTGGGCGAATGCTCGGGACTCCTGGCATATATGCATCAAGGTCGGGTAAGCTGTGTACACAATGAAGAGTTTGCGTGGGTACTGCCAGCTCTTCTTGAGCATGCCGGGGTGCGCAATGCACACTTCCGGTTCATCCTCCGGAAGGGCGAACTTCCAGATGGCGTCGCGCAGCTCCATGGGAAGCCTCTGAAAATACGTGAACATTTTGTTGCTCTTGTTGAGAGGCAGGTTCTTGTTGTTACTCAGTTGTAATAGCGCATGGCTGGTGAGATGGTTTGGGTTTGGGTGGTGATGGTAGAGATTTGTGTGGGAGAAGAAGTGTTGCGAATAGAGAAGGTGTAGAGTGAAGAGTGAAAAGTTCGAAGGGTGAGGGAGAAGAAGAACTGGTTGTTCTTTTGCTGTTATATGTCGCGACAGCCACAGAGGAGGAAGGCACAGTTCCAAGAGGAAGGAGAGAACGCTCCGTCCCTGAGCATCAGTCCTCAGTCCTAAGGCCGCTAGGACAATGATTCAAATTGTTGAAAATTAGCTGCCAGTTATTTGGTAGTTGCGTTCCATTCATAGTTATTGCCATCAGCTTCGTTGTCTTCATACTCCTGCAGTTGAGGCTATCGTTGTCTGGGGTAGTTCCTGCCACTTTGGGAAACCGGGATATCCTTCACTCAACCTGGTCCTTGCACACGGGTTGACTACGTCTCTGCAGGACATCCCCGGCGACATTTACATGGTTCTGGGGACACCTCAAAATTGTTTGTTTACTTTCTATCCTACAGCATTTCTATCCCGCAGCACCCCCGGCCAACGATGTCAGTCCACTCGGCCCCAGACTCTGACCAGCAAATCTCACCATCGTTTCGTGTCTTTTCTCGACAGCCTGGGAATGAGCGGTCAGAGGACTCGGTTCACAAGCCGACTTTTAGCTCTCGTCTGAGGAGTCTTTTGCCCAGCTACCGGGCTGAGAAGGGCGGCACTCTTCGAGCCAAAGGATACTAGGAGACCAGCGAGACGCAGAAGACGAAGACTCGTCGCTCCCAACGCGGCTCGTCTCGAGTTGATCAAGGCTCCGACCACATCTCCAACTTGAAAACCGCGGAGACAGTTTCTCATGAGAAAGGTCGCTCTGTCGAGTCTCGTCGTGAGGAGGGTGGTACTAAAGCAAATACCACGGCAACCAGGACGACCCGAGCCGAGAGAAGCATCGAGGAACGCCGTTTAGTCCATTCTCAGCGGAGACTCCTCAAGGAAAGCGGCGACTATCTTGGGGTCCAGGGATTCAACCCCGACACAGGGGAATTGGACATCATCACACCCTCCACGAGCAGCTCCGCAACTTGGGCACTCGACCCGAAATTAGCCTCGTTCCAAAAGACGCAAAGAAAGCCCCTCGATGGCCGCAGAGGAGCCACAGTTCTGACGGAAAAGGACACGAGAAGCGTCTTGGACCGAGAGAAGGAACGATTTGCGCGCAAAGATCGAGAAAAGGAGGAGCTTCGCAGAGCTCAGGAGAAAATACATTGGAATCGAAATCGTCAGCAGTGGTCATCTGCACAAGAACCCAACCTCAGTCCTATAGCGCAGTCATCGGCCGGCATGTCGAATCACGGTAAGCCATCAGTGACCCGACTGCACTGAGCTGAGGTTGTCATAACATCGTCTTTTGCTAAATCGAATGACAGGTTCAGACAGGAAAGACGAACGGCCTATGCCGCAGCCACAGAGAGTTAAGGAGCTCCTTGAACCGGTTCGGAGAAGTCCTCCACGTCCTCTGGTACCTTCAGGCCCTCCCGGTCCGTCAGGTCTCAAGTCTCACCTGCCGAAGCATGTACTCATTGACGACGATGCCGGCTCTTCAGATACAGTACTGCATGGCGAGGGGAGCAACCACCCTTTTCCTGGTGCCCGCCAGCTCAGAGGCAACGAGATATCCGTCGGCTTAATCAATGCTGAAAGACCTCTTCCCGCCCTCCCGAGAGAGGACCAGCGCCAAAAATCCGGAGTGCCCGAGTTGCATATCACACCTCCTTCAGCCTACCCAAGGCCTCGAAGTTCTACCCAGACCACCAGACCGGGGGGTTTCAGCAATGTGCCCATTACGGATTCTTTTTTAGGCCAACGGCGCCCGGGGCCAGTCAAACCGGCAGACGAGCAAGTACCCCTGGACGCTTCCAGCCAGACGGCGCCATCGAGCGTCGAAAAGAACGTTTCGCCAGGACACAATCCCTTGGGAATCCTCTACCAGAAACATTCGAGACCAACGGTACCAGCAATCGACACACAGATAACCTCGGAAGGCAAACATGCGGACAAAGTCAGCGCCAAGCCCCTATCGACCAAGAACGGCGAGGCGCGACTCAATTACCTCCAGTCATGGGAGCAACAAGGCGACCTGAAGAAAGAATGGGATCCCCTGGAATCTTGCGAACTGGCGGATCTTTCACTACAGCAAGAGACAGAAGGACGGGCTCACATAACCGCAGTAAATCCGTCCGATTCGAGGATGAACAAAGTCCCGTCTCCCACCAACGAAGCTACAGCGACTTCGTCCCGGTTAAAGTTATGGTCGATATACCAAAGTCATCCGGCAAGCCCAAAGGCCATGAGCAGGGAAGAGAGGGTCGAGGCATCGGTTCGGGATCTGCTGGACAACCATCATGGCATGACAGAGTTCAAGTCAGCTCAAGAGAACCAGTTTCTGACAACACAAGTAAGGCTACAAGGCGACTCGGCAACGGAAGTACATCCAGTCTGGGCCGCAAATCAGAAGAAGGCGGACGTGATGGCCGACGCTGCTCTCACACCCATCACCACCACTACTGGCTTCGACCAAAGTCTTGGTACGCCGAGCCAGTGCCGAAGGCCCACAAACCTCGAGGAGACACCGGAGAACGACAATTGGAGCGTAGTGGCACATCGACACTCAAGTCGACGTTTCAGCGATCAGATGTCAACGTCGACAGAAGACATATCAACGACATCAATTCATTACAGATTCGACAGCCAAGCGCAGGTTCTTCAAAAGGACCTCCCAACAATGTCCCTTCGATACCAGCACAAAAGCCCGACGCCAGCGCCAAGAGAGAACACAGCCCTTCAATGCCAGTTCGATGGCCCAGCGGAGAGCATGACAGAAGAGGCCCCGACAAGTTCGGCACGCCACCAAGGCGCGAGCCAAATAATGGCAAGAGAGAAGGCAGTGGGACCAGTTTGTTACCCACCCAGCGAGCGCACCTACAAAATCAAGACAGACCGCCCATCAAGACCGGACCGCCACCAATCCAGCCTCCCCGTGATGAAATCGAGAAAGGACGGCCCAAGACTGCTGGGAAGTTCCCGAGCCAGCAACCCAACGCCGTCGCCGAGAAAAGAAGGCCAGACGGCATCAGTTCGGTACCGCCTAGGTTTCCAGGGGCTCAGCCAGGACCTGGCTTCGACAGACCACGGCTTCAAGAAAACTCTACGAGGGCCTGCGACCCAACAGGCGGCCGCGAAATCGTCTGTGAGCAGTTCCCCTACCAGCGACAGCCCTCAGGCAAACTCAACGGACAGCTCTGTCACATCACTCACGTCCACGTCTATGTCACACCCGAACGAGTTGAAGGAAGCCGCCCAAGACAACCTCAACCAAACCTTATGCCTGGAAGCGGCCAGAACCGCAATGGTAGAGTCGGGCAACAAGATGGTGGAAACTCTGAGAGACCATCGGTTGAACAAGGACAGCAACTCAAAGACTTCAGGCCTGAGGAACTTGCCTGTCGATGGCGTACTCAGGGCGAGGTTGAGAAATGGTCTCCACCTCGTCAGAGCAGCCAACAAGAGCAAGGCAATTTGGAAAGACATCATGTTGAATGGCGCGGTTTCGGACATGGTCAAAGATGCAAAGACACTCCGGCTAGAGACGCGAGGCGATTGCAACATGAGCGGGGCAGTCTTGAACAGCAACGATATGCGGGCCGCGAAAACGGAGACGGTGAAGAACAGGACCCTGCTCCAATTGGACGGGGCGAACGACGTCGACTATACATATCAATTGAAGACGGACCAGCACGAAGCCGACGTGATCAAGCAGAAGGAAGTGAACAACTCCAGTCAGAAACAGCAACAAATTCTCATCGACCAGACGAGGCCCGCCAACGTCAATCCGAAAAAAGCGTGCGATTCCAACCAGAAAGAGGCCTGCAATACTCCCAAAACGACACAGCTACGCAGTCCTGTCAATCAAGCCGATCCAGCCATGTTGAAGACTGGCTGCAGCATGTCGACAGCCCACGAGGTCGACAAGTCCGAAGACGGCGTCATCGAAGGTCGTTTGCGAAGGGAGGAGTGGCATAGACAGACACGGAAATACGCCACTCAAGGCAAGCAGCTCACGATCAGCCTAGTTCAACTGTACTGGGAAGTCATATCACCATGCTTCGTTCCGACATCGCCTCTCCGGCAGAGACTGGACAGCAGCAAATCCACATGGACGGACGTTGGAATACTTGTGCTGGCGTTGATCGGCGGTTTCATGTTATTGGCGGTAGCAATCCGGCTGTCACAGGGAATAGCATGGATGATGCGGATGATGCGAAGCATCCTGGGGATTTGAAAGGCAAGCTGGGGAGGTTTGATTGCGATTCTCGGTTCCTGGCAGCCGACCATGACGAAAAAGGGAGGTTGTGGAGAGAAGCTTGGCGTTCGAGCCCAACCAACCGCCGATCGGCGCAGTAGGGACCGGGTTGGGTGTGCGGCCCTGCCACGCCGTACATCGGCTGGGTTGGGGGAGAGGGATTTGGTGATAAGGCAAGGCCGAAAGCGCAGCGCTCAATGATACGAGACTGACGGCCGCTGTTTGAGCTCGTGTGGGGTAGCGGTGCGGGACAAGCATGCATCGGGATAGGAGAGTGGTACGGCTAACCAGTAGTGTTGAGGCAGATTGAGGATACAAGTATTGATAGGTGGCATGGCTAGTACTCATTAATCAGTGTTGTGCATCTGGCAGCGGGCGTCCGGGAGTGCGAGGTGCATGGTCTATTCGGCACCTCGGGTGTAATCGTCGAGTTTTGTGTCGCGGCCTCCGGTTTAGCCTGGGACGGGGTGTTGGGATCACCGCAGGAGCCGCCGCCGATGCGGTGAGAACTTGATGCTGGGCAGGCAGCTGGCAACCTGCAAGTGGCTGCTGAGAGGCCGTCCGTCACCGTTTGGTCGGCCGGCGCCGATCTAGGCGTTCGGCGGTGGTTGTAATGCAGTTCTGCAGCGTCATCATCGAGTAAGCGATGAACGTCGGATGTTGCATCCATATGTGGGATGGGATTGTTAATCCGCGCGTACACAGCTGCTTGCCAACATATCTAGTGTCTAGGTAAGGACAAGACAGGAATACGTACCCTACTGCCACTGCCGGTGCCGCTGGGATTGTGACTGCGACTCCCGGCAAGTGTTGTTGGCAAGTAGTATGCGTAGGCAGTTGACAAGAACCGGGATTAAGATTGGGACCGTTTGGTTTTTAAGCCTCTCAACAACGATCACGCACATGAATCTTCAAATGAGACCAACGCAACGACGGCAAAGAGCGGACGGCAAACGACGGATGGAAACGGGGGCGCAGCTGGGTCGCTCCGACTCAGAGATACAACTTCGGACACATGAGAATTCAAGTAGTTGCTGTTTTCGGCGGAACTGAGCCCATGCGAGCCCATATTACTCGTCAGATTGCGGGCTCTTGCGGTCTCACGTGCGGGTTTGTAGTCAACCAGTGGCTCCCGTTTATGGATTCTAGGTAAGGTACCTAGTAGCAATAGAAAAAAAACTGCTCCGGAGTCCCAAGTGAAGACTCATCGTGGAGGGGCGGCGCGCGTTGATGGCAGCGTTTGGAAGGTTCTGAGCGGACCCCTCGGTGCAGGGCCTCTGAGGGCTTCCTAGGGGGCGACGGGCCAATCCGCGGGCGCCATTTGCAAATCAGGGCGCTGTACCCCGCGTTCCGGCGACCGGACCCGCAGCTGGCTGGAGCTGACGCCTCCGATGATCGGAACAGAATTCGTGCCAAAGCTTCACGGCTTTGGCCATTTTGTTTTGCTGGGAAGGGTCAGGTACCTGGCATGGCGGGCACTTTTGTGAGGGCGCGGGGCAATGGGCTCGTAGTGTCCATGCTTGCTGCTGCGGTATCGTTGTTGATTCAGCGCGCCAACTCTAAGAGACTGGACTGGACCTTGGACCGGAGGTCACAAGAGGCAAGGTACCTGACGCAGAAGCAAAAGTAGGTACCTGGCCATGTTCCTCCTCTTCCATGTCTACCTACTCACCTGCCTTACCTAGCATTCTGGCTCCCTTTATTTCAAAAGCCAGATACGAAGGCCTCCCGGTCCGGCAGATACATATTGAGCTGCTCGTCCCCCACATCCTGCCACAACCTCCGACACAGGATTTTTCTACTCTTTCTTACACTCTTCCCTCTTCCCCTTTACGCCTCTTGTCTCGCGACAGCCTCTCCTGCTTTTGACTTCAGACTTCCCCCCACACTTGATTGAGAGCACCGGGCGAGCATCACACCAACCGGTCCCTTATCGTGAGGACGCTGCCTGCTTTTGGAATTCGCTTTCGCGTTCGAGTCGCACACAATGCCTGTTGCCGAAGGAACCCCGCAGACTCTCTACGACAAGGTCCTCCAGGCCCATGTCGTCGACGAGAAGCTCGACGGCACGGTCCTGCTGTACATTGGTGAGTCTGCCTTGCCTTGAGCCCAGCTCTGCCTCGCCTGCCATGGCCTCAGGGAGTAATTTGCTGACGTTGGTTGTGCGACAGACAGACATCTTGTTCACGAGGTCACCTCTCCTGTACGTGACGCTTTTTTTGCCCTGCATCTCGGATGACGTCGGTTGATCGACCCCACCATGACGGCTCGCTAACAAAGCCTGCAGCAAGCCTTCGAGGGTCTGAAGAATGCCGGTCGTAAAGTGCGCCGTCCGGACTGCACTTTGGCGACGACGGACCACGTAAGTAACCAATTGGATTTGCAAAGTACTCGAAAATACCCAATCGCTCACTCTGCTCTAACAGAATGTCCCCACCTCATCGCGGAAAGGCATGAAGGACATTGGTTCCTTCATCGCCGAGGACGACTCTCGCGTGCAGTGCGTGACTCTCGAGGAGAATGTCAAGGACTTCGGTCTCACCTACTTTGGCCTCGGCGACAAGCGCCAGGGTATTGTTCACGTCATTGGCCCCGAGCAGGGCTTCACCCTTCCCGGCACCACGGTTGTCTGTGGTGACAGTCACACCTCCACTCACGGCGCCTTCGGTGCCCTGGCTTTCGGTATCGGTACCAGTGAGGTCGAGCACGTTCTCGCCACCCAGTGCCTGATCACCAAGAGGAGCAAGAACATGAGGATACAAGTCGACGGCGAGCTGGCTCCCGGTGTCAGCTCCAAGGACGTTGTCCTTCACGCCATTGGCAAGATCGGAACTGCCGGCGGTACCGGTGCCGTTATTGAGTTCTGCGGTTCTGTTATCCGCAGCCTCAGCATCGAGGCGCGTATGTCCATCTGCAACATGTCTATCGAGGGTGGTGCGAGAGCCGGCATGGTCGCCCCCGACGAGGTGACCTTCGAGTACCTGAAGAACCGCCCTCTGGCTCCCAAGTACAACTCCGACGAGTGGCACCGCGCCACAAAGTACTGGAAGTCTCTCCAGTCCGACCCCGACGCCAAGTACGACATCGATGTCTTCATCGACGCTAAGGACATTATCCCCACCATCACCTGGGGTACCTCCCCCGAGGACGTCGTCCCCATTACCGGCACCGTTCCCGACCCCGAGACCTTCCCCACCGAGGCCAAGAAGGCTGCCGGCCGCAGAATGTTGGAGTACATGGGCCTCACAGCCGGAACTCCCCTTGAGGAGATCCCCATCGACAAGGTCTTCATCGGCTCCTGCACAAACTCCCGTATCGAGGATCTGCGTGCAGCTGCCCACGTCGTCAAGGGCAAGAAGATTGCTCCCAACGTTAAGCGCGCCATGGTCGTCCCTGGCTCCGGTCTCGTCAAGACCCAGGCTGAGTCTGAGGGTCTGGACAAGATCTTCACCGACGCCGGCTTCGAGTGGCGTGAGGCTGGTTGCAGTATGTGCCTCGGCATGAACCCCGATATCCTTGCCCCCAAGGAGAGATGCGCATCCACCAGCAACAGAAACTTCGAGGGTCGCCAGGGCGCCCTCAGCCGGACGCATCTCATGTCCCCCGTCATGGCCGCTGCCGCTGGTATCGTTGGCAAGCTCGCCGACGTCAGGAAACTGTCTCAGTACAAGGCCAGCCCTCACATCGAGGCAGCCATCACTCCCATCGAGCCCCACGTTGATGAGCGCGTTGAGGAGAGTTCTGAGGAGAAGGAAGCCATCGCAGATCAGCCCGAGGACAACCAGCCCCACACCAACACCTCCGCCTCCGCCTCTGGCAGCTCCACTGGTCTCCCCAAGTTCACCAACCTGAAGGGTATCGCCGCTCCTTTGGAAAAGTCCAACGTCGACACCGACGCCATCATTCCCAAGCAGTTCCTGAAGACCATCAAGCGCACTGGTCTCGGCAAGGCCCTCTTCTACGAGCTCCGCTTCAACTCGGATGGCTCCGAGAACCCCAACTTCGTCCTGAACAATGACCCCTACCGTGCGGCTAAGATTCTCGTCGTTACCGGCCCCAACTTCGGATGCGGTTCCTCCAGAGAGCACGCTCCCTGGGCTCTGAACGACTTCGGCATCAGATGCGTTCTCGCTCCCTCTTTCGCCGATATCTTCTTCAACAACACCTTCAAGAACGGCATGTTGCCCATCGTTATCCCCGACCAGGCCGTCCTGGAGAAGATCGCCGACGAGGCCCGCGCTGGCAAGGAGATTGAGATTGATCTGCCCAACCAGCTCATCAAGGACGCCTTTGGCAACACCCTTGCCAGCTTCGACGTTGAGGAGTTCCGCAAGCACTGCCTGATTAACGGCCTCGACGACATTGGTCTGACCATGCAAATGAACGACAAGATCACCGACTACGAGCGCCGCATGTCCCAGCTGACCCCCTGGCTCGACGGCACCTCCTACCTCAAGAGGGACCCGAAGACGGGCCAGCTCCTCGCCAAGGCGGTTCCTGTCCCCAAGACCAACCGGGGCGAGACCAAGACTGAGCCCCTCGAGTGGTAAAGCAAAAGAGAAAGAAAGCAAAACAAACAAAAATGGGATTGGTAATCTGGAGTTTTGACTTTGAAAGTTAACGTGTCTACGATACGATGGGTTCAACTGGCTTTTCGAGCATGTTCATATGCTGGCGGCGGCGATTGGGAAATCAAACTAAGGGATTTGGTCATGTGGCTTTCTGTATGAAGCCGAGAAAAAGTTTTTCTATATCGATGTAGGGTAGATGTGCAGCATAACACAGCTTTTCGCAAGACTGAGCTTTTGCGCCGTACCAACACTAACCTCTGTGTCACTCAAAATATCATGAGATGCGTCCAAGGCATCAAATCAAAGTTCAAACTTTGAATCTCGCAAGATACCCACGTGAACCACGAACCCAGACTCGATCCTCAACCCCTCTGGCAACAACTCGTCAGGGACCCTCCACATGCGGAACCGCCTATGAAAGCTCTCGGCCCATTCCTCAAACACATCGGGGCTACGTAGCTGCTGGGCCACTATGCACACGCACGGCTCGGACCGCTCCGCCTCCTCCGCGTCGGTTTCCTCTTCCTCTTCCTGGACGCGCAGGCGGAGCCGAGCGAGGTCGGCGGTCGTGGAGACGAGGGGGTCGACCAGGGCCTCGTTGTAGATGCAGTCGCAGCACACGACGGCGTCGAAGGAGCGGGTCGCGGGTGAGCCTGTGAGGGAGGGCGTCGGGGTGTCGAGTTCCCAATCCAGAGCCGTGAATTGTATGCTTCCCAGACTTGAGGATGCTGAGGGGGTGGTAGCGGTGGAAGTGGTCCTTTTCCGACGGGATGAGGGTTTGGAAGCCGTGGAGGATGGGAGGGGGTTCGCCTCGAGGTTCTGGTGGATCATGCGCGAGACGTATGGCTGGTCTGTGAGGATGTAGCGGGATATTCTGGGCGCGAGGAGGAGGGCTGTCAAGGGGGAGATGCCGCAGCCTAGTTCTAGGACTGTGGAGGTGGGTGTGAAGATGGGGTTGAAGGGGGATGTTGGGGAGGAGAGGTAGGTTGCGAAGAGGGGGGTGATTTTCCAGAGGACTGTTGGGAGGTATGTTAGTACGACATGCCAGATTTGATGGTTTTTATGAGAAGTGAGATGGATGTTATCTCGGGTACGAATGGCGGAAGATGCATTGTTGCATGAGATCAACTTACCAGCGCCGGTTGTGCCGCCTGCCCGGGTTGATGAGAGGACCGTCGGAGATTGGTGGATGGTGAAGTCCCGGTCGGCGAGGGTGAGCGATAGCGTCGTCGCTTTGGGGTCGATGAAACCTAGGTTTGAGGACGGAATATCATGAGAGAACAGGAAGAATGTTTCTAGGTGTTTTGGTAAGCTGGAAAACCTCAGGATACTTGTTGGCCATCATCGTCGAGATGTACCTTCTTCAGGATCAAGGATTTCATCCTCCAGAGTGGAGATGAGGGCTTTTACAGCCATGACCGCTGAAAGTTGTGATGGGCTCGTGAGAGATCCAGAGAAGTTTGATTATGTATGAATCAATATGGACAGAATATCTCAGGCTAAAGGCCTTATGTGTGAGACCTCAGTAGTGATGAGAGTGAGGTGAAGGTGTGAGGTTGTGAGTTGGTGTGGTGGGTTTGGGTGGCATGCACTAACAATTTTCGTGCCCCTCGACTCAAATCCGACGACATGTCTTTGGATTGGAGATATGGGTCCCTAATACCAACATATCTGCGCCGCAAATCTGAATAGCTTCATCAAATGGGACAAAATTCACTCGATTAATGGCAATTCCTAGCGTATGTTTGAGTGATAGGTTTGCAAACGCAGCTGATTGCGTAGCTCAAGCCGGTCCTCAGCGGGTCCCACATCACAGCACCGGTCACGGAAACCTGCGTCCCTTGGAAACTTGGACCCTCCCCGGGCTCCTTCCTGCTTCTCAACTGCAGCAGACTATTTATTGAAGTTCTTCCTAGTCGTTGTCAACAGCGAGCGGGGCCAATTGGTCCAGTGGTCAGGTCAGGTCAGCAGCAGTGCAAGCGCCTTGCATGATACACAATAACCCAGCTTGTTGGGGTTCGAATCGAACCTTTTGCATTTCAAAATATTCTTTTTGTTCCAAATCTCAATCAATAGGTAAAATGTGACCTTATACAGCCAGAATACATTGGTCAACATAATCACACCCAAATATCCATGGCCCTCTTGAGGCCTGCCTTTACACTACCCTTCTTCACCTGCCACTTCTTCATGAAGCTACATGACTCTGAACCACGGATATCTTTCTGTCCTCTTTCTCTGCTGATGCTTCGATCTGCCCATGCGGGAAGGCAATGATATCGCTACCTGCCATAGTGTTTCCGGCCCGGGTCTCGCGAACCGTTTGTCCTCATTGCGGTGAGGCGTTTGCATCTCTTTCCTGATCCAGAACCCATGCATCTTATGATTAGCCTTGCTGGTACATCAAGAAAGATCGAGGAGGGAGAATCTGTATCGTGACGTGAAAAGATCTGCCAGCATGTCGTTCTCTTATTTCCTGGCGTGTTCCTCCATCCCATCTTCCTTTTCAACTTCATCGCACCTAGACTTTGCTCAGTCAATACAAGCCCACATCTCATCGTTGAAGCATTACCATGGCTCCCGTTCAGTCGACTCCCCAGACGGGCCTGGGCAATCGCCATCTCTTGGACAAGATCGACAAGCTCAGAGAGCTGGGAATTTCCAAGCAGGTCCCTCTTCCACAGGTATGAACCATCGATCAAACCACTTGGCCATTATCTGACCCAGTGTCTCTTCTCTCAGCTTGTCGTCGTCGGAGACCAGTCCTCCGGAAAGTCGAGTGTTCTCGAGAGCTTGACCGGATACTACTTCCCTCGATCGGTCGGACTCTGCACCCGCCATGCTACGGAGATCGTTTGTCGTAGAGAGCCGACGACTAGCATCGTTGTGACCATTCATCCTTTCGATGCCACCGCTCGGAAGGCTGAGCTCGCCAAGTCTTTCAGACATGTGCTTCAAGACCTCAGAGGAGGACAGTTTGCGGAAGTTCTCCAGATGGTAGGTTGAAGGAGAGCATTGAATATTGAGTCTTTGCTAAGTTTTGCTTTTCCCATTAGGCCTCTACTGTCATGGGATTGAAGTCAACCACCGATGGTTCCTCTGAGGGCGATGCCTTCAGCAAGGATATCCTTCGTGTCGAGATTTGTGGCCCAGATAAGGAGCATCTCACGATTATCGACGTCCCGGGTAAGTGAGGACTGCGTGGTCTCATTCCTTGTCTCGCGTTTCCTCTGTTGTCTTCACCAGTTGGGCCCTTGGCCCGACTTCCCTTGCCGTGGATCTTTTTCGACATATGTGACATCGCGAGACCCTGATTCTCTTTGGTACTGTCATGGACTAATTTGTTCAAAGGCATCTTTGAGAACGTCCAGGAGGGCTTCTCCACGTCCAGAGACGTTGCTCTTGTCAAATCCATGGTGAAGGATTACATCAAGGATTCCAGGACCATGTGAGTGCCATCACGTGTTTCCTCCTGCTGCAATGGTACTGGCTAACATCAACAGCATCCTTGCCGTGATCCCCTGCAATGTGGATGTGGCTACGCAGACTATCCTCACCTATGCTGCCAAAGCAGACCCCGAGGGTAAGCGTACTCTGGGTGTAGTAACGAAGCCGGATCTCGTCAGAGAGAACGCCACTCGAGAGGCGGCCATGGACCTTATCAGAGGCAAGCGGCGCGACATTCAGTTGGGCTACTACGTTGTCAAGAACCGAGGCGCTGACGACACTTCATCGAGCAAGGACGAGCGGGACTTTGAGGAGAAGTTCTTCTTCGACGAAGAACCTTGGTGCAGGCTTGACAAATCCCGGCTTGGTGTCCCCGCACTTCGTAGCCGCCTGCGGGAGTTGCTAATGGACAGAACCAAGAGCGAGTTTCCTAAGGTTCGGCGTGACATCAACGAGCGCCTTGCAGATGCGAAGAAACAGCTCGCAGCTCTTGGTCAACCAAGAAGCACCGAAGACGAACAGAGACGGTTCCTCGGCGAGATCGTGAGCCGCTTCGTTGAACTGAAGAACTTCGGCCTGAACGCCTACTACACCGGAGACCCGCTCTTTGACAAGCATCCGGACCTGAGACTGGCAACACGAGTCCGAGAAGCCAACACAGCGTTCTCCAAAATGTTCTTTCAGAACGCTCACACTCGGCAGTTTGCTGATCCTGCTGCGAGCAAAAGCGAAGGCGACGACTCGGACGAGTCATCGGAGAAGTCTGACGATGACGATGACGCGAGCAGGAACGACCTTTACCCCCTCTCATTCTCGATCCCCTCTGACGAATCCGGTGAACTCGATGGGGTTCTGGCGGAGGCTTGTAAATGCGCCAAGCCAGGAACCAGTGGCATCATGAAGCACCTTGAGCAGTTGTATCTGACCTCTCGAGGCTACGAGCTGGGCACCGTAAGTACATGAAGCGTTTGATTTTCTGTTGAAGTGAGCCAGCTAACAGCTTTGCAGTTCAGCAGTCACATGCTGCCCACCGCCTTCAAAGAGCAATCCATCAAGTGGGAGGCCACGACTCTGGCTCATGTGAGCAATATGATTCTCATCGTTCACCACTTCATCTACAGTGTGGTGAAGGAAGCGTGTGTAGACGCTCAGGTCCGCGACGCACTCTGGTCCTCGATTCTGGATGAACTCTTGAAGCGGTACCAGGTTGCCATGGATCAGGCGAAGTTGCTGATCCACGTGGAGCGGGAGGGACGATCCATCACTTACAATCCCGCCTTCGACAGAGCCCTCAACCAGGTCAAGACGATGAGATCGGCGAGCAAGTATGAGGACTCGGAGATTACTGTGCAGAATGGAGAAGAGTCCCTCGAGTGCGTCATGTGGAAGGACCTGAAGCGAGAGACTACCGAGGCTGAGGGTCTCAACGAGACTTGCTACACCATCCACGATGTCCTGAGAAGTTACTATGATATTGCCAGCGCTCGATTTCCGGATATGACTTGTACCCAAGTTGTGGACTACTTTCTTCTCGGCTCCGAGGACGGCCCCCTTGGGGTCTTGTGTCCCAATCGCATTTTTGGCATGACGAATGAACAGTTGGACATGGTAGCGGGTGAAGATGCCGTCAGCAAGAGCCTTCGCGAAATGCTGAAGAATGACATCAAGCTGTTCCAGGATGGAAAGAAGATCTTGCGCACTTGAGACTGGTCGCGCGATGGAGGAGGCCTAGGAAGCACCATGACTGTCGTTCGCTGGTAGAAATATTCGCAGATCGGATATTATTGTGGCAGAATTGAAGCAAAGTCAGTTGCCGCACAACCTCACCTCTTCCGCGACCTGATATGCTTCCTCTATTACTGTGATTCTCTAGTTAGTGATGTCAATATAATTCGAAGATCAGGTCCGGACCGAGTGCGTGTGAGAGTTTCGATAGGGTTGAAGGCCCATCCTAGAATCGCACGTGCTCTCTGAATCGACAGCAAAAGATCCTGAGTCAACTTCCGGGATGGCGCGCGTCGAATCAGTCGTCCATCGTCCATCCGGGCCCCGGTCGCGACCTATCAGCGGCACTTGGCACGGGTTGTTCGGCATGAAGAAGGGAAGAGCCGCTGTGAGATATTTCGGAGGTGGAACCACAGGGGGCCTTAGGGGGAGCTGCAGGGAAGGCGATCGCGAAGCTTGTTCCAATTCCAACGTCGCATCGACCCACGTGACTGCCCCAAAGACATGCCGTGCCTGTCCACGTTTGGGTCTAATGTCCGCCCGACCTCCCACCTTCCCCCGCCAGCCCCCGAAGACGCTCCGACCGCCAACCGGTGGCATCCAGCTGTGCTTAAGTGCCCGTTGAAGGTTGAAACTCGACATCGCTAAGGAAACGTCGCACAGCCGCCGTCCTTCATCAGCAAACACACCCGTCTATTTTTCTGCATGGTATGAGAAAAAAAAAAAAACCAGGGGTTCTCCCGGACGATATCCCCTGAAAAGCACCACGCAAGTGCCGTTTGTTTCCAATTCACCTTCCGCACTTTGGGAAACCCCTTCAACCTGCGGAAAACCAGACACACGAGACAACTTCGCTTCTTAGCCCGTTAGCCTCTCTACCCACCTTGCATCACACCTCACTCGCATACGCCCAAAAAGAACCCCCGAACGAGGGGAACAGGGATGCTGCAGCGGGCGGACCCTACGTCGTACGCAAGCTCACTGACCTGGGGAACCACCCAGGCACTCTAATTTCCATCTTTCTCCTCCTGGCACCTGCCTTCCATCTGCCGCGATGGGTCGACTCTCCGATGCCGCCACTTCGGCCTACAAGTCAGTGAGGGGCCTCTTCGTGGGCAAGACACATAAGTACAGCACCATCCCGGAGGATGAGGACAGAGCAGGCACCGAGACGGAGTACGAGCCCTACCGGCGTCAACCGAAGCCTACACTTGCCTTGCTCATTCTGGGTGCCATGTCTTTCGCGGCTCTCCTCACCTTGGTCGCTGGCTTCAGGTAAGTTCATACGAGATACTTGATTTCTCATCAAAAAGTCTACAAGCATTCTAACGCGATAGCAGCCTTGTCAGCGGCCAGAAGCCGGACAACGCCACTGGTGAGGTCTCTCAGTTCTGGGGCCAGTACTCTCCCTTCTTCTCGGTGCCGTCCGAGATCAGCGCCGCCACCCCCGACGGATGTACCATCACCTTCGCGCAGGTGCTTCACCGACACGGCGCTCGGGACCCCACCTCCGGCAAGACGGCCACCTACAAGGCACTCGTCGACCGCATCCACCAAACCGCCACTCAGTACGGAAAGGGCTTTGAGTTCATCAAGGACTACCAGTACACTCTCGGTGCTGATGAGCTCACTCCTTTCGGCCAGCGCGAGCTTGTCGAGTCGGGAGAGGCCTTCTACAAACGCTACCAGTCTCTGGCCGCCAGCGCTGACCCGTTCATAAGATCATCGGGCCAGAACCGCGTCGTCGAGTCTGGTCTCAACTGGACTTCTGGCTTCTTTGGAGCCAAGATTCAAGATGGTCACAATGGGCCTGATGGAGGAATCAACTCACAGATCATGGTCATTCCTGAGCAGGAGGGCTTCAACAACACGTTGGACCACAGCCTTTGCACGGCTTTCGAGTCAGGCAACTTCTCCAAGGTCGGGGATGACGCTCAGGTTGACTGGCGCAACACCTTCACAGCCCCTATTGTGAGCCGTTTGAACACGAACCTGCCTGGAGTCAACTTCACATCCGAGGACGCTGTCAGCTTCATGCAGCTGTGCCCATTCAACACTGTGGTTAACGGCACACAGTCTCAGTTCTGCGACCTCTTCACGTTGGACGAGTGGAAGGACCTCGAGTACTACGAGACCCTGGGCAAGTACTACGGCTTCAACGCGGGCAACCCTATGGGTCCGACGCAGGGTGTCGGCTTCACCAACGAGCTGCTCGCGCGATTGACGAAGCAGCCCGTCGTGGATCACACGTCGACCAACTCGACTCTCGACGCCGACCCCGTGTCGTTCCCGCTCGACAAGGTGCTCTACGCCGACTTCAGTCACGACAACGACATGATGAGCATCTACGGGGCGCTCGGGCTCTACAACTCGACGGCGCCGCTGGACAAGACGAAGCGGACTTCGGTGCAGGATGCAAAGGGCTTTACGGCCAGCTGGACGGTGCCCTTTGCAGCACGCATGTACGTTGAAAAGATGAAGTGCGGATCGGACGAGGAGCTGGTTCGGATCCTGGTCAACGACAGAGTGGTGCCGCTCAACGGTTGCGGCGCAGACGACCTGGGACGATGCAAGCTGGACGCTTTTGTCAACAGCCAGACGTTCGCGAAGAGCGGCGGACTCTGGGACCAATGTTTCGTGTGATACCCAAGAATAGGCTTCCTTGGTTGCATTTTGGGCACTCCTGTCTAGAGGAAAAGAGGATAGGTAGACTATTAATCAGCCACAATAGAGAAGAGGATACGATCGCCAAGCCAAGTGCCGCAATAGAGGTGCCGAGTTGTCAGTGTCAAGTGTTTGATTGGGAGCGCTAGGTTTCAGTGACAGGGGCCTAGGAGTCCGATCTCTCTCTGCAGCAGCAGGTTGCGCAAGCTTGGGGGCAATTGTTTCCAGCAAAAAAGTCAGAGAGTCAATGACTAGCGTGCGAAGCGTGAAGCCAAGGCCGTATCTGACAGTTGTCACAATTACCCAACCCGCAGTCCAAAGCGCAGCTACTAAAAATGCAGCATCATGATGTGCGTGAGAGTCCGTTCAGGGGGGTAATGGGGGTAATGGGGGAAGTGGTTGAATAGTTGTCTCAACTGCAAGGGGGAATCGCTATGAATAGGGACAAAGCCATGCTACGTGCTTCGTACACTTGGTAAAATGGAGCGATGGGCAGCGAGCAGGGGTTCAAAGCTGGTTTCGTTTCCCGGCTCGACAAAACATTTTGGACGGGGGCAAGCGGACCAAGGTGCGGCGGGCACGGAAGCTCTCCAAGAACGAACGGGCGGGCGGGCCCAGGTACGTTACGCACGTCATTGTGGGAGAGTACATTAGGTACCTACATACTAGGTAAGGTATGTAGAGGTCCTCACCAACGCTGTGTGCGTCCCGGCCAGGCAGAACCGGTGTCCCGGGACACTGCTGCGGGACCTGGACCTCGTGGCCCTCGACAATGAATGCGCTCCGTCGGGGCCTTGGATGGAATGTGCGCCGTCTTAGCACCCGCCCGCGCGCGGTGCCGGTCGTTGTCAGTGACGGCCATGACATGATTGGGCACCACTTCACCACCAAAGCGCACCAGCACCAGCCTGACTGGGAGGAAATACTGAACCCCAGAAAGATGGAGGGGAACGGTGGACCGAAGAAACGAACCACTTGCGGCCTTAGTAATCCACTGAAAAAGCAACAAGCTGTTGGCCAAGCTCTGTGGGAGTGGAGGTCGGGTGCGGCACGCCTGATTCGGGGGGAGCCTAAGCCTAAATCCATGGCCCCCAGAAGACAGGCAGACAGACAGACAGACAGACACACACAGAGAAGCTGAAGTGGACTCGAAGCAGCAGCGGCAGCAAGTCCGACTTCCATGCAGCAACGCTGACGGAGCGCGCGGAGCTAGAGAAACCGGGCATCGCTGTAATTGGCAGCTGCCTCGCACCCAAAAGGCACCCGACGACGCTATTTGCGCATCCTCCACCAACTTGCAGATGCAGCCTGCCCGAGCTTGCCTTGCTGCTGCTCCTCCTCCATCGTCTCGTCATCCTACCTATCCCGTCTGTCTTCGTACCACCACCACCACCACTACCGCCGTCTAGGTTGCCTTTTCACTCACCACCCAACTGGCAGGCAGCTGAGTTCCGTCAAGCAGGGAAACACCGACTCAAGCTTGGGTGCTGACCTGGCCTTGCGCACCGCCTTACCTGTCTGTCAAACAAGGTTTCGCCGGGCTTTGCGTTCTTTTACCAACTCATCTTACTTTTTTTCTGTTCCGCTTCTCTGCCTTGCCTTGCCTGCGCCGTACTCGTGCCTTCCCAGGTTCCTCGAGCCCTCGCGCGCGCTTTTCCTCCATTATCCGTCCCGTCGCTCTCCCGCACACACCACAGCCACAGCTCCGGCGACAACTGCGACTGCGACGAACACCATTGCCGCTGATTACCCACGACCACCTTGTCCCATGAGCCGAATTTCCATCGCACACCGGAGACTTCCAACCACACATCATTGAAGACTTCCTGCCGCAAACCCTACTCAAGACGACGACACCCGTCGCATCTCAATTGCAGCCATGGTGAACGCCGCTGGAGGCATCGTCATCGCCATCCTGGTGCTACTGCTTGTCGCTGGAGTCGGTTGGGTCATCTTCACTCAGCTGCGCGCCCGCAGACTGGGCGTAAGTCAAGCCTCCCTCTTCGCATCGTCGTTCCTTGCTCTGAGGCAGATACAATGGTCGCACTGCCTGGATCTTTCCCTGCTAACCTTTCGTCGATAGCTCCCGCCGCCCTCGCTTTCCTCGTACATACCATTCCGAAAATCCGAACCACCAGCTTACGGACCCCCGCGCCCTGCGCCCAGCGGCATCGTCGGCTGGTTCAACGACAAGATCACCGGCTTCAAGAACCGCAACAACCGATCCGCCGCTGGCGCCTACGAGCAGCCCTCGGCCGGTGCACCCCGTCGAGGTTTCGGACCCCTCGACCCCGATGAGGCTTGGGATACTCGCGTCGGCCACGAGGCGGAGACCTACGGACCCTACGGCAATTATGAAGAGCAGGAGCTTGGCTACCGGGGCGGCGCTGGCGGAGGCGACAGCTACAACATGAACATGGCCGCTACTCCCAACGTTCACGATGAGCCCGCGAGGGGTCGCAGCCTCAGCCGACCCGGTGACGACCTCGCCGTACCCAAGGGAGGCAGGAATCCTTTCGACGACGACGCGGAGCCAAGCAACATCAGCCTCCGCGGCGTAAGCCCGCGGCCAATGGTCGACACTGCGCCTCAGCCACAGCCGAAGGAGAATGGCGAGAGCCCAACAGAACGGAGGTCCATTTTCAGAGAGAACGTATAAGAAGACTACGACCAACAAGACGCGCCGCCGCAAGTCAGGCGATGGATACAAGTAGAAATTGCGGTCTCTAGAGGGGCCCGACAAAACAGAACGATTACAGCCGAGTCATAACGGAGGAGGATGATCGAGCAGAACGGAGGGAGGCCAGCTTGCCTTTGGGCAATCCTATGGAGATATGATGTAAGGAAAGCGGGCCAGAAGGACGGGCAGGGCACCGGACATGTCACGAATGGGTTGTGCAGTATTGTTTTCACGCGAATCCACGGCGTTGGGTCTTTTCGGTTTTTTTTTTCCATCCAACTTATTCTCTGCGAGAGCAATAAAATTTTACAATAAGCCGTGATCGACAAATCGGCCCGCCATTGATCTCCCTGCGTAGTGTCTCTCCGGAAGAGTGCGAACGCCGGACATGCCGCTCCCGGCATCCCACCGGGCAACCAGTCTGTGGATACCGCCGCAATGTAACGGAATCCTCACTGAACTTGGGGGACAACCGCAGCTTTTCCTCTCCCGTCGCCTGATGTGAACGTCCGTCGCATGCTCCTTCCGCAGGCGGCGATTGGTCGACGTCTCTCCGGGTCCCTGCCCGCCCGCCTGATCCGAACCCGCCAAGAACCTCCCGAGAAGAGCCTGGCCTGACAACCGTGCCGGGGTTGGCATTGAAGGAAGGGTGAGAGCCGCCCGTTGGCAGTTCCCCACAGTCCCCCCAAGCTGTGACCTCATTCCCCAAACCCCGCCATCATTCCGTTCCCCTCCCCCTCTGCCCCTCCAAAGCTCACCTTAGACTCCAAAAAACAGTGATCGACAAATACAATTCTCCTCACCAGGAACACGCCCACGCCCTTGAAGACGAAGACGAACCAGTGCAATTGAGATCAATCGCGTTTAGGGACTACAGATATCAGCAGCAAACATGGCGGACCTCAACCTCCAAGAGATCCACGACACCCTGGTCGACATCGCCAGCGAGGCGGGCAAGATGATCATGGCCGCGAACCCGTCCTCTATCGACCAAGGGACCAAGCTCAACTGTGAGTTCACCTATCACCCAGCGGCATTCCCACGCCGGCCCAGCTAACTAACACCTCTCAGCCGTCGACATCGTCACCGAAACAGACCAAGCCGTCGAGAAGATGGTCTCGACCCGCCTCCAGACAACATACCCCAACATCTCCTTCATGGGCGAAGAAACCTACACAAAGGGCACCCGCCTCGGCCCCGAGCCCACCTTCGTCGTCGACCCCATCGACGGCACCACCAACTTCGTCCACTCCTTCCCGGATGCCTGCATCTCCCTCGGCCTCGCCGTCGCCCACGTCCCCGTCGTCGGCGTCATCTACAACCCCTTCCAGGACCTGTGGTACACCGCCGTCAAGGGCAAGGGCGCCTTCATGCGTCGCGCGGGCGGCGCCCAGCAGCGCCTGCCCCTCGCCAAGTCTCCGGTGCCCCTCCGCGGCCTCGACAGCGCGCTGCTTGCGTGCGAGTGGGGGTCCACGCGCGACGGGCCCAACTTCGAGCTCAAGGCGGAGACGTTCAAGAAGCTCGCGGCCACGAAGGAGAGCGGCGGCGCGATGGTGCACTCCATGCGCGCGCTGGGGTCTGCGGCGCTGAACCTCGCGGCCGTCGCGGCGGGGCAGCTGGATGCGTACTGGGAGGGCGGATGCTGGGCGTGGGATGTTTGCGCCGGGTGGTGTATCCTGAACGAGGCGGGGGGTATCATGGCCGGTGGAAACCCGGGTGTGTGGGAGCCTGCTGTCGATGAGAGGGTCTACCTCGCCGTCAGGGGGGCGCCGAGCGGGCAAAAGGAGCTTGTTGAGGAGTTTTGGGGCGTTCTTGGGGACGGCAAGTTGGATTACTCTGTTTAAGGGTTCGGCTTGTCAGGAGAGTGATGATCGAAAAGGAGGCTGTCTCGACGTCCGCTTGGTCAATTTTTCGAACGTTGATCTGAAGGGAGAAGGAAAATATGCACATTTTGCATTTCAAAACAATTTTATGAAAAGATTCATAGGCGTGGACCTCTATAGACACGAGGTAGTCGCAACAGATCGACACTGGAATAGAGAGGCAACTGTCGATAGACGAACTAGATCACGGTTATCTTGACCCAGACATGCTGTCGTATTGGCGTTTATCAAACATCGTAGGCCTAACACAATTAGGAGCGATTGGGCGCAATTTAAAAGCAATACCAAGCAAACATAACATCCCACTTCATATTCATGCTCAACAGGTTGGAGACTGTTCGTCCCATATGTCTGCAGGTTGAACCTGAGCTTCAGATGAACACAAGATCTATGGCGAGAGTTGCATGAAGTCCCCCGCTTCAATCCTCATGCAGAGATCAGATGGCTTATGTGTTTCTCTATATCATATTCTACCTTCAGCAAACCTCTGCAGGACCCAAAATACAGTGGTAGGCGACTTAGTACCCGTAGGTCTCAAACTTCACTTTATTCAAGTACGATTATGAAGGGCAGACGAGGATGTTTGTGTTTTGCAGGGGAGATTGCTATATGAAGAAGATGACCCCTTCCTACGATGTACCTCAAGGTTGTTATGGCCTAGGGCATCACCAAGGACATTTTCAGCCGCAGCCCTCAGCAGATGAACCCTTGCGGCAACAGGGCGTAAAGTACCATCTTTGAGTGGCAAAGACAAAGGCCATCCTACACTCTTCTTCATTTCGCTATTTGCTGTGTAGGCAAATTGCAACGTCGGTCGAGATGTCCAACGCCAATACCTCCTGGGCTCGTCTTCCCCCCGAACTTCGGGATGAGGTGCTCAGCATTGTGTCGGGTCTCCACGGCACTAAGTACAGCCAGCTTGCTACCATTTCGTGGGAATGGCATTCCTTCTTCGAAACGTTGATTTTTGCCGAGATCAGCCTAACGCCATCGCGCCTGTTCGATACTAACTCTACTGCTATTCTCTTCCGCAAGAGAAGTCTCATCCGTTACATATGGTTTCGCGTGGAACTGGAAAGCTACCACTGTTACAAGTGCCCACTAGAGGTCGATGAAAATGGCAACGATGAGGACGTGGACGTTTTCGGCGAAGACCCAGCCGATGACAATCTGATCGTGTATGCTTTCCAGAGCTTGGCCGCGGCCCTCAGCACGTGGGAGCCGCGTAGCCACTTGGTTCTCGACACCAGTGTCTCCTCGCCAAGCGATGCGCTCCATTGCTTCAAGTATCTCAGCTTCTGCCCAGACACCCACCTTGGCGAGTGCTCGTCGCTGTTACAGCGCAGCGGGGATGACCAGCAAGGGATCACGACCATCCACGACCCGCCTCACGGCTGGATCGCTGGGCGGCAAACTGCCGCTCCCCACGAGCGCTCTATCTACAACTCCTTTGACGAGATCATGAGCCAGGCATCATTTCTAGACGAGGAACAGGAGATCCGGTGGTGGCGGTCGATGCCCCTCATGCCTGCGGTCACGGCCGTGCTCCTCCGCCAGCAAACCCGTCGTCAATGGTGGCCAGCCACCCTCGCAAACATGCTCACGCGCTTCCCCAACATGACGAAGCTTTGCTACGAGCCTTGGAGAGAATGGAGCCAGTCACAGCAACTGAATGATCAACGTTAGTATCGTGCTGACACAATGTGACTTGGACTCGCTGACCAAAACTCGACAGTTACCCAGCAATTCATTGACTCGCTTCACAAGACGAAACTATCGAAGCCGACAATTTTCGAAAACTTCAATGAGGCATACACGGTAAGCTTTCCCTCTTGCCCCGCTATCAGGGTGCCAAGTCCTGTTGTAAGCCATAAACTCGCGAGCGCTAGTGTGCAACTCACGGGAGCTTTCAGCCTCATTCAAGGTCAATGCTAGCTGCTTCTTCTGGGCGAGCAAGAGATATTCATTGGAGTGGAGGAACCTCACACGTCTAGCGTTGACAGCGAGGGCACTCACCGGAGATGAGGACTTCGAAGACATCAGCAGCATGCTACGAAACGCCGCGGGTGCTGCGCTGAAGATGCCAAAGCTTGAGACGATGGAACTTTGGAATGGCAGGCAAGGCGTGGCGATGCTGTTTCGCTACCAGAAAGCTCGGGACGGGCAATCGGCAGTCATCACCGTTCGGGGGACGCTCGAGCTTGCTCTGGGGTCTGCGGTTACCGAAGCTTGGGAAGCGGTCGCCCTCCGGCATCGTCACGGCAGGGTTGTTGTACAGAGCTCATTGATCAAGCCAAATGTTATCCGGTCGCATGGTGATGCGATACGCCAGCTGGGACTCTCTGTGGAGGTTATCAGACCTGTCTCGCTGCGGCAGATCATTGAAGAGCATCAGATTCGGGAAGGGCTGACGACGATTTGATAAGGGGTAACTCAAAGGACTTGATTGATCTCGCAAAAGCCATAAATCCGTCAACATCAGATCATAGAAAATTATGGTCCAAGACTTCAGGGCTCTGCACTCCTGCTCACAAGCTATTTGAGCAGGGTGTACTCGGCTTTTACGTCCATAGAAAAGTTAGAATCAACATTTTCAATGCCCGTTCTGAATCGATCTGACGTTGAAGTAGCGTATTGGCTGTTCCGTTCCTCGTAGGTTACTTACGCAGGGCACAACGTCAAATGCCCAGCTAACATCTCGAGCTAGGTCTACTTAGACTCGGCGTGTCTACCCTAACCACTGCCTAGAGAGAAAATAACAGGGAGTAAAAGACGAGGTGAAGGTGCTGTGAACAATAATACAAAGCTTGCAGAGATCAGACCGCCTTATGCTCCTTTCCCCCACAACGAGTCGCTTCTACGGCATGCCTTTTGATAACAGCAAATGTACCCCTTACTCCTTCGTCAGCAACCCCGCTCGTGTTGGAACCATGTCATCCTCGCGGAAATTCCCAGGACCTTTAATAAGCGGTTGGAGCTTTGATATCATCCCTGAACTGAATGGAGTAGCATGATAGACAGGCTTATGAACGCAAGTGTCATAGCTGGACAATCTGGCTGGGACCACAGACTAACACCGCTCTTGACGTAGGCCATCCGAAACTCTTTGGCATCAGGCAATCTAGTCATCGTCTGACAAAACCGCTCGGGATGTGGGATGTGATAACGACCAATAAGGTCTGAAAGCCATAGCAGGCCGGTTAGCGATGTCATTTTATCGCCGTACGGATGCTTCGTGGCGGCACCACCCGAGGACCAGGCAAGCCAGCTGTGGAACGCAACATCCCGAGGAGATACATCCACCGCCGATGGCCGCGGTCTTTTGACAGTACGGCGGAGCGCGCGGGGTACGTGAATGTGGCGGAGACCGCGAAGCAAGCCCCCCTGCCTACAGTCCGTTGCGTTGACAGCGTCCGCCCCCGACTTTGACCCGGAAGGAAAATTTTCCGCTAGCCTAAAACCCCCCTAAACTACCCTAGACTTCACACCTTAATAACTCTATTCGTACGTAATGCGCGTAGATAAAAAATAGATTATTATAACTACTTAATTTAAGGTTATTGATTAATATGTTTTTTTATTTTCACGTATTATATACGTATAGAATTATTAAAGTGTGAAGTTTAGAGTAATTTAGGGGTTTTTTAGGTTAGTAGATACTAAACGTAACGCTAAAAAGAAAAAACGAAACCCTTTATACGTAGTATCCACAGTATTTACTCTAAAAACCCCTTAAAATCACCCTTAACTTCGTATACTTATAGCTCTATATGTACGTAATACGTAGTAATAAAAATTATATTATTAGATAGCCCTTAACTAGTAAATTAATTAATTAAACTTTTAGCTACGCGTATTACGTACGTATAGAGTTATTAATATGTGAAGTTTAGAGCGATTTGGTGGTTTTCCAGCAAAAAGCCCCTTTTTTACCTTTTTCGGGCTGAAAATTAGGGGGCGGACGCTGTCAACGCAACGGACTGTAGTGACTTATCTCAAAATCCGGGGTAGCTGGTCATCACAACAAAACTGGCAGTTCTCCACGAGCTCCCTTGCCTGGCTGTCTCAGGTACCGAAAACAGGTAGACTGCGGCCAAGGGTCCTTTATAAAAGAACTAATGAGACGTCTTGGGGTTGCTCTACGTTCATTGCGTCCGCCATCGATACTCATCAATCTGGAGTTTTGTTAGTGTGAATCTTTTGACAACATGACGAAGGACGTGAAGAAATCGTCGGCCGACATCAACGGCAATCCTGAAGATTTGCGCGTGGGTGAAACGCTGACAGACAGAGAACATGACGCCGTCTTTGGAGACATGTCCAAGGACGGGCCAAATTACCGTGATGTAAACATCATTCTCTCCCTCCTCAGTATCTCAACCTACTGACACATTCATAGGTTGGATGGTTTGGAACTTCGTGCTTGATGATGAAAACTCAGATTGGTCTTGGTGTCTTGTCATTCCCGGCCGTCTTTGACACTTTGGGACTGATCCCCGGCGCGATTATCCTCTGCACCGTTGCTGGCATCACTACTTGGTCGAACTACATCGTGGGAGTGTTCAAAGTCAACCATCGCAGTGTTTATGGCGTCGATGACGCCGGGCAGCTGATGTTTGGTCGTATCGGAAAAGAACTGTTCGCTGTTGCGTTTATGGGCCGTGAGTATTTTCAGAGATGAGTCTCGGTCGAAATGTTGGGACTGACAGTGTTTAGAATACGTGATGACGGCTGGCTCAGCGATGCTGAGTCTTTCGATCAGTCTTAACGCCCTCTCGGACCACGGCGCTTGCACCGCCGTCTTCGTCGCCGTCGCATTTGTTCTGATCTTCATCTTAGCGAGCATTCGCACCCTCGGCCGCATCACCTGGCTCGCGATAGTTGGCGTCGTTTGCATCATTACTGCAGGTCAGTTTGTCTCACGTTTGGCCGCCTATTCGCAAGTTCACTGACAGACTTCACAGTGTTAACCGTGACCATCGCCGTGAGCTTCCAAGACCAGCCCCCAAATGCTCCCAAAGATGTCCATTGGGAATCCGACTACAGACTATTTGGCAACCCAAGCTTTTCCGAGGCCGTCTCAGCCGTGTCTACGCTCATTTTTGCGTATGCCGGCACAGGTGCCTTCTTTCCCATCGTATCTGAGATGAGAGACCCTCATCTCTATCCCCGGGCATTAGCACTTTGCCAAACAGTCGTTACCATCATATTCCTGACTGTTGGTATCGTCGTGTACTACTATTGTGGATCTTATGTTGCCTCGCCTGCTCTTGGATCTGCCGGTGTGACTATTAAGAAGGTTTCGTATGGTATTGCGTTCCCCGGACTGCTTGTCAGCGGTGTGCTTCTTGCCCATGTAAATGTTCCCCCTGCACTCTGGCAGAGAATTCTCTGCTAACTGAGATCAAAGGTATCGAGCAAATATCTGTTCGTCCGCTTTCTGCGCAATTCGAAGCACCTCGCATCCAACTCATTTGTGCATTGGGCCACATGGCTAGGCTGCAACGTTGGTGTTTGCCTCCTTGCTTATATCCTCGCGAGTGCAATCCCCGTCTTCAACGGCATTGTCTCTCTTTCCGGAGCGCTCTTTGGCACGCTGCTATCATTTCAGCCTATGGGATGTATGTGGCTCTACGACAACTGGGCTCGTAAAGAGAACCCTACTATACGCTGGCGTCTTATGGTTGCTTGGAGTGTCTTTGTAATAGTGGCTGGTACCTTTATGATGATCGCTGGCACGTATGGCGCCGTTGTGGGCATTGTCGATTCTTACAAAGCTGATGGAGGTTCGTCTGCTTGGTCGTGTGCGGACAATTCCAACTCTAGCTAGAAGTGAAGAGCTTCCTAATTCCCAAATTTTGTTCTTCCTAAATCAATTCTCATTTGCCTTGCCAAATGTTTCACGGAGAGACTGAAAGCTCGCCTCATTATCAGATATATGTGGACAAGTTTGTGGCGTCTGAATACGTCGCAATCGTACTAAATTGTCTCAAGCAGGTGGGAAATTCCCTTTTTTTTTTCACTTTTTTTTTTTCATTTTTTTTTTTTTCATTGAGTCTTCTCAAATCCTGTTGTTTAATTCACACAAGACTTGCTGTTTCGACAGCCAGTGCCGCCTCTGCGGGCTATGCCATTGAGCACCTTTCCTCATTTACGCCAAAGCGATTGATCTCTTGACCTGTCTCGGGAATATCGAGAACGGTGGAGCTAGGATCCAAGACTCACTCTTGTTCAATTGGCCCGATTTTGAGACCTTACCTCCCCGCGAAGAATGTAACTGCTGTACATAGCTTCAGAATCATATGGGGGTCTGCGTTCACGCTCAACACGCCCAATACGCTCAACTCACTCCACGCAGCAGAAAATTCGCAAATCCGCCATTTGCGGGGACGGAGCTCCCAACCGCCCTTGGCTTTGAGGAGCTCCGCGACCGGCTGGAGTAGATCAAGCAGGGGCTTTGCATGCCACTTGATCCCCCGCATTCTACTAGCCTCCTGCGGATACCAAACCAGGAAGGCCTCCGCGACAGCAGGCAGATACCTTCCACGCCCTGTCATCTGGCCCCCTTCGCTGTCGAGAACGGGAATACACTTGCGTGACTTGCTCGCGTGTTTGGCCGATTAAAGGATAGGCCGTTACTGATGGGATAGGCTCTCCAATATCAATGACTAAGAGTAGGTTTGAACTAGAAATACAACTCCACGCGGGATGGCAAACCATGGAACGACAACACTCAAATCGATCGCGTATCAAAGCAGGGTTTCGGAGTACGCAAAATCTCACGTTGAATTCTCGCTGCCGCTACTTTCTATAATGTCCAATACTATAGTTGTCATTGGGTAAATCTCCAGACCGGCCTGCACAGAACCCCAAGGATATTGGTACTGACAAGAACTATCATCCAGCGCTGGTGTGATTGGCCTCACCTCCGCACTATTGCTGGCCAAGGAGGGCAACAGCGTAACCGTGGTCGGCAAGCATATGCCCGGCGACTATGATGCTGAGTATGCCTCGCCTTGGGCTGGGGCTAACGTTATCCCGTGAGCAAACTCCTTTCTCACCGAAACGGTTGTTTTTCTGACATGAGTGCGTTATCTGTGTAGATTGTCGCCAGAAGAAGGGAGTCGCTGGGAACGACGAACCTGGATAGCGCTCAAGAAGCTGACAGAGGAGAATCCCGAGGCAGGTATTCATTTTCAGAGTAAGTTACTGACCTTTGTATACGTTAGTGTGTTGTATCGTTATTAACAATTCGCGTAGCAACACACATCCTTCGCCGAGACATAGACATGGCGCGTGACGCATCTGGCTTCTCGAATCATTTCTACCAGCAGAACCCATGGTACAAGTCCATCTTCAACAACTTCCGAGATAACAATGCTTCTGAATTAGCTCCCGGATACGACTCCGGATTTCAGTATCAGGGGGTCTGTATAAACACAGCCATCTACCTTCCTTGGCTTCTTGGCCAATGCCTCAAACATGGCGTCGTGGTTAAGCGCGGTAACCTCAGAAACATCAACGAGGCAATGTTCCTCAGCCACACAGGCAGGACAGCCAGCATCATTGTAAACGCAACCGGTCTTGGGTCTTTGAAGCTTGGGGGTGTTGAAGATTCGACAATGGCGCCGTCCCGCGGTCAAATCGTGGTTGTACGGAACGAGACGCCGAAGAACTTGCCGCTGTTGATGTGCTCAAGCCCATTGGATGGTAGCGGGGAGGAGACTTACGCGATGCAGAGAGCAGCTGGCGGCGGTACCATTCTGGGCGGCACATACGACATTGGCAACTGGAACTCACAGCCCGACCCAAACACGGCACTACGCATCATGCAACGCATTGTGGATCTGTGCCCAGAGATTGCCGGCGGAAAAGGTATCGCAGGGTTGGACGTTATCCGACATGGAGTTGGTTTTCGCCCGTGGAGAAAGGGGGGCTTGCGGCTTGAAGAAGAGAAATTGGATGACCAAACTTGGGTAGTTCATAATTATGGTCACTCAGGTTGGGGATACATGGGATCGTACGGCTGTGCAGAGGGTGTTGTAGAGCTTGTTAACAAGGTAAGTGAAACAGCGTGAGCAAAGTTATAAGTCAGAGTTCTCCAGCTCAGCAAATACCAAAACGTTGCCCACATACAATTCTACTGCCATTCATGCGAAAGTGGTTGAAGGCTTCATCTTGATGGAACGCAGATTGCCCTTCGTAGTGGCTTACATCTATATCTGCCCCATCGAGTGCTATGTGGCGTTGATACATATTATGTAATCTCATATGCTACAGGTAGGATGTTTTTCTGAGGTAATGGAAAAGTTTCTAGGTCCGTATAAACTTAGTTAGTTTCCAAATGAAGAGTATTTCACAGATGATAGTACACAAGCATGATGTAGCAGTCCACGCGCCAACAAGGCATTCTGCATCGACCTTGAACATAGACAAAAATTAACGGCTAACTTTTATTTCTCGTGTCTTGCTTTTGCTATACAAAGAACTCCCTTCCCTCTAGATATGAGCAACTTCGATCATTACTATAGACACATCATTGCGCCATGACATATACGTCTTCTTGCGATATGTAGCTGCCCCAGTGAATTTGAGGCATCGTTGCGTTATTGTTGACTGTCATCAAAATGTGATTTATCCACGTAGCGCGCTTTGTCTCACCTATAAGGCAACGAGTGGCATCCACGCCTACGTGCTCCTTGTACTGTTTTCTGAGACAAGCCCCTCCCCTCTGACCACTCGAGTGAGACCCATGGGCAAGAGATAGCTAGGCAAAGTTGTTGTGAACTGATATGAGTAATGCAGAGATATGATGGTTTACACTCCTCACTTTCCCTACCCCTTATTGCCCCAGCGGCGCGGTTTTCGATAACCGAAAAATGCAAATCGCGCGTCCCGTAGAACTCTCAATCATTGATTTTCACCATGTTTTATAACTTCTTCCACCACTTTAGTGCGGGCTACATGCGTGTCTCAAGTAACATCAAGACATTGTGCCAGCGAGCATTGCAGCAAGGCCCAGCCCACCTCAGTGTCCTACGATTTTAGCCGCAGTGCCAAGAGGAACGAGCACCATAAGATTGGTACACGTCGACGCGTTCGAAAAGTGCACAGAAAGCCGACGCAGGGCGCCTATCACGCCACGAAAATTATCAAAATGTCTGAAACAATCGGAGCATGGCTTATGCTGTGTTACCTGGCTAGCAGTCTCTATTGAGGCCCATTCCAGCCACGATTCATATCAGGCAAGGAATCGGGCGATGACGCCTCTGAACTCACATAAACGAAGGCCTCGGAAACATGAATCTGGCGCTGTGTTGCTTTCACTTTTATCTTAACCAGTTTCCACCCCGGCCGAGGCAGCTTGATGGCGGAAAATTGTGGCCGATGTGTTTTCTTTTCGTCCACATTTTCATCGATCATCACGGCTTCCAACAAACCGGTTGAGATCCAAGGTGCTGTGTATCAGGCGGCCGAAGTCCCGGTCAAGATGGACACAGCTTCGGAAACAGGGACAATGTCGAACACACAACAGGAGAGAGTGACTGAATCATCATCAAAAGCCGAGTGCGCAGACTCTCCGCAGGACGCGATCAGGAAGAGCTGCGAAACGGAGCCTCTGCCTCCACTGAAACCGACCCTTCAGGTATTATTTACAATACTTCAGTCGCTTTCACATTGGTCTTTTGGTGAGATATCATGCCCAGATCAAGAATGGTATGATGAGCTGCTGAGTCAGATGATCCTGATCTAGTTGCTGACATTTATGATAGCTGGAGGTCTGGTCGCATTTGGTCGCACCGCTATGACAATGGAACCTGTAAAAAACATATTATCGACGAAATTCAGCGTTGTCTCCAGCAAACTAGCTATCCTCCTACCCTGACGCGTTCCGAGATACACGTAAGGAGCTTTTTGATGTGACCAATAATGTTTCGGCTTTCTAACGAATCACGCAGAACGTAGGCAGCTGCTCAGAACCCGTAAGGGCATTTGCGCTACGGTATTGCTCGGAGCTCTATTTGCAAAACTTACTTCTAACCCTGCTCACCATAGGACTGAAAATCACAAAGCTATCAGCTTTGAAACTTTTGTTTCTCTGGCGATGGTACTTTACGCGTCTTACCACAGCTCAGGACCTCGACACTCACGAGAGCAACACCCACAAGAAGATCCACGACCAGAGGACAATGAACTGGACTTTCAACTAAGACGTCTGCTCCGAGCCTATTTAATGGGCCCATATAAAGCGCCTAGCTATGGGATTATGATAAAAAGACTGCACCATGCGGCGGATGAAAAGGCAATCACAGTGGAGTTCGGCCTGCGGTATTGGAACGTCTATATGCCACAACGTCAGCTACCTAGATCTCATTCGGCAGGCGTTCGATTAACAAGAATGCCTATCAGAGTTTGTGGGGAGAATAGCCCAAAGTTTGCTGAAGAGAGATTTGTTCTGGCGGTTAATCTACCTCAACTTTCCGCAGAAGTCTCAGAGTCCTTTGAAATTTCCCTTTCGGACGACCTCTCGAGAATTGAGAAGAATGACAGAAGGCTGGATAAATTCTTTTACCAGAAACATGGTCTCACATTCAGTTGCGCAGGACAACCTGGCGGCTTTACCTACTTTCTGGCTCGAATCATTCTCATGTTCCAGACTGCTGAAACGGCATGGAATCGGGTTCTCGACGTGCTTGATGAATTTTCCTTCTTCAGCGGAAGAAATATTTGTTTATCCCTTGAACCCAAGCACATTCATTTCTATAGAAGATGATTCTTCCCTAACTTGTCATCTTTCGCATTCATTCAATACTCTGAGTCCTTCAAAGAGTAAACTGACAAATCATAGGAAATTCAAATAGACAACATTTGGAAATCACAGGGCGAACAATCAATTTTTGACCGCAAGTTCGACCGCACAAAAACGTGCTTCTCAGCGCTCCAGTTCTTGAAGGTAGCGGAAGATTGTGTCTTGGAGTCCATAACCGCTCTTCACAATCTACAAGAAAGTGTCAATGACTGCTATTCGTCCGAATCTATGTCCGCTGAATCAAGAATCAATCTCAACAACTGGAAACTGGCAGCCGACAAAAGCTCACAAAGAATCTTGGACCGAATCAAACGACAGGTAGACAGCCTGACACGTCTTCAAGACGGAGTAAGCAAGAAGTCTACATGTTTTTATATCGTTCACTTCGCTAATGGCTCTCAGATCTTCAACGCAACATCCTTGAGGGAGGCAAATGACTCCAGGTCCCTAAACCAAGCCATTTACGTTTCCGCCATCGTTACTGTTTTATACACTCCATTGGGCTTTTTAGCAGTATGGTATTCATCCTCCAAATCCCTGGACAAATATACTCACAAGACCAAACACAGACATTCTGGGCACTTCCTTTCCTGAACGACAACAACAATGGCCAAGAAGTTCAAAAATCACCAGCCTTTTTGCTGTCTTTCATACTCGTCCCATTAACAACTTATCTCGCCTCCTCGTTGTTGCCATCGGTGCTACCAGCAATCCTACAATCCTGGCATGGGTCGCGTCTATATGAACGATGGGATTCAATCGTGATACGGATCGTGGCTTCATGTGCCCACAACTTGGCCATATGTGTTCACAAGTTGGCCGTATTCGCTTGTTTTTTATACCACTGTCTCAGAACGCTCCCGATGAGCATTATTGTGCTAGTTTGCTGCATTTTGCTGCTGCTGCTCAAGTTATTTGTTAATGGCTTGAGTTGTGTTGGGTACGAGTTGAAATATGGCACAGAAGTTCTCTACGACTTGAACGACCCGTTCTCGGATTTGGTGAAGGAAAACCGTACGGCTGGTAAGGACTACTATCTGATCTGGTGGTTGTTTAGCCCGATTCGGCGACTACTCAAAGCTATGGCAAAAGGTTCATCTCAAGAGCTACACAACGAAGATGTGTAGCAGCAGCAGGAACTGGAGGATAAAGAAGTTGTATGAATTACTACTTTCGCGCTCAGTACGAGAAGCGTTAGATGAATTGAAACTATCGTTATCCGTAAATGTAAGTGAGCAACATCGATATTCAGCGAGAACTGATGAGAAATACGTCGGTATCAACCATTGCCGCACCTCAAAAGTAATGAGCAAACCTTTTGTGTATTCTCATGTCCCCATCTTTACTCACATATCAGATATTCGAGAACTGTTTGAGTGATCCTTTGGCTTGCCATGAGTCTATTTTAGCAATTCCTCAACTTGTCGATAGAAGAGTCGTCATAGTTGTGTTTGCCCTCGTGGGAGGACCTTGGAGGCCCAGGAGCTTATTGAAAGATTCATAACAGAACGCATTTGTCTCATAAAACAGGATGCCCTCAAAAGTCTCTCAAAATGATTCATGGGATGAAGCTATGTGATGGCTGTTGGTTGCTGCTGGTTACATAACAGTGAGGGACGGGAGTGTAGCATCTGGATTCTCTGAGCATCACTTGACTAGAATACCACTTGACGAGCCGTCGAGCAGTGAAAAAAAGACATGTGACAAAGCCATTGGCTCACTGGAGGTCTCAATAAATTATGAAAAGAGCTGTCTTAAGGTACTCCGAAATGTAACAATCAGCCAACGGCGCGGAAAGGCAGCTTCACTACAAGTTTGAAGGCGATTTCTGCAGTTGACTCAAACCTCGGAAGTTTATCAGCTTTGTTCTCATAGCAAACACAGCATAATTCAGAAGGGGCGAAAAATGAGCTGACAGCAGAAGAGAGCGCAATGACTGACGAGGACGACATGCGTGTGGCTTCGCACCTGGAGGTTGCGAACAGTACCATACCCGGCGTAAGTGCCGTATGCAGTGCTGAGATGCAACATGCAGCAGGGCGTTGCCATCGTGTTGGTATGTCCAAACATCGCAGCATACGACTTTCGGCTGTTGCTTGACTATCACAGGACCTTGGGTGTGTATCAGCCATTCGTTTCTCTGTGTTTGCCTATAAAACAACTGTCTTCCGCGCAACCCAGCTTTGGTAAGAGGCAGACAGAAGGCCAATAAGGGGTAGAGACGAGAGTGAGGGGACGAATGAAAGCCTCCCTCTTTCCAGCTATAGGTTGCTATAATCTTATTTGCGGGAGCCTCACGTTCCGGTCACCTCCTGTCGCCATTCTCCGCCATCTCTGGCGTCATACTGTGGCCGTATCTGCTTATTCACTGCCAAAAAGCTTGTCTAACCAACCAGAAAACTGGCAATCGTTCCCCGCAAGCCGGTGAAAGTGCTTCTGGTCATATCAGGCAACACTCGACGTCACCTGAGGAAGGCTTGCCAGGGGTTCTGTAACCCCCGCGGTCAGCATGTAGTTTATGTCAGTCTTCTTTACAGCGCCGTAACCAAAGCATTTCGCTGCATTTTACGCAAGCCAACTAGCGGCATTGGAATAGCATATTTGCAGCCTTAGCATGAAGAGCCTCTGCTAGAGCTTCGTCCGCAGAATATGTCAGACTCAGGAGAGCTGAGCAATTGCATAGTGTCGGCGAAGCCATAAACAAGCAATAACAGAAGCAGTACCTGAGAGATCAAGAAGAACACAAGAAGCAACACAGAGTAAAAAGGGCAATACCCTACAGGTAGTCAATAAATGGAGTTGCATGTGAGCAGGCGGGCCCCTGGGGTAAAAAGCCCAGCAACATGGGGCACTGGGACAGCAAATTGCATCAACACCCTAGATCCAGTATGAGGCATTAATGGAGATTTGACCATGCATCTCATAAGCCGGAGACGGGTTTTCGATGATTATTTCCATCACTTTTGCCTTCCGCCTTCTTGTTCGACTTCCCGTCCACGCCGGCTCCTTCGTCCGTCGTCCTCGACGTCGGCTACCGCGATGTAACACAACTCATATAAACTACGTCATACGACACAACTCACGTCACGCACAATCTCAAATGCAGCTCCGTCAACCGCACGATACCTGGGCGCTAGAGATATGGTTCTAGGACCGGCGCAAGCCGAACCGACACGCTTCGGCATGGGAAGAACAGCGATCGGCAACGTCCAATGGCACCTTGCACCACGCTATCTACTAGGTGTTAGCACCGGAGAGATCGTCAAGCATGCTACAGCCTGTGTATCTTATGAGGCCGCGTGAGAGGGAAAAGCTTGCTGCCGTGCTTTGGTCGAAAACAGATGATGATCATGCTCTTCTGGACTAGGTTGGCAGTAAAAGTTCCAGCAGTGGCAAATTGAACGAGGTGACATGCAACGGCGCTTGCGCGGAGTCGTGCTCCCGATCGACCCGATAACACACGACTAAGAAGCAGTGGTTCGCATACCATGTTTCGAGTCAGGTGTCCGCTTGACATAAAGATGCCCACAGACGCGACGCCGAGCACTGTGATTGCGAAGGAGGATGAATATATCACATAGAATATCACAGAAACGCCAGAAAAGACGCAAAGCACCTTAAATAAGAAACATGAGACGACGTTGAAAGCGGCTCTTTGCGACGACGTAAAGGCGTGGGGGTTCGCGAGAACGTCAGAGCCTTACAGGATGGCGTGCGCGGGGGTGGTGGAGCACAACTTCAGGTACCATGGCACACCCTTGTCTTTGGCCGTTGAAGGGCGTCTTAGTCCCGAATCAAAAACTGATCTCGAAATGCCAAATCCAACGGCAGCTTGCGGGATTTCTGATTCGGTCGGCATTTGATTGCGGATGGGTTGCGTGGAGGTGGCGACTATTTTGCATTGCCGCAACACACACCTTTTGGGTGACAACAAACCACTTGGTAGTTCGGGCGTCGACAAGATCGGCGCCAACCGAGAGACGACGTTGGAGCGCAAGCTTGCCGCGCTCGTGTCGCTTAGAGTCAAAAATAAACATGCTTCGTGGCTTTCTTTGAGCAACCGCCAGCTTGAGTCTTTGTTGCCTAGCTAGTTAGGCGGTGATCCAAAAGTGTTTTCTTCTACACGTGCGGGAGGAGCCAAGTCAAAGAGTGTCGTTGGCGGCTGAGTGCCACCCACCCCACTCGCCACGGGCTTCACACCCCCCCAAGGATCCCAAACGGGAACTAGCGCAAGTTCCCATAAAGAACCCTGTCATGGGGGTCGGCCGGAACATGATGCCTGCAGATGGAGCTGCGGGGCGGCGAGAAACAGATTCAACGTCGACGAAAGGGAGGTGTTTTGACGACGTTCTTGTCTGCGAAGATGGTTTTAATCAGGAAGAGAGAATGCGCAGTTGGCGTGAGTCCGCCAGATGGGTGTGAGGGCGTTATGGTGGGAGGGAGGACAGGTTGGCCAAAAAGTCGGTGGAGTTGGATGGTCGGCCCAGCACTCGTGTTGGGAAAAGGATGGAGGAGGTTCGGCGAGCGTGTTCCCGAGGAAAGAAAAGAGGATAAGCCGTAGATGCAACTAAACGGTATTCTGGGACAGCTTTGCATGTGGGCGCTCCGTCTCCCGTCTCCACTCCGCTGCGGGCAGCGCTAAGAAGTGGTGCGTGAGTCGACCAGGAGGGAGGGCGAAAAGCATAATTTCATGCCGGTCGAACGAGATGGGCGAGATGTGAGATAAGGCCCGAGGCGGTGCTGCTGTGCGTGCTGTTGGTCAGCATTATCTAGCAGGCGACCAGGACGGAGAAGATATTCACGCAGCAGGCCCAAGTCCTGGTGATCTGATCTGTCGGCAGGCCACTCGTGAATGGAAATGAGGCGACTGCTTGCTTGCTCTGCTGGTTTCACTGCAGGATGGCCGGATGCAGGATGCACTGCAGCCGGTTGGCGTTGGAAGAAGCTGCAGTCCGGGAGATTTGATAGCGGCGCGTCGCATCCACCTCGCAAAGATTTGTGTGGTGGTGGCCGTACTCGGGAGAGATGCAGATAGAGAGAACGGAGAGGGCAGGACGAGGGGCAGAGCAGCAGGGAGTGCGAGCGTGCAGGCTGTCAACAAGGACAAGATGCGACGACCAGGACTGGGGCTGACCGACGTCGGCGCGGCGCTGGGGTCTGCAAAGTGGATGGATGGATGGATGGGCTAGTCCGAAGTTCACAGTCCACCGTCCACGGTCTTTGCCCCGGCCTTGTCGACACTGCCGCTCGCCCACAGTTGCATTTGCTCTGCTCTCCGTCTTTTCGAACCATGCCCGGAGCCTAGCTGATATTGGATTCGAGATCTCCTACAGTTTGCACCGATCGCTTCAGCCCTCGTCCATCCGCTGCGGGTGACCTGAACCTTGGAACGGTTCCACAACATCGTCATGCGTTTGGCTCCCCTTCTCACCGCATCTTGTTGGTGATGATTCCAAGGAAAGGTGGCTGCTCGAGGCTGGCCGTCCTTGAAACGGGAAATTGGAGGTGTGCAGAGGGGTGATGCTCCTCGCCCTTGTTGCAACGGCAGAGCAAACGTGACAGCAGGCATTGGTTTCGCAGATTGTGACGAAAATTGGAATGGTCGCTGTCAGGCGACGTGAACAGTTCCCATCCTCCCGGTGGATTTGCGACAGCCGTCTGGTCTCGTCTGAAGTGTGCACATGGTGCGTCGCAGTAGCGCATTGAAAGACGAGCGTCGAAGGTGGGAGACGAATATTTTGGTGGTGGCGGAGAAGAGGTGACGGAGGTGAGGGATTGATTCGAGTCGGAGGAGTTGTGGGCGTTGCCCAATGAGATGGCTCAATGACTAACGAACTCGGATACAAGGATGCGGCGTACGCTAAGCAAAGCTGCAGGCGAGACTGACTGGAGCAGCAACACAGTGCGGTCGTTCAGGACTCCGGACGGGGTGATGTGGCCCAACAAGCCATCTGAAGTGGTCGGAGGTGCCAGCCAATAGCATCCGGGTCCATGGCAGAATTGGGCCATGAACTGGGGAAAACAGCAAGGAAACGTTTGGCAAGTGGGCAGCAGCGGCAGGGGCACGCAGCGTAAGCAATTTCGCAGCCAAACGAGCCGCCGGAGACTGGCGAGAAAGACCGTCTGGACCACTCCAAAACTGATGATCCGTGGAGCCTCGTCGTCTTTTCTCAGTCCATGTCGGCCGTGTCATGCAGAATCTTGGGTTTGAGCCCGTAATCCTTGCGGTGAGATCGTGACACCCGGGCACGACGAGGGGCAGGGCAGAGCAGAGCAGACCAGGCCCGGCATTGGCGTGGAACAATCGGCATTCATCCGCTGTGGTGTTCTGTTCTTGCTCTGGTGACATTGGCGATCCACGACGAGACAACTTGATGACTCGACATGAGCAGAAAGTGCCTTGGTCAGAGTTGGACAACATCGCCAATGGCAATGCATGTGCCAATGTCAAAAAGCACGCTCAGCACCGACGCCAACACCAGCACCAGCACCAGCACCGGTGATTTCGGTGGGAATCAATTGCCCCTTCGAGTGTCGCAGGAAAACAACTCATCGACCAATGTTGGAGGGGCAGAAGATAATCACCAACCACGGGCAGCCGGCATTGGCGTGGTTAGACTGTTGACAGGCGCAAGTTGCCCGTTAGATTTTGGAAGATCCTTGGACAGATGCGCGTGTGATATGGTCAGCGGGCGGGAGGCAAGAAGGGGCAGAAGGGGAGCAGAAAAAAAGGTGAAGAGTAGCTTGAGCCGTGCCGTCGTCTAGTTCGCCCTACTCCGTCCGAGGAACCGACAGCCGGCCGCACCATCCTTGACCTTGACCTTGCCTTGCAGCTATCAAGTAACTGCAGCAATGACTGAGGAACCGAAGAGAAGGGAAGGGGAAGAAAAAGTCCACCACACACCACCATTTTTCACACATACGACCTCCCCAACTCCCTCAGTCACCCACCGTCGAGGTGCGCTACTGCATGAGGAACTAGCGCAGCTCGCAAGCGGGAATTCCTCCAGGGCCCGTGCGCTGCGAGAGAGACGCTAAGCTAGCGCAAGATCCCGGGCGCCACTTATGATAGTATCCCAGGCCGAATCCGCTGTGCCATCCCCCATATCTGCATACCCTAAGCCAGGGTGCTTGAGCTGCTCCGTGCATTCACACTCTGCAGCGTGCAGACCCAGCAGAGCAGACAGCTTCGAGTTGCACTGGAGAGACCTTCCTGGCAGTGTTCCCTGCCCCAAGGTGTGGCCAGACCTGGTTGCCGCCGTGGTCCCTGCCTACCACCTTACCTAGCCGTCGGTCTGGAAACCGCATTTTCCCATCTGCGCCCCACCTGTCCACCTACCTACCCACCTGCCGTACCCTAGCTGCTCACACTGCACTGCACTGTGTGCGTCGCTGGTGCTGGTCGCTGGTCGCTGGTGCCGAGGGGCGGGACGGTGTAAGTCGGGCGGTCGTATCAGTCAGTGCAAGAGAGAAGGGGAAAAAAAAAAAAACCATCCATGAGCGAGTGTGCTGCCCTCCTCCTCCTCCTCCTCCTCCTCGACTCCGCCGCCCGTCATCTGCATTCCTCCCACCAAGACAAGACATCCACTTGGTCGTGCTTCACCACGCACTCGCCGGGCCTTGCTTCCCGCTTTCATCCGCCATCCTTCTTTTCTTCTAGCTCCACCTCGCACCCCGGGCCTCTGCAAGCGCCTCTATCAAGCTCCCCCGAAACGCCGTTATCGTACACGGATCCACGTTGAGGAGTCAATATTTACCTCCCCTCCCTCCTGTTCCCGCTCGCTGCCGCATTCCTCTTTTCATTCCTCTCTTCCTCATCTCCATCGTCATCATCTGAGAACGGACGCCGCCTCTTCCTGTGTCTCTGTGTCGTATAAGACTCAACCGCCGGCGGACCAGGAGAACAGGAACGTGTAGCACAATACACGCATTTCGACTTTGCACTCTTCCAGTCCCTACGTTCCTGTAGATTCTTGTCGAGTGTTCTGTCGCATCGTAAGACTTGAATCAAGTCGAGAGACAATGGCCCTGACCAAGCAGAAAAGCCTTCGCAACCCAGACGACTTCCCTACCGCACAGTTCTTCCTCCTTGGTGAGTCTTACATTCCCCCTCTTCCATCGCTGGAATTCTTCACCACGCCTCGAGACCTACACTCCCGCGTGCCAACAAGTTTCCATTACTAACACCACATTCTCAGCCATCGTCCGTCTTGCCGAGCCCATCGCCCTCACATCCATCTTTCCCTATGCCTGGGCACTCGTCAAGAGATTCGAGATTGGCAACGCCGAAGATGCATCCTTCTACGCCGGCCTTCTCATCTCCTCCTTCTCCCTCGCGGAGGCCCTGATGGGCATGTACTGGGGCGGTCTGTCTGACCGTATCGGACGCAAGCCCGTACTGCTCCTGGGATGCATCGGCACGATGTTCAGCATGGTTATGGTTGGCTTTGCCTCCAACATCTGGATCGCCTTGATAGGTAGAGCCCTCGGTGGCCTTCTCAACGGCAACATCGGTGTTATCCAGACCATGGTTGGAGAATTGGTTACCAAGCCAGAGCACGAGCGTAAGATACCATCCCCTTCATCCTCACTTAGGCGTCCCGCTAAACAAATATAGCCCGCGCCTTCTCTGTCATGCCCTTTGTGTGGTCCATTGGCACAATCATCGGTCCCTTTATTGGCGGAACCTTTGCCGATCCCCACGATGCTTTCCCCAACGTCTTCCCCGTCGACGGCCTGTTCTACCGCTACCCCTATCTTCTTCCTAACCTGGTCTGCGCCGCACTCCTGTTCGTCAGCATCATTCTCGGTTACTTCCTCTTGGAGGAGACCCATCCCGACATGCAACCCCGTGTCTTCCTTCCGGATGACACCTTTGCGTCGGAGGAGACTCCCCTGCTTGAGACCATGGATGCCATGAAGAGGCCCGCTGTCGACATGAGAGACGACAACTACGGAACCGTCCGCGGTCGTGACGCTCAGGCTGCCGCCAAGAAGGTCGACCAGCCGTACAACATCTACACGAAGCCCATCATGTCGCTGATTGCTGCTCTTTGCATCTTCACCTACCACTCGATGACCTACGACCACCTTCTCCCCATCTTCTTCGAGGACGATCGGGCCACGGCCAACCCCATGTCCATCCTCGCCACCCCTTCGAGCCCGTTCTACTCCCCCGGTGGACTGGGTCTGTCCCTCCGCGCGGTGGGCATGATCATGGCTGTCAACGGTGTCATCGCGCTCTTCGTCCAAGCCGTCATCTTCCCCTTCGTTGCCGAGAAGCTTGGAATCTTCCGCCTCTTCATCATCGTCACCGTCCTCCACCCGATCGCCTACCTTATGGTCCCGAGCTTGCTCTTCGTCCCCGAATCGATGCTCTATGCTGGCATCTACTTCTGCCTGGCGATCCGCAACATCATGTCCATCATCCTCTACCCAGTACTCCTGATCCTGATCAAGGAGGCCACCCCGACTCCCAAGGCTCTCGGCAAGGTGAACGGTCTGGCCGCTAGCGCCGCCGCCGGCTTCCGCATGATTGCCCCGCCCGTCGCCGGATGGTTGTACACGACTGGAAGCAAGGTCGACTGCACGGCTCTTGCCTGGTACGGCAGCGCTGTCGTCGCCGTCATTGGTGCTATTCAGTGCTTCTCTGTGAAGCGCCAGCGTAAGGAGGAGATGTGCGAGGAGGACGCCCAGCCCATCCTGCGCAAGAAGGAGTCCCGAGTCACAGTCACGGAGGTGTTTTCGGATGCCGAATGAGCACGTCATGAATGAATGCCACGAAATACACGACAAATTTTGGATGAGAAAAGGGGTGCCGAAACGAGGTCGGTCGGGGTTTCAAAAGACTTTCACGATCCAGCAAAAATAGCGCGGTGGATAGAAGGGGAGTTTGCTTGATTTTTTTTTGGAAAAAGAACACATGACGGCGTCAAAGGATACGGATTCACGCATGACGGAGTTTGAACGGGTTGATTTTATCGGATGCCTCGTATAGACCAGATATCCCTCGTTGGCCGAAGCGAGCATGGTTGGTTGGGTTGGAGTTAGGCTGCATTGGTTTAGGCGCAGAGGAAAGCCAGTTGACATAGCGTATGCGCTCTAATAGAACTGACTTGTTTCAACATTGCAACTAGCCACGGCGTGACTCAGATTTTCTGCAGACATTGTACGTTTCTACGAGTTGTGCGAATAAGAAGATTGAATGTGTGACGATCGGATTGAGTTGAAGTTCGATCGACTTCTAAACCTCTCCGTCAACTCCAGAATTGGGGCGTCGCACCACCCAATGAAAATCGCCACCGCAAGACCACTCAACCTTGGAAACTCACTCACCCCCAAAATTTTCACTCACACAAAGAGTCATACGGCGTCACACAACCCATCTCAAGTGAGATAGAGTATCCGCGGCAACACCCAATCAAATCACAGCAAACTCATTCCTCCAAAATACCATTATTGCCAGAACCAAAAACACAACACAGAGCTGCGAAACACCCAAAAGCGCCGCCAAAATGGTGCAAATCGACGAAATCACAGACCAGATGGCCGACGCCTTCATCGCCGAGCAGGAGCGCAGACAAGCCGCAGCCGCCGCCTCCGCCTCCGCCGGCGCCAACCGCGGCGCGGCCCTGCCCCCCGGCCACGCCCTCCTCTCCGGCAAGACGGCCGACGAGATCCTCAAGGACCTCAACAAGTCGCCGCTCTTCATGACGGAGCTCGAGGAGAACGACGACCTGGCCGCGCTGCAGGCGCTCGCGTACGAGGGCACCCCGCGCGAGAACGCCGAGGACTTCAAGGAGCGCGGCAACGAGCGCTTCCAGACGAAGCAGTTCTCCGACGCCAAGGAATTCTACACCAAGGGCATCGACATCCTCGCGGCGCAGGAGCGCGCGCGGGCGCGCGGCGAGAAGACGTACCGCACGCAGAAGGTCACCGAGGCCGACAAGCCCGGCGACGCGGACGTCGTCGAGGAGAAGGAGACGGAGGTCGAGGACGACGAGGAGGAGATTGCGAAGCAGAAGGCCGTGCTGGAGAGCCTGTACGTCAACCGCGCCGCGTGCCAGCTGGAGCTGGGCAACTACCGCTCGTGCTGGATGGACTGCGGCTTCGCGCTGCGGCTGAACCCCAAGAACCTGAAAGCGTACTACCGCTCGTCGCGCGCGCTGCTCAAGGTCGAGCGCATCGCGGAGGCGGACGACGCGTGCGCGCGCGGGATGGCGATCGACCCGGAGAACAAGGCGCTGCAGGCCGTGGCGCGGGACATCCTCGCGGCGGCGGAGCGGTACGACGCCAAGGCGAACCGGGAGGCGGAGCGGGCGGCCAAGGAGAAGCGGCGGGCGATGCTGCTCAAGGCGGCACTGGCGGCGCGGACGATCCGCACGCGGGAGACGGCGCAGCCGCCCGAGATGGAGGACGCGCGGATGCGGCTGGTGCCGGACGAGGACGACGCCGCGAGCAGCCTGAGCTTCCCGGCCGTGTTCCTGTACCCGGTGCACCTGGAGAGCGACTTCATCAAGGCGTTCAACGAGCAGGAGTGCGTCGCGGACCACCTGGCGTACATCCTGCCGGTGCCGTGGGACGAGGAGCGGGCGTACACGCCGGACGGCGTCGAGTGCTACATGGAGACGGTGAAGGGCGGCCTGGTCAAGGTCGGCAAGAAGGCGCCGCTGCTGAAGGTCCTGAGCGGGGGCAATGTCGAGGTCGTGGACGGTATTGTCAGGTTCTACATTGTGCCTGCGTCCAAGGCCAAGGGCTGGATTGAGGAGTTTAAGCTGAAGAAGGCGGCGGAGAAGAAGTAGACGGCTTAAGCCACTTGACGATATAAGGGAGAGAGGGGGAAACGGGAAATCACGATTGGTACGACGGCAGAAAAATCATTGGCGTTGGCTTTGGTTATTAGATACTTTTCATCAAAATCATCAACACTCCACAATCCACCTCACCCACCCCTGAATACATTGGAAATCGTCGTGCGACCTGAGTCGTCATAGTCTAAACCCAACCCCGGCCCCCAAGTCCACAAAGAGAAACATTACAAAGGCGCGAGCGAAAGCAAGGAATCTACAGCACGTATTTTCTTTTCATATCATCAACTTCTCCCGTTCTCCATGCTTTTTTCACGCCGAAGTGGCTCTCCGCCGTTTGCTGCGGTGCGTGTCCTGGCCGTCCACGTCGCTAAGGTACCCAGGCTCCTTCCGCGGAGCAGTCCGAAGCGTCATAAGTCCAAGAGCAGCGTTTTGCTCGGCAATCTCGGCGTCAGACTCGTCCTCGCGCCGCTGCTCCGACACGTAGCTCAGAGCCGGGCTGCTGCCGTGCGTGCTCTCGCCGCTGTCACGACCTCCGTCGCTCTCGTCGTGGCCTATGGGCCGCTTGTGCCATAGCGGACGCGGTGCGGTGGTGTGTCTGTTCAACGGGGTGAATCGAGGAACGGCACTCAGGTAGGGGTGGGGTGAGCGGTAGCTCTCGTCGACCAGACGGTACGGCTCGGCGGGGCGGTTGGCAGGCGTCCAGCCAGATGTGGGAGGGGGCGGATGGCGCAGCGGCGGCGGCGCCGGGTGAAATCCGTAGCTGTAGCTGACGCTGTCCGAGCCGTTGCTTGAGGCCGAGTCGGGACATGAGCGGGCGTCTCCATCCGTATCGCTGTATGGGCTCATCAGACGAGTGTTGAGGCGGAGTCGTCTATCGTCCCGCAGAGGACGCATTGGCCGATGATCGATACTGGGCAGGTGGTTCAGGCCGACAGAAGGGAAACCGTGGTGTTGGACTTTCCGAGAGAGGTCGGCTTCTCTGATAGCATCCTCGACGATGCGGTGGTCGATGACCATGCGTCCGTAGTCCGGGGACCCGGGAGGGATGCACATGGACGGGAACGAGGGTCCAAATATCGGGATCAGGGCGCCGGCAATGTTGTAACAAAATGTGGCGCACACGGCCTTGGCACACTCATACGGCATCCAGTATCCTGTTCTCATTAGCATGAGACTGATACGTGGGAGACCGAGTCATCTTACCCTGCGCAGCAATAGCGCCTCCCGTGATGCTGTGGGTGATGTCCTTGAGGCCGGGGTTGAGGCTCAGCATCTTTGCCGGTACAGTCTTCCACCTGTTAGCTGCGTCACTGCAACGAATATGAAGAAGCTCACCTTTGAATACTTGCAGCACTTGAAAAACGGAGTCATGCGAACGAGACCGACGTTGTAGTCCCACATGACGGTGAACTCGTTATCCTCACCGGGAACCTTGAACTCGTACTTGAAAACTAAGGGGCCCCGTCAGTAAAAGGGCAAGTTTTGAGTACGCAAACCAACTCACCCTCAAAGCTTTCCCGGCCAGTCTTCTCGAAGAAGTCTTTCTTGCCGCTGTTGTAAGGGATGTGGGCGCAAGATTCCTGAATTCGGCCGAAAGGGGTGACGCGGAATCTCATCACCTCTCTTCGGCTCAGCTCGTCAACGCTTTCGAATGGGTAATACTTGATGACGCCTCTCGGCTTGTACTTGGACATCGGGACCGGGTCCTTGGACATCTTGAGCTTGGGGATGACTGGGCAGTCCAAGTAAGGCGGCGAGGGTCTGTCGGCGTAGCAGCTTCCCGGCGAGGACATTGCTGGACTTGGAAGGAACCGAGGAGCAGGTAGCGGCCCCGGGGATGATGGGTTAAGAAGAGAAGAGACGGAAAGCATCTTGCCGGCCTGTTTGTAAAAGTGCGAAGGATGTCTTGGAAGCGGTGTAATGCTGCGATGCGGGAAAAGGGTTCCTTCCTGATGAACAGGCGGCCAGGCGGAACCTGTTCCCTAAAAGGGGTGGGAAAGATGGGAGACTTAAGACAAGTCCTGCAGGAAGAAGCGAGACTTGTTGAGAAAGACGGGCAGACAACACCCCCAGGCTTTTCCTTTGGGCAATCGACAAACACTGAATGTCTTCGTTCCGGGGGTTGGGCGCCTCACCGTCCACGGACGTGCAGCACGCTGGCAAAAGTTTTCCAGGACAAGGGGCGCGAGATTGTCGTCTTTCTTGGAGGAACACGCATCCGAGTTCTGCAACAGAGCTTGCAGTCCAGTACGGGGGCTCTCGGAGGAGGAGGAGGAGGAGGAGGATGGGGGCTTACTGCCTGAGTTTCGGCGCTCTCGGTGCAGATTTCTTTGTCGTGGTGTCTTGGAATCGACCTCTCAGCATCCAAGGCTCCGTTTGTGCTCGGCCACCGCTCTTTCTTTTGCCGTATCGAGGTGAAGCCACGAAGTGAGAGATGATGGGTTTGATAGAGAAAGGAGGAGGCAACGTGGAGCGCCGACTGGTCGTGGCCTAATATGTTTCTTCCAAGTAACTGTCGACGAGGTCAGGTTTGATCAAGTGATGTTACGTCGAGAAGTTGTGAGGTTGCGTGTGTTTTTGGCCACAAAGTTACCGGATGTATCGTCTCGGTAGTGGAAGACCGGATGTGCCAAACGGCCCCGGGGAAGCTTCCATGCAGCGGTCTCCGCAACTCTGCCAAGAAGGCTGGAAATGGTTGGAGAAGCCGTGTCATTGGAGGAGGGTCAGATGCGGGAGTGAGAGACTTCCGTCTTGCTGAGCTCACGCCCCATGACCGCTGTAGGCCTGAGATCGAGACTAGGCGGGTTTCATCAGATGCCACCAACTCAAGTGCTGGTCCGAAAGGGGCTTCACAGCAGACTTCGCTGCTCATTTTGCAGAGGCATCAGAGTCACTGGACAGTTTGCCAGTGCAAAACAGCGGCAGCGACCAAACAGGCAAGGGCACAGTGTTTGGAGGCGCACGGGGGTGAAATTCTCAGAGTGGGCTCGCGGATAGCTGCATAAAGTGCCATCCGGCCATTGAACCTAGATGGTTGTTCGAGATGGTGGAACAAAGCTGGTCCTCCTGCTACGTTGAAGATCTCAGGGCAACGTCAACTTGACTCGACACACGTGGATCGTCTTCCCTCCAGCATTTGACGGGGAGATGATGCTGTCGATGTTGGGTCGTGGCTGCATTGGATGGTGGTTTGCCATGTCAACCAGGCTTCAAGAGCTCTGGCCCCTTTTCAATGAATACCATACAGCTCATTTTATGCAACGATGGTGGCTGGTCTTTCGTCAGACCGCTAGAGCCGGGGCCACTTCCTTTGTGGCCAGCCTATGTGCATATCCGTAGTCAAGCCAATGTCCTTCGTCAGATATTCCAAGGCCATTCGAGAAGTCTGGTATGATAGCATGCATGTATCGCTGCCATTGGGGAGGGGTGGCCGCAGCTGTCACCTTAGGGTCCTTGTCCTCCCCACGAGCTTGCAGGCGTACAAGCACAAGAAAAATGTCCGATGGGAAGCACAAGAAGCCGCTCCATCTGGAAGCACAACCCACACTCTTGCGTGCGTAGACTTATCTTCAAGAGGTCTTAGCGTTTGGGTTTCCCGAATGGATGTGTTGTTGGGTAAAGTGGGAGCAGATGGTTTCGAGTAATGAGCGGGTTGGGTCTGGACGACATTCTGGAAGCCGGGACCAAGATTGGCAATTTTGCTCTTGTCCTTCACGCGTCTCGGCCGAGTTGCTGCAGTGACGCTGGGAATAGCATCAAGTCGGTACGTTGAAGAATGGACAGCGGCATTGGTCATGGTCGAGTCAACGACCCCTTGCTTAGTGCTGCGTTAATACCTGGTTAGGCATTAAGTTGATGCGGCTTCCCGCGCACCGCTACTTTCAATAAAAGTCGACCCCATCGCGGTCGCGAATCCCTGGCCAAGCGTCGTTGCAAACGGAGATATGGCGAGCTGAATGGGGCCGCTTCTCAACGGAATAGCCAAGTCGCATAGCAGGGACAGGGGCAAGAGCACGACCACCAGTGATCGAATCCTTGGCATGCAAAGGCGAATTGGCACTTGGGCGTTTGACCAGATTTCCCCATCTTGATGGTTGATGGGAAATGGGTGAACCCCACCAGCTCCTCACGAACGCTGCCGTGTTTGGACGCCACGGCTAGGTCATCCGGCAGGGTTATCTGAGGCTCCTGTAGTTGGGCAAGAATCCAAAACGAGCAGGCTACGGGTTGTGAAAGAATAAGTGACAACTATACCATTGCAGTTTCAGATGGAGCATAAGCTGTCTCGGTGACACCGCAGATAGTGACAGGAGAGAAGTGGCGAGTTCGCCATGCGCGGTGCGACGCAAAGAGTGATGCAGTGGCGGCTGTACGCATCGACTCCGGAAGACTTTTTGCTCTTTTGCCATGCAGAAGACGGCAGCTGGTAGCACGCCGCGTGTGGGCAAAGCGTGGTTGTGTAGCTTGGGCGGGCGGGATAACAGCTTCACATTTTTTCGCAGCGCGGCCAAAGGCGAAGCCGGCCGCTGCTCATGTGTCTGTCTGTGACGGCAAACGAGGCCGCGCGGGAGATGTCTCTCGTGTCCCGAAGCCGGACGAACGATGATCGGCAACGCTCTGTCAAGGAGGATGGACCTCTTGAATCCCTATGCTTTCGAGGCTGGCTAGCCGTTGGGGAGATGAAATCTAATGTAAATCCCTGCCGCCGCGAAACGATCAGATCAGGCGACCGGCCAACACCAGAAATTCGAAGGGTAAGGGTTGTCCCGCCACCTGAGTGAAGGCAGCGAAGCTTAAGTGATGATATGCGGAGAGACGACGAATGGTCCGGTGGTACTGACCTGAGGAGGCGACAGCGTTGCCTCACTTGGTGCAACCACACATCCAACGGTTCTACGAATACCGCTCGCCCTCGATGCAAACTCGTCGTGGACGCCGCTGCACCACTGCTCCGTGGCACTGCATCGGAAGGAGAAATAAGTGTGTGGAGAAGTGAGAGCGTTTCGTGTGATGTTGAGAATATCTCCGAGAGGTCATACGTGAGAGACGACGACGCCAAGAGACTTAAGTCTTCAGTAGTGTGCTGGGCGAGGGGTTGTACGACAGAAGCTGTCATGTCACCGTCGAGGTCTTTGCGGCAGAAAGTGAGGTGAGGCCTTTGGTGTGGTTGAGGGAGGCCGGGAAGCACTGACGTTGGCAGCCCGCCATCCCAACTAAACTAATGGAAGGCAAGGTAGGTAATCACCCTCAGCCAACCTCGGCGGGAAAGAAGATTCTTAGATAATCACCCGGAATCACCTTCTCATCCCATTCAACCACTCACTTCCCAAAACGCTCACATTTCACGGGTCGCACATCCCTTCCTCCCGAAGCATTTCATGAACTGATGGCCCCTCATCCTCCCCGTCGGCCCGAGTTTGATTGCGCTTTGGACCCCGGATGCCGTGGATCTTCTCTGAAAAGGGCGAGACGTCGGGTGGGTGTAAATCGAGGACCTGGCAAAGAGCCTCTTCAACCGCATGGTCGATGCCGAAGCCACTGCTATTCAAGTTATGAATGAGGATCTCAAGCTTCGAACACTATGCAACTTGGTTGTTCGTTACCGCGCAACTGACCATGGCGGGGAGCACGTTGGTGCGCTCAACGCCAAACTTCTCTCTGGGCGTGGGAAGGGAGAGGAGTGCATCGCGTGGTTCGAGGAATGCGGCGTGTCGCCAAGCGGCTCGACTCCTCCCCAAACCGCCACAAAGTTGATGAGGATAGAACTACCGTCTACGCATGCCTTGATAGAAATGTTTTGCGAAACAAAATCCTATTTCGGGGTCCATCGTGTTTCGATGCGTTATCAGGCTCGCGTCAGAACACACGAGCATTTGTGCGGTGGTGGTGTCTCACCCAGCTGAATTCCGCTGCCCATCCCTTTATCGAGGTGAACATTCCGCGCGATCCCCTCAAAAGGATGGCTATTTCTCATTTAGAAAAGACGGGCAAACTCTATCTGCTTCAAGTGGTGCTTCTTTCTCCATAATCTTGGGCCCAACTGGTATTGGGTCTGTGCAAAATCCCCATCCATCTCCAGTCATCATGATGCAGCCCATGTATGCCTACCACAACCACGCGAGGGCGTTACATGCAGCCACTTTCTTACTCGTTCTTCTGTTTATTCTGATTCAGTTAGTGCGAAGTCGTCAGGACGCCTACGAAATCATTGACTCGGACCCCTTGGTGCCGGTGCTCAAACCACAAAAGGCGAGTCCGACGACGAAGAAGACCGATACTGACACATACCTGAGAGTGCTCGCCGAGAGGCATGGCCTCACACGAAATATCTCCCTGTTTTCTCAGAGAATCCGGGCCGTGCCGGAAGCTTCAAGCCGGCGCTCCATGACAAACCTCCAAAAGGTATTTGCGGACGGCGACTTTGTGGACATCAACTGGGACGACAAGGACCTGCCCCTGGACAAAGACGGAGATACATGTTTGCCCGTGGCAATCAGCATCTTCCCCAATGATGTAGATGCGTCCGACTTGCTGTTTGGCGTCTCGACGACGTATAACCGGCTTTCGCACGCCAACGACTCCCTCATCAGAGACTGGCAGCGATGGCTTACTGACGGACACGGCAACTCGAACGGAGCCGGCGTTATTGTCGCGCTCTACAACACGTCCATCCGCGAGGCCTGGCAGACGCACGACAAGTTCAAAAACACCGGCATCGATGCGACGGTGTTGATGCTGGACGACGACTTGGACAAGGTCTCGAGGCACTTTGAAATCGTCGACATCCTCCTGGAGGTCAACAAAGCGTTGACCGCCGACGGTCAGACAAGGAAGTATCTCGGGCTGATTGAAGACGACATCTTCTTCCCGACTCTAGGACAGCTCATCTCCAAGCTTTCTCAGTTCAATGCCCGAGACCCTTTCTACATCGGGCTGCCAAGCGAACGGCCAGACTGGTCGGTTGAGGACGAGGAAGCCGTCACTCACGGTGGCGGTGCCGTGTTCTTCACGGTGCCGGCTGCGAAAATCGTTTCCGAGCTCCCGTGTCTCTCGCCCGACAGACCGCCCTTCGCGAACACCTCAACCTGGGACAGCGCCCTCCACGAGTGCGTGACGAAGAACACCGATATGCCCCTCCACGTCCTCTCGAGCTTTTACTCCCCGCGAGATGCCCTGTACCATATGCAAGCGCCAACATACGACCTGGGAATCTCCCCCTTCGCCCTCCGACATTCCCAGTCCCGACACCATTTCAGCCCCAGCAGAGGCCACCTCGTGACCTCGGTCTGCGGCGAGGCCTGCTTCCTGCAGCGGTTCCGGTTCGCGGACGATTGGGTGCTGGTTAACGGATACTCTCTCACGCACTACTGTGCAGGTTTCGAGGTCGAGCCCATGTCAAGTGGTGCAGTGCTTCAGGGGGCCATGCAGTATGGTCTGGAGGCAGAGCTGCCGCTTGGAGAAGGGATTGTGCTCGATGAGAGGGATGAGCCCAAAGAAATCATCACGTGGAGGGGTACAAGAAATGTTTGGTCGTTCTTGGATGCCGTTGTTGGGGACGAGGGGGAGGTAGTGCAAATGTATGTGAAGAAAGGGGGTTTGCGTGAAGTGGATGACGAGGAACATAAGGAGGATATTTTGGATTCTGTCATTGTTTTGGTATGGGAGTCTTGAGTCATTGCAGTCATAATGAGCACACTTCTGTGACGAAAGCGGATGTTTGTATCAATCCGATGGTGCTTCTACACTCGATGGGTGCAATTGATGTGCAGACGTTTGGCTTCGTAGACTCGCGAAGACCCTTGTTGGGGCTCTCGATTTCCGTAATCCACTGCCAGGGAAGTTTTGAGGCTCTGAGTGGTTAGCTTGCATGCGGCATCGTTGTTCCTGAAAAGTGTTGTTGGTTGTGGCTTTCGGCAGTTGGAAAGATGGAGATTGTCACAACACATAGCATATGAGATACGGAGCCGGAGGGGTCATCCGTGCTTCGGAGCCCCGCCCACGGCGGCCGGCCCCACTCCGACCAGCCACCGAAGGACAAGGCCCAGCCACAATGCCGGACAACAACAAGCCTCCCGACTTTTTTCTTGCTCAAAGGGTCCCAGGGTCGCGGCAAGAAGGAAGAGACGTCACCACGTGGAGAGATTGCAACGGCTTCGCCGCAAGCAGCGTCACCGCCGGGTAAACGCGCGTCGTCAAACCTGTCAAACTCAAAAGACACGCCGCAAAAGCGTGGGCAAGCCGGAAAAGACAACGACGCTAGCTAATAGGGGGACACACGAGGTACAAACGGTGACCGCGGACGTCATGTGATGAGCGGTGTGGTTTGGGAAGTCGGGCGACGGGTGGCGGGCAGAGATGGTGACTGGTGGATTGGTGTTGGACAGCAAAGATTGCTGCGACATGCAACGGCCCGGGAGGAGAGGCGGGGGTCCTCCAAGCAGTGAGATTAAATTGGCATATGCGTGTCACGATGGGGAAACGTATATGCGCGTGATGGCGGGTAAAATGTATGGGCGATGACGAAAGTCGATCAGGATCGCGATTGAAGAGGGGGGAGACCGGGCTGTTGTTCGAATGTGGTTGGGCGGGCGAGCGTTCGGTCTGTTGGACCATGTTGTCGTGCGGTTGAGGGACAGCGGGGTGTCACCGCCGATTCGGGTCGGTGAGCAAGCGGCGGGGACGGTGAGGCCGGAGGAGAGAACGAGTGAGTGCGGGCAGGGATCATGGATGGAGAGGTCGGCATGAGGATGGCAGATTTGGCCAGCAGATTGAATACCCGCCGCAAGCGCATGCAATGGATGTGCTTATTGTGAATTGGCAGAACCGCCTTGGAAGTTTACCAGATTGGATCCCGGGATAGGGTAGTGAGTGAGGCGCAATGTTTCCGTAGGATTGCTAAAAACTGACAGAGAGGCTGAAAAGTGTAGCATGACAGACTCTTGGCTGTTGGATTTCTTTCCGAGTTGGAATTAGGGTTCATGCGTGCAACCCACAGGTGCCAGATCGTGTTAGCGCAAGCATTGTCGCTGATGGCGTGGGACTTTTGGAGGTTGGCAAGTTGGTTTCGGTATCCCACTTGCGAGGCTGAGATAGCAAAACATAATGGGCGCGATTGAAGGCTGAAAGTGAGATGTGATGATGCGATAGCAAAGATAGCGTCTAGACAAGAAGGCGTGAAGAAGGAAGTCGGATCCCAGGCCCGGATGTCGTTCTGAGGGTGGATGTTGCGGCACAGTCGGCGGAGAGGGATGCAGATGCGACGGTCTGCCGATGAAGATTTGGCCAGCAGCTGCACTGAAGCGGCAGAAGCAGCAGAAGCATCTTGGCAGGATCCCGGACCTTTGTGACAGCGTCCTGGGTTTGATCTGCCCACCCAATGGCTATCCAATAGGCAGCGCGGTCCGAAGCGAAAATGCAACGAGCTTATCTAATCTGATCGGCAGGCAACTCGTGCTCGGGAAGTGTTGCACTTCTAAAAGTCTTTTCCAAACGGACGACGCCTCGGGTTTCCCTTTGTTTTGTTGCCAACATTTCCATTTCCGCCGTAGCCCGCAGCCTGTTCCTGGCAGCGCACGGCCTCAACTGACCCCCCATCTTGATATCGACGACACCGGCCTTGCAGGGCTGCTTCGGCACGATGGTTTGGAAGTGGACTAGTGGAATTCTTTGGTGACATTACCAGTGGAAAGGGACTGGAGGCCTTCGCTGGCGCTACCCGTACGAGCCGCCGCCAGTAGCTTCAATCCTGTCTTGATGACATGTTGACGAAGCCATATCCTGAGCTGTGCGTTTAGAGTCCCTGAGTACCCCTCATTATCAAGTTGAGAGACGAATGGCACTTCAGCGTCTTCAGAATTAAAAAGCATGTCAGTGTAGGTAGTTGGGTTGTATGCCGGCCTGGCCTGCTGCGGCCTACTCGCGTTGTCTAGCGGCATCAAAAGTGCACCCGTCAAATGCACATCTGCCATCTGGCTGCGGGCTGCGAGTCAAACTCGCCTCAAGGCAAGCCGAGAAGGCTAGGGAGGAATCCTTAGGAGGTAAGGTACGATTACAGCGTCCGAGCTACTGGGCTGGCTGCATGCTGCAAGCTGCAAGAGGCTGCACGTTGCAGCCAGTGCCTTGGATCGCCGGCTGCCGAGTCCCTCATTAACGGGGGCAGCACACCCACTGGATCACCCCGTCAGGTACAGAAGTGCATCGGTCTCGGGACGTCCGCCAGTAGTATTGTTTGCATTTGTAATGGGGTACTGACCGCGACGGAGTCACAACTTTCAAGGCTTACCGCTAGTCGAGGGGGATGAATTGAGTAAGACATTCGGAGGAGCTGCAGTGGTGATGATGCTTACAGGTCCAGGTGGACCGAGTCAAGAATGTTGCCCCATCTTGTTTGGCACGGACGGTCAGTCAATTGAGTGCGCGCGCACACAGAGGAGAAGAAGAGAGAGAAGCCAAGCCATCCTGGGTCCCTGAAAATAGCTGAAGGTAACAATTGACGAGCGTGCTGGATAGATATGGATGGATGCACTAACGCACCCAAGCACAGGGTCAAGGGAGGCAGGCCTAGGCTGACCATGTTCGATGTCATCGAGCCTTGCTGGGGTTTCTATGGAGGCCCGAGGGAGACCATCTCTCTCTGCCAATTGACCATCAGAAAGAGAGGCTTTTCTGATTTCTCACTCGTTTTGCGCGCATCGTTACTGGCAGAGGGCTCTTCAAGTCCGTCATCGCCCACCCGTCCAACGCACAGCTGTGGCTCCCACCCCCTGGAAGTGTCCACACCAAGTCCATTAGCGTCCTGCGCGGCCCCAGCCAGCCCAGCAGCTTTCCCGTCTCCAAGCGAGACAGCCGGCTGGCCAAACAAATGCTCCCAAAAAACGCGATTGGCAACTGCCAACTGCACACCACACACACCATACACACCAAACACGCCCGAACTACCGACATCACACTACGACCTGAGAACCACCACGTCGGACACATCGGCCAGACGACTTTACACCTAGCATCCGAACATTATATGCCAACTAAAAGCACACTTACGACAAGGTTCCGTCCCGTACCGACGACAAGGCAGGGCCGCACTACACTAGCAATCTAGCTCACACCACGCCCCCTCCGACACGGAGAAGACCTCGAGCAGCAACACCAGACACCAGAGCAGAGCCACCCCACCAAGTCCACAGTCCACAGTCCACAGTCCAGTCCACTCACACCAAACTCGCCTCTTCCCTGTCGCCTGCTGCGCTGCTTCTTGGTCCTGTTTCTGGTCCCGACCCAGTCGTTTTCCTTCTTCCTGCCGCCTTGGGCTAACTGCCACCGGCATCGGTTGGCACCTTGACTGAATAGCCATGAGCCTGATAAAGCCCTCTGGCCACAAAAGCAAGCCCGCGGCGCCTTTTCCTCCTGACCCTGATGCCGATACGGTTGCCTTGCCTCTAGCCACTCTGCCTCTTGCATCTGCATCTGCATCTGGTTCCACACACGACATCGACACCTCAAGGCCGTCCACACCCTCCTCATCGACCCCTCCAGTCGCAGTAGACGACCCATATAACACAACCCCCCGCCACCAACGGTCCAACCCGTCTACTCTCCGAAGCCGTCCCTCCGTCCTGTCGAGCGCCGCCGAACATGCTGACGATACGAACGATCCGGCCCAAGAATCTCCCTCCCCGAATCTAGACGACGGCCCCATGCCTTCGAAACCCTCCCTCCTGCGCTCCGCGCGCAACGACGCTCCGTCCTACGGCGCCGTCTCCAACGACCCGAGTCGCAATGTGTCACCCACCGGGAGTGACTCCCGGACGGGGAACTCACATCCCCTACGTTACGTCTCCGATACCACCAGGTCCGCCTCGTCAAGGTATTCTGCCGCCTCAAGACAAAGCTCCCGTCTGTCAGAGGACGTCGACGCTGCGGCTCTAGCCACTGGCCTGGACGGCCGCTTCGGAGTGACCCAGACCACCGTAACAACAAACATGCTCGAAGATGCAAAGTCAGATGCGGCTGGCGAAGAGGTGGACTATGACGACCTCTCTGGCAGCGAGCCCGACGATGATCCTGTGGATAACTCGCCGCACGAGGTCGTACGCGCATCTGTGCCCCCAACAGACAACATCACCTTGTCCATAAGCACCCCGAGGATGTGGACACTGTCTGTATTGTTTTCAGTACTCGGTTCTTCCACCAACTTGTTTTTCTCGTTACGATACCCTAGCGTTGCTATTACGCCCGTCATCGCCCTGCTGCTCGTCCACCCGCTAGCTCTCATGTGGGACTACTTTCTCAAGTTTCCAAGCGACCCCCCGGAAGAGTTTGTCGACGGTGTTCTTCAGCCTGACGCGGACGGCGGATCACCCCCGAAGAATCGACTGACGCGGCTGCGCAGGTGGCTGGCGCAAGGCCGGTGGAACGAGAAGGAGCACACCTGTGTCTATGTGAGCAGCAATGTGTCGTTCGGTTTTGCCTTTGCGACCGATGTCATTGTCGAGCAGTCCATGTTCTATAAGCAAGAAGCGACCATCCCCTACCAGCTGCTCCTCATTCTCTCAACCCAGATTCTCGGGTATGCCTTTGCCGGCCTGACGCGCCGTTTCTTGGTGCGACCCAGCGGCATGATCTGGCCGGGTACTCTCATGTCGGCTGCCATGTTCGGAACTCTTCACAAGGAGGAGAATATGATTGCAGACGGATGGAAAATTTCGAGGTGGAAGTTCTTCTTCATTGTGTGGTTTGGCGCCTTTGCCTTCTACTTCCTGCCCGGCCTGCTCATGCCATGCCTGAGCTACTTCAATGTCATCACCTGGATTGCGCCCAAGAACGTCGTGGTCGCCAACCTCTTTGGCGTTGTTTCCGGCCTGGGTCTCTTCCCGTTGACCTTTGACTGGGCGCAAATCACTTACATCGGCTCGCCGCTTCTAGTCCCCTTTTGGGCCGCCATGAACGTTATTGGCGGACTGGTTATTGTCATGTGGCTCATCGCCCCTATCGCTTACTACGCCAATCTGTTCTATTCGTCTTACATGCCCATCTTGTCATCTTCCGTATTCGACAACACGGGCAACGTCTACGATGTTAGCAAAATCTTGACGTCCGAATTTCTCTTCGACAGAGAGGCCTATAGCAAGTACAGCCGAGTATTCTTGCCCATTACGTATGTGCTCAGTTACGGTGTACAGTTTGCCGCTCTGGCGGCGCTGCTGACACACACCTTCTGCTGGCATGGCAAGGACATTTTGAACACTTGGAAAACGGCTCTTCAGGAGGCCCGAGATGAGGGACAGGTCTACCAGCCCGTGTCCAGCGGCCCGCCCGAGAGCATAAGGCCACAGAGATCATTCAACAGCAGCGGAGGTCTCTCGAGATCATCCTCCAGCCCGGATGGCTTCCTTTTCAAAGAGGATGTGCACTGTCGGTTGATGAACCGGTACAAGGACGCGCCCTTGTGGTGGTACATGGTGACCTTTGTATCCATGCTGGCGGTTGGCATGTTTGTGGTCGAATTGTAAGTGTCCTTTGGCGATGTGTAGAGCACCATCTAACCTTCATAGCTACCCCATCCATCTGCCGTGGTATGGTTTACTCCTGGCGCTGGGCATTTGCGCCGTCTTCTTCATCCCGAACGGCATCATCATGGCTGTCACCAACCAGCACAGTAGCATCTACCTCATCTGCCAGCTCGTCTGCGGTGTCGTCTTTCCTGGACGTCCGATTGCAAACATGGTGTTCGTAACTTACGGGTACATTTCGTCCGCACAGGGCATCAAGTTTGCCTCTGATCTGAAGCTGGGCCATTACATGAAGATTCCCCCACGAATCATGTTCACCGTTCAGATGGTTGCGACCATCGTGTCGTCCCTGACACAGATCGGCGTGCTCAACTGGATGTTTGCCAAGGTGAAGGGCATCTGCACATCGGAAGCGGTCAATGGCTTCACGTGCCCCATCGCGAGGGTGCACTTCAACGGCTCCATCCTTTGGGGCGTGGTCGGTCCGGGCGAGTTCTTCGGGCCGAATGCAACCTACCGCGGGCTGGTCTGGTGCTTCCTCATCGGCGCCATCATGCCGATTCCTCTGTGGCTGTATAGTCGCAAGAAGAAGCACAGCATTGTGCGCAAGATCAACCTGCCCGTCGTCTTTGGCTCCATGGCATGGATTCCACCGGCGACTGGCCTCAACTTTTCTGTCTGGGCGGTGGTCTGCTATGTCTTCAACTACTTGATCAAGAGGAGGAAGAGTGCGTGGTGGGCCAAGTACACGATGACCATGAGCGCAGCGTTAGACTCGGGCCTGGCGTTCGGCATTGTCGTCATCTTTTTTGGCTTCATCTACCCGGGGCACATGAAGGGCTTCAAGTACTGGGGAACTGAGATCTACAAGAAAGGCTGCGACTGGCAGGCCTGCTCGTACAACACAGTGCCAGAAGGGTCTCACTTTGGCCCCGACCAGTGGTGATTATTGTTTTTTTGACGAGATATAATGACACGACACGACACGACTTTACGGGTGTGCAAACTTTGGATATTGCACGATTGGCATCGCAAGCAAGCATGGTTAGAAAGGCATGATTAGTTCAAAATTTGGGAAGAGGCGGAGTTCTTGGTCGCCTGCCGGGGATCCAAGTGGATTACCCCGCGGGCTTTGCTTTCGCGCACATACCTTAGATAGAGCAAAAGTCATAGATGGCCTCGCATTGGGTAATTGATATTGGGTCTACTTGACTCAACCGACGTAGCGAACTTTTTGATTTACAAGCACACTTGTGAGTCTTCCTTCTTGTCTGAGTCAGAGCCAACTCGATGACTCTTAGGTTGCAGCTGAGACGCGGGAATTCGGCTTCAGCTTCGTGCTCCCCGCAACGAAAAAGACTCATTCTCTGATTGACTGAAAAACGACTGTTGGCGGTCGCAGTTACCGACCTTCTCGAAATGGACAAGAGGCACAGCACAGGCCGGCATTGGGATCCTTTAGTAAGGTGGGACTTGCTGCTGTCTAATACTCTACGCCCTGTTGGAGTGAGTGACTCAATTGGCTCCTGGACGGACAGGGCCGGCCCCGGCTGATGTCAGCGTGGTCCCCCGACGGCCTTCACCTCCGTTGGGTTGGTCTGGCGTTTTACGGGGTTGACCAGTGAGTTAGGGTGGGAGTTGGGACTGAGATTTGCTGAATCTGGCATTGGAGATCTTGCGCCAGCGCGGATGAGGTGCGATTGCGAGGTTTCATGGGTGTGGGTGGGTGCGAAGGATTCCGTGTCCAGGGAACCAGCCAAATCTCCCGATAGATGTGATCTTTTTAACATTACAAAAGGTGATTGTCGGACAGCTTGATGGAAATGAAGAAATCGAGAAAATCATTCAGAGTATCAGTCACAGTTCACCCTTCCATCTCATCTCACAACGCCAATTAACGCAAACCATCTCAACCTCCGACTCCGCACATCCCAGAACCAAACACCGCCAAAATGCCAACCCAAGCATCCCACCTCCCCACGCTCCTCCGCTCCACAACCCACCCCCTCCTCCTCCGCACCCTCATCCCCTCCGACGCCGCCGCCATCTCCGCCGTCCTCTCCAACCCCGAAAACACAAAATTCGACCCCCACGCCTCCGCCATCTCCCCCGAGGTCGCCGCCAAGGTCATCGACCGCATGCGCGAGAGCGCCGCCGTGCCCTCCGTCCTCGACCCGGCCTCCGGCACCGTCGCCAGCGGCCCGGGCCGCGTCAACCTCGCCATCGTCCACATTCCCAACGCGGGCGATGACGAGGGCGTGGTGATCGGCCTCGGCGGGTTCGGTGGCATCAACGAGTCCACCGCCGACGATGGAAACAAGCGGAGGGTCGCCGACGTGGGCGCCATGCTTAACCCGGAGTACCGCGGCAAGGGCTTCGCGACGGAGGCGATCCGGCTGGCGGTCGAGTTTGCGTTCAGAGGGGTCGCGGAGGGCGGGCTGCAGGTGGACGCGGTGAGCGCCACGATGAGCGAGAGGAACCTGCCCATGGTCGGGCTCGTCGAGAAGAAGCTGGGCTGGGTCGGGGTCAGGAAGCCTGGCGATAAGGAGGGCGACGACGGTGAAATTTACTTTGAGGTTACGAAGGATACTTGGAGGAAGTGAGTCTGACGGTTTCGTGTTGGTGTTTTGTGATTTTGGAATGGGATGAGGCTGGCATGGGCTGGCCAAAGGTGCCCATCGTCGTTGATTTGCGTTACGAGTTAAATCAGACCACTGTTTAATGTCTGTTTGCTTCCATGACCTCTCGACTGGTGGGTCGGCTGTAAGACACCGTCCATGTTTAAGTGCCTCTCCTATAAGACACACAAAGACTTCAACGACCGTGACAACAGATCACTGAGTCAAACCTACCAGCCTTTGAAGACGGCTGTATAGCCAACAGTGAGGCCACGACTTGAACTTGGCACACAGAAGAACATTCACGAGTACAGAAAAAGTCTTTTTGCGACTAGCGATTGCAGTCTTGTATTGGTGATCTAGTGCCCGAAGGCTGTTAGCCCTCGCCGTATACTTTGAGTAGCAGCCTCCAGGCAATCACGACTAAGTATAATTCACGTCGAGTGAGGTGTAGCAGACACGCTCTAGTGACAGTACGACCTTGTTGGTGCGCCCAGTTTCGGAGGAGCCGCAAGTGAAGCAAACGTTGACGAATCGACCAGCAGAACCCACGCCCTTGATCAGGTGTTGAACCGCCCCATTTTACCCATCACAGCCGCCACCGACCGGCGATGACGAAAAAGAAAAATCTCCGCCTGAGCCCGCGCGTGTTGAACGTGGCAGCCAGGCTAGTGCACGAGTTCAACATCTCACATCTAGGCTTCAGCCCGAACCTTCCTTGTCATCATCGTCATGGCGGCTGCGATGACGGGCAACACACTGACAATCTCACCCAGTCCAGCGTAGGCAGGGGGGATGGTGACATTGTAGCGCTCGAGCACACCGGCTGCCAAAAGGATGGCAAGAACGTTGTACACGGCTGACCACACAAAGTTGAACATCATGCGTCTGAAGCTGGAGCGACTGACATCAAGTAAGAAGGGAATACCCTCCAGACCTGCGAGCAGAACCACATCCGCGGCCCCACGAGTAACATCGCTTGCTGAGGCGGCGCTGCCAAGCTGCACACCAACATCGGCCTGCGTGACTGCCACGGCGTCGTTGGTTCCGTCACCGACAAACATGACCAGCCTGCCTTCGGACATGAGCGAAGCAACGTAGTCTCGCTTTTGGGCGGGGGTTCGCTGAGCGGCGACATTGACAATTCCAACTTGCGATGCAACCGACTCAACAGCGCGTGTTTGGTCACCAGAAACGAGGTGAACGTTGATGCCTCGTCGACTGAGCTGGTTGACAACGCTGACTGCTTCGTTTCGGAGACGGGTGCGCAAACCGAAAACTGCAATGAGGTTAGAGTCTCGAGTGACCACCAGAAGGGTCATCCCGTCATCCTGTAGACGCTTGATCGAGGGCAAAGAGTCAACTTTAGCCCACGTTGGATTTCCCGCGCAAACTTTGCTTTCATTGAAGCTGGCTTCAACACCAGCGCCAGGAATAACCTGAGGGTCGGTGAGCTGAATTTCAGGGGTAGCCCGCTGTGCGAGATGCTTGGCAATGGCGACGGATACGGGGTGTTTGTTGCCTGCAACGAGAGCCTTGGTGATGGCACGGGCTTCGTCGTGATCAGAGACGAAGAAATCTTCTTCCTGGACGTCCAAGTCACCCTCGGTGATGGTTCCGGTCTTGTCAAAGACGACGTCAGTCACTTTGCGCGCCCGTTCTGTGCATTCGGCCGATTTAATGACGACGCCACCCTTCGCGGCGATACCTCCTGCAATAACTAGCACCATGGGGACAGCGAGACCAAGCGCGCAAGGGCATGACACGGCCAGAACAGCGACGGCGTATGTAACGGCGTCAGCTACCGCTTTGCCTGCTGACTTTTTCGAAACCTTCAAGCCAATGACCACCCAGACAATGGTCACGACGACGGCAATGCTGGCCACAACAGGTACAAACCAACTGGCAATACGGTCGGCAATATCCTGAATCTTTGGCTTCGAGTTTGCCGCTTCTTCGACGAGTTCGGCAATGTCGGTGACGGTGTTTTTCCCCGGGAGACGGGTGAGTTGTGCCGTTAGTGTGCCTGATCCGTTGATGGTACCGGCGATGACAGTGTCGTGCTGCTTTTTGAAGACAGGCACACTCTCTCCAGTCAGCATGGATTCATCAACCTCGCTGGAACCACTCAGGACGAGACCGTCCGTGGGTACCGTTGAATGCGGAAGAACCTTGAACTTGTCGCCATACTGAAGAAGGCGTGCATCAATTTCGACATCTTTGCCGTCCTCCACAATGACGGCACAAGAAGCCTGTAGGGAGCGAAGGGAAACGGCGGCGACAGCACGAATGCGAGCATAGGCGGCGACGAGGCGACCAAGCAAGACAAGGGTGATTAGCAGAGTGCTGGTTTCGAAAAACTCCTTGACATCTGCCTTTGGGTTCGCCTGGCGCAAACCGAAGCCGACAACGGAGTAGAGGTAGGCAGCAGTGATGCTGATGACAACCAACATGTCCATCTCAATGGTCCGGCTATGAATGAGGGCTGAGATGGCGGGCTTGTAGAATTCTGGCACAGCAATAAGCTGCACGAGTGTCGCAAGCACAAGGGAAGTGATTGAACGCGCCTGTTTGCTGACTTGCTCTTTCAGTGAATCTTCACCAAACGCAAAGACTGCGACAGGTATGGTGAGGATGGCAGCCGCAGCTGTCTTGATCAACTGGTCGTACATTCTCTTTCTTCCGCTTGCGACAGATGGGTCATCGCGGGGAGGAGCCAGTCCGTTGGACAGGGGGCCAATCTTTTCAAAAAGAGTTCGCGCGCCGATTACCGCTGGGTCGTAGGTGACTCTGACCATCTTCTTGTCAATGATGTTGACGTCGCTAACCCCAAGGATTGCGAGGTCGGCGAGTGCCTTCGCAGCTCCACCTGACGCGAGAATATCGAGCGCCTGGTCATCGCTAGACATTCGGGTACAGTGGAAGCCCGTGGCTCGCTCTGCGCTGCGTATGACATCTTCTGCCTTGCCAATGGAGCTATCAAAGTCGAACTCTGCATTCCCCATAACAAAGTTGACGTGGACGCCAGACACGCCAGGGGCGGCTTTGAGAACACGTTCAAGCTTGTTGCCACATCCAGAACAGGTCATGCCGTCGACGATGAGAGCGACGTGCTCCAATCCGGCACCTTTCTCGACATCAGCGCCATCGAATTGATGATGCTGCTCCTTGTTGGCGGAGGGGAGGTGGACATCGTGTCCGCTGCAGCAGTCGGACTGGTCGTCGCGGACAGGCTTAATTTCCATGTCATGATCGTGCGCAAGCTTCTTGCCACGTCTCTTAATTCCGTGGTGGTGATGATGCTTGTGCTGGCCGTGAGCATGGGCGGTCGTGTGGGCTTCGGTCTTCTCGCGGCGCTTCTTAACGGAGGTGGCAGCCGAGACGGGAGCGGCAGCGGCAGCGACAGTTTGCTGCTCGCTGCAGCAAGTGGTCGGCAGACCGCGATCGAGAATGCTGCGGCAGATGCAACGAGCCGACTCGAGATAGGCGCTGTACTGCTCAAAGGCCTTGGAAAGATGAGTGCTGCAAGCCGAGCCCTGGTGATGGCCATCTTTGTCGTGAGCATGCTTATGGTCGGCAGCGGCTACATTGAGAGCGACATGAGTCTTGAGACAAACACTAGTCATGAGGTGTAACACGTACCGTCGTGAGCAGCGTCGTCGTCACAGGCCTTCTCGCATTCGACGGCAGCAGCGGCAAGGATACACTTCTCTGTGTAACCGAGTTAGAAGAGGACATGTCGAACCGGCACAGAGTGTATACCGTCGCAGTGCTCTTCCTTTGAAGTGCAGCATTCGAGTTTCACGGAACGACAAGTCGAGTCGTCCTCGGCTTCGCAGTAGGTGTCGGCGTCGCAATCCTCGTCGACGCAAGCGACTTCTTCGGCACCACCACAGTCTGCGCCGTCGGAGCAGCAAGGATCGGTTTCCTGGCCGTGGGCATACGCACGTCCATGGTCATGGCCGTGTTGAACCTCAGTCGAAGGACCGCTGCATCCCTGACCCTTGGCAGGGCCATCCGAGCAGCATCCGGTCCCCATCGTCGAAGTGATTGTCGGATAAAGTTACCAATATCAATGTCGGAAAGCTAGAGGGTTTGCGAAGGGAAAGATGAAGTGTTGTTTTGGGGGGGAAGGTTCCTTCCCCAACGTTGCCCCAAGGCTGGAATATATGCTGTTGATATAAGGTGGATTGGTCTGGATGTTGAGGTGATGAAAGCGGAGGCGTCCAAGGTCCAATGGGGGGTTTACCAGGGTTGCATGCAAGAGGAAGGCGTAGGGGCACCTTCGGTTCTGGGGTTTCCGGATCGAACGACGATCCCCTGCCAGTATCTGGCCAGAATCTAAGACGCTGATTCGCCTGCGCCATCTCTACACAGGTTCGCTGCTCGGTGTTTGATGCGCCATGCCTTCCATCCATCATTCCTCAGGCCACTGCGTGTAAATCGCCGTTGCAAGCCACAAACCTTCGACTGTATCTTGTCTCGGTCTTCCCACGCCTTCTAGAACGCTGCCGCCAAAGTCCTAATTCTGTTGATCTGGCATTTTTTGGATGGCGCGCGTCACAATACGAAATGTCAAACTCTGAACGATGGGGAAGACCAAATTGCCGGGCTTTGACGAAGTTCAGATGAAGCTTCATTTAAGCGAGTGGAGAGCTGCCAAATGGCCTCTTTGTCATTGATAACTGCCGTCGGACCCACCCCGACCGAACATTCGAGACTCGGATCGGAAATGTTAGTCAGACGGTTGAACAGAGGCGTCCATTGTTTGATCTTCCCTCCGAGATCTTTTTCCGTTTCAGTCGGAGCCTTGCTCGGAGAAAACAACCGTCACTCTCACCAAGACACGTCAGAGTCCGATGCAACATGACCGCGAGACACATGGACACCGAGACACAACAAACAAACAAGTTGACGTGGACACGTTTCTTCATTCACTCCCTTCTCAGTATCCTTGGCCATCCCGGGCGCCACTGTGATTAAGTATCCGGAAAAAACAATAGGTAACCGCCCCGGTCCTCTATCCCCATGGTATGATTTTACAATATGGATGGTATCATCGTCACCCTCCCCCAGAGCAAACATTTGGTATCATGTGAGACAAAAAGAATACAGTAAAACCGCTCTCATCAAAACGCCACACCGACGCTGCCCCATCGAGGGGCAATCGTGCCTTTTTCCTTTCCAAAGGTGGTTACGCGCTCCAGCGGCGGGTGCTCCTCCGCTCTGGTGACGGGGGTGCTGCCGGGCGACCACGTCGTCGGGACCGTTTGGCCTCCGTCTTCCGACTCCCACGTCGACACAGTCGACGCCGTGTCAAAACTAGTGCGCCCGTCCCGCGGCGCATGGACACATTGGTAGAAGCCCTCGCGCCCCTTGACGGGGCGAGGAAGATTAGTGATGGAATCGTGACTGATGCTCCGATGGTGCTGCTCTGCAGCACCTCCAGGGAACAGCCAGCTGGACACGCGCGAGAAGGATTTCTTCTTGCGCAGCGGCGGGCGAAGAACGAGCGGCAACGGGGGCGGCGGCGGTCGGGCCTCTCTGCCGCGGCTCGGGGGTGGGGTGATGAAGGCCGCAGAGGCATCGGCGAAGGCCATGCCGCGGTGGGGAATATGCATCGGCGGCCGGGGCGGCGCCGTATGCGGGCGGTCGACCCCGGGGTTCAGGCGTTCTGCAAACGAGGGTGCGGCTGGTGGGAGCGCGGGGACGGTGGGTATGGGATCCATGTCTAATTTGGTCAGCGCCGTGAGACTTGCTAAATTTGGGCCATGGACCGGGCTTACCGTGCGTTGTCAGTGCCATCGAATGAGCTGTCGAAGGTCGACTGCTAACGTAAATGCTCTGACGCTCCATGACTAAGTCGATCTCCCGCTGAAGTTTGTCGACCTCCAGCATGGCACCCGCAATGCGTTCCTTCATCCGTTCCACACTGGATGACGTTTGCGACCGAGCTCTCGACTTGGGCGGGATTTTCGGCGGGGTGTCGCCCGGAGACATCGTCAATGTTGATGGCGACATTGAGATCTTCCGCGGCAGGTGGAATGACATGGAGGAGTAGCTCGGCTCATGCGAAGGCCCAAAGACGTCGTCGTCGGGGTTTGGCTGAACACGGGCAGGTGGTGGCGGGGTGAGCATCTCGAAGTGAGGCAGGATGGGCGACAGCTCCCTTTTCGGCACGTAGATGCTCAACTCCAGCGGCCTGAAGGACGCCGGACGAGTCCGAGATATACGTTTTGGCCGCGGCGGCATTGTTTGGCCAACAGTTTGAAGAGTCGTGTACTGAGGAAACTGGAAAGACTCGGAGTGCAGATGGCGGAAGTCGGTAGGTCCTGATATTTGTAGCCGGCGCGGTGAAGAGGAGTCTGAGCGAAATCGCTTTCTCACAGAGAACCGCTCCCGGAGCGATGCAAAACCTCTCTTGACTCCCTTCGACTTCACCGGCTGAGAGCGAGGTCCGGCAGGCTTCTGCATCGTACCTGCGAAAGGCGGCGGCATGGGCACGGGCTGGTCGCGGGTCACGGTGGACGGCAGTTTCTCAGAAATGTCAAAGGTGTCTATGCGGGTTGGTTAGTGTCCGGTAGGTATATGTATGATGTTTTCCTGCGCCGGACTTCGCCTGGGCTGTGGACTCACTTTGACGCGGCTTTTCGTCCGGGCATGTTGACAACGGTGTACAACAATGAGTGAGGGGCGACAGCCATGTCGTATAAACGTCTGCAAGCATGCCACTCAAACCCTTCATACCTGCTTCGCAAGATGCTTCATGCCGAAAACGCTGGGAACATTGGGTAAAAACACAAAATAACGAAAGACGGCCAGCGATTTGACAGAAACAGAAAAGGGAAGATGCAGAGAGGGCGGCAGGAAACAAAGATCCAAGTGATCCGATTGAGTTATAATAGAGAATGCAGCGGCGGGAGGCAAGACGGCAGGCAACCTGCAAGATGAGAAGAAGAGGAGAGCCCACTCACACACGTACACACCACCACACGACTAAGGCATACCCGGCAAGCACTTGGGCCCGACCAAGCTCACCCGCGTTCGTTCCCTGGCAAATTTGTGTGTCCCAAATGCCCACCTCCAGCCAGAGGTTTTGCTCTTTTGCTTTGCTTCATAGGCCCAGCTGAGAGGAACATGGGAGGGACAAGGGCCTGGGCAATTGTCGGCGAGGTGTGCAGTTGAGATGCGGACGGGCCTCTCTGATAGGCCGGGGTTGCAGACGGGGCCAGACGCGGCCGGCCAACCGGCGCTTAGGAAGCTGGGGGTCTGTCGGATTCGGATGGCTGGCGCTACACCACCATCCTGCACCAGATTGCAGGACTCCACCACTCGTGTAAGATGAAGACGATGGCTCAGCGAGTCGATGTCTCACCTCTGCCTTGCTCTGGTTACCCGGAGGCAGCTTGACCAGCAGCAGCTTGCCACAAGTGCCCCTCCGAAGGAGGGTCTCGTGCCCGTCAACGAACCGTCATCCAGCTTGATGCCAGTCACCGTCACCGCCCCTTGTCATTCCCACCGATTCTGGGCTGGGCCCCACGAGCCCTTCTCTGTCGAAAAATACTGACAAACAGGGCCACGGCTGAATGGCATTTCGAAACCGCGCAGCGAGCGTGTTGTTTCCAGTCGGGCGAAATGAAGCGGCCTAATCTGACGGGCCAATCACTGCGGCGCAGCCCATCTGGCCGCCCAAACGGCACGGCAATCCCAGTAATTCGGTGACATGTTCCAACGTGAGCGGACGGCAGACGAATGAAAAATTTCCATCAAAGCATGCAAGGCACCGCGGGTAGCACGGGGGAGGGAACGCGGGAAGCCTATCTGGCGGACTGGGGGGATGCGCTGTGCCATCATAACACCCATCGCAGACCAGCGCGTCTCCTATTGCAGGAGAGCATCGCCGTTGAAGGGTCGCACACACGGGGAGGGCGATGCCGACAGGCTGCCTTGGCCAGATGGAAGCTTATGATGGCGACAGGTCGCGATCGTTGTGGGGAGCAGAGGCTGGGCTGGCAGACTGCGGGCGGGTGGTGTGTTCTGCAGCGCTCCGCTCTGGCCTGCATTTGCCTCCGTCTCCTGTTTTTCCTTCCTCTTCCTTCCTTCTTTCCTTGGTTCTAATAATAATCCCCCTCACGGAATCGGAATGAGCGTCACTTGATTCCCGCGGCGATATTTCTGCCCGTAGTGGTTGCAAACCGTCCGGTTGGTTGAAGAGAAACATGTCGCCGGGCTGGTGATGACTCGAGTCAAGCTGGATGAGGAGCCGGGAATCGTTGCTTAAAATCGTGGCGGAGTCCTTCGTCATCGTCTCTTGTGAAGAAAACCGGTGGACGAGAAGCTTCCGCAGGCCTTCTCGTGTTACTCTAGCGCAAACAAAATGTCTCGGGCAAACCGCCACAGTGTGGAGGGACATCAGCAGCTCCAGCAAGCAGGAGGGGCTTGGATCTGAGGAATTTCATCTTATGTAAGGCATCGCTTGGAGAACCCCTCCATTCTCCACTTGTTCGTGATCATCTAAGGAAAGTACACTCAGCTTACCTAAGGCATCTGCCATCGTTGTTCGACGAGAACCTGAATTCGCTACCCGGCCGGAAACTTTTAGCCACCTGGCGAACCAAATTAGAACAACAAGTCCAATAAGAATGATGCCTGGTCATAACAAGGACAGCAAGGACAATAGCGGCGATAAGAAGGACGACGGACGACGAAGAGCGACGATGGAGACGAAGGACGACGGAGACGGAGGCCGGAGACGAATGACGACGGAGACGGAGGCCGGAGACGAATGACGACAGCGACGACGTAGACGACGATAAGGACGATAAAGACGATAGGGCCGGTTTGAGTGTGGTCTGAGCACCCGCACCATCCATGTTGGCGCTCGCAGGGCTTATCGATAACGGTTCCCGGAGAAAGAGAGAGCCGAACCGTTATGGACGCGGGCGGACTGGAGTGTGGACCTTACCCCTGCACGGATTTTTTGGGCGAAGTGAACACCTGGCTTGCTTGCTGGGGCCGCTTTTGCTCGAGACCCAAAAGCCCACGACCACAGACAGTCCACACCTCGACGGCTTCCAATTTCTACAACCAACACCTCTTGGGCTGTCGTTGTCGCCAGATTCTTTGAGTCGGCCGCATCTCGTCGCAAGCGCTTGCTTGACCAAATTTACCGGCCGCATACGCACACCAGTCCATTGACAATCGCGTCAATCTAGTCGCGTCCAACTTGCCAACATGTCGCAACCCCAACAGCCACAGGGTGGCCCTCCGCCGGGCGCAATGCCAATGCCCATGATCATGGGCCCTGACGGTAGACCTATGCAGCCGTCTCCTGAGCAAATTGCTGCCATGCGCCGGCAGATCGCAATGGATGGTGAGCTCTCCGCTGGTCGCGATTGTGCGAAAAAGTACTGACTCCCAGAACAGCCGAGAAGGCCGGCATGAGTGTCCCCGATTTCCTCAACAAGTTGCGCCAGGAGGCCATGCAACGCCAGATGGCAGCCCAGAGAGCCCAGGCAGAGGCCCAGGCCCAGGCTGGTGAGGGCGGAGAGGCTGGCGAGCACAACCATGACCACGAGCACCATGGTCATCAGCATGGCCCTGGACACCAGCATGGCCCTCCTCAACAGCAGCAGCAGCAGGGTGTTGCCAGACCGTGAGTTGCCCATGGTTCCAGACATCATATCTCATCCGCTAATTGACATGTTTGCAGTATTCAGCCTGGACCCCCGAACCCCATGGCGCTCGCGCTTGCCGGCTACTTGAGAACTTGCGATCTCAAGCCCCGAACCTGTATCCTGAACGGCGAGCGTAAGGACATGTTCAGAGTCAAGCGTGCTCTCCGTGCGCTCCAGGCCCCCGGTTACGCGAAGCTTCGCCAGAAGCACCCCGAACTCCCCGAGATTACCGATCGCGCCTCCCTCGAGAACACCTTCAAGCTGCTGCCCATGTCCATGCTCGCTCTGCGAGTCGTCAAGTCTGACCCCCATGAGGGTCATGACCACGGCCCCAAGAAGACGAAGCGTGTCAAGGGTCTGTGGACCGTTCGCATTGAGCCTCAGCAAGAGGCCGGAGACGACATGTACTACGTCTGGCTCTACGAGGGATCGCAGGTCAAGACCCGCCTTTATGCTCTCGCTGCTCTCGTCTTGATCTTCATCGTCGTCTGCTACCCCCTGTGGCCTCTCAAGCTCCGTCTCGGTGTCTACTACCTCAGCTGGGGATTCTTGGGCTTGCTAGGTAAGAAGACCGAGACTTTACCAGATGATTATAAATCTAACTTGAATAGGACTGTTCTTCCTGATGGCGATCTTCCGCGTCATTCTCTTCTGCATTACCTACTTCGTCGCCTCTCCCGGTCTCTGGCTCTTCCCCAACTTGTGGGAGGATGTTTCGTTCGTTGACAGCTTCAAGCCCGTGTGGGCGTGGCACGACGTAAGTAGCGCGCGAAAACCCTAGTTGATAATGCCCAGCTCGACTAACACTGAACAGCCCAACCCCAAGAAGGGAAAGAAGAAGAAGGCATCCTCCTCCTCCGGCGCTGCGAGCGCTGGCGGCACCTTCGCCGCGTCCACTGGACAACCTCTCCCCGCCTCTGCGACGACGACCGCGACTGAGACGCAGATTGCATCTGAGCCTACCCAGCGTGCCGGTTATGTCGCCCCGGCTGTCGAGGAAGAGGACGAGTAGATGCATTGTTGACGAAGTAATTTGCATCAGACAGGCGTTAGGGCATTTGGTTGTGAGCTGTACTTGTAGATATACCCAGCGTCCAGCATGCTGTCACCTGGGCTCGGGAGGGAAAAGCCATGCTGGTACATATCAATGGTTGCTTTGGCACTTTCCCAGAATACTCAATTGAATGGCAAAGACTGCGGTAGTTGACTTTGATCTCAGATCGCAAGTGTTGATCTTGCCGGTTTGGACGAACACGGTTGTTGTAAGAATTGTCGGTTTACAAGGATGCGATTATGTATTACTACCTGTGTTTACGAGACACTTCTGAATTTCATTCATAAATCGTTTACTGCACCGATCCCTCGGAGCGCTCAAAGTACCAGATTGCACCCTCTGTCTTGGCGCAGTTGGAAACGCTTCCGCCATTGCTGTCAGCGGCAACAGGAATTCCATCGCCGCGCTGGGGTCTGCCGTAGACGTGGAAGTAATACCAGGCCTCGCCAAGCTGGGTGAAGCCATTATCAAGGGAGCCCTTGCCTGCCTCGGTGGTGTTGTAGCGGGGACCGCTGCATCCGAGGTAGGGAATGGCGCCGTGGCCCGCAGTCAAGGCGGCCTGGATGTCGGACAGCGAGTAGGCGGTGGTGTTGGAAGGCTTGATGTCCTTCTCAGCCAGCCACTTCCAGGTCGGAGTCTCCTTGTAGTAGTGGACGACGGTCTCGAAGAAGTCGACGAGCTCCTCGTGTTCTTGGTACTTGGGGCCATAGCACTCGACGTCAAAGGTGCTGAAGCAGGTGGCGTGCTTGGAGAACTCGTGGGCCCAGAGGACCCAGTTGGGGGTTCCCAGAGCGATCCAGAACCTATTGTTGTTAGGCAACCGAAACCAAGGGCGTGCGACTCGAAGCAAGTGATGGATCAGTTGCGCCCAGAACGGAGGAAACTCACTTGTTCATGTACTCCAGAAGGTCAAATCTCTCGAAAGGAGTGATGAACTTGTCGATGGAGGTACCGTTGTAAGCAGGGACAGGAGTACCGTCGGGCTTGCCATTGGTGGTGTTGGGCGAAGGAAGAGGGTCGTATTGGCGCTTGAGATCGCAGTACTGGGTGTACGAGCCATTGCAAAAGTCGGGCCAGAGGCCGTGGATGCCCCACGAGTCTTGAGGCAACTTTTGTCCCTCGCTCTCCAGGCCAGTGTAGGTGTTCCAGAACTGAGTGGCCATCTATCGCAAAGTCAGTCCTGTACGTACAAAGACGCAATTGTTGAGCAACATACAACAAGGCCACCGTAGGTCTCGACGCAGCAGGTGTCGACCTTGTCAGGAACTGCCCCACAAGAGCATGACAGAACAGGCTCAACTAAGAACATGGTCAATGAATCATTCCACTTGCGCGTCAAATAAGCTTCATACCGAGAGAGCAGCTGTGGTTGGCGGTAGTCAGGCCAGGGTAGAGACCGGCAGTGGCGGTGCCTACGAGGCCGGCGGCCGCCAGGAAACCGAATGCTCGAGTCATCTTGAGGTGCGAATGTCTTCAGGTCTCTCACGGAATGCGCGGCGACAAGCGAGGGGCAAGGCGACTACCAAACAACAACAGATTTCCCATCAAACGGTGCAGCGGCGCATCATGCTTTATAGAAGCTGGTCTCCATTCAGGGCAGCTGAAAATTTCCGCCTTGTCCAATCTCCACACGGAACACCACGCAGACATGTTTTCCCAGGGCAAAAAACGGCTCTTTGCTCGATCAGGAAGCTGGTGAAAAGCACTGGGTCGGCTGTCTATGCCGTCAGGGAACAGAGATAGTGTGGGGTCCGCAGCCCACCTGCTCGAGATACGGGCTCTCAGAGGTCAATTGGCGCGGGGCGATAAAGGATGGCCGGGGGTTCAGCGAGGCCTCGGGTGCAGTAGCGTGATGCGCTTTGGAGCAACAAGGGCCGGTCAACGGTGAACAATTTGGGAACCTTTTCCGCTGAACTCCGGCGACCTCCGAGGATAAGGATCAATACCTGATTGACTGCGCATTCATCAAGGACAGGAGAGCTTGCACTCCATCGTTCCGGATTTCCATTTGGAAGGCATTCGCACGTGGGAAAAGTGACAGCATGTTTGGCTGGCTGTGTTGGTGCAAGAGAGGACTGGACATTGAAAACCTTAAAGCAGTATGTGGCGGTGCTTGCTCAAGTGTGGCGGAGGCTGCCAGCCCGGAATGGCGGAACTGTGGACCCGAGGAAGCTTCTGCACGGTCCATCTCCAGAAGGCATGAAACGCCTGGTGTGGCTTACCTCGCTATCGCACCTTCATTCCCTAGAGTGAGCTTGACTGTGGTAAGATCGAGGGAGTAAAATCTCAATCATCGCGCCTTTCCCTCACCCGGCGACGATTATCGTCTGCTTAATCTCATCATTGACCGCCCTCTCCTGTCGTTTTACTTGCATTGTACTCAGTCGCTGCTTTCTATCCCTGACAATCGTAAGACTTGTCACCTGTCACCTGTCATCGTGCAAGAGCTCCCTCAGCAAGCTCTGCGTCAAAACCTTCACATCTCATCTTCCAGCTATCAAGGTAAGTCGCGATTTCGCCCTCTTTCCTTCACAGTTGCCTGGTTTTCCTGCTTTGCATCGTTCTTGCACTTTGGGACCCGACGCGTCTGCCATCTGGCAAGACGCGTTCATCCCTACTTGCCTTGCCATTCACCTCATGCCACTTGCCCTTGCGCTAGTCGTTCACCAGACTACATCCTTCACTCACTTCACCTCACTTCCCGCAATCTTTTCTGCTCAACCATTCTTCATCTATAACTCCACCAGTGACTTCTATCTTGATCTCTTCGTCGTAACATTGACTCGTAGTCGTCTTTCACCGTTAGCTGATCGCCTCCGCGCAGACTGCTCAAGCACACATTCACCATGTCGGAACAGACTCCGGTTCCCGCCACCAACGGCGTCAGCCCGGCTCCTGCTGCCGAAAAGTCGGAGCCTGTCAAAGAGGCTGCCAAGGATGAGAGCAAATTCTCATGGACGTAAGTTTTACATCTCCTCTGCTCATTTATCTAACCCGTCTCACATTCATCAAGGCAACCTCACCCGACCTTTGTCATCATCCTCGTCGGATCCGACGAGACTCCCTTCGGCATCCAGAAGGACTTCCTCTGCGCTAGATCTACATTCTACCGCAACCACTTCAAGCAGAACGTCGCATCGGATACTATCGAACACATCGTAAAGCTGCCCGAGACCTCGCAAGAAGTCTTCGGCTTGACCCAGCAATTCCTCTTCACCGGCCATGTCTCGAACGATGCCAACTCAACTCCCTCATACGAGGCCCTGATCGGTGTGTGGAAGCTGGGCTATGAGCTCGGAATCGATGGTCTCTGTGACAAGACTCTCGAAGCCATGAACGACTGTAGACGCATCACCCAGCACATCCCCGCAACTCCTCTGCTTGTTCAGGTCTGGAGAGACACGCCCGAGGGTTCCGCCATTCGTAAGCTACTCTTGTCGTGGGCGGCCGAATACATGCGCTCTTCGGAGTCCAGGGCCGAGTTTGCCAAGTCGCTCCCGCAGGAGGTTCTCAGTGAACTTGTGGTAGCCATGAGCTCTCTCGACAGCCTGCCTGCGCCGTCTTCTGCGGAGTCACCACAGTCCGCTGAGCCGGCCCCACGGAAGAGCGTTCACTACTTGGAGGAGGACAGCGATGAAGATGACCACCTGACCAAGAAGAACCGACGTGCATCTGCGCCACTGCCCCTGTCGCAAAACTCCAAGACTTACAACAACAGCCACCGGGCTCCGCCGCCTCCGGTCCGCAAAGCTGCGGCCGCGGCAGCTGTCGCATCTGCGCCGAAATCTAAGCCTGTCATCCAGAAGCGACGCAGTTTCGTTTCCACGCCCACTGGCGAGATAAGTACCGACAAGAAGCTGGACTTCTGCGCTGATCTCCTTGACAGGATGCTTTCGGGTCCTGGTATGTCCATACCTTCTGATGAAGATATGAATATCTTTGCTGACTTTTACAGGTTTCTGGACGCGTCTTGTCGGTCCCTTCAAGGAGCCCGTTGACCCAGTCGAGGACAACGTGCCTGATTACTTTGAGAAAGTGAAGAAACCCATGGATCTCAACACCATCAAGGCGAAGATGAGTCAGCAACAGTACACTACAGAGGACGAATTTGTCTCCGACGTGCGCCAGATTTTCGACAACTGCTACACGTACTGGAAGAAGGGCGATGCCATGTGGGTGGCATGCGAGAAGTTCCAGAAGACTTTCGAGGAGAAGTATGCACAAATGTCCAAAAACATTTCCAAGATGATGAGGGAACCCACCGATTGAACTCCTCGTGAATCGACCTTTCTATCTTCCTGACCGATCGAGCAGTTCACCCTGCATGTATATTATATGGAGTCGTCGCTACTTTTTCCGAGTCCCCGCCGCGGCACAGCTTCTACGTAATGGTGGTAGGATGGAGGGAGATTTTTGATCAGAGGAGCAAATGAGTCGCGTTGCTTTCTTTCAGCGGGGGCAATCTTGAGGAGCATAATACCCAGAATGGCTCGGGCAGCGGAACGAATGTACATATCTAACAGCGAGAAGAGATGGCGGAGCAAAATGGCTAAAGCGTTATATCCCAGAGACTCGGAACGCGCCCCGCGATCTCGACGCCCTGAACAGCGTCGACTTAATTGACCTATATTAGTCCCTTCAATGTCGGACCGATGTTCATGATACCGGCGCCCTTGTCTCACGTGGGGAAGACGTTAGCGCCGGGGTTGCCACACGTCACGGGTCTTTGACTAGCCTAAACGACCCAGATCTCTGTTCTAGCCCTCCTCTGTTGCCACTCACCCACTTCACGGTTTGCTGCCCAGGCCCCACGATCGTGCCAAGGAGAGAATATCGTGCAGAGAAAAAGACAAGCTCTTGCCAAGCAGGGGATTTGCGGGGATCGTCCCGTGGGGTTGGAGAGTTTGGCTTCAAAATCACTGCGACCGTTGGCTTGTCTTTGTCTGACTGCAACCGCGACGATTTGATATTTCATTCTGAATGAAGCTCGATCTCGAGGACCCTCACGTCGCGAAGATCCGTCTATATTGGCTAGCTGATTACATATAGCTCTGCGAACATGTTTCCTCTCACATCAATACCGATATGGTTGCTTCGTCACGGGATAACAAGACAAGCGGAGGTTTCTGGCTTCGTCGTTATCGTCGCCGTCGTCCTCCTCCCCTCTCGTGCTTCTCCGCCTTCCACCTTCCCCCGCCCTCGGAAGTCTAGCACCTCTCCGAACAACACCAAGCTAGATCCGGACACAGCGAACCAATCGCCCCAACCTCCCCCGCGCTCACCTCACTCACGTCGCTATCTTCGCTGAAATCTTCCCCCACAACTCCAAGAAGCGCCGAGGAAGATCCAAACGTCGGCCGTATGCGCGCTACCTAGCCTGGACATGGCTCAAATTCGGTGCATGCAAGCTTGACTGTCAAGCTTCCTCCCATCCAAGTGCCGGCCCAGCTTTTGGAGGATGGGATGGGATGGGGGGTTTCGCCTTGCCCGCTAGCTGATCGTCACCCGCCCTACGAAATGCAGCGCTCTCCCCGATGGGTGGTTTCTGCCGTCGAGGCTAGAATGCGCGCAAACGCAACGGAGGGCCGGCTAGCATTGCCATTCGTCGCCTGCGAGGTTGGAACGCTTCAATAGCGGCCTTCTGCCCGGTGAGCTATAATCTTGCTACTGGGAGAGCATTTGAGTTTGTGCGAAATCTCTGCCGTGGTATAGAATTCTGGGTGCCCGCTTAGCTGCGAATTCGAGACCTGGCTGGATCCGACATCACGGTTCTGGCGTGTGCGTGATGGGATCGAATAGTCGGGCGTGGGGAAGCTAATGTGAGCTTGTCAGTGGCGTTTTGGATGGGACGACAGGTGGTGATGGGTTTGCTCGTCGCATGGCATATATAAGGTTGAACGTTGACGACCTTGTTGGCATTTTGGGATCATCAGCCAGCCGGACACTGAGCATCATCATCACCTTCTCATCATCGACTTCATCTCTTCACTGACACCCATCCACTCCAACTCAGCAAAGATGTTTGGAAAGAAACAGGAGCCAGAGGTCGCCGAAGTCCTGGACCAGCGCCAGCCCAGCGCTGTCGAGGCGACCCAGCATCAACATCGCATGTCCGTCTCCAACAGGGGGTTGACGGGCGCTTCCGCCCTGACAGTCAGGCAGTCCATCGTGCCCATCACCTTGGTCACACTTCTCTTCTTCCTTTGGGGTTTCGCTGTAAGTCAAAGCCATCACATCACAACCACCGGGGCTCATCTAACAATGCGCGCGCGCAGTACGGCCTGCTCGACGTCCTCAACTCCAAGTTCCAAATCGCCCTCAACATCACGGCCGCCAAGGCCGGCGGTCTCCAGGGCGCCTACTTCGGCGCCTACTTCATCGGGCCCCTGACCTACTCCGGCTGGATCGTGCGCAAGTTCGGCTACCGCTGGACCTTCATCACAGGCCTGTGCATCTACGGCGTCGGCGCCCTCATGTTCTGGCCGTCCGCCGTCTACCGCTCCTTCCCCGGCTTCTGCGGCTCCCTCTTCATCGTCGGCTCGGGCCTGTCGACCCTCGAGACCAGCGCGAACCCCTTCATCGCGACCTGCGGCCCGCCCCGCCTGTCCGAGTTCCGCCTCGAGCTGTCGCAGTCCTTCCAGGCCATCGGCTCCGTCATCGCCCCGCTGCTCGCCGCCCGCGTCTTCTTCTCGCACACGGAGCCCAACGACCTGTCCAAGGTGCAGTGGACCTACCTCGGCATCGCCGCGTTCGTCTTCCTCCTCGCCGTCGTCTTCTTCTTCGCGCCCATCCCCGAGGTCACGGACGCCGACATGGCGCTCCAGGCCGAGCAGAGCGCCGCCCTCACGGGCTACCAGGACAAGCCCATGCGGAAGCAGTACAAGCTCTTCTTCGGCGTCGCCGCGCAGTTCTGCTACGTCGGAGCGCAGGTCGGCGTCGCCAGCCAGTTCATCAACTACGCCGTCGAGAGCGCCGGCCTCACACACTCCGAGGCCAGCGACCGGTACGCCATCGGGCAGGGCCTCTTCGCGATCGGCCGGTTCGCCGCCGCCGGGCTCATGATGGTGGTCAAGCCACGCCTCGTGCTCATGACCTTCATGACGGGCATCATGGTCTTCATCGCGCTCGCGATCGCGCTATTCGGCGAGGCGGGCATCGCCATGCTCTCAATCGTCCTCTTCTTCGAGTCGTGCATCTTCCCAACCATCTTCACGCTCTCGATCCGCGGCCTGGGACGCCACACGAAGCGCGGCAGCTCGTGGATCGTGGCGGCGGTGTCCGGAGGCGCTCTCTTTCCCAGTCTCACGGGTCTCCTCGCGGACCACAAGGACTACCACGTCGCCATGGTGGTGCCCCTCTGCGGCTTCGTCGTCAGCTTCGCGTACCCCATCTTCCTCAATACGGTGTGGAAGCGTGAGCTGGACGGCTTCAGCGCCAGCAAGATCGGCTACACCGACGAGAACGGCGTCATTGGCGATCCGTTGAGGGAGGAGGCGGACAAGACGACCTCTAAGCACCTGGAGGCATGAGAGAAGAAGCCCGATAGAAGGGGTGGCTTCGGTGGTGAGGCTTGAAGGAATAGCGCCACATGGTGTCTCGGGTACCTGCATGAACGTAATGACTGTTTCCTTCTCTTTGCAAATCTAGAATTGGGTAGACATTGCGCGTGGAGTATAGCTAGCCACGATTAATGATACGACGGCGGTTTAGAGCCAAGCAGAATGTTTCCCATTGAAACTCGATGTTTTGTTTAGCATTGTTTACAAGGCCCAATGCCGTTTCGGTCTGCGGCAACGAACTGCTTGTCGTCGCTCGGCACGTTCCATGATACGTCGTCCGAAGTAATTGAGTTTGACCCGTCGCGCGGGACGCTTTTTTCGGGAATCGGGAGGGCGACTTTGCGCTTCTTGGGATTCAGGTGGGTGGCAATGGCACACGCTGGGGAATCAGGTTGACCTTCTCCGGGACCATGCCGGCGCTAGCAGAGGGCGAGAAGAAAACAGATGGTTGCGATCTGCGGTGCTAAGATTGCATTGTTTTTCGGTTCTAGAAGGCGCCGGTGAAGCCTCGCGGAATGGAACACCATGAGACACGCAGATACAGCTCAATCCGATAAATCTGTCAAGACAATGTCCTAAGGGGAATGAGAGATGCCGGCAGTTGGCTGGAACGGACGAGACAGCGGCCGGCGGTCATCCGTCATCGGGGTCTATCTCACTTGAAGTCCAAGTCATGGGGAAGTGTAATGGGATTGATTGGGTCTGATGATTATCGACAGCGCTTCGGGAGAAAAAGGGAAATGGTCCGGGTCTGCAAAGGGAAAGTGGTCGGGCCAAGAAGAGGAAATTCTGGGACCGGTCGTCATGTTCAATTTCCAGAGATGGTTGGGTCGGGGGATTTTTTGTATTATGCCATTTGCCCTTTTTGCCGCTAGAGAGGGCGGCTGCGAGTGTGAGGGTCACAATCACAGTGGTGGGTGATGACGGGTGAGGGTGAGTTGCAGTGAGTGGTCTGGGGTGCATCGCGAAGTCGTGGGGACTGAGGCGGCGAGGAAAGAATGGAAAGCGGCCGAGCGAATCAGAGACGAGGAACCCACCTGAAACGGCGTTCGATGGTTCGTCAGATGGCCGCGATGGGGTGGGGGCCTCTCTCTGAACACCAAGCGATTGGCGGATGATGCACGTCTGGGTTGGGTTGGGTTGGCGCTGCAAGGTACCCGTTGGCGGCCCCGACTTTTTTCTGCTCTTTGGGGGCTAGCCTATCTGGGCTGATCAGAGGCCCGCTTTTAGAGCATTCGCCCAGTCAGATCGCGGCTGCCGAGCACAATTGGGCGAACCTGGCCAAGTGGTGTCGCACGGCCAAAAAGGTCAGGGACTCGGGACTCAGGAGAGATGAGGCATTGGCTGGCGCCGGGCTGTCTCATTTCAAAGGTGCAGATTTCCGCCGTTTGTCTTTCCTCTTCGGTGCTTGTCCTCCCCCAGCTGTGGAATAGCATACCAACTGTCAACGAGCCTCCCTGCTTTGGGGGCGGTCACGTTTGCCCAGGCCCCAAGGATTCTGGTAGCGACTGCTGTTGGCGGCAGGTGCAAGGTGGCCTGGCCTGGTCGCGCAGTGGAGAGACGAGCTGATGGGTCGCTGCAGGCCGTAGGTCAGTCTCTTTGCTGGGGCAGTTGGCTGATGATGAGGGTCTTTTTGAGTCTTTTACACGTACAACGACACGCAACTTACGGTCAGCGCGTTCCTGAGCTAAAGGGAGGCCGCATGCCCGTATCTGCAGCTGCCGTCGCCCGCTAAGAAAACATGCATAACGGCTCCCGTGGCGTGTCTGCCCATCCCTTTCCTTTTTGTTGGTCTCTCTCTCAAGTCTCTCGGCTCTCCTTCACTTGAGACACAGTGCCACCCTCTCCAAACATGAGAACCCTCATCAGGAGTCGACGAAGCCTCGCACCGCTCTCCTCCGGGCCATTAACAACCCTGGGCGGTCTGTCCACCCATCCGGTGCGGACCATTCATAGGCTCTGACGCAGACGGCCTCAAGCCGGGGTCATCGTGGCGGGCCCTGTCGGTCAAGCTCCTCCAACTGGCTGCTGTCCAGGCAAATAAAATTAAAAGGAGGATCCTTCCGAATCGGTACGCCATATCTCGCCCAGCCCGCACAAGACATCCTCGTCGCCCATTGAACCGTGCTGCCCTCGTCTAACCCTCGTCTTTTTCCCTCTGCCTCCCCCCCCGGTTTGCGACCAGCATTGCTCCTCCTGCCCCAGTTCTCGCGACTCGTCCTCTCACTCTTCCCACTTTCCTCTCTCCACTTCATCTCCATTCTTTTTGCGCCGTCCCTCGTTCGCTTTGCACTGCACTTTCTCCCGCATTCCCCTTCGCAACCACACCCGTCGCGTGCTTTTTAGGTGGTCTACGCCCCTCCAGTCACTCTTTGACCCTCCTTCACGATCACCTCACGCCAGAGTACTCGCCTCCTTCTCTCGCTCCGTCGATACTCTCGTCGTCGTCGTCGTCGTCCGCCTGTCGATATCGCTCATTCATACCGACTCGCGATCCGCCAACAAGACTTACAGTCGTTATTTTGCAATATTCGGGTGCCTCTCTAACCCTAAACGTGTCCGAACAAACCGACCGATTCGATCCGATCGTCATCTACCGTCAACTTTGCACATTCCGCCGCAATGCATTTCCGTTCGCTCGCCTCCGTGGCCCTCGTGGCCTTCACTGCCCAGGCCTTCGCCCAAGAAAAGGTCTTCAAGCGCAGCGTTATCACCCCCCTCTCAAGAGATTTCGGCATCATGCGCCGTGCCGACAGCGCCTACCAGCCCGCCGATGAGGTCTGCTCCAAGGGTGGAAACACTTGCGCCGAGGCTTGCGGTACCGGATATGAGCAGTGCAAGTCCACCGACTCTGCCGTCCACTGCTACAACCCCGCCGCTGGCGAGACCTGCTGCTCTACCAACAGCGGAAGTGAGTCTACCGTCGCAACGTCACGTTTTGCGCATCGTCACTAACACGAAAAACCCAGACTCCTGCCTGTCCTCCTTCTACTGCACGCACGACACCGGCGCCGAAACCTTCTGCTGCGCCAACGGCATGAACCTCGGTGACTGCGCTGCCAAGCACGGCGTCACTGGCGCCCTCACCTCCGATGTCCCGGTCCCCACCACCACCTCAACCTCCCAGGCCCCCACGACCAGCTCTGTGGCCCCGACCCCGACCACGACCTCCAAGCCTGCGCCCACCACCTCTTCCTCCGTTGTCGTCGCGACCACCCCGTCGACGACCTCTTCTCCCTCATCATCCGCCGCCCCCAGCACCACCGAGGTCGTCGCTCTTACTACCAGCGTCGCCCCCAGCGTTGGCTTCACCTCTGCCTTCACCGCCGCCAACTCCACCCTGGCCTCCACAACTCGCGGTGTGAGCACAAGGGTCAGCGCGACCCCATCCGCCTCCACCGGTGCGGCGCCTGACCAGAACGCCGGCGCTAGCAACGCCCCCGCTGGCGTGGCCGTCCTCCTTGGTGCCGCCTTCGTTGCTGCCCTGCTGTAATAATCCACAACTGACCCAACTGGAAGCCCCCGGTCAGGCCATCGCCATCCCTGAAGTTTATCGCCAGGGGGTTGCTGATGATGCCTGACCAGGCGTACGCCATGAAGTCACGAGTATAATGATACCACAAAAAAGCAGCGAGCGGCGGCGTTGGGAGGCAACGGGATTACCACCGTGCTCTGTTGGAATGTTGATGTTATCCAGTCGCCTTTTTTTTTTCACGATTCCCCACTGAAGAGATGTCCGGAGCGGCTTGATGAACCATTTTGATTGCGATTTGTTTTTTTGAACACACGAGAGAAGATTTTGGAAAAAGAGACGATGATGTAAAGAGACGGGCTTGGAGACCTCACTTGGATCAGCGACTTTATATCCACTGTAACTTTTGTACGTTTTTGCATTTTTGCCGTACCTACCTACTACGATTCCCCCTTTGGACCGAGACTGCGGAACTGTATACTCCCAGCTCGTCCACAACCAGTATCATAAACCTTAATTCCGTCTGGAAAACAAATAACATCACGACATTGCACGCAATCATTCTCTTGACTCATTAGTGACACCTCTGTAAATGGTCGCGCCAAAGCAAAGCGAGCCTCACGCCCGCCGACTGGAACGTCGCAACCCTCCCGCACCGATCCATGTCTGTCGGCCAAATCTCCCGGACCGATTCCCATCGGCGGTCTCGGCATTGGCTGGACCCGGTGGAAGTTAAGAAAGCCGTCCCCCGGCGCCCGAAAGGTAGGTCGCGGGGCGGGGTCACGGAACAAGCGGGGCCGAAAACCCAACCCTCCCCGGATCCAGAACACTGGACGCGTCTGTCTGCCTTGCGCCCAAACCCGAACCGAACCGAACCACACCGCATCTGTCTCTGTCTCTGCCCTACCAGAGTGTCCACCGTGGCGCCGTGTTGGTTGCAACGTTCCGGGGCCCCCCCTTCTGCTCCTCTCCACCGGGGCGTCGTGTGGCTTGCCGACTGCTCACTCCGCCGACGTCATGTCTCGCTCTCTCTCGTCCCCAGCTCGCGCTCCCTTTTGGATTCCCATTTTTTAAGGTGTCTCACCGGCTGGCATTCCCGAAATCACGGCAGGGATGGAATGGAATGGCCAACCAGCGTGCCAGCCAACCAACACATCTCACTCAAGACTGCTAGGTAGTCTGTGTGTTTGCGCTCCTTCTCGGCGTAAGCCTCGTCATCTTTGGTTTCGGTCAGCAACTTCCGAGTCCGGGAGATTGGCCTGATTGTCGGCCCGCGTGCAATTATGCCTTGGACAATCAACACACGACGTTCGGACGAACACGTCAGGTCACCCGATTCGTGTGAGCGACAGGCACCTTTGGGTTTGCGGGTTCTTCATCCAATCGTATTATCAAATAAGTCATTTCGTCTTTTATTAGCGCCTGCTTGTCCGGATGAAACAGATTACAGAAACCGGGTATCATGATGCTCGTCTCTCCCACAGCCCTTGTGCGAGATTCCAGGTTATCCCTTCAGGTTACCTTTCCCATCTATCTAGTGAAAATCCTCCTATGCAAAAACAGAAAAAACCGTCCATGGCGTCGCCAAGCTTACAGTCCCTCATTCCAAGGCCGCCAGAACTGGTTGCGGAAGGTGGGCATGCACTTGACCATCTCGGGCGGCTGATCCTGCCAAGGGATGTTGACGGACTCGCCCATGTGCTCGATTGCGACCCATGAATTCGCAAAACCTCGTTCCTCCTTGATCAACCTTCCGTCTTGGATATTGTACGCCAGACTGACGCTTGGCACAACGGCAATCTTGCCGTGGCCAAGATTCCACAGGTCTTTGCACAAGAGCGTCGGCTCGCCGGTGTGGCATTCACCCGGGTACGACCTTCTGAAGTCGAGCTTTTTGGCGAGGAATGGTTCGCCAGTCATGGCAACGCCTCCGTTCCAGCAGGCGAAGACCTGCAGAGGCTTGCGGCTGAGATAGCGGTCCTGAGAGTAAGGCTCGTTCCAGAACATATTGGCCACGTCGCTCCACTGCTCTCCCTTGGGCGTCCTGTCCGGAATAGGCAAAAACGTGTCACCGTTGATGCCTCGAGAAATCCAGGAGTCGTAAAAGGACGGCTCTCCATTGTGCGGCGCGAATCGCAGGAAGTGGTAGTCCATGGCGCACGTCATGTCGGCGCCTTGGGTCTGCTTCTGGTACGCAAGTTCCAAGATGTCCTCCGTGCAGGCGGCCACGTCGTTGAGGAAGACGATGGTTGCTTTCGAGTCGTAACGATCGGCTTCGGCCATCATGGGCTCGAGGGCTAGGTTTCGAAGCTTGGCCAGCTTGCCAATGCGGTCCCCGCTGTGGGAGTCGATGCTGCTCGTTTGCAGATAGTACGCAATCCCGACCTTGTCGAGGTGCGCCTTCAGGCGGTAGAGAGTCTCGTAAGTGCCATCGGTCGAGATACCTTCCACGATGGAGATTGCGCAGTTTTCGGGCCCGATGATGTCGACAGCTTCAAGAACAGCTCCAATGAGCTGTGGAAGCAGATCTACGACCTGGCGCAGGTCGAGAGCGAAGAAAAAGTGACGCTTGCTCGTGTTGTCGACCGGCTTCAGAACGCCGTAGCGCGTGATGTTCGGTGCGGGGCAGGCAACAATCGGGTAGCCGCCGTTCTTAGGGTCCATGATGGCCTTCACATATCGGCCTGCGTCGTCTGCTTTACTCGGGTCTCCCTCGCTGAGCGCTGGTTGCACCCAGCCTGGTGATGAAGCATTCATCCAGCTGCCACCATATTCTACACACGAATTAGCACCTCGACCGCGGGACGAGGTTGGCAAACTCACGCTCTGCTGTCCACGGTGTGACAAAGTACGACACCAGTGGCTGATGGAAGAGAAGGAAGAAGCCCGTGATTAGGATGAAGACGACTACGGCGATGAAGGGCGTCTTCAGCCGTCGAGGCTGGTGGAAGTTGGCGAGCATGCCGAGGTCGTTACACCAGTTGTCTGGTACTATACAGAGTTATCGTTTATATACTAGGTCGTCGAGTGCAGGTCGAGGAAGATGTAGGCGAGGCCGACTTCGGGAAGTCGGGACGTACAATAGGGTAGAAGGAAAAGAAGAAGAAAAAGCGAGAGAAAACCGACGAGGCCGTCAGCTCTGGATGTTCATGCAAGACGGCTCCGTCGTGCAGTGGAACGTAGGAGTTAAAGATGCTAAGGGTCGCCAGAAGGATCGTGGAAGGGGAGCTAGAAGCGGGGACTGGGAGCTCATATCACTTTCGGGTGGCACCGAGAGAGTATGGGTATGGGAAAGCTCAGGCCTCGATCTGTCCCTGCTGCTTGGTTTGAGGCGCGAAATCCCGAGATGCGCTGCAGGAAGAATGTGGCATAAGGTAGGACGAGACAAGGCAGGAGACGACGGAAAAAGGTTATGGTTCCACGAGGCGGGCAGGCGTCGGGGTCAGCCCAGGCAAGGCGAGGTGTAGAAGAAGTAACACAGTAGCCGGGCACGAGCGGCGGTAGGAACTGTGTGCCTGAATGACCAACCGGTGCTCTTCCCTCAGTAGGTGTTTCTGTGCAATTGGATGTTTGGGAGACGGGATGGAGCCCCGAGCGATGTGAGGCGCAGCATCCAATTGGAAAGGGCAAGGGGAGGAGGAAGAGGAGGAGGAGAGATGGATGAGGAGAGAGTTTATCTCAGAAAGGAGGCGGTGGACGGAGGACGTGTCCGCTGAGTCCACACCGCGGTCGTAGGTAGGTATGGATAGGTAAGGTATGTAGACAAGGGCAGTGTAGGACAAAAGCTAGAGACGAAAAGGCAACACAAGGTAGTCAACCAGACAGTAAGGAAAGCCAAGGTCTTGAGGTCTCAGAGATGTTGACGCAGACGGGGTGGTGGGCGGGCTACGGATACATAACGAGGTAGGCAGGCCAGGCAGACAGCTTAGTTAGGTTCTTGCCCACGCACAGAGAGTCGCGGCCGACGTAAGGACAACCCAGCAAAGAGTAGAAAGAAGCTGGGGAAAACAATTTGCATGTTTTGTTCTGGGTCAAAATTGGCAGGTTCCGCCATGCTAAAGTATGGTAGGTACAGCATGTAGCATTACCGTAGGCAGGTGGGAAACGGGAAGCGGGATGGGCTGGGCTGGCCTTACCCGGAACCGGTAGGGGACTTGTGTGCACATCGCACTATGCGACCCTCGCAGCAGCAGCCTCCACCTCACGTCCACGTCCACATCCACGTCCACGTCCCCAGGGCGCGGCGGACCCAGTTCCGGGTGGCTGCAAATTTGATAATCACCTGTTGCGTGTCCACTGCGATTCCTTCGCCCACTTACAGTTCCAGTTTTTATTGAAAAAGTTCCTCCTTGCTTGCTTGGCTGGCCAGCTCATTCTCTCTGCTTCCGTGCAGACAGAGTACAGACACAGAGTACAGCAGGAAGGACTCAATGTGCTGCTCATCACGCGGCATGCCTCAACCACCCTCTTGTGTTACGGCTGACGGGGGCCCGCTTTGTTCTGTCTGCTGTTACAATGCCTCGGGTGGAAACATGTGGCAGCAGAGCAGCAGGCAGAGAAGTTGAGATGAGAAGAGGCAAGGCGTGCAGTACACGGTTCTTTACACGGTGGCTAACATGTGCTGAGTTCCACGTTCTGTCAGGGCATGTTTCACCTTGTCCTTCACTTACTCGCAGCCGCCAAAACATGCCCCCTCCAGCCGTCACTGGCAGTCATCAGCCTTTTGAATCTTTTGCCGATAAAAATACCTAGCAGGTGTCTGGCTAGGTACCAGGCAACTCCGGATAGCGAGTGCCGATCATCATGGCTCAGTGCCGCCGTTGCAACCTTGGGAAATAGCACACAACGTGGCTGACAGCATGTCGTTGCAACCTCTCAGCCTCCTTCTACCACTGGCACACTCTGTAGTAAGTAAGTACATGCTGCTTCCTCCCGCTGCCTGCGCGCACCATCGAGGTCCAGGGAACAAGCACGGAAAGTGTTTCGTCCGTCTCGACAGGTCTCAGACATGCTGCTTGCTGCCCACCGTGAGTTCGAAATCGAAATAACAACAGAAAACCAAATCATAAGAGTCAACCCAATAAAAGATCGGATGGGCACCTCCCACTCGGCCGGCCAAACGCAATTGTTTCTGTCTGTCCGTGCCTGCGGCGGTATCCGTACAGCGTGCTGCGGCACGGCGACGCACTGAGGTTCTGAATGACACCCCCTGCAGCCCTCCAGCCTCTAATGAACCAATGGGCCATCTCACTGCCAGAGAACCGCCCCTTTAGCCGGCGCACGCTCGCCCGATTCTGCTCACAGGGTCGTCGTGAGTGGCTCGTCGAAATCTACCTTAGATTGCCCGGTACACACAAGCTGGGCGTCTCCCGCAACCCTGGGCAGTCTCGGCGATCCTCTTCTATGGTTCTTTGCTATTGAATTCAATGCAAATTTCGCCCGACTTCGTCTAACCCATTCAAGTACCTCACATACAGCACCAACTCTCTTCCAGATGCTCTCCATCTCCAGACGACGCGCACTCACACCTCACCGCCGAGAGCCAAGGAAACTCTGTCCTTGTGTGTGTTTGACTTTGGGGGAAAAGTTCAGACCGCCCCAAAACATCCATCTCAGTAATAGCCCCCGCGCGATGAAGCAGATTCGCTGACAGCAAAGAAAGGCTGAGGAGGTGCTGCTTGCGCAGCCGGTACTCGACTATTCCCTGCCCTCAATGCTACCTGGCCCCACGCTTCCCTCCCAACCGGGCGTGCGGCAAGGTCCAGCCACAGGGCGTGACGACGATCTCCTCGTCCACGCTTTTTTTTTTTTCTTTTCTTGTGACGAACTCACAGCGTGGGCTTTCCACCTCACCTCTTCACCGGCATGCTCCATGTCCACCATTCGGCTTGACTTGCTGCGCAGCCATGCCCCCTCATATCGGCGAACAATGTTCCAGACTGTAAAACTTGACGGCTTGGCGTTCGATTGCTCTGGGCAGTCGGCTCGAAAGACAATCGTCGCTGCAACCTTTTCTTGCGCCGGGCGAAACGACGGGTTGAAGTGACGTCTGTCAGATGATCGGTGCCATTCCGTCCCGTGCGATAGGGTGCTCCCGGGCGGCAGTCGACCTGAATTAATTCCCGAAAATAATGGTGCCGCCCCCGTGCATATACGCCAAGCACTCGAACCATTGAAGGCTGGCCTCGAGTCTAGCAGGTAGGCCGGCGTGCCACCATTGCTTCCATCAGTCATCGTGAAGCCATACGTAAGCTTCTCCAAGTCGAGGGCCACTCAGATGGAAGAAACATTGCAGAGGCACAGCCCACGGGCCTGAATCGTTGGCAGGAGGGCCAGCGGTTCCCCATCGCGGGAAACAGGACTGGAGCTCGACGCGCGGACACCGGCATCTCCACACCCAGCGACGAACGCCCCCTGACTCGCCGTCCCGATCAAGCAGAGCTCCCTAATCGGGCAACTTAGGGGAATTCGTCTGCCTGGAATACGGGATCCGCAACCAACTGTCTACTATGCAGTAGTTTCAAACTTTGAATCTCTTCGCTGCGAGGAACACAATCCTTCGAGCATGGGAACATGCATCCCCCATTGGTAACTCGCATGAAGAGCTTTACAACTGTCCAGGCATCGCTGTCTAGTCTCTACGAACTAAGCAGTCTCGTCACCCTCTTTGCAACTCCGTCCTCGAACTGCGTCACCCCGCCGTCCAGGACCGTCAGGTTCCCGGCCTTCAACCTGTATACCGCTCGTCGCCTGGAGACAGCTTCATCCTCATCGTCTTCCTCGCTCTCCGAGTCTTCAATCAGCCCCTCAACTGCACCCCGCATGAACCACCGGTCATGGCTGACGAGAATGACCGCCCCCTCCCAGTCCCTCAGTGACTCACGCAAGGCCGTGACCGTCTCATAGTCGAGATGGGTAGTTACTTCGTCGAGAATAAGACAGTGCGGCCGTCGCCAGAGAATACGAGCAAGCTCGCAACGCACGAGCTGGCCGCCAGACAGCTTCCTGACTGGGATGTCGGACGCAACTCTACCGGGCAACCCAAGACTGCCAAGGATCCCACGGAGCTGTCCTTCGTCCAGCTCTCCATCAACATCCTTCGTTAGTAGCGAAAGAGCCGTCAGTGAAACGTCGTCTCGGCCCATTTGTTGCAATCCTTCGACGGCATGTTGAGAGTAATATCCCAGCTTCAGCCGCGGATGGGTTGTTATCATTCCGGACGAAGGCTTAATCTCATCAACGAGGAGCTTCACCAAGGTCGATTTGCCAGCCCCGTTGAGCCCGAGGATGCCCACTCGGTCACCCTTGTGAACGGACAGGTTGACATCCTGCAATACGGCAGGTGTCTGTATCTTTCCTCTCGCCTTGGCCGAGTAACGAAACGTCACGTTCTCCATCGATATCAGCGGGCCGGGAAACCGCAGATCTGGAGGCTCGGGCAGGTCAATAAAAATCGGCCGCTCGTCTTGCGGTATATCGATCTCGGCTCGAGCAGTCAGGTGGTACCCCTCGAGGTCACGATTGAGCTTGAATCTGCCGCCCTTTGCGCTGACCTGGAGACCCCAGCGGTCGTCAAGCTTCTTTTGACGAGACTTGGCTTGGCGTAGCTTGTTCTGGTCATCATTCGCCTTCCCTGCTTTGATGTTGTTCGTAATGCTCTGCTGTATATGAGCCTTCTGCTTGTCCTGGGCGTCCTTCATCTTGGTCAACCACAGCTTGCGCTCCGACTGCGACGCCTCATATGTGGGAAGATCGCCATGAAAATACGTCAACCCCTTGTCCTTGAGAATGAGGAGATCGGTGCAAAGCGTAATGAAGTCTCGGTCATGAGACACGAGGATAAGAGTTGGAGCATCGTCGTCATCTTGCAGAGACTCGAGGTACTTGTGTAACCAGATGATTCCCAAAAGGTCAAGAAAGTTGGTAGGCTCGTCGAGTATCAGGATGTCGGTTTCCTGGAGAAGTGAAACTGAGAGTGCTGTCCGCATCTTCCATCCACCGGATAGACTTGACACGGGCTTGGACATGTACGCCTCTGAGAAACCGAGACCCGTCAAGATTCGCTTGGCTTTCGATTCGGTTTCGGCAACTTTGGATGGCTCAACCTGCAATTGAAGGTCTGCAAGCATGTCCAGCGCCTCTTGCGTCTCATACTTCAGAACCTCGGCGGATATGTCGCTTTGCGGTTGATCCAGCCTAGGTCCATGTCAGTGTTCACGATTTCCAATAACCGGGGGACTACCTACAAGATCTGCGACTCCGCGACAGTCTTCTCGAAAGCCTTTAGTTGTTTTCGAGCTGCCAGTCCTCTATCACCACTTCGCAACCTGGCATTCTTATCGAACTGGAAGAGGCGCTTCTGGTTATTCTCATGGCGAAGGGCACGAACCGCTCGGACCGTCGCGTATGGATCGGTGCTGTTGATGCCATCGGACAAGGCTTCTATCATTTAGTTTGCTAGAGTCGCAAAGGAACTTGGCCATGCATACCTCTTATATCCTGTTCAACATCTGATCGAGCGGTTGCCTTCTCGATGACATGCTCCAAGACGCTGCAACTCTGACTGAGCTGCTCTGATCCAATCGAGGCATCGCTTGGCCGGATATCCGTGTCAGTATTGCTGGCATCTGTCTGCTGAAGAATGGATATCCGAGTGTCCTCGGGGATACCGGGAATCAGCTTCTCGGAAATGGCCTTGAGCAGCGCTAGGTGCGAGGGTCAGTGTTGATCTTGGGATGCGGACATGCTAAACTCACTCGACTTGCCAGACCCATTCCTGCCAATGAGTGCATATCTTTGCCCGGCCTTGATATGCAGCTTGGTATCAACGAGAATCTCGCTTCCCTCGCTCCTCGCCTTGGACTTGCCTTTGGCGCCGGGTTTGGTACCCGAACCTGAAGTGACGGTGATGTGGAGACCGTCTACCTCCAACTGCAGGAGATTGATCAGCTGCGAAAGCTGTATTTCTTCACAAATGAGGGGATACCTCGCGATGGTCCGTGTTCTGTATATTGAACCGCGTTTGCTTGCTGGTGCAGAGGATCGTGGCCACTGATTCGGAGGCGATGGACGTCATTGCTGCGGTACAAGTCGAAAGAAGGATCTGGGCAATGGCGATCAATGGGCAAATCAAAAACAAAAACAAGCCAGTTGCAGACCAGTCACGCAGAGGAAGAGAAAGATGAAGCCGTCCACAATGGAACCACGGCTGCGGATGGTGCAGGACTCTCTCTAGATTTTATTGATTATATCGTCGGCCAGGGTCGAGGCTGTTTATCTTTCAGCCTCCCCTCCGTTGCCGACGGAAGTAAGTTGAGAGCCGGAGGTGCTCGATCGCCTCTCAATGGCGTCGTCGCACTTGTCGCTCCAGCACTAGCTAACGTCTAGACGGTACGTACTCCCGTGGCATGCAGATTGCAGATTGCAGTTGCGCTTCAGGGCTGCGCTCCGTGATGTGAGTCACGCCGAAGACAGCCGTCCCCGACCCTCTTTCCCGGGCGCCCATTCGGCGCTTTCCTCCCCGTCTCGGAGGTGTCGCAGCTGCCGGGGTGACTCAATTCATCTAAGTCACCGCTTGGCGAACCGTCGTCTCTGCTTCAGTTTGATGCCCGTCGTGACGGGCGCATTAGTTCTGAAGCGCTGTGCTCAGAACAGGGGAAGTGAGTCTATGAAGGTCTTGGTGTCCTTGGCATAGACCGACTCCGCGTCCGCAATCTCATGGATCTTCAACTCCTTCTTCGCCCACTTCCTCGCCGCGCCGTACTTCCCAGCTCGTGACGCGGCATACGCAGCATATTTGTACGCCTTGCTGAGGTAGTCCACCAGGCCGACCTCCTCCACAAGCTTCACCAGCTTCTCCGCATAAGGCGACACGTCTCCTCCAAATGAGTCGCTCCCAAGCTCCCGCTCAATCAACCCCATCAACCTCTTCATCTCCACTCTCTTCAAATCGTCGGCAGCTCCTGCGCCCTCGTCCCTCGCCGAGCAAGACTGGCAACTGCATTCGAATCCCCACTGCGCAAGCCTAGCCCTCCTCGCCTCCGTCGTCTCCGTGAGCGGCGCATACGTGACCGTCACCTCCTCGTCGGCCGCGATGTCTCTTCCGGCCCAGATGATCCTCCTCCCGTCGACGGACACGCTTGCAGAGTTCGGCGTGCACGCGTGGTTGAGCTTCGCGATGCGCGGAAAGATGCCGATAGTCCCGCCAGCCATCGTGAACCCGTTCGTCCGGAAAATGAGCGCCTCCCGGCTGAACGCCGCGTCGTCCATCTCGCGGTGCTCCGGGCACGACAGATACGCCGCCCGCGCCGTCGCGTTGAGCGTCTCAAAGGCCCTGTCGACGGCCGTCGCGATCGCATCGAAGGCAAACCCCTGCCCGCTCACCAGACTCCCCGGGTCGACCGTGAAGAGCGGCGTCTCGTCGATGATGCGCGTGCCCTTGGGAATCTTGCGCCGTGCAAAGATGCCGAGGCCCTTACCTGGCGAGGGGCGAACCTCCCACAGCCCATCTTCTGATTTGAGATCTTTGTGTGAAATTGTCAGCGGGGGTGTGTTCATCTCAAGTGAGTTTAGACAGCAATGCGCTCACTTGTTCCATATCGGACGCGAATCTCCTCGGAATCGCCCAGTCCATCCGGCACGGCCCCGTCGGCGAGGGGGAAGTCGCCGCCTGTGTCGAGAACTCCCAAATGGCTCTGCTCGTGACATGAATCCGAGTCGCAGACACGATCGCGAACCTGCGCGTCACCTTCGCTGCCGTCATAACCGAAAATCGGGCTTGGTTGCTGCGAGACCGCGAGCCATAGCCAAAGTAGTACACGGGACGATCTCATGTTTTCCGGGCCGTGTATGTCTCTAAACTCCGCAGTTCAGACGAAAAATCGTGTGGTGTCTTAGGTTCTCATTGCTTCTTTCAGACTTGAGTAAATATTTCCGCGGGAAGAGGTTTTGGAAATATTCTAGCCATGTGGCTGCAATTCTGACAAACACAGCTAGCTACTCGTACCTACAAAGAGGCTGGCCCGGCTAGCCGGGGGCCGCTCGAAACGGATCTGCTGTCACAGGATCGTGTCAACGCGCCGTGGCGTTCCCCACGCGACAGGCATCTTTGGGGTTGTAGGTCGCCTGGATGCGGAACAATGCCAGACCGGCGGCTCCCATGGCAGAGGTAAATTGGATGATATGTGCAGAATGGACCGGCGATTGCCCTCCATATTCTCCCAAATGCTACCCTCTGTCGTGAACTTCGGGTGGCGATCGCCGCTAATTGGGGTGGCATTCTACCGCCATTCCCGTAAAGGGGGCGCTGATTATTTGGGGGCTCAGGGGCGTTTCGTTTCGAATGACTTGGCCCTCGTCTGGTCGGCAGTCTGGCCCGCGATCCAACATCACCTGGTATGGTGTCCATTCACATTTTCGTAGTGATCATGCCGGTTCGGGACGCCGCACTTTGAGAAATTGAAATGAGAATGCCTTTGAGGCGTCATTTCTGGAGTTGATGTCGTTGTTCTCAACCTGCTAAGTAATGAATGAATGAGTGTGTTCGAGACATTTACCGTTACAATCAAACGATCCCGATCCTTTTGTAATTCAAGATATCATTGTCAACAAGTCCCTTGTTATCAAAAGTCCCTCAGTCCCGGATTCATTCGCCGGCTCCGCTAAGGGATCTCCACCGATCGGGTCCCGCGCCGGACTTGGGGTTCCGCCTTCAGCCCCGCAATCCGGATGGCTCCCGAGAGTACCCATCATTCAGCCTGCACCTCCTCCTTTGTTGCAGTCGCTGGGCCACTGTCTTGGGGATGGGGCTTTTCTCTCGGGAACCTTCTCATGTCTGTCCTGGGACCAAGAAATGCCGTGTAATCAGCGCAAGGAGCACGATGTCGCCAAGCCGCCCATGACGAACCCGGCATTAGAAATTCCAGATTGTTTCGACTCCTCTGAGAGTCCAGGGCCTGCAAGAATAGGAATTATGGGCATGTTCATGGTATTATACCATACAGTGAAGACCTGATTTAAGTTGAGTTCGCCGTCAGATTGGTAGTCGAGGTTTGTGTTGCCGACGCTGCAGACCGCGAGACCTCCAAACCATATTTGACTTGGAGGCCAGTGAACATGGATTGTGACCGATTTAACTCGCCTATTGTGAGTAACGGAAAGCCTTGCGCACATATCGCCTGTCGAGATGTTCAATTGATATGACGATGTTTTGGGACTTCGGTGACGGTTGAGGATGGATTACGTATGGACTCAAGATGCCTAGAAACATGTAGATTTTCGACCATGAACACTTCCACATGAGGATGATTTGTGTCCCCCTGGCTGCTTTCCTGCAATGATTTGATAAAAAAGAAAGCATTGAAAAGTAAAATCATCAAAAAGAATTAAGGGGACAAAAAGGAAAAGAAATTGTCTCCGGCCAGACTCGAACTGACGACCTTCAGCTACCTCATACTATCTAAGAGTACCATCTAAGAAGACCATGAGACTGATGCTCTACCGACTAAGCTACAGAGACTTGTGTCATTGATTGTTGCTGGAAGACATGATCAGATCAGTATATGAAAGGTTGGAATGTGAGTCAAGCGAGGCCTTGATAGATAGACAGATCTCAGGGTAGCCTGATTCAAGGTTCACTTGATCTGTGGTTCGACCCGACGCGTGTGTGTTTGCCACCCATTTGGTAACGCGTCTTATCCAGGTTACATCTAGTGACTTGGTCGTATTAAATAATCTTTAACGACAAGGAGTTCGATTCCAGATCATTTCTGTTGACCGCATATTCGAAGGCCATCATAAGCCTTTCTTGATATCAAATGAAAGTGAATCAGCTTGAAATTTATAACATGTCGACGAACACGGTGTAATCAAGGCGAATGCCTAAAGCAATGAGTTGACGGCCGATAAATGAGTCGGAAATTCTCAAGATACAACGTGGGAGGCGGGCAAGTTTCCAAGATTTCTCATCGGCTCGTCACAGAAGTCGCTTTATCAAATTCATAACTCCTTGTTGTGCTTTCCTATTCTGCATGACATTGGTCTTGAAGGGCCCAAATCTCTAGCATTCCTTTTAGCATTCATCTCATTCGCTCTTTCAAGCGATCTCCGAAAGGAACAGGTTGATGATCATTACAGAAATTTGAGTAGGCAATCGAATGTTGATTACTGACTGAATCTCGCAGAGAGCTGATATCCAGGACCGCGAAGCTGATTCTCACGTCACGAGAGTGGTTGCAATCAAATAAACAAGTAGCCAGGGGTCCAAACGAGATCGAGTCAGGAATGCTGTGTATGAAAACGAGAGCTAGTTTGGGGCGATAGAAACGTGCTCATTTCAACTATTGTTGGTAGGTTTGTTAAACCTTCGCTTCGCGTTCGTTGCGAACAGACACGAAGTCACTAGCAACAAGACGTACGCTCGCTCCAGTAAGACTTCATCCGAAGTGGACCATACTTCATCGCAGGGGAGACAGAGAATCCAGATACTAGGTTTTAAATGTGGTCCGATAGGAGCCGCTGGCCAAGTTTATGGAAAGGCTTTGGGGTCGTATCATTCATGGCTCAAGATAAATAGCCATTCGACGTGCAAGTTCGCAAAGCCCAGCACGCCCGCGCGTGGGAAGACACTTCTTTGATAAGGACAGAAAATTTATTGGCAAGTATCAATTGCTTCAAGGAAGTTCACGCTGATCGTGCCGTTGGTGCAGAGCAAGATGGGACCTTCACGGCCAAGTCTTGCCTCTGCATCGTTTTAACCCGACAACAGGCCTAGAACTCACCCCTCAAGTCGTTAAGCTCTAGAGAAAACACAGAAGTCCGCACATAGACTCAAGAGGCTCGGCGGGTTCGATATTAAGACTTCTATAATTAAACGAGGCCAACCGACAAACAAGCTTGTCTTGGCACTCCATTGCTCTTACACTCAATTCGCAACTCAGTCGTCATCCTCCACGAACCACTCGGCTCTTCTCCAGATCCCACACCGCCATGGCACCGCCGCATCTGCCATCTTTAAAGAACACGCCAAAAAGAGAGTTGGTTGCATGAGCGAGTTCTTTTATTCTTTTGTGGAGTCCCGCACGCCATCTCAAGTTTCAAAGTTACCGCCCCCTTTACCCCTAAACCCTGAAACCCCCCCAACCCAACTACCGCGGCCGTCTGCCCTCTTTTATTTTTCTGTCTGTCTCTTTCTCGGAAACCTGAGACGTCGCCCTAGCCAACAGACAACACCCATCTGCCAAGTCCACGTCAGCCCGAACGTCATTCCCATGAAGCTGCACGAGCCACACGAGATCAAAATCTGGCATTGTTCGTCTGAGGTTGACCGTCGGGATGTGGGCGACACACAGGAACTCCCTGCCTTGCGTCGACTGGTACGGCCGGCGGCTCCGTGTTGCTGGTTATCGCGAGGGAGCCCTTCGAGGCAAGCAAGGCCGGCCCAGCGACTTTGGACTCCCCTCCCAAAATTGATGCCGTCGCTGGTCGCCGTTGCCATTGAGCTTACGCGGACTGAGCAGACATGAGACGACCAGGGATGCTCTCTCCCCCTCCTTTGCAACGTTCTCAGCCCTTTTTCGGCCGTCAACAACGCCACTGCAGTGCTTTATTCGGGATGCCTGGATACCAGGAGGACCAGTGAGAGGAAGGCGGACGCGAGTCAAATCCACTTTAGACCACACGATGGGATGACAGGGCTGTCAAATTGAGCCGGTTGATCATGAACGTGCGGCCGGCTCGGCATTGCTTGTATAAAGATCTGCGGCTCTTCTCTGACCAACACCATCTGCCCTTCACCAGCAGCTTTACACTCTCTCTACAGCTCCATCCATCCACCTCTCCGACTTGTTCAAATCAAAGATACCCAAGCAGAGCTTCAAACATCACACCCGAAATCCGTATTCAAAATGAAGTTCATCATCTCCTACATCATGCTCGCTCTCTGGTAAGTTTAAGCCTTTCACCACAGTAATGCGAGCATGTATCTAACGAAAGTTCATAGCTTCGGCCTCGGCCTCGCACAACAAGGCACCATCCAATGCCAGTGCAAAGCAACCCTCAGCACGTCTGTCATCAGGACCGGCGGCCGCCAGCTCTGCAGCCAGCGCGGCGGCATCCTCAGCGAGGACAACGAGCTCTGCACCAAACTGCCGGCGAGGTTCACCGACAGGGACTGCCAGACTCTGGGAGACTCTTTCTTTGCTAGCTGCGGGTCTGCCCGTTCCGAGCTGAAGAGGGGAATCTACAAGCGCGAGGTCGTGCCTCTCTCCTCGAGGCCGATTGTGAGGAGACTGTCCAACTTCTAAAAGTACAAAATGTTCATGACGGATACCACCACACTTCTTGCTCTTTCTAGATTTTAAACCACTTCTCTAGCGCAACATTCAATTCATCAACATCAACTTGCGCACCTTCTTCCACTGCCCAAGCAATGAATCCGTCTGGCCGAATCAATAAAGCACGGATTCCGCGCCTATCCTCCACGTCTGCTCCGATGTAGTCGAGCCTCTTCTCGTACTTCTCTGTGACCAAATCCTTCAGCGTGCCGTCGTCTTCAAAGTCGATGAGCATTCCCCGGCCCTGCACCATCTTGGGCCCCAATCTCGTGCCGTCCTTGAATGTAAAGTCCGGGGCGCTTCGCCCTGCGGCCGGATGCACGTCGCTGCCGAGATCATACCGCTGCGAAAGGCCCCAGACCCGGTCGATGAAATGATTGGCGCCGTCGTCGGTGGCGATCAGGTCGCGGACGAGCTTCTGGACGGCGTACCCGGTCTCGTTCGGCTGCAGCGCCGCAACCTGCGACCGATTCCACTCGAGGACGAACTCTCCAATCGGATATCTCTCCTTCTCATACGTATCAATCAACTCAAAGTTGGCCTTGCCGTCAGGGCTTTGCTGCTCTTGTCGGACCGAGGCAGCCAGCTTCCATCCCAGGTTCATAGCGTCGCCCAGCCCGCAGTTCATGCCCTGGCCCCCGAGAGGGGGGTGTATGTGCGCCGCATCCCCGGCGAGGAGCACCCTCCCCCTGCGGTACGTCGTCACCTGCTTGCTCCGGTCCGTGAACGGCGTCGCGAGATGGATCTTGGTCATCCGCACGTCGTCAGGCTTGCCCGTGACGCGGTTCAGGATGTCCTGCAGCCGCTCCAGCGAGTGCTCCGCCTTCTGCCCCGCGCCGCCGTCAAAGTCCATCAGGTACACCATGTCGGGCTTCCTGAAGATGTACATGCCGTGCCGCGTGGGCACGAACCCCGGCACCAGCCTGTCGGGATGATCCAGGTCGCAGTGGACGACGTACCCGGTAAAAGTCGCTTCCGTCCCGGGGAACTCGAACCCTGCCGCCTTGCGGATCGCGCTCCGGCCGCCGTCGCATCCGACGAGCCACCGCCCGCGGAAGTTCTGCCCTTCTTCTCCCGCCTCCACCGTGATCCCGCTCTGCGTCTCCTCGACGATCCTGTTGAAACCATGACCCCTGAGGATCGTGACGCCCAGGCTCTCCGCCCGCTCGGTGAGGACAGCCTCAATGCGGTCGATCGTAATGGGGCCTGGCATCAGCGATGGGCCCGGGAGGCGGTACTTCCAGCGATTCAGGTCGAGCTGGTTTAGGTTCAGAGGGATGCCTGCGAAATGGCCGCCGAACTGCATCCCGGGCCCTTTCGGGGGTTTGTGGGGCCGGTTGGTGAGGTCGTAGAGCTCGCCGAGGAGGTCGCGGCGGTAGAGCAGCTCAATGGAGGGGAGGTGGAGACCCCGGAAGCCGACGGGGTTGCTTTTCCACTCGGACTCGGGCTTGGCGTCCCGTTCGAGGATGAGGACGGATGCGCCTGCTAGGGCTACTTCGCATGCCAAGAGAAGGCCAACTGGGCCCGCGCCGGCAACAATGACATCGTAAAGCTGGGTCATTTCTTCAGTTGTGAACCGGCTGTTATGAGAAAAGAGAGGCAATGTCGGCAAGATTGAAGACGTTGAAATGAAACCAGCGTTTGGTGTCGTGGATTAGAAGAGTATTTATACAAGACATCACTGAACTTGACTCTGGCATCTGAGGCATTGAAATCGGGCCCGAGTCTCCTTTGATGACAGGAACCTTGGTTGAAAGCCACACCTCTCGGTCCCGACTTCGTGTCGCTGCGTACACATGTTCTTCGTGTCTGTCACTGGGCTGGGCTTTGTGGCGCACTAGCATGGAATGGTCTCATTCACATTCGGGGTAATTCGGGCATTCCGTACCTCAGAAAAGTCCAACAAGTAAGATTCACTGGCAAGTTCGCCCGAAGTGCGGGAAAAGGTTGGGCTGTTGACTGAAACATGCATCAACAGGCAGAAGCTTTCGCATCCTGCTGCGGCGTCCCGTCCTAGCCGCTCGCTCTTCCGACTATCCGTCCCGTTCGGGCGCCGAGTACGCCGCTGTGAACTTGGACGGAGCCATCTCTCCACCGATCCGACTCAACTTTGAATGTAATCGTCGGTATATTTGGTTCTCTGGGATTGATAGTTGTTTTCATCATCCGTGATAGGTGCGTTCAATCATTATTGCATGTTTCTAGCCCGTCTCTTCTCCGCCTGTATTTCTGTTGCCCACAATATCCGCCTCACAATATGGATCGATCGGCGAGAATGCTGAACAGCGGATGCTTCACCTTGGTGACCGCCATCCAACCGTCCTCTGGTATTTCGACGATGGTCCCGTCAATGCAGACCTTGCGCCAGCGAGGATCGCTTTCCCCGATCGTCACCCTGATCTCCTCCGCATCCTCGTAGCCGACGTAGTCTTCCTGCTCCCCATCCTTCCATTTCATGCCCACGTGCGAGCCCTGCTTATAAGCAGCCATCATGATCTCCATCGTCTTCTCCGCTCCCACGGCGCCAAAGTGAACCAGCTTCAACCGGCCTTGCAACGGCCCGCTGCCGGGCGAGATCGTAAACGTCTTCTCCAGGTTTGACACCATCGCCGCCAGCGCATAGCTGTACTTTTCCCTCGGCAGCACCTTCAGCGCAGCGCCGTCCGGGCTTCGAACCTCGACCTTGGCGGTGTACGCATGGCTCTCCTTGAGCAGCTCCTGCGCTACCATGCCGAAGCGCTTGTCTCCATGCTTGCGATACTCAGGCGTGTCGCTCTCCCAGACCAGCTGGGCGTGAAAGCCGTAGCTGGCTACGAGGGCTCCAAAAAGGTGGTCAACACCATCATTGCGGAGGATGACATCCTCAGGCTTCTCGGCGTCAGGTTCCGGAGTGTATGTCACCAACCGGGCGCCGGGGGAGAAAGAGGCACGGAAGCTGGGGAGCGGGGCGGCCGTGCCGAAGAAGAGCGTGCGGAGGCCGAGCACCATGTGCGACGGCCCGTTCTCGGTGTAGAGAGGCTTGTGGGATGAGTGGAAGTTGGAGTTTCCGGTGCCGAGGGGCAGCACGGCGATGGTCGGAAGAGCAGTCGGCGTCTCCGTTTCTTCGCATCCGTTGAGCAAGTCGACAACGCCACCATCGCCACTCATCAGAACAATCAATTCGGTCTTGGTAGTAGAAGAACCCGGCTGATTTTGCGTCCTTGAAGCCCAGTTGTCTTTTGCAAAGTTGCGAACGCTGTCGGCGTCTTTGGTAATAAGAACGTTGAACCTGTCAGACAAGCCATTGCTTTGCGATGACATGCCGCCTGGTGCTTTTTGATCCGCGAGAATGACCAGAGGCTGGACCACATTGTCCCAGAATTTCGGAGCATGGCCCAGGCCGGACTTTGTAGAAACGATGAAGTGAACATCGTGGCGGCTTGGTTGAGGATTGAGGTGGTCGGGGAATTGCGAGAGTAGGAGGCCGTCAGTGAGCTCTGGGGGCAGGTCGCCGGCGACAAAGAAGATATCCAGCTGATACGGAAATTCCTTGGCTTCAGCGTCCTCTCTCAGTGCGCAGATGATGGGACCCGAGCTGAGGTGAGGATTCGCCGGGATGATGAAGACAATCTCCTCCGGGCGTACGGATTCACTGCCGCGCTGGGATGTGAAGCTCAGCTTGCCATCGACGAAGGTGGCATCGAGGGCTCGGCGGGGTACCAGCCCGTGGTCGCGGGGCTCGAAACCCAGAGGCTCTGCAACATCCATCGTGCTATGGGGAGGCAGTGGATGACTCTTTCTGGCCTCTGCTGTCCAACAAGATTCCTGTCTCCAATTTAGTTGATTGCAGTTGTGGATGGCAAGTTATCGCCGGCAGGTTGAGAGTAGAGATCGGGACCTAGGTAGCTCCCAGGCAGCCACTCGAGACAGTACAAAGACCGTCAGCCCGTTCAGGCAGGTGCCGGTATCTCTGGTATCCCTGGGACCCGGAGCAATGTCTCGGTGTGAGGTCGAAAAATAAGCCGGCTGCGCTGGAAGCCCTAGTGGTAAGGTAAGGTACCTCCGATGTCCAATTCCGAGCGAACGAACAGGAAGCCGCAGCGAGAGTGGGAATTGTAAGCAGGCATGCAGCCCAAAGGTCCGGTTGCGCGGCATGTGCCTGTCAAGTGTGTCATCCGCCCGCTGATTGCGTTATTTCTGGCAGACCCGACCCTGGTGTTTGTAGTGAGTCGCCCGCTGCAGCGGCTGCCCAGGCGGGGTAGATCTCGCAATCTTGCCCGTTATCTTGGGTCCCTAAGCCGCTGGAATCTGTGCCCGTCAGCGGCCAGCGTCGCCGAACCAATCGCAGTCACGGCACCCGACGCCCGCAGCGAGTCACAACAGGCCGCCTCAGCACCAGACATGGCCCGCCAGAACAAAAAACCGGCCGTCCACAACGCACCTTCACAAAACAGCACACAATTGCGTGCAACTCCAGAAAACATGGCGGACAGGAGCCAAAACAAAAAACCAACGACATTGACCATCGAAACAAAAGTATATAGGTGCCAAAATGATGGGAGCGGGGTTCGAACCCGCGCACTCTCTCGAGTAACAGAACTTAAGTCTGTCGCCTTAGACCACTCGGCCATCCCACCTCTTCAATCTGAATTGGGGTATGTTGGCGCTGGATTGCGGACTATGCGGCGCGCGCCATTTTTGGTTGCGCAGCTTACCCATGCGGGTCGCGAGGGGCGAGGGGAGGGGCGAAGCCGATGCCAAAAGCCCACCCTCACGCAGCCTGGTGGGGGACCGCTGCGAACCGAAGAGTCTCGCCAAGTTCTGAGAAAGGAAATCTGTTGACCTTGTCCGTTGGCGCCGGAGCTTGCTTGGTTGAGGGGCGCCGAACGAGAATGGCATCTCGACATGGCTATCGAGCTTAGGGTCAGCGTCTCCAGTCTTGTCAACTTCGAAGGCTCCAGCAGTGACGGAAATGACGCAGGGTCAGGGCAGGGCAAGCGGGTGAGAGGTTTACCTCGCAATTTAAAATTCTGCTTCAACTCTGGTATTCTGTTCTGCCTCCAAAAGTATCGACTTAAACAACCCCAGCTTCTTCTTTTCGCTTTCGTCCATCACACTCACTGCCCCTTGGCTCGCGTCATCGGGCCCCAGTTCTCTCTCGGGTTCATCTGGTATCTGACCAACTTCTTTCCCTGTGTGCGCTTACCCAGCTGCGCGAGCTTCTCGTCAAACACGAGCGTCCTCCGCAGCTCCTCCTGCGAGGCCGCCTTCTCCTCGCCCTTCTCCGCCGCCTTCGCCGTTTCCTCCGTGCTGTCCTGCATCTCGACGTCCGTCTTGTCTCCTTCCTCAGTCACCTCAGCCTTCTTAGCCTCAGTCGTGGTGGCTTCTTCAGTCTCCTTGATTTCGTCGGTCGACTTGGCATCGCCGTTCTTCTCGGCCTTGTTCAGGCCCAGCAGCGTGTATGCCGGCATCTGCGAGTTGATCTTGTCGGTGCGGACGGGGGCCTTCTGGCGAACCCACTCCCGCATGATGAACCAGATAGCCTCCCATGGCGCGTCCGTCTTGACGCTGCCAGGCCGGCAATGGCTGCGCGTGACACGGTAACCGAGGTGCCTCAGTGCGCCCCTGAAGACATCATCAGGAGGCTGCTGTGTGTTGAGCGTGCCAGCCAGCTTGCTGGGCATGACAAAGAAGGGGTAGTGGTCGATCCTCGCAAGCTCTTTGTCCTTGGGATCAACCGCTTCCGCGGGCTCCGGGCCAGGGATGTACTCCTCGAGGGCCGTCTGGAGCATGCCCTCTATTCTCGTGGTCGTCTGATAAACACTCTTGTCGACCGTGGGAATGAGATCGAGAATGCGCTCAATGAATTCCGCATTGTGCAATGGGCCGCCGTACATCGGTCCGGCAATATGCTGTGCCGAGCCGCAGTGCTGGCAGTGTGAGTCCGTCGGAGGACCTTGAGACAGGCCATGCTTGTAAAAGTATCCATCCTTCTTCTTGGGGTACGGGCGAGTCCGCACCATAGGCTGCGTCTCCCATGCCGAGCAGCCAGGGCAGTTGTACACAATCATCGTCTTGCCTCCCTGGTAGTTGACCGCGTCCTTGGACTTGCGGACCTTGACGAAAATGCGGCAGTAAAAGTCGATGGACAGCGACAGCTGGGGCTCGATGGTCAGACCGTACTTGGCCGCCGCGGTCGTCAACGCGTGAATGATGATGCGCAGACCAACTTCGTGAGAGTGAAGACCCTTGATGGGGACACCACCGTACAACGAGAAGCTCTTCTCGGCGTAGCAGTGGCCGGCCCAGTGGCTGGCATCGGTGCAGGTGACGCAGAGCAGACCGCCGTCGTCCCTGACTGCCTGCACGGCAGCGTCGATGAACGGGGCAGCAGTTCCGTAAGGGTCGAGATCGATGACATCGTACTTGTTCTCCTTGCTGGGGTTGCCGAAGCGGTCGCGCTTGGAGAGGTCGTCCGCGATGCGCCTGTACATGTGGGCGATGGCATCGTCGTGGTTCGCCTGGATCTTGTCGTCCAGCCCGTTGTGCTTCGCATTCAGCTTGATCGACTCGACAGCGGACTTTGTCAAGTCGTTGGCCGTGACGGACGTCACGAACGGTAATTCATGCGAGTAGCGCAGCGCACGTAGTCCAGAGGCCGACAGGGCATCGAGGATGGTGAACTTGGGGGCCTTCTTCTCGGGAGCGGACTTGTCTTCGGCGTCCTGAGGCTCGGTCGCGCCCGGGGGTGCGATCTCCTCCGTCTCGGCCTTAGCATCGTTAGCAGCGCCGCTTTCTGTTTGCGCACTCTGCGCTTCGCCGTTCGTCGTCTCCGCCGGCTTGCCGTCGTCCGTTACCTGAACCTTGGCCGGCCTGTCGCCGCCGTCGTCTCCTGCGGCGCGCCGCCTCTTCTTCTCCTTGCGCTTGGAAGCCGGCTGTGCCGCGCGACGCTCGACCACTTCCTCGCCATAAGCTCTGATGGCCAAAACTGAAAGGTCGCGGTTGAATTGCTGGATCGGGTTGTAGAAAACCTGCTGCTTCCCTTGCTTTCCCGCGGCCTCAGCAGGGACCAAGATGGTGGCTTTGCCCTCCTTCACGCCCTTGAACTCCTTGCCATCGTAAGTGATGACGGGGTCTTCCGCGCCCATCTTTTCAATTTTCGGGTCCTCGCCGGCTTGGGTGCTGCACCGTCTGGCTGAAGGAAAGCTGCCCCTCAAAATGAGACGAGTATGAGATGCGACAGAGCAATCCGTGCGACGCAATAGACCGGATGTCCTCAATGGGAGCGGTTGTCGTAGTAGCCGGCTCGCAGCGCGTGTGCCTTGGCGAATACCTCCTCGTATATACGGAATCAACATGCAGACATGTAATGCGATTGAGCGTTCACAATTTTTGGGTCGGCTTTGCTTTGATCTGTCACTGAAGTCAAAGGTACTACAGGTCTGCGAGAGAAATTTCAGTGGGTCCATGTATTCTGCCGAAGGCGGTGAGTCATTCGGTGACAAACTGCACCGAGGAATCTTGCCAACAGCAACTAACTTCAACTCAACTCCAGCCATACCGTAAGTTCTCTCATTATCGTGACTCCTCTGCCACTATTACGAATTCCAACCCAGACGTTGGTTATCCTCTCACTAAGATATATGGCCACTTTTTGTTGCCTCCAAAAAAGCACGAACACTCATTGACATCCCCCGTTCCTTCCCGTGCATAACTGAAGCTCATCGATAATGCAAGTTTCTAACAGAATGCTCCCTCTCAAATGTAACTGCGATTTCTTTTCTACTTCTCCTTAACCTTGTCTCCGGCTCCAGCATTGGCTGCCGAGGCTGATGCAGAAACCCTGGAGGCAATCACTGAGCCGCGGCCGGTATTGCCTGGTGCCTGTCCCGGTGTGCCAGGCTGACCCTCTTTCTGGCCCTTCTCAGGAGCCCGTTGACCGCTTTGAAGAACTGAGCTCGGGGTATACACCGCTGGAATATTGGCTTGAATTGTTTGTTTGGCCTCCCAGTAGAGATCGAAACACTGGACGAGGGCCTGATCAACTGTCATGTCTTCGGGGACAACACCAGTGTCGAGAACCTTCTTGATGTGGTCCTCAACTTCGCTAAACTCCGCCTGGTCGGAGCGGTAGCGGTCGGGCAGGCCACTGTTGTGCAGAAGGGCGAGAATGCCAGCATTGATAGTGTTGCTCGCGGCAATGATGGTGATCGGTGTACCATTTTTGAAGGACATGGAGCCGATGGCGGTGAGGACAGCGCCCAAGATGATTTGCAAGATGTATCCGAACCAGCGGATGGTGCTCATGCCGTGATAGAAGTAGAAGTACTTGGTACGGTGCCAGATAACGTCTCGGTACAGACCGCTGGGAATGCCCTTGGGCGGGTAGTACCAGCAGGTGGGATGGAGGGCGACGTGGCCTTCAGTGTCTTTGACGCCACCGATGCCATGAGCGAAGATGGCCCACTCTGATGGAGTGAGAAAGCGGTACCTGATGCGGCGATGCTTAGGCTTCTTGGGCGGAGCGTTAGTCTGAGGCTGGAAGAAGCCCGTGAGCGTGTCGAAAGCTCCCTTATCCTCTTCTTCCTTGGCGGCCGACTTCTCAGCGTCGTTCTCGGCCTGAATCTCCATCTCCTCCTCTCGCTCGGACTCGATGCCGTCAAGTTGCAGAGGGGGAAGCTCTCTCATGGTTGCTATCGGGACAGCACGCTGTAAACGAGTGATGTGTGTGTTTGTAGGGAGAGTCGTTGTCTGTGATAAAAGCTGTTAGTGGCTTGACAGCTCTCGGCAATGTGTAGACTTACCCGTATAGACCAAAAAGTATCAGCGAATGAGGCAAGTCTTTGAAGTATTGTCGATGATGAAGGGAGAAGACGACGAGAGAGACGATGGTCGAGGACGACGAAGAGGGACGACGTAAACACATGTCTGGCAGGTACGTCCGGGCACGATGCCTCAACGGAGGCGAGAACGATTCGTGGTTTTGAAAAGCAAGCGCACATGTGTCGGCAAGATCACTTTTATAGCAGAAGGTGTCCAGCATTCTTTCCTCAAAGCAAGTAACTTCCGCGGCACCACCTGCGAATTATGTGAGGCAGCAGCTACCTTCCGTTCGCAATCAACGAAGAGTCACTTGCAATAAAGTGACGGGTGTAGCTAGGTAACTAGACCATCCGGTATCAAGGGACCACAGTATGGGAAAGATCCCGTCTCTCCAAGAAAGACTCTCGAGACCTCTCCTGCCGGTTGGCGCAACCCAACTGCTGAAGGCCTCACGGCTTTGCTCCTTCTTGCCATTTCCGTCAAGAACGGCACCTACTACCGGGGGGTCTTGAACGACACCCGTGGCTTGCGTAAATGACGCCGTTGCTCCATGACCAGACAAGCACATGGCGTTACAAGTTTGGGCGTAATTGGTTTTTTTTATGAAAAGAAAAAAAAAGCATACTGTTGCAAGGAGAATCTTAGATGCATCAGCCAACACACCGTTCACTTCACATCATTAATCGTACCTACGTAGACGGAACTATTATGTTGGAAAGAGCACTTAGAGAGCTCTGTAGACCTGGCCTCCGTATTCCACATCTCTCCGGACTGAAAGGCATCCCTGGGTAACTTTATTTTCAAAGCCTGCTGCGTCGCTTACACGCTTGCCATCCTCGAGGACATAAGCCCCAGATTTGAAGCGCAGCTCAGTGACATCAACAAGTCGTTAAGTTGACCTAGAGGCTGCTGAAAGCTCTTGGTGTATCGGATAAAGGAGCCGAATGACTTTCTCAAGGAGAACATTAGAAACGAGTCTCCTCGCCTTCTTTTGACGGAGGACATTCCGATGCTAGAACGGGTCAAAGTAGCGAGTTCACGCAAGAATCAACTGGGCGCGCTCTCAGAGATTGGAGGGATTTCTCGATATGGCCTACGGAAAACCCTTGCCCATCGTTCAAATCGTACCGCAGATCCGGATTACTTATTTTGGACGAACTCCTATCATATATTGCTTCAAATTGGGATGCAACGCACACTCGGGAGGAACCCAAATTGCTGGGACAGATTCAGAGCAAAACGCTATCCGATTCCGAGGCTCGTCGGCAAGTGTGTCAACCCACGCCGGGTCGGCGAAGAGATCCGGCAAGATAGTGAGTTGCGTTCGCTGCCTTCGATGCTACCCGACATGGAGATCAGCGTTCTTCCCCGGGCCGCAATTCCCTGAAACCTGCGCCGCATATTCGCAGAACGAAATGCACCCCGCACAAGGGGCAACTCGCTACGGGTTCCGGAATGGAGATACCGGAAGATCTTAGATTGTGGGGGCCTTCAATAGACCGGGCGACCGAGGCGGGAAAAGGTGTTCACCGAGTTGCCAGTGAAAGCCGAGATGGTGTTGCGAAGGAGCCGGTGAGGCAGTTGTGGTGTGCACACATGGCCGGGAGCGAGGGAGATTAATCGGATGAACCCCTATGGAAGGTGGTGTCATGCTATATCCTCAGCATTGCAGCTAGGCATACCGGGCATCTTGACTTCCCGGGGAAACAAACTACACGGCATGTCGGAATTCAATTCGGGAAGTGCAAGTGCTCAACTGGAACACTGTCACTCGCAGGGTTGCTTCAGATTGGTTATTCTTGGGGGATTGGAGCAATCAAACGGACCTGACGCCAAACAAATTAAGGAAGGCCGGGAAGAAGCAGCGGTCGAATGTTGGATTGGTTGGTCCTCGCATCGAGGCGATGTGCCCATGGAAGCTTGGCTCGTATCGATGCAGGTCCAGGACGACTGCGGCGTGGCGAGGATGGTGAGGGAGCGGGTACTAAAGCCACACCGTTGCGAGGATGTGTCTGGGGGAACACGGCTGGGGCTGGGGTTGGGAGAGGGCCCAATTGGACGATGGGCGGCGGATAGATGCGGGAGTGAGAAGGAATAGCGTAAAGGAGACGACAGCGAGCGTGGAGAGCGAGCCGGATTTCCCTTCTGGTTGCCTATACGGGGAAGCCGGGACGCTCGGAGGGAGGAAATGAAGACACAATGGGGTGATCTGGGGCCATATTGCTAATAAATAACTCGCTTCTTGGAACTGGCGAGGTTGCGACATGGTTGGCGGCGGAGGCTCCTTTGCGCGCATATACTAGAATGTCGGGTTTTCCGCCACCATTTGGGGTCCGGGGGAAGATGGGTGCCATGGGGAAGAAACGAGGGCTCTGATTGAGGCGGCAAGGCAAGGATAACCAGGCACAGGCAATGGCCATTCAATGATTATCGTGCTATCGGAGGATGAGCGACGACGGGCTGTGGTCCAGGTGTTCACCTAAGGTAGGTAAGGTATCCGTAGGTGAGCAAGGTGTGAACAAACACGCCACTCGGTGATGGCGGCTGCAGTTGCAGGGCGTCGTTCCCATTCATCGCTCCCTTCATGCGCATGGCGGATCTTTTGTGCGCTGAATCCCAAGCGGAGAAAAGCAAATTGCCAGAGACAAGAACGGCTGAGAGGGCTGTGAGAATCCAGTTCAGATTGGGAAAGAGGAAGCACCGAGACCATACATACCATGTCGCCATTTCCCAGACCCCTGTCCAGCTATCACGCCCTGATTTCTGGGGTTGGGGAGCTTGGGGCTCGGGGGCCTTGGGAGGGTCCATGTCCAGTCTGTTTGGAGATGGAGTGCCCCAGGGCAGGGCATATTGCGCCGAGAATGCCCTGCCAGCTCAAGTCAGGGACTTGCAGGGCTGGGCTGTCTGGCGGGCCTGGCCTCGGGAGATCAATCATGACTGTCAGAGACACTACGGATACTCACTCAACCAGAGTCAAGCCGACCACGGTCCACGGTCCACGACCACGACGAGGAGGAGCGTGGAAGGAGAAGGAAGGGGTCCACGCCCACGCCCACGTCCACTCCGGAGCCGGTGCTCGGGCCAGGGCACCGAGACGTGGAAGGTACTTCCCGGAGGATCCCCTGTCTGGGGCACATCTTTCGATGTTTCCCCACAGATAAGGTAAAGTAAGGTCAACACGCTGCACCTACGGAGGACCTACCAGGGAACATTGTGAAGCCGCCACAAAACAACTCAGATCCTGCTGTCCTTCCTGTTCTTCCTGTCCCAGACTCCAACCAGGTACGGATAAGGTGCACCCCCTTCCTTGCTTCCCCAGTCTGGCCCCCCGGCCCCCCAAGGAAACCACTGACCTGGCGCCTTTCGGCAATGCTGATTGACGGAATTTGTCCTCCGTTTGCTCTTTCCAGCGTGCTTCCTTCCACTCTGGGGAGAAACGGTAGGTGCCTAGCCTATCTCTGGCGGGCGTCACCTGCCGTTGGGGCTGTCTGCCTCAAAGCCGCACTCATGCTCTCCAACTTTGTCGCTATCTATTGTACCTACCTCACGTACGGATACTGCTAACGAATACCCATCTTTACGGAGCTCGGCATGCTGCGAGAGAACTTCACTCGTCGCCCAACGCGGCACGCCCCAAACGGACGCCCATTCCAGCCGTCGCACCTCGATGTCGTCCCGCTTCTCCGGTCGCTGAAACACATTTACCCGGCACTGCCCTTACGCTAACGTAAGGTAGCCAAGATAACCAACAACTTGGAACATCTCATTCAGCTCGAGCCTAACTCGTCGCGCTGTCTGGGCAGAGACTCACGCAACGACTTGGAACGCGGGGTTGCCAGATTATCAGCTCCTTGAGCGACCAATCAGGCTCTTGCTTGGCTCCTTCAAGAACATGGCTTCAGGGACCAGAGGTTGACGCGGAGAGAAGGCCGGCCTGTGCCAACTCACTGGTTGGAAATACCGGAAGACAAATCCGCTGTCTATTTGCAAACCCTCGCTCAGGGGCCGGACCCCGTCCCGGACGATGATACTCCACTGCATGTCCGAAAGCCAACTCGAGTCGACCACAATTCTACCATCGTATCGGCCTTCTGCCTGCAGCCTCCTTGACAAACGGGGATGCGCAGACGAATGCCTGGTGACACAATCGACAGTGCATACGAAAGAGAGGCGCTATTGCTTCCTCGTTTCAAGCCTTGATGCAGCCGGAGCTTCGCTTCCCCGGACGCCAATTTCAACACGCAATGAATATCAAACTGGCGGTGGATGCACGACAAGCCTACCTGTCCCCCACAAATGGACAACTTGCAACCCTGTCGTTTAGGGGAATTGATAGGACCGATGATTCACCAACGCATGGGATCTGCCCGCCGTGCAGCATAGATGCGTCAAGACTATTGCGCAATGATATCTGCAGTCTGCGTCACGCAGCCAGAGACGCTTGAAGCCTTGGGGCAAATGGCGCCCTGGTTGACGACGCAGAGAGAGTCCATCACGCTGATCCGTCGCACTATCGGCGTGCCCCTTTTATCGGCAGGCTGACGAGGCGCAACGTCTAAAGGGCCTTCAGCCGACATCGAGATGCACACAGGCGTCGGGGAAGCAAGCCAGAGTCTGAATCCCGACGACGGAAAAGCCGCTACACATCCCGAGCGGGTTTGGCTCGGGACGGATAACGGGCCCGAGGATGTGAACTCCCTTCCTGGACTCCAGATTCCTAGCGTCGCGGACAACAACATTCCACCCCCAATGCCCCAAGGCGCTACGCGGTACGAGGATCACAACCAGCGAGTCTCTGATACCCGCGGATTACACGGCACACCGACATATTCGTTCTCAGGCAGAGGATAGGTGTCGAATGGCCGGAAAGAACGGTCAGGATCCAGCTTCGCCTCAATTCAGGGATGGTCTAATTTTACATACAGCTTGCTGTCGTCATGCCGGGGCCCTTGCTTGCTGACACCCATTGGGACATTGTCACTAACGCCGACGTGCAGGCCTGTCGCCTTTCCAGTGATGCTCCGATATGCTCCGAAAGGCCAGTTATCCGGGGGGTTACCTGGACAATGGGGACAGCTTCTCTCTCTCTCGACAAGTCTTCCTGGAGACTACGCTGCGACCTGTCGATGTGTGCGCACCAAAATGCTTGAATGGTGAATACTGCGTCATCACAGGGATCGAGCAGTTGGTTGCTGATCTTATCGCCCGTTCTGGCTCAAGGCTCCGGGTTTTCTAACAAGGTTGCATGAAGGCTGCCTTCCCCCACAACCCCATAAAACGACGTCAAAACGCACTTGGGATGCTGGGGTAAATTTCGTGGGGCAGGCCGTGGGGGCTCACACAACGTCGACACCTCCAACTTGTCCATTGATTGCCTGAAGAGGGTGTGCAGGATTTGGCTAGGCCGAGGACGGCGACCGGGAGCCAGCCACATGTCCTTCGGCGTTACGATAAGGCAGAGCCCATCGGCGTCAGATGCCCCTCGGCGACGGCTTTCCCACCTGCCCCTGGATCTCGACTCCGGAACCGATGGCGGATGGCGCCATGGCTTCATGCGTGCACTCTGCGTACCGCAAAAGATTCCACCATCGGGAGCGAGCGGGACGGTTTGCTTTGACGACCGGGACATCAGTAACAAGCGCGAGAACAGGACCGACGTACCACATCCGATCAGTGTGCTCTTCGCTTAGGCGCCTCAACGTTCTTAACTCACCCTGAGGGACAAGCAGCCAAACCCCCACGCTTCTTCCCGTCAATGCGAAATCAGGCGTCGGCTCCCTCGAATCGCGGCACCAAAAAAAAAAAAAAAAAAAAAAACGCCAAAGGGAGAAGCAGGCCATGAGTGACGACTCAGCTGGTCTTGGGGTTTCTGACCCTGGCACATGCGCTCTGCTGAAGCGCATTTTAGCGCCATTGCACCATCTCCCCGTTTCCTGGTTTTGGATCAGGCGGAATGGTCAAGTGAAAGGGGTGACTTTCCTCGTGTTTAAGCGCCCGCAAATGTGTCTCAACCTGGGATCTCGTTTCGACGGGCTAATCGAACAAGAATCAGCGTCCACTCGCATGTGCAAAAGGCAACGCAACCATCAGTTGCCATGTCTGTGGCCATTCGGACTTTCTGAGTTATCGAACGAGACGGCGCATACCCAAAAAGCAAACTGTTTGCTACCTAGGCTGCGGACATCACAAGCCGCCGGCCAGCCCAGGCATTTCCCAGGACTCTGGTTATGACCTATCGCCTGAGCCGTCTTAGCAACGAGATATCCGCGTCATGTCTCGTCTCGTCTCTCCCGCATCCGCATGTCTTCCGCGGTTCCCCGGGGGCATTGGCCGCCTCAGCGTACATGTCGAAAAAAACAATGCCCAAGCCTCTAATGCGGCCTCGCCCGCCTTCTCCTGTCTCGAATAGCAACTCATCTCAACCCTCTTCAAATCGGAACGCATTCCAACTATGCCACCGACGCCAGCGACGCCATGCCGCGCTCCCCAGACTCCCTGGGTACTCATGCCCCACCCCCTCACTCGGTGGCTTTCGCGATGGAATTGTAGAAGCATCACTCCCGTTTTTTTTTCAACAGTGTACGTACCGTCACCCATCCATCTTGGGGTTGAACATCTGCAACTACCACACCCTCTCGCGCGTCAAGTGTGCACCCAACTCGACACGTCGCGTCTGGCGGTGAAGGAGCTCCTACAAGCACGTAAGCAAGCAACCTCTACACGCGGTAGTGCTCAGTTCGTTGAGAGAAACATCCAAGCGATGGCTGCGCCTGTCTTTGCTGAGCTGAGGCAGCCATTTCGGAGACGCAACTTAGATGCCGAAGCCATTGCCTGGATACTAGCGACTCTTCGCGCAGATGCTAGCAACGGACGGAAGAGATGCTCCCGCTATTGCCGCCGTCATCAGCACGTCTCTGGCTCGCATGTTGCTCGGTGTAAACTCTTGGGCAGGCGCCAAACAAGAGGATGCTTTACGGCGAGCGGACGCCAGCGTTGCACCGCGTCCGAAACCAGGCTTGTAGATCTTCCTATATGGTATCAGCTGTGGTAAAACAGTTCCCCTTCCTCGCAAAAGCTGGTGGGCTGGCATGTCCGCACCCGATGAGCAAGCCATTACTGCCACTCTCACATGTGACGAGCCTTCGTAAATGCAGCCTCACCAGCGGTCCTGCCCAAGCCAAGCATGCGACGTGGTTCGCGCGCGCCGTCGCCGCCGCCGCCAGGGCAAGAGAGAGGGAGACGGGGTATGCGCGACATGTGCCCTGATTCACTTGTGAATCCAACAAAAGGCTGCTGGCATTCAACGACTCAGCCCAAAACCTTGGAGCCGAAAAATCCGGAGAAGTCGGGCGCGAGGGATGAGAGACGACAGAGACAACGCACGAATAGTCATGATGGGGCCACCAGGTGGCTGGCTGGCCTCACTATCACGCCCAAAGGGTAGGTACCGCTACGTGAGAGTGATAGTGAGAGTGAGTCGTAGAGAAGAGAGAGACCTTGGCGTCGCGTTCCTGAACCAACCCAACAACAGCAAGCCACACAAATACCGAGCAAGCCCACCATCCTCTCCAGGTAAGCCAAAGGAGTAGCCCGATCCCCAGGAGATTTCCCCGCCAACAAAAGTACGGGGAAAAGCTTTTTCGGTGACAGCGGCCACTTTGAGTCATCATGAACGACTTACATGTCCCAAAACTGGGGAATCCAACCGTCATCACCTCCTTGGCCCCGGGCTGTGGAAGACAGCATACGTAGCCATCCGCTGGCTCCGGTAGCATGCTTTTCTTGGCCCCAGCTGGTGTAGCCGTAAAGATCCGATGGCAAAGAACCAAGGCAAAAGCTCAGGGGAACCCCTAAACAAGGAGTCCTAAGGCTGGGCTGGGCCGGTGGTCCCTTACGAAGATCCTATGGGGTTTGTCAACAATTTTTTTCAGTGATCCCTCTCTCGTCTCTTCCCCACGCGTAGGGGAAAAACAAAAAGAGGTTGCAACAGGTGTCAGAAACCGCTGCTCATGCCAGGGACAGTGGGGCAGATTGTGATATCATCCCCCAGAGAAATACGTAATGCCGTCGTTCCAGACCTTTATTCTCTCGCAGGCCGGGGAAAAAGACAACAAGACAAGAGTTGACTGACTCGAGGCCTTTGTACATCACCACCCACACCTATTCCCTAATCATGCCATTGGCGAAAAAAAACCAAGCTGTGTTCTGCCAGGTTTCTGGAGGTCGCAGATGGCACGATCGAGTGGCCCGTTTACGTAGCTCTGAGGGGCGGGAGAGGAACGGACGGGGAGGGGGAGGGGTGGGTGGTGGTTTAGAATTTCCGGGGTAAACGGTCAAGCTGCTTGACTAATGTTCCCGTACAACCGCGCAACCCAACCCACCGGCAGCGGCAGCGGCAGGCAAAACGATTGTCTTTATCGCAGGAGGGGCGGCGGCGGCGGCGGCGGAGAGGACATGACGGCACGCAATATGAGGCAGACGATAACGCATCGTTTCCTGTGCAAGGGGTGCTGGAAGAAAGATTTCTGCAGTATCTGCCTCCCGTATGTCTACTTTACCCCATAGATATCCATCCCATATACAGCCACCCCATGCCCCCCCAGTGTCTATCCCCCAGCCCAAAAAAAGATAGGGCCAAGAGCGACCAAGTGCAGAGATAGGGACCAAAAAAGGGGGCCCGGCCAAGATGTGCGCGCAAACTCCAAGGAAATCATGACGAGATGGGAGAGCTGGAGCTGACTCTCTCTCTCTCTCTCTCTCTCTCTCTCTCTCCCTCTGAATGGAGCCAGGGGGCGTAGCAGCAGAACCACTGCTGTGCCCTGCTGCGTTGTCACCATGCCTGCCTGCCTTTGCGTTTCTGCCTGCCTCATGCGCGCCTGCGCCGCCATCTGACGAGTAATATGTCACTGCTGATGATCGTTTGAAGAAAAAAATTTCATTTGCGCATTCTTATAATCTGATAGCACAGGTTGCCTTGTGTGCGCCGCCTTCCAGTAGGCCTTCTCTTGTGTTGCGTGCGTACATTGAAAGGTCGTGGATATTTCAGTAGAATAACTCGGTAGAAATCCAGGAAAAAAAGGTTTCAAAAGATGGAGCGAGCGAGAGCGCGCGGGTGGTCCAGCTAGAGGAAAACAATTACACAATGATGCGAAAAGGCGTGCTACCTTGCCTACCTCTCTCCCGCCGCCGCGCCGTGAACCGAGCCGCGGGCTAACACCGTTTCCCAACGACGGCACTCCGACCTCCTCCTCAAACGGGGGCTCACAGGAAGAATGGGGGAACCAAAAAAAAAAAAAAAAAAGGCCCGGATGCAAACTGCGCAGATTACGTGCGGCTTCAGGTGTGTGGGGGTGAGCAAACCGCGCCCGTCCTCCCTCCATCTCTTTTCCTTTTCTTCCTCTAGAGGTGCCTGGCTCCCCCCAAACAAACGGGCTGCCGCCGCCGCTGCCTCAGCCAGCCAAGCAAGGTCCGATCATCGGTCGAGTTGTGACTACCACCGTGTGGGAGAGAAAGTGAGTGAGTTGTGTGGGGTGGGTGGGTTGGGGTCTGTCACACCCCGACTTGTGCACCTCAACTCACTCACACACTATGGCCACGAGGGAGATGGAGATTGATAAAGCATAGGTCACGTTCACAGCCAAGTCGAGATGGAGGGTGTCATGGAAATGCCAGTGAAGTGGATCATCGGGTTCTCTTGATTTCTCTCGAGTTTCGAGGAAACTTCTCTAACAGTTTCGGTTGATAAGAAATAACGTACTTGGTCAGGCACGCCTCTGTACGGGCGGCGACTCTCTTCTGAGGAAAAAACACCCAACAGCGCTGATGCGCTGGCCCGCCCGTCCGTGGAAGCTCTTTTCTTGAGCCCATGTACACCGGTTCCCCGCCGTCTATAGGTTGATATCTCTTTGTAAAAATCCCATCGCGCGCCCTCACATACAAACAGACCGTGACACATTTGAGTGGGCGGGTTCGCCGCCACTCATATACACACACACATACAAGAGGATCCTACCCCTTCTCAATCCAAAAGAGCCAGAAGAAAATAAAAGACAGTGTAGGCACATAATAAACTTTGCTTTTCGTTGTGATGGTTGGGGGGAGAGGAGTCGTGAATCCAATCTCTGGTTGCAAATCCGTCGAGCAGAGGAGTTCTATAAGTTTGAAATGCAGCCGCCGCCGTGAAAGGCGAGACCGTCGCTTCTTTGGTTGGAGAATGTGAGGTAGTTGATTTCGTGATTAAGTAGAGAAGTCGAGGTTGGCCACCTTTCCAGTTCGAAAATTCCCAAAACGCCGTAGTTCTATCCCTTCTATATCCCAGGTCGTCAAGTCATGCCACTTTGCTGAAAGCCGTTTCCGTTACATCCGGTCCATGAGATCTCCACCAGCAACACTGCCGGTGGTGGAACTCCTGCCGCTCTGGAATCCATCGTTGCCGTCGAGGAGTTGGTGAACTCCGATCTTGGGAACAGGTAGTTTCCTCACAGCGTCGGGCCGGCTGATGATGTCCGCCAGAGAAGCGCCGGTGGGGCGAGGGGTGCCGGCGCTCGTAGGCGCAGGGGCAGGAGGCAGGTAGGGAGCCTCCAAGTGAGGCTCGAGGGGAGCCAGAGCCGGGGGAGCGGCGTGCTGGAGGGAGAGGTTGCGCAGAGAAGGCAGCTCGTAGCCCATGGGTCGAAGCCTCGGAGAGTGAGCAGGAGTAGCGATGGGAGTGTGGTCCGGAGTGGGAGACAAAGAGTCGTGAGAGAAGGTGGGAGAGGAAGGAGCCGTGGAGTTGGGAGAGTTGGGACGAGATCGCTTTGCGTGACGAGAGCCAGAGTAGTGGTCGTCGTTGTGCTCATCGTTGGAGTGAGATCTCGACATGTGGTAAGCAGAGAGGGAAGGCAGGTGGCCTCGCGAGTTGTGGAGGCTGTGAGAGTAGTAGGGATGGTGTCTGGCGGAAGGGCCGTGGAAAGGAGGCGCGGTGAGAGTCTCGCGCTCGACCTGGTTGGCGGCCTTGGCCAGGATGGAGATGTCCATGTTGTTGTTGCCCTGAGGTTGGCGGTTGAAGGGGCTGCCCAGGTGGGTGGGCAGGACATATTGAGTAGAGTAGGAATGAGGAGGAGAGACATTGGGCGAAGAGAGGCTCGAGGTGGGCGCAGATCTGATCGTCTTGGGAGCCGGGGGAGGAGCCATCATTCCATCCTGAGGCATGTGTGACTGAGGACCCGAGTTGTACTGGTTCTTGCCTCTCCTCGAGTTGGGGTTGCTGTGTATCCTTGAGTGACGAGTGAGTTCGTCAGAGCGGGAGAATTTCTTGCTGCAGCCAGGGTACTGGCAAGCATGAGGCTTCTCGCCAGTGTGAGTGCGGATGTGTCTCGTCTGGTGCTCGAGGCGGTGAAAGGCCTTGTCGCACAAGGGGCACTTGTAGGGACGAGGCAGCTCGTTGGGGTTCTCTGCGGTCTGGCCGGGGAGAGGACCCTTTGGCTTCAGCTCGTTGAGCTGACCGAGACGAGTTGTTTCCATGGCGTCGCCCGAAATCATGTTGTCGTTCTTATCGGGATTGAGTAAATTTGAAAAGTTGAAAGGAGACGGTTGTGTCTGTTGCATGTGATCGCCCATTGGCCCAGATATGCAGTGCTGGGCTTGGGAACTATTCGACCCTTTTTCTTTGTGTTCTTCCTTCCGGTAATCGACTTTGGCTATGCAGAACCAAGTCGACGTTACAAGGAATCGTTTCCGAGTTGGTGGATGTTGAGTGGTTGTGTGGAGAGTGGGTTGCGCAGAAGGTCGAGTGCGTGTGGTGGGTGAGGTGGGCGATATATAATAGTCGGGGCGAGTCGGAGTTGGGTGCGGAGGGTGTGGTGTGGTGTATGTACCTTATGGTTGACGTTGGGAGCTTTGGCGTTTGGGGACAGTATGGGGTTGTCCTGGGGGCAGTTTGTCGTCGGTGACGGTTGACAGGAGGTGTAACAATTTTTTCCAAAAGAAGAAACAGAGGCAGAGGGAGAGAGAAAGGACGGGGCGGTAGTTTTAAATGGAAGAGAATGTGAGAAAGAGCGTAGGTACAGACAGGATTGACAAGAGGTGGGATAAGGAAGAAAAAAAAGAGGACGGGGGTGGGAGGGTGTGGATGTGTGGACGGTGTGGAAGGGGAAGAATGGTAAGGTACTTGCGGCAGGTACTGCGGTAGACAAGCAGCGGCAAGTGGTAGGGGGGGGGGGGGGCAAGATGGGGATGGGAAGAGGGCAGGGAAGAGAAGGGAAGGGGAAAAGGAAGGGCCAGGGAAGGGGGGTGGACGGTTTCTCCTTCTCTGGACGACTGGGTACTGGGGTGCTGGGGTGCTGGGTAGCCGGGACGTTGGGTACCTACCTAAGGTAGGCTACGAATGCTGGGTGCTGGTGCTGGTGCTGGTGTCGAGTGCTTGTGCTGAAGGGAAGTGAAAGTGCTGAGTGTTGGCTTGTGCTTTCCGCGCCATGCTCGCCCTGCCCCCAGCTTCGTCCTTTTTTTTTTTTTTTTTCTTGCTCCCCTTTCCGGTTGTGGTGTTTCTGGGGCCTTCTGGGGCACCTCTGACGCTCCCCCCAGGCTGGTTACCTAAGGGCGTCGTCGTCGTGGGACAGGAATACTCGCGAAAGGTACATGGGGCGTGGAGGGTACTTGGGAGAGACTGTGACGGTGCGGGTGCGAATGCGGGACCCCCATGGATGCTCCCCCATGGCCCATTTCCAGCGTCAAACCCGCCATACGGAGCACCTTGCCTTGCCTTGCTTTCCATGCCATCCATATCTTTTTCTTCGTCGTCGCCGTCAGCACCAGCAGGCACAGCCAAACAGCCATCACAGGTCGGGCAGGCAATCAGACCAGACAGATAGCTGACAGACACTCCAGCCGCCAGAGACAAGACCAGGGCTGAGACTGGGGGCCGCTGGGCAGACCAGAGACAGACATCCCGCGACCAGTGAGCATGGTGGACGGCATCCTCTCCGTTTGGAGCAGCGGCAGACAAGTCACAGCAGCTGGTAGGGATTATTGTTTTAGGAGGGGCGGCAGCACCAGCCTGTGAGAGATCACTACGGAGAAACTGACTGACAGATACCTTAGGTAGACACTGACCTGGCTGCTGCAACTGACGGACTGACTGACTGACTCTGGACACACAAGAGACAGTGCAGCACCGCAGAGTCTTGCTGGAGCGGGTGAAGGGGAAAAGGAGGGGTGGGGTGTGCCTCGGAGAAACGGGGGGGGCGTGTGAATCCCGTCGACACTATGGAGTTTACCTCCACTGGGGACCCCACCCTGTGCTCCCCACTCCCAGAAAGCCAAGAGGACGTGCTCTGCTACTCTCCCGGAGGGACACCACCACCCATGTACGTAGCTTTTTTTTTCCTTTCCTGACTTGGACAGCAGAGCCCAGCCAGGGCAGCCGCTATCCCAGGTACGTACCGGGCCGATGCACCACGTAAGGCACCTCAGGCAAGGAAAGGTACCTGAGGCGCACCAGCGCACCACCAGCGAAAGCACCTCAATGCCGTACCGTAGATACCGCCCTGCTTTTTTTTCCCCCTTCCTCTACCGTCGAGATGTGCTAATCGTCCGTTTTCCTTGCCTGTGCTGCCTGTAACTCTTATGCAACGGGATCCCTTCTTTGTCAGAGTGTGTCTCCTCCGTACTCGAACCCATACAGAATGCATCCATACCCAAGCCAGAGCAGCACCGCAGCGCGTCACCAATCGTATCATATCGTATCGTATCTTGCTCTGCCAATGTCCGAGTCACTCGCCTGGGGGCGGAAGGGGGTTTGTTAGTCTCACCGAATTAACGGCGCAAACCCGCCCCGGCGAGACAAAAGGCGATGGAGGCATTACATGATGTGCTGGTCCAGACTCCAGAATACCGCCGTCCGAACCAGCAGTATGCATCCACCAGAGAGACAGAAAGAGGCATGTGTGTATCCTCCAATCTCCAGTCTCCAGTCCCCGAGTCTTCTCCAGACGTCCACTATTACATTACACCTTGCACTACGCCGCACACACACACAGTAACTGCCTTCCATACCACAATTCCCTTATTCCGCCCATCCCACACACATCTCCGTGCTCAACGTCTAGTGTAGGGAGCTAGGGGGATCCTTATCCTCTTCAAATGTTTCTGTCCCCGTGCCGGCTTAATGAGAACCTGGAAGGCGATGGATGGAGAAGATGATGAAGAGAGAAAAAAAGCCTTTAGTTAGGCTACTAATCTGATGGACTGATGGGGTGGGAATGCCTGCCTCGCCTTAGCCTGTCGGTGGTCCATCCTCGGCCTCATTCGCAGTATTGCTTATCCACAAACAACGTATCCGTATCGTATCGCCGCCGCTATTCCCGCTTGACGATGCCTCTCTCACCATAGTCCCCATACTCAAATTTCCCTCTCGAGCCACATCTCGGTCTACTACCGACACATGCCTCCCTCATGCGTGAAGCTCCAAGTAAAGGATACATAGTGTAAACAAGACCTTGTGCAACGTAGGCACTTTATTCTGATAGGAACGAGGCCTTTTTTTTCCCTCGCCTCCACATCTCTCATCCCCATCCCGCTTTCCTTTCCCCAGGCTCGCCGAGATTAGCACCCCGCCAGCCTGGCCCTGACAGTACAAACTATCGCGACCGGGACCCTGAAGCCTGACTCTGCGCGATTGTGCGGGCGGGCGCGGGGCGGTGAGGCGACGGAGGTGGTGGCTTAGTCGCAACAACCCCGAACTTGTGCCACCGTCCGCCGCTCTGATTGGTGCGCCGAGCCATGGGGGAAGCTATTCGGGGAGCTTGAAAGTGAGAAGGACGCAAGACGGTTAGCTATCGAAAAGAAAAGAACCAGAATCAGACAGTGCCAGACACCATTTGGGGGAAGAGCACCAAAAAAAAAAAGTTGGACCCCTCGTCACGCAATGCCGCCGTCTGCTTGGTTTTGCCCATATGGCACAATTTAGTCTGGACCTCTCCTCATTTTTGTGATCGTCCAGATTTACCCCGTGGGAATGAGGGGCAGAACCTTGACCCGCGGGAGCCTGCATTTATTGACAAAAGGAAACCTGGGGGAGACATTGATCATTCTCTGTGGGGAACCCAATCAATCATGCTCCCATCTCATGAGCATCAGCTGAGGGCAAACACCAGGCAAGCAAGCATACGACAGCTTCTGTTCGTCTCTCTGGGATCGTCCATGCCAGTTGCCGCCCGCCCTCTCACCAGCAGGCCATGCCATGGCAATGACACTCCTGGATCGTACACGCGTGGATGGCTGGGCAAGGCGAAGCGCATATCGAACGAGCCCAGTAAGCTTGATTCTATGCTGTCCTCCGTTGCCTCTGCCCAGCCGCGGGCCCCCTTGTACATCCTCGACGGAGCATGCGGTTGGCTCCCAGGCGAGCAGAGGGCTATCTTTATGCCGGCCGTATCACAGCACACAGCACCCGTCGCGCAAGCTGATACGGCGCCGCGATCCGAAGTGCTCAGCTCACGATGAGATGAGGTCGAGACAGCAACCCCGCGGGGTGGGGGGTTGCTCTCCTCCTCCACAGCCAACACGGCCGCCAAAGATATGTACCTTCTCCAACTAAACGGTATCAACGTCCACCACCTTGAGCTGTCATGTTGCAGCCCAAGTTCAAGCCAACTTTGCGCGTGTATCTGTCTCCTTGTCTGCTGCTGCTCTCCACCTCTGTCATTCCGAGGACCGAGCCAGGCAGTCGCTCGAACAGCTCATTTGAGGCCCAAGATTCTAGTCCGTCTTTTTCGACGCCATGGAACACTATCCCGAGTCCACCGTCTGCATAGTACACTCTTCGCAGCTCAACGCCACGTCCGGGGGCCCGCCGGTGGTGTGGGGGCCGCCGCTCTGTCAAATTACATTTAGCCCCTCCTCCGTCGAGATAAGAGTGTTGGAGCGGTACCGGATCCCGACCACCAAGTGCACACAAACGTATGCCATAATTTTTCCAAAGACAGCCCGCAGGCGTATCCATCAACAGACACACCCAAGGCAATAAGACCCTTCACGCATACATAGTATCGTCGATCAGCCAATTTCGCGCTTGCTTCACCGCAACATCAACCCACGTCCTTGTGGTCATCAGCACTTTCACGACACCCTCAACTTCTCAGACGACATATAGTCTGGGCGTAGTCTTCGAGACGACTCTCGTCATTGATTCTCCGTCGCGTGTCTCGGTTATTCTCGCCAGTATCTCCACTGCGCGTTAAGCGCGAGAAAAAAAAAAAAAAAAGCGAGACTTGTCGCAGATGAGTCAAATTTCCGCATCGTGACTTTTCTTCAGCGCTCGTCAGCGCGCGCCCAAACGACGTGATCCGCAATAGATAAGCCGTACAAGCCGCCTGGGCTGGTGGTTCCCTTATGTTAAGAGTTAGATTCCCACACCCCTCGCCCTGTGTGCGCGCCGCCGAGCATCGCCAAGCGGATACAGGGCTTTCGCATACGCCTCCCTCTGTAATTCGGTGGCCCTCGGTAGTCCCTCGCCGAGGACGAATGGAAGTCCTGATCCTCGGCTCGCTCCTCGGTCTGCAGCGGATGCAGATGCACACAGCACAGCAGCGGCCAGGTCCTTTGGCTGCGCTGCCCGTGCTTCATGAACAACGTTGAAGCAAGCCACAGTCCCTCGTGTCTCTGGGTTTTCTTTGTTGGATCGAAAGATTCTGTGCCGATTGTGGTCTTCGTCTCACCCTCAAGACAGGCGATATGTTGCCAATTGCCTACGCCAATACATGCTTTCGACTTTTGCCGGTCATGGGCGGATGATCGGGATTTCTTCCTCTCAAAACTTTTGGGCGAATCAAAAGGCGCAGAACCCAAAGCTCTTTTGACAGGGTGTGAGGGTTTTGGTCTGGCCCCTCACTTGCGACGATGAGCATGTCACCCCCAACGTCCAAAAGGGACAGCACGTGGGGGTATCGCATCCTCTGCTCACCACCACTCTGATGCCCGCATATCGCCATCAAGCGCTCCTCTTGCAATCCGTTGCCATTGGCGTTGAAGCGGCGCCACCTTCCCCATGCCTCGGTGATTTCCCCGCGGCAGGTCCGCAATCGTATATTATGCGCTCAGCTGGTCAGCAAGTCCCTTATCCAACTTCCTCTTCAAGGCCAGACCTGCCTTCCAGGTTCAGTCGATCCCCCGAACTGCCAGGTGCGCTAGGCTTCATTTGGGATATCCGGGGGAAGTCCCAACGACCCTGTCCCAAGAGTTGGGGAAGTCAGATCTCTCATATCTGCTAGACTGCTTTCCGTACAACCGCGCAGCTTGACCGCTTTGGGGTGAAGTTTCCGGTAGAGCTCTGCCCTTTCTCTCGTGCGACAACTACAACTTCCGCTGAGGATATGTCAATGCGGTTGGGTCCTCAACCGAATCAGACTTTCTCGTAAAACGCTCAGGGCACGCGAAGACGGTGGTGATATGTAACAGCGTGATGAGGTGCGTCGGCTGCTGGGAAACCTTTTGGCCTTCAGCCAAGAAGACATCGCTGTCCCTGCCTAATGGGTCGTAGCATCAACAGCCTAAATGAAATGCGCCCAGCAGAGATAAGAGCCACGAGAAAATCTTCAAGGTCGTCTCCCGCAACACACACTTCTGTCCCGCCCCCGGATTTCTCCACGCTTGGATATGGCTGGCCAGGACATCTGATTGCTGCGCTACCCGTCCTCCCGATAAAGCATCAGGTGAAATGCCGGCCACTTCCCGGTTGCCAACTCTTGGCCCATTTTGCTGAGATACCGGATCGTTAATTTTTCGAAGTACCCAACAAGGCCCTCGAGACGCGGCGTAATGATGAACCCAGGGTGCAAAGGTTGTGGATTGCCTGTTGGCGGGTACCGACAAAGAGCAAAAGCCGCCCGATTTGCCGTTCTCAGTACGCGTGTTTGTACGGATACCTATCCATCACACAGTAGCCGAAGAACAAGTCTGTCGGCTTTGATTCAGACATTTGTGACTTTGTTCTATGAAGTGGTCCGATGGCGACTGAATCGTGAAATGCGGAGAATCGTACGCTCACCGCACCATAGTGGGATAGAGCACAGCTGCCTCCAGGTACGCCCAAAATTTCCGACGGATTTCGCGGGGCAGACGCGATGATCTTGCATAACGATTGCCTGTGTGCCGGGGGTCGAAAGACCGATGGCGTTTCCAGTGCCGGCAACAATAGCAATAATGCATGGTTCCCGTCCAGTCGCGCTCTGCTTGGTTGTCTTACTCAACGAAACTACTGTTCGGCAATGGCGCGGAGAGAACCCCGCTGACTTGTTTCCAGTCCTGCCTTGACCCCTCTGCCCCTGAAAAAAGCGTTCTTGTGATGTCTTCAGTCCCAAAACATTGTCTTGGACATGTAGCGAGCCATGATGTTCTGGAATCTGGGGATTTGATATCGTAGAACGCGCCGGCTCACAAGCGCCGGAGCAACTAGCTCTTGTAGGACTTCTCGATGCCATCAACGGGTGTATCGTCGCTCAGTTCCTCGCGTTAACTGGGGGCTATCGCGACAGCTCTCGATTACGAAACTCGCCCGAGCATGAGTCAGTGCCTAGCTGGACGGGATAAGTACGCAGTACAGCGGAAATGAACCGAGCTCTTCAGTGACAGAATGGATCTGCCCAAGCTTCCCCAGACATGCCTCTCAATGGAGGTACCCCCGCAAAATTCTTCGGGAGACAGGGCGGTAGCTCATTGAGCTAAGGACGAGATGGGCTGGGTTACGGCGGTACTGTGTTATCTGCCCTGGGTGAAAATTGACCCGAGTCTCCTTGCCGGGACACGCCTGTGTTTGAAACCAGCTTCCTGAAAAAGGCAGCATATCTGGGGGCCTGGGAATGGACCGGGGATGGCGTTTTACGGGGGGACGATACAGAGGATGTAGATAGGTTGTGGGGAGAGTCAAAGCCACGCCTCAGGGCGTACAAGCCAACACGTGGTGTGTGGTTATGAGCCTGGGTCCCATCTGAGGGAGGTTGAGATCCCGAGAATCCCCGACGAGCACAAGCAAACAAGCAAGCCAGCTCCTCTGAGCTTCCGTTTGGTCAGAGCTGGCGGCATGTGAGTGGCGCCGGTGAAATCTCTGGCTTGTCCTGGTCGACTCAGTGAGACGCAAACAGACGAATGAACGGCGTCAACTCGCATCCCTCAATGAGGCATCGCTCCATCATTGGATTCGTGCCGTCGTTAAAGGCTTGAGTTTTGGAATGCAGGTACTGCGTGGTAGGCCCCTCGTTGCTATCACATGTGAAAAGATAAGGGGGACAGGGGTCCCTTTTCCCCGAAGACAAAATTCGAGGAATGATGTCAGCGACAAAGTTTGGGGAACCGCAATCATCTATTGGGGAAACGGTAGCATTTCCGCCCATGAAAATGGCAGAGGGAAAGGCTGGGGAAGCGCGTACCTTGCATCTCACATGGATGCAGAAGCTAGAAAGTCTGGCCAGACCGGCCGGACTGTAACTTCAGAGTTATCGGGCGCCCTGACGGTCTGCTTAACCGCACCTGTGAGCGCGCGATTTCAGGCAATTTGAAGCGCCGCAAAACGCTGCCCCGAGTCCCGATGCCTGCCCCCACACAATTTGCGGGAGAATGATACGGAAGAAGACAACTCCGCTTGCGCTCCGCGTCATCAACCCCAGGTCGGAAACACCCATGCCATACGGGTGATTATTGGCACTTTTCCCCAGTTCGCAAGATGAACGACATGTGGTCCAGCGCTCATGTGAGAGGATTCAGGATTTCAGCTTCACCAAGCCTCCAGCAAGTGGCCTCCATCAAGTGGACAACGTGATCTGGCGAATCTTCGGAATGGAGTCGGTAGTCTGTGACTGACGGTCGGAAACAAGGGGCGCTACATCCATGAACACGTCTAGAGCATCGTGGCATGTTCTCCTCGAATCACAATCCTCTGACAAAGCGTAATCGTCGGGAACACCCTGGTCGTGTTCTTGTTGGGAACTTGAGGCTCAATACTGCAGGACGTCGTCCGTCGAATTGGAGCGACCTCGCCGTCGGGTATGACACAATTTTTTTGTCGTACGGCCTTGATCTTCGCAAGGGTCTCTGCAGTCTGCTCACGTCAAATAGTGCCTGCGTGTGGTGGAGTAGATAACCACCGTCCCGATTTCCGAGCCGACGAGTAGCCATTTTGGACAGGTCATGCTGGCTCTCGATATTGCTCAGCCCCGGCTCGGGCAACTGCCTTTTCTCGAGGGGTCGTCCTGGTCCCACGGGGAGACCTCAAGGTCAATGAGTTGGTTGCTCAACCCCCGCAGGACCCCACGCGGGATCATGCCGCAATTGTCTCGAGATACTGGCGTTGATGGGCATGATCAAAGCATATCTCTGGAGATTCCATTGGTCGCAACTCTCGGCGTAATTATGTCTGGTTGATTACGCCAGCAGTGGACAGCCTGTGGCTTGTTCAAAACCCAAGAATGTTGGTATCGGGGCTTCCTGACTCTTGCGTCTTGACTAATAGCAGGGTTTTTTGGAACCCCGAGCAAAGTATGCTGCGATGTACGTTGATGAAACCGCGGAGATGTTCGTCCAGGCGTTCGCAGTAACATGAGCCAATTCGACGTCTGAGCGGGAGGCATCCCGTTGACTGTAGGGTCGCAGAGAGCTTGAAACCGGAGAGGCCCTAGATGTTCCGGACGAGATGGAAATAGACTTAGTTGTTGGGAGATCTGAACATGCGAGTTGGGGGCGCTCGAGCAGTCGACCCCGACGACCACGTTCCACCCGTTTGGCCGGGGATGCAGCCGTGGTGCTGACATATCTTGTCGTCCGAATTTGAGCCACGGGCTGCGGGAATCACCCTAAACGTTCCAGAAAGTCGGTAACAGTAGGCTTGGATGGCTGAGACGATGTTTGGGCTGAGGTGGTATCCGTGGTGACTTCCTCAAGCAGACGGACTGTATCGGTATGCTGAGAATGGAACCAAGTGTTTTGCAGAGTATTCGTGAGGTTTTCTGTGACTTCGTGGGCCGTGGCCATCTTGATGTGGTCAATGGGCCGCTTGCTGGTAGTAACCTGTCATGTTTAACAGTTCACAGTCGTCCGGATCGATTGGCAAGACTCTCCTATGACGGGCGTAAACAGTAGCTGCCGTCCATTGATGCCACAGGCGGGAAGACGGGAGAAGATATGGACCAAGTCTGGTCTGCCTTGACATGCCTATCGTCGTCATTACCTGCGCCAGATCTCTGAAGATGCCAATCGATCTTGTGGCGGCTGTTGAGGCAGGTACATAGGTAGGCACGCGCCACAGTGGCGGTTTCCTGATGTGGCTGGTGAGGTGATGTGGGGCACGTGTGTGGATGGAGTCACGCGTACTGTATTCTCCCGACTTCGATGGCATTAGGCAGGTAGAATCAAAGCAGCTGAGATTTCCAAGCTGCGAACGACCATCTGCGATTCCTGTTATGGAGAAGTATCATGCTGTTCACGAGGAAGACGTTTCCAGTTTCGATCTTCCTTCTACGCGTACGTTTGCCAGTGTTGCTCAGGATGTCGGACACTGACTTGGAGCAGACCGATTGCCCACTGTGTCCGCAGCTCAGGTGCTAGAAGACTTGGACGATGACCTTTCAAGGCATGTCTCTACGGGAATCAAGCGGTTAGATGAGGCCCTCAGCTCTGATGATACTGTCGACACGTCTGGGTCGAAACGCTCTGGGGGTATCCTGAGAGGCCAGGTCACCGAGGTTTGGGGACCTCCAGGAACTGGCAAGACAGCACTGGGGTATGCTGCCAACATCTCTCCCTACACTTCACGCTCAGGGCTGACAGTTTCTCAAGCATCCAACTCGTGGCAAGCGCACTGCGCGAGGGCCAGGGTGCCGTGTGGGTAGGTCGGTTCATCTGGCCTTATCACGTTGGACGAGACGTCAAGACTGATGCGTTCTCAAGATTGCGCCTATTCGCTCTGCGGGCAAAGACTTTCGGCGGTGATCGATGCGGCAGAGCAGGCACGCATATCGGAAAACAACCAACCAGCATCGTTGGACAGAGATAAAATCACTCACTACACATGCCCTAGTCTTCCTCACCTAGTTGCACTGCTATGTAGGCCTGCGGCCGCAACGATACCAACAAGTACGGCCCTGGTCGTCATCGACTCGTTATCAGCACTCGTAAATCACGCCTTTCCCAAGGCACCGGACGGTAGGAAAGCGCCGGTCCCAGGCAAAGGTCTGCAGGTATGTCCAGACTTGCAGAGTACAAACTGACAGCATGCAGGGCCCAGTCTATCAGCGAAGCGATTGCAAGCCTTGCAGTACATCGTCGGCGCACTCCAGAAGCTGGCAGCGACGAGAAACTGCGCCGTGGTGGTCTTGTCCCAATGCGCAACCAAGATGCAATCGGAGCGGAGTCCAACTCTGATTCCTTCCATTAATGCTGGAGTTTGGGAGCAAGGGGTGTCAACGCGAGTGGTCCTATTCAGAGACTGGGTCTGGAAGGATGGCAGCCCGTCGAGCGTGAGCTTCGCCGGTGTGCAGAAGCTAGACGGCAAGGCTGAGCCGGACACGATGCAGAGCGCAGCGGCGTTCAGAGTTGAAGCGGTCAGTCACTTTTGTTGGCATCACAGTCATGAATGCGGCATAATTTGGCGGAAGCGGAGTTTCCGAGAAGGGAGATTGGGTTGGCTGACTCTCCACGTTATCGTGACAGGCGGGCCTGATTGGCGTGCATTACGACACTAGCCAGCCATCGATTTTGCTGTCTCGAAGCCCACGAACGAAGCGCAAGCTGGCAGAGGCAGGGCTGGAAGTGCCCGACAGCGAAGATGACGAGGAGTACGGGTGGGAGCGGGAGGACGATGCGGCACTTCCCGGGATGCCGCCGCAATGGCAAGGCAGCGAAGATTTACTCCTGGGGACGCAGGCCGAAAGCGACGACGAGGACGGCGACGGAAGCGGCGGCGATGGTGGTGACAAGGACGACGAGGCAGAAGAAGTGGAGGCTCAGAACGGCTAATGGCCGAGATAACGACGAACAAGCCGCGGACCGTAAGGAACCTTGGCTACTCCGTACCAAGGAGGACAGGGCCCGGCTGGAGAAGGACCGGGCCAAGCGCCGGAGCTTGGCCGACAGATAGGACGAGCATGAATCGATAATAAGGTAATGGCCCCCCCTTTGTGGCCCTTTGCAGAGGCAAGCAGAGGCCCCCAGACGGTTGACGAGACTCTGAGAGACATCAGAGTTTTCTGACCAGGCAAGCTTAGGAATTCCGAGACTTGGCCAGTATGAGCTATGGAACTGTGAGGCGGAAACACTCTGGGGAAGGAAGGGAGAGAAAAAAAACCCAAGCAACTCCACCAAATATCACGGTTGACCCGCCGCAGCCAGAGATTCAGCGGTTAAGGACCGATAAGAAGCAGCGGTCGGTCAAGGCCCGGGTCCACCGAGGGCATAAAATCCCATCGTCACCATCGGCCAAATATCGGCCAGAGGGAGACGGCGGGCAGAGCCTCCAGCTGGGTGTGTGCTTGGGGGGGGAGGGAGGGCACCCCACTATCTTGGTAAGCCGCAGTGACAGTGGCTATGGAGGCTCAGAATTTGAGGCCGAGAGGCGAAGAGGTGCAGCGGAGGATGAGTTGGCGCGGCCTTTTGAGCGGTTGTGTGCTTGGCTCGGGACAAGCGTGCTGTGTGCTATCGTGTTAGGAGTTGGGTAGAGCCGGGCAAGTCCGGATGCGGCTGGGCGGGAGGCTGGCTGGCTCTACTGGGGAAGGAGGGAAAAAGGGAAAAAAAAAATGGAGGGCAAAAAAGAGGACCGTGATGGCTGGGTGCTGGAGGCGCTAGCGGGCTATCGTGGGGAAATCTTTTACGCTGCCCCGTTTGTTCTCGAAGGAAAAAAATGGCGTCAGATCGAGGGGCCCCACTGCGATACAGCGGAACGCTTCGCAGGCGTGGTGGCTCTGCGCTGTAATTGGCGCGCCCAGAGGCTCTCTGCCATGCTCGCCGACGTGCCAAGCTGCTCCCCAAGGCCCTCTCGTCGCCCCGGGGGGTCCTCCAGGCGCCTCCATGCCAGGGACAACTCCAAGGAAGCCAAAGCGCTGGACCGTGGGTGGAGCTGGGGACATGTCATCCTCCCCCACACAGGGCGCACAGGAGGATTTGCACCACCCATTCCAGTGGCGCCAGCTAAGGTACCTTAGGGATCCACCCGCCTGGAACACCCTGAAAACCCTGGACGGAATGCCGCCGTGGCGCTGTCGTGTCAGCGAGCAGACCGCGCTGGGAGCGCTGAACGCTGAGCGCTATCGTTTCAAAGCCTGCTGGAGGGTACAACACCTCCCGTCCATCATTAAAGGTATCCCTCGGCAGCGAGTGACATTGCGGTACCTCGATGCTTGGGGTGCTCTCTGGACAGGTAGGTGGTTAAGGCGGTCCCTGTCACATCCCGCTCGCGACTATCTCGCCCTCCGTCAGAGCCCCAGATCTGTGAGCACGTTTTGCTAGCCGCACGCCCGTCTGGAGTACCTTACATGGCCACAAACAAGCAGCCCTGCGACCCCGTCCGTCCCTCTCCATTCATTCATTGTCGCGACTGCGAATCCAATGGGTCGCGGAACGGAATTGCTGCGTTATGTAATGGAAGTCACTGTCTGCTGAAGAGGTACGGATCCCCCCCCCCCATACAAACCAAGGGTTCAGTTGTGTTGACTCAAAAGACTGATCTCCTCAACCAGATTCTGTTTAATGCCGCGTTTCTTTCAATTGGTGACATAATCTCGTCCCGCCCCCATGCACATGCATTGGCCTTGTTTGAAGTTGCTGCGTATCCGTAGATATTCTACAACCTCATAGAGACTGACAATTGGCTGCGCGCATCAACGAGTAGTATCCATACAATCTATGTCTACGTACGCAATACTGTGAATATTCTCCGGTGGCAGCGATCCGCTTCGCTTTGCTTTGCTAGGGGGTCCATCGTAAGAGAACGTCAAGTCGTAATACAAGGACACGCAAGTGGTTGTAGGTCCTCTGCACACACCAAATGCACGAGTACTGGTGTGGTCGTGACAAGCACAACTATTGCCTACTAATCCTGTCCCTCCCCTGGCAAACGTTGCATCACAGGCTCACAATAGGATGAATAGAGTGACCACCTCACCGACGGAACCGGCATGGGTTGAACCTTTCTCTCCGTGCCCCCTTCCCCGCCTCACTCCAGTTGTCTCTCCGCTCTTTCATCCAACATAACGCCATTCCATCTTACGATCGTGGGAATCAAGAGATCACCCTATCTCGCTCCAGATCCCGGTACCAAGCTCTGCCGGACTTTTCTGGCCTGTGACTGGCGAGGCAGTAGATTCTGCGACTGCAACTACCTACGCCTGCCGTCATACAACCGGTCCAGACTAGCCGAGGCTGCTAGAACCAGAAGCACGGAGAGGGTGCGACGAGCATAGGATAGTCTGATAGACCAAGCCGCGAGTCTGCCAGCCAGTTGCTTCGCCTGAAACGCTGTTTCTCTATGCCATGTCCATCGGTCGACACAATCGCTCCAGACCCCAGCTAGAGCCTAGGCCACACACACAAACTTACCCGCACCATTGCGAAGCCGTGGACAGAAACACAGTCTAAAAAAGAGTACAGATTAGATGCTCGGGTCGACGAACCACTGGCGCGTCCACCCGCCCTCCTCGCAGCGGCATGAGAATCACATATACGATATCACATCGCCAAACCCGGCAACTGTCCACACCATCAACGTCCGCCGGATGATACATACACCTCGCCGCTGCTCACTGCCACCTATTCATGCCTACCATCAAGCATTGTCCCTTGGTGTGATGCGTCCTGCAAAAACCGGGGTGAGCGGGTTCCACGACGCACCTCGGGACCCTGGGGATACTACGACGCCGGCCAGCGACCACAGCCCAGCCTGCCAAGGAGGCTGTTTGCGTTGCGCTGCTACTGCTGCCACTACTGCTGCTGCTGCTGCTGCTGCTGCTCCCGCTCCCCTCGCATACAGATCGCCCATTCGCCGCGCATCCGGTTGCAACCCACGGCGCAGTTGGAGTGCTGTAAGGGCACACCAGAGATGGCGGGGAAGGGAGGGGGGAGGGGAGAAGAGAGCGGAGAGAGTGTGAAAGAGAAAGGTCTGCGGCAGCGGCAGGCGGGCCAGAAACATCAGATCCCGACGCGGAGTTGAGACGATTTTGCTGCACGAGAGCCCTCCCAGAGGCGCCTCCCGCTTCTTGGTCAGCCCACAATGCCGCTTAATCGTGCGGAGGTCGTCTAACCCTGGCTCCATCTTGCCGGGTCCTCACGGGCAACCCCGGCTTTTTGTCGTTGTCTTGTGGTGCGAACGAGCCGCAACCCGCATCCCGCGTTCCCGCCCCGGCCCCCAACTTCCACACGCAAACACTGAACGATGCCATCTGTTTGGCTTTTCTCGCCTGCTACAAGCCCGTTTCCTGTTTGTTTGTTTTGTCTCTGTTGTCTCCGCAGCTGCTGCCCCCTCGGCCTTGGTCGCATTCCTAGGTATCCCTCGTCTCTGTATGGCTGAACGCTCTCCCGGCTGGCCCTCCTCGATGCCGCTCCCACTGCCGGGACGATATGTCCCTTCGCATGTTCTAGCTCTTCCGGAAGCCGTGAAGTCGAGGCGAGATTCGGCGAAGAGTGCGCCAAATAAGCAAAGAAAATAGCAGCAGAGTTGTCGAGCTTGCAGCAATGACTTGCAGCTGGCCCTGCACACATCCCGCTTTCCCCGCCTACCTACCCGTCTGTCTACCCCCCTCCCTCGCCTCCTCACTCCAATTCTCCTCCTCCTGCTCCTCCCCCCCAATCTGCCCTCTCGTTCGCGCCTCAAGCGCTGCAGCGACCTTGTGCATCAGCCCATGGGATGCGGATGAGGCTGAAGGAACAGCTGAAGCCTTCCCCGTTCCTTCCATTACCGGAGTCCAGCTCCATTCGCCACAGCGGGAGCGTTGCAGTATCTCTCTCTTGGCCGCAGCAGCATAGCTGCTTTGATCGCTCGCAATTCTCGTCTTGCATATGCGGGTTCCAGACCGCTCATTGAAAGCGACGCAACAAGTTTTCTTGCTATTTTCTGATTATGTTTTCTGTCTGCCAACATGGTTCTCTACGTTCCCAAGTGCAACCCGTCGTGTCGTGACAAACTTGATTGCGCAAACTGGCGTGGACATGCATGCACACCGGAAGGTTGCGTATTAGAGATAGAAACCTGCTACATCCTTCTCCCCGAAAAATTAGTCGCTTCTTTCGCACCTCTTTCCTAAAGTCTTCGGTTATACGACACGCACGCATAGCCGAGGATACGTGATTGTACAATCAAGAAAGGCAGGACCCCCAAGGCCACATATCGGTCCGTTTTCCGGCGTGCGCAAACTGAGTCTCTCTCAAGAGTTACAAGTACTGCTCAACAGCGCGGAACAAGGAACGGAAAGGAAGGGGGGTGTGCTCGTAGGGGCTACTTTCAAATTCCGTCTGGGTTGTTGCGTATTCTCAGAGAGTTTGACAGAGTTCGCCAGGGCAGTTGTCATGTTTCGCCTCGGGAAGTATGCGCCAAGTCGGAAGGATGTAGTTACGGCTCTCTCTCGGGTTTCTGATACTCTCTCTGTATCTCTCTGTGTCTATCTCTCTCTGAACTATTCTGTCACATGCCAACCCAACACCGGCGTGCTCCGCAATATTAGAATTGGCTCATGGTGGGTGCTCGCTGGCCCGCATGAAAGGTACAAGACGTTTCCCCCCTCACAACGGCAGAGCACTTACCAGGTTGTTGGGGTAGGGCACACGGGGAACCGGTGGTCTAGAATTCGGCCTTGCATCATCACCACGCCGCCCTTTCAAGTGAAGCTTTCCGGGGCGCATCATCACGTCCATGTCAACTCAACCTCGGGTGTGGGTGTGGGTGTGCGGGACGGGAGCCTGTTCGGTCTCATCATCGCGTTCACGAGCGGTTTTATGACGGCATTTTTTTGGTTTCTTGAGTTTTACCATGTGAAAAGGGGAGTGAGTGAGTTGGCTCTCTCCGCAGCCCTTCGGAAATTCCGTTGAGATTTTTCGTAGATGATCTGATCTTGCCATGAGGACGTCAATGGCTGCTATGCGTCGCGATTGGCCAACCTTGCGAGAGCTTCAATCCGTCCATTCCCCCCCCTCCACCCCCTCCTCTTCCTCGTGAAAAGAAAACGCCATGTGCAAACGCCGATTGCGCCCGTTAACCTGTTTATTCCCCCCACGCCAGTGCACACCCCCATCAAAAAAAGACAAAAAAGCCAAAGGAAAACCCGGTACAGTGATTGACTTCAGTTCTCATGCCGAGTAACTCGGCGGGCTGGGGTCGACAAACAAGGTAGCCTTGAGGAAGATGAGCACCTCGTAAGCAGCCTTTGCGATGTCGAGACCCCGCTTCTTCCACTCCGACTCGTACCACAGGTTCTGCAGCATGTTGTCGGCGACGAGAGTCACGATGAAGCGCACGTGGTGGTCCTCGGGCGTCCAGCCGGTCTTGTCCGGGTGGTACACGAGGAACTTTGGCTTGCGGGAGTTGAGCGCGTCGCGCGCCGCCTGCGCCGTGCGTGGCTTGTCCGGCTCCGGGATCCCGGCCGGACCTTCGCCGGCGGCGGCGGCCCCGCTCCGGGGGATGAGGAAGTCGGCGTTGAACTCGTTCCACGGCCCGCGGACGAAGGGGCTGTCGAGCCACTCGTGGAACTTGGACGCCTCCTTGAAGGGGAGGAGCTCGAGTAGCAGGCGCTCGTGTTGTGATGAGACGCGGGCTGCGGAGGTGTTAGGCGGCCCTGGCATGGCGCTGCCGTTGCCCATGGGTGGAGGAAGAGTCGAGTTGGGGAGGGGCCAGGGAGCCATGCGAGGGGGCGTTGGGGGCGGTGATTCGAGGCGACGATAGGGAATGTTGGAGATGGGCGAGGAGCTGGATGACTTGTGTCTGCGAGGGCGAGGGATGCACATTTGATGGAGGAAGGCTACTTCAAGTTGATGTTCAATTTGACGGCGAAGATGCGTGGGTTTGGAGGGGCTCGTCTCGTCAATGAGACTGTGGCGGAGGGCTTGTGGTCAGGTGCCTGTAATTCGTATGTAGGTACCTATGTGCAGAGACAGACGTTGGTGTCTTTCTGCCTGGGACAGGCAATCACCATATATGCAACCTGTGAATGAGCCCGGTTGTCCTTCAAGTCAGCCCTGCCGATGATCTGCTTTGACGCATCCCATTGCTGCCACTCAATTACCCCAGCCTTTGGCATTCGTTTAGCGGTTGCCTGTGCTCTCTGTGGAAGTGCAGCGCCGTGCTTTGATGTGTCGGCGTTTCTTTAGGCAACAGAGCTGAATGCAGGTTGGGCGAATCAAGAGCCCTCGAGAGCGCTTGCTTACGGTCCCGCTTACGTGGCTGTGAGGGAGCCAAGCACGAACTTCGGGAGGCTGACGCGCGCTTTTTGAGAACTTGTTTCAATCGAGCAATCAAGTCGAAAAAGTGAGTCTCGGGAGGGTTCGTTACATCCAGACGTGATTGATCAATGTACGGGTGGAATGTCGAAGTGGGTTGCGGGTTTTGAACACACTCTAGTCGGAGTATAAGCTTAGACTTGGCTGCCGCTCTTTGGCCTCTGATGATGGAGCCTGGACTAGCAAGCGTTTTAGCCAGGATTCGACTCCTGAAGTACAGTCCGTCATGAAAAGCAACGTGTAGTATGATGAGTTAATTGTAAACACCGGGAAGCACCCAAGTCGAGCTTGGCGTCTTGCTTGCAGCTCTTTGGAGACTAGTTGAACCATCGATGCCGGGTGGTAACGTACAATTGGGAAAATCGCACCGATCCATCGACTCGGATTGTGGTACGGCAACTTTTCGACCCAATTTCAGACAGCCAAGAAGTATCAACGTAGAATAACTCAATGGTTGATGTCGTAACCAAGAGTGACTGTATCATGGGCATCAGCCTGTCATTCGGCAGCCAAATTGCAACAACCTGCGGATTGAACGCTTGCTCCTTGCATGGCAGTCAGTGTACCGAAGTCAGGGCCTCTCGGCTTCAAGAACCGTCATCAATTAATTCCTTTGATATTCCTGTTGTTGAATGGAGACGTAAACGTGCAGCAAGTAGTAAGGGGCGTCTTGAACGACACGCACCTCCGGTGGTGCTAGAACTGTGGAATCGGGGCTTAAGAATGTGACACTTGGAATGACGATGACACGCAAGTAGAGATAACGACAGAAACGGAAGTAAGGAAAGGAATTTATAATTAGTTGTTGACAGCTTCGGGCGCTAGATTAGAACTCAGGTTTGGGTGACAGTTGTCGTCGAGGCACTCTCTGGGCCATTGAGGCATCGAGAATAATTTGGTTGAACCCTACCACAAAAGCGAGTCATTCCTATGTTTCCTAGCGATACGGCTTCGATCCAGGCTCTTGTCGTGATCTTTGAGGTGGAACTTGCCATATAGCATGGGGCGGGGTAGCAACAATCCGGTGAGCGCCTTACTTCTCAACTGTTGGCAAGGGTTCTAATCGATCGGTATCACTGTAATACTCTCATTCGAAGCAGAATTTTCAACTACACTGGCTCGAGAAAACCGCCAGCCTTTAAGTCGTGAGACGATTGTCAAGTAGGCTACGATGTACGGACCGATCCGTAGGGGCATGTTGCCTGATGTCATTTATCATTGGATTGCAGCGAGCTATGGAACAATATCACTGTGTCTGAGCTGTTTTCAACGGAATATCAGGTGTCGAAAACAAGATGGTATCTCGTCGCTGGTTGTATTTGTAGCTGTCCCGGGCTGTTTTGTCGAACAGAGCCTTGTCAGGTCAAAGTCCTTTACATTCTTGGGCATCTTCCCCTGGAGAGCGAATCGTCCTGTGCATTTATGATAAAGCCAAAGAAGAATCGGAGAAATGTGTCATTGATTCCTCGAATCATCTGATCGTTGACGATGTTCCACTAAGGAGTATGGTGACCAGCGATTGTCCGTAGAATGAATTATCCTCGGATCAGCATGAACTTGATAGTTGAGATGAGTTGGTTAAGATCCAATATCAACTTCATAGCGACGTATATCCTCTGTGAGGTCTGTTGGGACAATGATATGCGAATACTTTGGGATGTATACTACGTAGCCCGGGCGTAGAACGAACATTGGATAATGCTGTTTTGCTCCAGCTCTTTCTCGTATAATCCGTGTTGCAAGCTACTTGCAAGTAAATTTTGGGCATCAGTTGAGGCAATTGGTCTGAAACTGTAGTTCACACTCGAGCCATGCTTGGTGACTTTGCATACGCGACTTCGACAACCGAAGGGTCATGAATGCCTCCGTGAAGTGTCACTTGGCACGGAACACTTAGCAATCCACCTCTTGGCTAGACCTCCCCCTATCTTACAATACTCGTGCCACCTAGAAATTCATCGTACAGTCGTCACCAGCTGATACCAAGGAAGCGGAAGCCCTTCTTCCCAGAGCCTATTCCCGTATCCGCATTTTCCAAGTAGATTCTGTGATGCCCCTTGACGTCAAGGTAGAGATACTTGTACTCGAACTCGCCGCTGCTGGGCGTTCTGATCATATGTAAGTAGACCGTTCCTCTGTTAAGAGGTCCTTCGACCTAGACACCAAAGTCAGATGAGGTTGCGCGGTGGCGTCAAAGTTCAGGCCATACGTAGAAGTGCATCACCAGGTGTTCATGGCCTCTCGAGTCGGTACTTATTGTCGAACTGTCTCTGTTAGGCCTCTATGCCCAAATAACACGGGACTGGAAACATACGCAATGGGGCGAGCCCGACGCCACTTGTTGTACGTTTCGTCTCCATGGGCCGAAATCTTTTTGGGGTCTCCAAGCAAGTCGATGCATTTAGCGTCGCTTTTGATTCTGTCGACAACTCGGTTGAAGTGCGCGGTCTTGCTATCGAGGGAGAAAACATCGGTGTATAAAACGTATGCTACTCCGCCCTGGTTTGTCCATGAATGTCAGCTATGCATCCGCCGCGGGGTAATGCATCGTATGACTTGCCGTGACGAACAATCCTGCCAGGATCAGACCGAAGTTGAAAGTCTGCTGTGTAGCTCGCGCTGCCTTTTCGCCTGCCGAAAGTTCCGCCCATGGAACGGCTCCGGTATCATTGAATGGCGTGACCGTTCGGCGCTTCGACTTGGATGTGGCGGTCGTTCCCAGACCCGTCTGTGTCGCATAATACCGTTGTACAAGCAAGGGCTGAAGTCGCGGCGCAAGGCCCAACGTCGAAGGAGCTCGAATCACAAGCGATCTACTATTCATTTTCATCATGGCGGTTCGGCGTCAGCCATCGTACGAGGACGATGAGCAGGGCAGGATGATCATCGAGAAAGCTCGGCAGCGCATAGCTGCAGCTGTGTAGCTGGGCCTTCGAGCTCTGCAAAAGGTGTTGACCGCCCTCGGCAGAATTCAGACTGCCAGTCCACTGTGGGGAAAGGATGCTAGCCTCATTCGGACTAGCGCACTGACTACATGCCACTTCACCGAAGGGCGGCGACTGCCTCCTGAACTTTTGGACACGAAATTCAGATATCTCCGCTCCCTGCTTCGCTCTCGCCGGCGCACCTCCCATCTCTGAGTACCCGCAACCCGCTCTCTTCGTCCTCGACATCCTCTTCGCAGCGGTAGCGCATTGTACTCGGTCAAGGCCTGGATCTTTTGTACCCACCGTCACCATGGCTGCACTCGCTTCAAAGCAGCAGTCGCTGAAGATCTTCGAGAAGCTGAAGACGAAGCCTGCGAACAAGGTAATGCCTTACATCCGCGCCCTTTGATGGCCTCGGCCCCTTTTCAATACTGACTGTGTGTGCATCAAAGATTTGCTTCGATTGCGGCGCCAAGTACCCTACCTGGACCTCTGTTCCATTCGGCATCTACCTCTGCCTCGACTGCTCGTCTAACCACCGAAACCTCGGTGTCCATATCTCATTCGTCCGATCCACCAACCTCGATCGTATGTGCATGAAGTTTGAGGCCACGTCTTCTTAGACTAACCCCTGCAGAATGGCAATGGGACCAGTTACGCCTCATGAAGGTCGGCGGAAACGAGTCGGCCACCAAGTTCTTCCAGCAAAACGGAGGCACCGCCGCTCTCAACAGCAAGGACCCCAAGACGAAGTACCAATCCAGCGCTGCCACCAAGTACAAGGATGAGCTTAAGAGACGAGCCGCGAGGGATGCTCAAGAGTGCGTCAAGATGCTACCAACGTGCCATATCTCGAGTTGACTGACTGGCTCTCAGATACCCCAATGAAGTTGTAATCACCGACGCCACCGAAGCCGACGCCTCTACCCCATCCGGCGAACCTGACGACGATTTCTTCTCTTCCTGGGACAAGCCTGCCATCAAGAAGCCCACGCCTCCCATCTCCCGTACTGCGACTCCCCCGACTGTCGGCCGAACCCCCTCACCCTTCCTCAACGCAAACAACGGTGCCAAGGACATTGCTCGCTCTTCCTCTCCGCTGTCCAAGACCGACGGTGACAACAAGCCCGCCGCCAGCCGTGTGACTACATCTGCTGCTCTCCGCAAGACAACCGCCGGCGGACCTCGCAAGGCCAACATCCTGGGCGCCAAGAAGGCCCCCAAGTTGGGCGTCAAGAAGGTCAATGCCGACGTTATCGACTTCGACGAGGCCGAGAAGAAGGCAAAGGAAGAGGCCGAGCGCATCGAGAAGCTGGGCTACGATCCTGAGGCTGAAGAAGAGAAGAAGGCCGCGTCCAAGGTCGACAGCATCTCTGCCCCCACCCCCACTAGCCCGAAGGGCGGCTACGGCTCTTCTAGCCATACCCGTCAGAAGTCCAATGCCGAAGTGGAGCGATTGGGCATGGGTGTCACCAGACTTGGTTTTGGTCAGGTCGGTGGGCCCAAGGGTGCAGCTGCGCCTAAGAAGGCTGCCGCTGGCGGATTCGGCTCCGTTGGACCCATCAAGGCCGCTTCTGAGGGTATGACATCCAATTTCGAAAACATGGGAACATCATCACTGACAGCCGTTGCAGATAACGATGAGACGTACGCGCGCAACAAGTTCGGTGCCCAGAAGGGTATTTCTTCAGACGAATTCTTCGGCAAGGGATCGTTTGACCCCAACGCCCAGGCCGAGGCCAAGACGCGTCTGCAAGGGTTCGAGGGCGCTACTTCGATCTCCTCGAACGCCTACTTTGGCCGACCCGAGGATGAGCCTGCCGAAGAGTACGGCGATCTGGAGGGTGCAGCCAAGGACTTCATTCGCAGATTCGGCATCACGGCCGGCGACGACCTCGAGAACCTCACCCAGTTGGCAGGCGAGGCCAGCCAGAAGCTCCAGGGTGCCATCCGTGCGTACCTCGGCAGCTGAGAGACTTGAAGCGAAGGCGTATGGCATTGGCAAAAGGGAAGGAGGGAATGCTTTTCGAATTTCGATTTGCGACGAAGAAAGACGAACGTGGACACATCCTAGCGGCATCTACGGACGAAACAGCTCGGACCCAAACAGAGAAAGGGCACGGGACGTTGGAAAACACCAGGCGGTTTGCGAAAGATACCTTGTGCTCTGCCACGGACCCATCCACCGAGCCTGCGGGTGGGAGGGACAGTAGGCTGCGTGTTGTGATTTTTGGGCACGAGGTCTACTGACAGAGCCGGCGACACGGAGTGATGAAATTGTTCTTGGTTAGGTAATACATAACTGTGGAATGAATAGATTTGAACTTTTATCCTTAGCACTCAATGGTCCCGACTGACACGTGAAATGTGCACTGGGTCTGAGGTGGTCCCACGATGCTGCCGCACAGCCATCAGGGGTCATGCTTCCGACAGTGTGGAACCTTTGAAACAAGACATCAGAGCAAGAGAATGCGAGTAGCATAGGTCGCGCCGAGGTTTAAGAGCCTGCGGGCGGGTTGATTGTCAATGTCCACAGAGGGATTCGGCCAACTTGCGCGGGCTAGCAAGCGAGAAGCACGTATATGATAACTTGAAGATAGTGCAAGCACAATTTAGGCGTGGAAGAAAAAGAAATCATTCATGATATGCTGCTAGCTGTCGTGTCCTAGATCATTCTTTATATACAATGCATGAGCCTCAAAACTCCAGGCCCCGGGGACGTCAAGCCTAGGCTTCCCCGGACGCCGCCCAATATGCGACCAACTTCTCGCCAGTGGCGCGAAACAAAATTTTACGATTTTACAACTTGGCAATCATCTTGTTGCCCTTCTGGAGCCATGCGACGGCGTCGTTGACAAACTCGTCGACAACAGCCTTGGCGGGCTTCTGCTCGTTGCAGACAGCAGCGGCCTTGCCCATGAGGAAGGGGCGGAACTGGTCCAGGGCATCGTCGATATCGACCTCGGACGCGTTGTCCTCGCTGCCGCTGCCGCTACCCTCACCGTCACCGCCAGAGTTCATCAGCTTCTCAAGATCGGCCTCGTACGGAATAACACCCTTTGCGGTGAGCTCCTTGATCTCCTGCTGACGCTCCGTCTCCCAGTTCTCAATGTACGGGTTCTTGCGTACACGCAGGGGGCGACCGGTGAAGATGAGGGTCTTGATGTTGTCGTCGTGGCCGGCAGTGCGGACGGCCTCTTTGTGGGCGTTGGGGGCGCCGGCCTCGTCAGTAAGAATGAAGCGGGTTCCGACCCAGACGGCGCCGGCGCCCATCATCAGGGCAGCGGCCAGCAATTGACCGTTGTGAATGCCGCCGGCGGCGATGACCTGAACGGGGCCGCCAGTGACGGGGCTCTTGTGACCCTTGCAGAGGTCGACAACAGCGGGAATGAGGACGGTAGTAGGGACGTCTCCGGTGTGACCACCACCCTCACCGCCCTGAGCGCAGATGATGTCGACGCCGAGGTCGAGGCACTTCTGGACGTGCTTGGGGTGGCCGATCATGTTCATGTAGACAATGCCATTGGCATGAAGCTTATCGACAACAGCCTTGGGGGGGACACCGACAGCGGAGACGAAAAGCTTAGCGCCGGACTCGATAATAATGTCGACGAGCTCGCCAAGCTTGCCCTTGGTGTAGTCGTAGCTAAGTGGGTACGGTCAGCACAAAGGCATTCACATGTGACGCGCGCGGCTCCTCCGGCGTGGGGATGATTTCTTACTTGGTCTTGCGGGCGCTGCCGCCAACTTGGGGGAGAAGCAGGTCAACACCGAAAGGTGCGTTCTTGTCGACGAGGTACTCCTTGAGCTCGGCGATTTGCTCCTTCAGCATGTCTGGGGTGTATCCAACACCACCAATGACACCAAGACCTCCTGCGTTGGTAACAGCGGCAGCCAACTTGGGACCAGCGGCGACGTTCATGCCTGCAAGCAGGATTGGGTGCTTGATCTTGAAAAGATCAGTGATGGGAGTGCGAATCTGCTCTGTTTTGCGCAACGTGTCAGCGCACTATTTCACCTGGCGCATGTGACAGGAGAGCCTGGGGCTGAACAACTTACGAGGAGAAGCCATGTTGACTGATGTGCTAGTTGTGGTATGATACTTCGAGTCTGGGTATACTAGATCGCAAATCGTACAGAGAAAAGGAACCTGGGCTGGATTACAGAGTTTGTGGATGAGAGAAGGAAACGGTGTTGTTGCAAGGAGGAGAGGAGCTGGCAATCGGCGGTTTAAAGAGGCCCGGCGGTAGTAGCGTTCGGCTTCAAACAGCTGGTTTCCTGGGGAAGAAGGGGCGGAGTGCGTTGCCATGCGCCCATGGTCTGCCGAGGTTTACCTGTGACCTCAGCCACTAAGCCTATCCGGGAGTAGCGCGTCAGGGTGGATAAGCCCGGCGGGGTGGATCTGGGGAAAAGATGCCGAGGGCCAAACACAAGAGGGGACAATTCACAAGTTGCTGCAAGGCAAAGCATAACTGGGGGGTTGCACATTGCGGAGTGAGGTGATTCATCACGGGCTTGCATGTCGAGAATGTGTAGATCTTGGTCTGGAGGCGAGGCTCAATTCTCAGATCTGAGGACTTCATCCTTCGCATTCTCTTTTGGGCCACGGTCGCCTCTCCAAACAAAGGGTGACAGTGGCTGACAGCGGGTCAAAGCCCCCGAGTCGACAGGCGCTTGCTTTCCGTTCCAGAACGTTTGGAAATGAGGTCGCAAACTTTGTTTGAATCATGACATGATCAGACTTCGACTGCTGGAGTCCGGTGTAACCACAGCGAGGATTGAAGCTGACCGAAGTGCTCGGATTCCGGACCGCGACGATAACGATAAGACAGTGGGTTCTGTCGACGACGGACCGCTGCGTGTCGACCTCCACCAGGCCTAACATCGTGAATGCTTAGCAGCCTATCAATCCTGAACGAGGACCCTGAAGACTGAGGTGGAACGCACGACTCAAAGAAGCCCACGCCTCACTTACCTAAGCCTTCAATTCCAAGGGACCACCGCGCTTCGTTTTCATTGGCTGCAGGATTCTCCCATCACGACTAACGACCCTCACCACACAAACACACACCATCGGTGGGCGCCTTCACGTTTTGCCATGATGAAACCCCCAATTCCTCTCCGCCACCCCTCCCTTTTTTCGCGAGCTTGCGCCCTAGCACGCAGCAGCAATGCGCACCGCTGTCAGGCCCTAACGCCTCGACTTGTCCGGGAACAGGTCACGATACCAAGAAACTGCTACATCACCGGCTCCTCCGTGCGCCGCCCCTCCCGCTGCACATCATCATCCTCGCCAGCCTCCACAACCCCTGCCGCACTCTCCCGCTCCCGTGCCCGGCCTACCATCCGGTCTCCGTCGCCGAACATGCCCGCCGTCCAGACCCGGTCCGCCTGCTGCGGCGGTGGATGCGGCGGCAAGCGTGTCGAGCGCCCGAGGGGCCCGACGACAGCCTACATTGCCCTCGGCAGCAATCTCGGCGACCGCGTCGGCTGGATCGAGAAGGCCTGCGCCGAGATGGACCGTCGAGGCATCAAAGTGAAGCGTACAAGCAGCCTCTGGGAGACGGAGCCTATGTATGTATTAGACCAGGATAGATTCGTCAACGGCGCATGCGAGGTTAGTGTCGTCCTCCCTTCTCGCTTTCGGATAAAACTTTTTTTCTTCACTGTGGCACCGTCATCCTGCATGGGCCGTTTTGTGTAATTGAGTTTGAGCTGAGCCGAGCTGAGCTGATCGGATGGTCTGCAGGTTGTGACCGACCTGGAACCCCTGGCCCTTCTTGATGAACTGCAGGACATTGAGCGCACTCTGGGTCGCCAAAAGCTGATCGACAAGGGCCCGCGAAATATTGATCTTGACATCCTCATGTATGGCGATGAGAAAATTGAGCATCCGCGTCTCAATGTTCCCCACATCGGTATCCCTGAGCGGGAGTTTGTCCTGCGACCTCTCGCAGAGTGAGTCCATTTTGAGTATCAACTCACCGACTGTGACTGACACTCACCCAGACTCATCCCTCATAAGCCCCTCTACGCATCAAATCCCTGGAAACTCACCCTCGACTACCTCAATGAGCTGCCACCTGCAGCAGCACCCCTTTCGCCCTTGACTCCCATCTCCGCCGGCCAACAAGCCCTTGTGACACTCACGCCTACCCGCAAAACTCATGTCATGGCAATCATCAACGCCACCCCAGACTCCTTCTCTGACGGCGGGGTCCACACTCCTGACAACCTCATCTCAACACTGCAATCCTTTGCGAAAGCCGGCGCCACCATGATCGACATTGGCGGCGCCTCCACGTCTCCGGGTCGGCCCGACGTCTCGGCCGAGGAAGAGATATCCCGTGTTCTCCCTGTCATCAAGCTCGTCCGCAGCCTCCCCGAGCTATCCCACCTTGCCGTCAGCGTAGACACGTGGCGCGCTTCTGTTGCCGAAGCCGCCGTTGCTGCCGGTGCCGACATTATCAACGACGTCTCGGCCGGCCAGCTCGACCCGGACATGCTGCCCTATATGGCACGCAGTAATCGTACCGTGTGTCTCATGCATATGCGCGGCACGCCACGGACCATGCAATCTCTGACGGACTACCCTGACGGGATCATTCCTACCATGGCTCGCGAGCTGCTCGACCGAGTCGCTGAAGCCGAGGCCGCCGGAGTGCGCCGCTGGCGCATCATTCTCGATCCCGGCTTGGGTTTTGCGAAGACGGCCCCTCAGAACCTCGAGATCCTGCGCCATATGGACGAGCTTCGCTCTTGGCCTGGTCTCGAGGGTCTGCCGTGGCTGATTGGCTCCAGCCGCAAGACCTTCATCGGCAAGGTCCTTGGAGTTGTGAGTCCTCAGGAGCGTATCTGGGGTACGGCGGCCACCGTCGTATCGGCGGTTCAGGGCGGCGCGGATATTGTGAGAGTCCACGATGCCGTTGAGATGTGTCAGGTGGCCAAGATGGCGGACGCCATTTACAGGCAGTGAGGCGTTTCTGATTTGGAAATGGGATAGGAAAACAAAAGCATGCATCACATAAGAAGCGATCATAAAACGGAAAGCATTTTTATAGAGTTTGGCGCAATAGAAGACAAAACGTCGCTTGATAATTTAGGATTTTCCACTGCTCATTGGCGGGGGCTATGAACTTCGTCTAAAGTAGTTTGGATTACTGATCCTCATCCTCCTTCTCCTCATCATCATCCTCATTCCTATCGTCCTCATTATTGGTATTCTTGTCGTCCCTCTTCGTCCCTCGTTGTCTCTTGTTGTCTCTTGTCGTCCCTCGTTATCCCTTGTCCCTCGTCGTCGTCCACGCCTTCCCTAGACACTCACTACCTAAACTATTATGTTTCACGATCGTGCCTCTATGAATTGCGGGCTTATTCAAGACTGGCATGGAAGTTATGGAACTTGATCCACTTAATCCCGTTTGAAAGCATGATGCGCGAAACATTCATAATATTCGTTTGACATTCACGATAGCATCGCGAGTAGGCCCGTCAGCCCTCAGTAGTGTGCATTTGGCGCAATGAAAGGCAAAGGTTCTTTTGTGAGTCTGTCTAGGCGCTGTCTCTACGCCGACTCGCTCCATAGACGAACCCACCATGATTCGCAACGGCGCATGTCACCAAGCACCAGTTACAACATCAGAATGCCAGTACGTTAGAGAATAATACGCATAATCTAACTATAAGCCGCTGCATAATTTGCCATCTCTGCAAAATTTCTAGGCTTGTCGTGCCCGACCACGCTACTGTAGCCGCCAGCCGCCACTGAGTCAACCCTAAGTGGGGATCATCACCTAGCTTCATATCCACCTTACCTTGAATGAATGCCATCAGTCCTCGATAGTCTAGTGGTGAGGATATCGGCTTGTCATTGACATTAGTGCGCCGGGGACCGGGGTTCAATTCCCCGTCGAGGAGTTCTTTTTGTTTCTTTATCCCATTCCTCACGCTCATCAAGTGATGCGGTTGTACGTTTTTGCTCCTTCAATCGTTGGCCTGCGTCTTCATACTGCATGAAGTTTATAGAAATAGGAGGAGGTAATAGAATAGGTATAGAAAATATATATATATATAGAGGATAATAGGAATAGTAATAACGTTAGGGATGATTTTAGTAATAGAGGTGACGTTCTACTCCGCCCAGATGTTAGGACTTTTGAGAACATATGAAATTTTAAAAGGTATAACGCAAGAAACTGCAGGCTTCTCTATCATTATACGCAGAAAGGCTGTGGACGTCAGAGACTGGAAGCATTAGTAGTCAGATGAAGCTAGGGTTTGTATGGGTCTCTTTGGTGGACTCTTTTGGGTTGAGCTCTTTGGGCTAATGGGAAAGATGTAATCTTGTGTACGAAGCTCTTCGGTGTCACTATTGAAGAGGAATAGCTAAAGACCACTGGGACGACAAGAATGGCAACAAGGACGATAACAAGGATAGCAACGTGGATGGCAGTAAGAACGGGCACAGCAACGACAGTGATAGCAAGGAGGACTGCGAGGACGGCGAGGACAGCAGAGACAGCAGAGACAGGAGTGCGTGGTTTATTTTCACACCAGCGGATGAGACGAGGTGAAACAATGGCATCTCATTAACGTATCCTGAAAACTACGTTACGATAATGTGATTGCTAGGAAATTGTTGAGCGTGGAGACTCTCAAGAGATCATTCAGCGAGTCGTTCGTAGTTCTACATATCGGGATTGTGCATATTCCACGCATACTTACATTGCATGCACGTTGAAACCCTCACTCAGAAGGCGTTTTTGGACTTGACACGCGTGGGGACATCATTCGTCGACAACTTTCATTGTCGTTGATGGCTTTTATAAATGCGGAAACTTCGTCCTTGCATCTCAATCAGCCATACCTACAAGTTTAGAACGAGATCTTGCTCTCACGATGATGTCCTGCACTACACGTGCATCTGCCATCTCAGCCAGTAGTGATCATACTGAACCTCAACGCCATCTACCTGTCGGAGAAAGCCATCATTTCCTATGTGATTTGATTATTTGAATGCTAAACTGGGGCTATTAGCGGTTTGGATTCACTATAGAAAGCCTTCGTAAACTATGTGCATACTTTCGTACGGCAGGTTACCGCCTGCAGGTACAAATTATTGACTTCTATATAACTCTGACGGAGATACTTACGGGGGATATGGAATAGGAGAGAAACCTCTATGGCTGATATAAGGGGTATATAAAGAGATCGCGAGTCATTAGAGGTAAGCTCCCTCAAGATACCGAAGTTCTTACAATTGCACATCCATGGCCTCTGCGACCGCCATTTTTAGAGCGGTCTCCCCTCTGTAATCCGTCTCAAATCTGATCTTTACAAACAAACTCGCACTCTGCCTAGAATCACACGCTCTTTGTTTTCGACCACAGAATACCATCTGCCAAGCCTTCCGCACGTGCCCAAGATGAGGTGCCACGTCACCATCGCCCTGGCACTGGTCCTTCTCCTCTCGTGGTCCTACACCGCCGACGCTGATATCTTATTCCGCTTTGCGACGAACTCCCTCCCTGGTGTTCTCACGAATCATGCCGCAAAGAAGGCCGGCGAGGCTGTCGATAAGAATAGAAAGAAGCAGTCTTAGCAACCTTGTACTTCTACCGCCAACAAATCTCGATTCGCCGGTCGTTCTCGAAACGATATCACGATTCCTTTGACTGGGCTAGCACCACAACGCGTAGTGTGAGAACAAAACGGAATGACGATGACACAGTGAAGGGGTCTCTGAATGGACTGGGATTACTGATGGCTTTCTATTCAACAAGTGAATGTGGGAATTGTTTAGACTCAAACAGGTGTTTGCTACTGTGGGATTCGAGGACATGTGTCCTTGGGTGAATAATTGAGGTCTTCGCAACTGTCTTTGGACCATCATTCTGTCTTTTAATCAATCCTATACTCCGAACTCCTATCGAGCTAGATGCTTTGAAACGTGTGAACATCTGGAACCCGTGGAATCAAATCGAAAAACGTTTGAGAGCCATCATGCTACATATCCTTTGCATGAAATTAGACTATCACTCTTCCGTATTTGTTTTGGAAGAGTAGCTTTCCCTGATATACGCCAATCAACAAATACTACTCTAAGTATGATTCGTATGTCTTCCGGTAGCTTTAGACCGGAATTCCCAATGCCACTACTAGCTGAAGGTATAGACAGAAGTACACAAAGACTGGCAGGGACAACGAGCAGGGGCGACGAGCAGGGACGAGGAACAGAGATGAGGGGCAGGGACAGCAGGAAGAACGACAGTAGGAACAATAATAGAAACAACACTCATCTATTGTATCTCAATCAGTTGTCTACGTAATAGAACGAGACATTTCACACATCATGCTATATCAAATGTTGGTGTCTGTTTAGATGATAATCCTCTTCAGCTTGGCCTTAACTTTACCTCACTTCTTCTTCTGACCCTCAAGCTTGAGATTTTTTGATCTAAACTGGCTGAATTGGCAAGTAAACACAAGTTCCCTTAGCAACAAACTCGGTATCTGGGACTCAGAGGCGTCGCAAAGGCTCAGTATCCCGCTATCCTCACGACGAAAACCTCCAACGCGACATTTGAGCTCTTATCGGTGCCATCCTCCTTTGTAAACTTTTTCTGCCACCAATAGAACACGGATAATCTACCCGTAAGAGGACAGCTCAACAATCAATACGAGTAGATTTCAAGCCTCCAACCAAAACGCCTCGACGAGGGGTCTCGGAATTTCCCCAGCCACATGGAGTTCTTCCCTCGTCACCCCTAAGATAAGCTGACAAGTCCAGTGATCAGGCAGCTGAGAGAAAGTGCCAGCGGTAGGCGCAGATGGAGAGCAATCGATGGAGGTCTTGTGAGACAGGAAATGCAAAGTGATTTCGTATGTTGCGCATCCTAAATGCCCGCTGCGGTGCGCCCCCCTTCAGAAACCATAGTATAGCCGTACCCCGTCTAGAAGGAATCCCTGCGCGCCGACATGTCATGACGATGACGGTGCGGATTTGGATCGGCTTGATCTACCCGTCCTCGTTGATCATGGGGTCATTCGAGCGCTACCATCGACTTCGGCAATCGACTACTTCGTAAGGACTAACGCTTCCGATCAGTCAGAGCAGGGATAGAGCAGCTGGGGATATGTGACAAGCCGTGGGTGAGGGGGAAGGTCCAAGGCCGGTGCATGAGAACAGGGCCCGATGGAACCTGGTCGGTGTGTCGTCGTTGTCGTCGTCGTCACCGAACGACATCATCGCCACAGCTGCGGCATGGAAGCAAATCCCGCCCCGCGGTGGAGGAGACTGTGCACTTTGACAGACTTAAATGAACACATCCCTGAAAACTTCAGATATTGTGCCCATACAGAAGCACAAGGTCAGCGCTGCAGGTCTCATCACTCGGAGTGACACGGGACAAGTCAGCCGCCCCCAGGATTTCAGCACTAGCAGCCGCCTACCTCAGGCGTCGTGTCAATTTCACAAATGGCAGGCCCTGGAACTTGGCCTCCGTGGGCGATGAGTGGTGAGGGCGAGACTCTCCCCGGAAACATAGGTCGTGGACGGACTGAAAGGGAAAGCCGGGCTTCGATGACCCGAGGGATGTCCCGATTGGAAGGCGGATGGCGGTGATCACAAGATCGGTGAGCACGGTTGAGGGGCTGCGAGGGCAGACAGGCGGGAACACGGCGTGCCAAGGCCAAAAAGACTGCTGGAAAAGAAAGGAGAATGATGACACCTCGCATCCGTCGGGTCAGTTGGTATGAGCTCTCACTGACGAATGTCGATGAGCGAGCGGCCGGGGAGGCGAACAATCTGCCCGTTGTGAGACGTGCACCTTTTTCGAAGCTGAATCATCGTCCTCGCAGTGGTGGTGGTGTACTTTCCGTAAGGGCTTTGCTAAGGGAGGGTGGTCAGTGAGACGGAAAGATGATGGCTTGCCGTAAGGCTGAGTTGAGGAAGAAACTTTGTGCAACGTGAAGTCGGCTCTTGGGCGGGAACGGTGGAGATGACGATGTCCTTCGTAAGCAGCACCCTCACGACGTCAAACTGCGGCAAAGGCAGTCGGTGAGTTGGGAGGCTCAGACCGAGAGCTGGGGAACAGGGATGAGGGAATGTGCACCGAGGTAGCAAATTACTGATTACTCTTCATCTCCAAGAGCTTCGAGGTAAAGGCAGGCCAGGGCAGGTCGTAACAATGAAAGATGTGACGCTCCAAAGGTCGGCAAGGCTGCGGCGGGCATTGAGGCCTCTCTTGGCTCACCGTCGGTGAATGGGTGATCAACAACGCATGGGATACGCAAGAGGAAGGAAGCTGAGAAGATGTATGCAGGTATTGTGTAGGTAGCTAAGTTAGGTAGTTCAATCTAATCTCGAGTGGGTACCTGTCTTCTGCTCTGGGCAGACAGAAGACACACTGCGCAGCTGCAGCGGGGCAGGTTGGGTCGGATGATCAGCCCTCAATCAGAAAACCCGGAGCCCGCCTGCCTGCTGCAAGACCATGACAGCTCGAGGTCCCCACCGTGATCCCCATTCCCTCGGGTCATACCTTTGACGGTACGAATAGTCGTAAGTAGGTAGGTGTCGTCGACTCGGTGTCCCGGCGATACCTGGTTGAAAGCGGCCACAAGTGCCGCGTATACTGTTATTCTGTCGCCTGTCTCCTAGGTAAGTCCCAGGCAAACATCCCGACGCCGCTCTCACCGTGAGCAAAGCCAAAGCCTCACACTGCCTGCCCTGTTTACCGCCTGGTGGTCACGCTCCGCAACCTGGACAAGGTACCCGATTCGCCGACGCTCCCCGAAGCGCGATCTCATTTACGGCCGGGGATAGCATACGGATACACTGGGCCTCTGTTGCGTCAGGTCCCGCTCCAACGACAGTTCCATGGGTCCCCCTGAATAGTGCATTTTCCTCTTCCGTCAGACCTGGACCCATATCTGCGTCTTTTCCCCCTTGCAATGGGAGGGGAAATGATATCAAAAGAGGAGGAGATATACTATGCAGTCCTACTGGAGTCGCATTATGCTCAGCTGAATCAGTCAACTCGACTGCGTTGGTCTTGACAGCCAGCACCTTCTGGAATCAATCACCAGCGCACGTCAAGAATGGGAGGTGAGGGACGGGAGCTGCCCCGGTCTTCGGCGTCCGGTCTCCGCTCTCCGGTCCCCGCCCCCGCGCAGTACCTAGGTGACGGGCGGGAATAATTAGGGCCATGCCGAAAAGAATGCCTCTTCCAGCGCTGCTACCCTGCTCCGAAAGTGAAAGTACTGCACCTCCCTACCCAGATTCAGCTAAGGTATCCGTATGTAGCAAGGAACAGGGCAGGGCGGCAGGCATCTCGTGTCGGGTGTGTCCAGCATGTCTGTCTGCTGCGTGTCCCGGACCGACCGTCTTTTTTTTTTCGGTCTTCCTCACACACACACACACACATTGCTTTTTCTTTTTTTCTGCTCAGCCAACCACCTCTCTTCCCCCTCACTTTAAGGCTCAACCCTTCTTGCCCGAAATTTCCTCCTTGGAAGGTCTTAGACTCCTCACTAAAACACTCTTAGCTTCTAAACTAAAACAACACGTCTGAGGTCCGGGATGTCACTCAAAAACCTTAATTGGACATCAGTTGAACCGGTGGACCCCTCACACGTTTGACGTCGTCTATTCCCATCTTGACATCACGTTGCACTCTCGGAGCGTTGGGGGCCCGGGGGAGGGGGCACCAAAAACAAAAGAAAAAAAGAAACAAAAACGAGGGAAAAAAGGGTGATGCGCGATGAGACATGCAGACGGTTTTTTTCTTCCCCCTTCTTCTTTTTTCTTTCCATAGAAACCTCGACGTAAGCCCTCCCACCCCTCTTTCCCTCGTCTACCGTAGGCAGCTTCTCGACTGCCGCAATAAAACACCCCGGCCAAAATAGCTCAGGGACAGGAGAACAGTCCGGTGGAGGGAGAGGAGGCCAGTGTGAGTAACAAGGGTTCATTTTGAACCGGGGACCAAAATCGAGATCATGATTAGATCCATGTATGGCTTGCAGCCAGCTGTAAGTCGCGGTTTTTTCCTCTCTCATTCCAACTTTCCCCGGTTTCGTTCATTTCGCAACGCCTGCAATTCGCAACGTCAGTCCGTCTTGCCTCCCACTTCCCTTGGATCCGGCGCGCGCACTCACATACCATGCCCTTGTTCTCCGGATACCTCACCGCGTCACATGAGTCTCCTCCAACAAAGATGACAACCGTCAAATGGTACCATACTTGGGCCATCACCTCCCAGCCAAGCGCCGCGAACCAACGCCTCGGTGCCAGAATGCAATCTTACAAGCGACTTGACCGAGAGACCCTCCAACCAACCCAAACCCACAAACTTACCTGTCATATTCGCCCGGGCCAGGAACTAGAGGCAGGTCACAGGGGCTGCCGTAGGAGGGCGCCGGGATGCGCTGATGCGGTGCGACTAACCCTCCACCATCCAAACACCATCCGAGAAGCTACCTTCCGCCTCTCTCTGCCTGCTCTCCGCCGACATCAAGGGGCGCCCCCTCCCATTACACCCCTTTGGTGGAGGGCCGTACTTTTCACGGTTAGCTGCGCGTGCACACACACACACACACACAGGAAGCATCCACCAAACATACCAAGCCCATTCATCAGCGACGGGAACTAACAGAACCTCCTGCTCTCGACTTTTGCCCCTGTATCATCCCAATCATTGTCGGGCCACATACTACAGTGAAAGGGAAAAGGCCCGCGTAGCACGCCCGGCGTCTCCCGCCCGCAAACTCGCATGAACCAGCGGCTCCCGGCATCATCACCACCTACTCCCTCAGCCCCCTTTGCAATTCCACTTCTGCCAGCCGAGCTCACCGCAAATCAAGCCATCGCCCCCCTTTCCCGTCGTTCATGCTGTGTTCCGACAAGGTTCGTATAGAACCAGACCAGCGGGTTCTGTGTGTAGGTGTTGTGCCCGTCACCACATACACACTTTCTTCTTCCCGTTCCTCTTCTTCTCCCCGTTTCTTCACCGTTCCGCGTTTGAGGCTGGGTGGGACGTGTATGGATGTGTGTGTGTGTGGGAGAGAGAGAGAAATGGAGGGGGGCAGCGGGGGATACGGGGAACACTTCCTTGAAACAGCCCTGAGAGCGAGGGAAAAGAAGGAGGAAAGAAGAGGGGAACAGCCCGGAAATGGCATTCGTTGGTGCGACGCACACCACGACAAGCCAACCAGTCTCACTTCTCTCCAGGCCACCCTCCCCCCCAGCCCCCCCTTTCCATCCCATTGTTCCATATTGTTGTTGCTTCTGTAGTCTACCCATTGCTGCCGCGCGCTGCAGCCCGTCCAATGTCAACCCTTCGTCTACCCGATGGCGAGGCAGGGATCTACCGGGCCAAGCCGACATGAAAGAAGTACGATGCAGGAAACTGCCGCAACAGAACCTGAAGTTTGCCCTTTGATCCGCCATGGTCTCCCTCTGTCGCTCTCTGCATTCACGACGACGACCGCTTGCGGGCCCTTGCTCGGTCTTGCATCCAGCTAAACCCCGGGGCCGTCCGCATCTACACCCGTTCCGTAGCCCATCCCGCTGCGTAAAGATGCATCTCTATTCAGAAGCTCATCGCATATCGCCCAGTCGGGGCTGGTCCCGAGTCCGCATGATGGCCAGAGACCATGATGGGAGCAAGAAGTGGCAAACAGGCACGCAAATATACACGAGAAAGCAAACTGCGCGTTGGTTGGCTTCGTCTGCTGAGGAGCGAAAGGGTATCCCATATTTTTGCCTCATATCAGGTATTGCAAAAAAGAGGATAGATAATAGGTACGCAAATACTGCACTCCCAGGAAGAAAACATACCAAGTACCTGGCATCGGCGCCCGCCCATGCTTCCCCAGTACCTGGCCCAAGTTTCCAAGCCCTAGACGGCTCGTGTCCTGACGCTCGAGCCGTATCCTGAACGCCGGTCCCTGTCTTTCTCTTCACCGGCCTATCCTCTCGCCCGCCCTTTGTCTCGTCCGCAAGTGTGATATCACCAAAAAAAGAAGAAGTCGTCTTTGCTGAAGCGAATGTTCCATATCCTCGCATTATTACAGAACCATATGCCCAGAGAAGAAAAGATGGAGGGGTGACCAGCCAAAAAAGGTTGGGGTAAGGAGGGTGTAGATGGAAAGAAAGAAATAAAAGACCAAAAGGAGAATCCGAAATGCGCAAGCGGGTATCCCTAACAATGCCTGTCGTTCTCCGTATCCCGTGGACATGATTTCCCCAAAACTTTTCCTTCTCATGACGTGTTGTTTTGATTCTGGGCGTGCCGGGCGAAAATTCCGCCGTCCCCAAGCCAAGCCACAAATTATCTTTCTGTATCCCACGCGTCGGTTCGCCATAACCCTTGTTTCCTCACTAGGTTGTCTGAGTCTTCCAACATGCAACCTTTCTCGCTCGGATATCGCGTCGTCCCAAATAAATTCCCTATACTATTTCCATGCGCCAAGATTCTCGCCGTCGAGTTTATGCCAATTGTTGCGAATATTTCTCCAGTGAACGAAATCCAGAAGAATGTAAAAGAGCAGAGCAACCGTTTTGCCATCATTCTTCGTTCGACCCATTTTTTCGTGCTGCTTTCAGTGTGTGTATTTGTATGTTGGTTGTCCGTGATCCACCCTCATGGAGCCCGGTTTTCACCCAGTGCTTGCTCAAGTCATGTTGGTGAGGTTGACTCCAGACTGGGGAACCATTGTCGGGTAGTAGCCTGTTGATGTAGGTTTGCCCTCGTACGGACCGCAGCGTTGATTCGACATGAGCGGTCCGGGCTGGAAGATGCTTGGCAGCATTCCATTCTCGGGATCACGCTTGACCCTGTCATGAAGTGGATCGTATTGCGAAGCCAGGTGCGGCATGTGATCCTGCCGACTTTGGTGGCTTTGGAACATTTCCACTCCTCCTGCCGACTCGGGTGGCTCGTAGATAGCACCGGGGTAGTAACGGTACTCCTTGGCTGTATCGATGGCTTTGGCGTCCTCGGGAGGGATCATAGGTTCGAGCTCGGTATGGTGGCGTGCTCCGTACTGACTACCGCGTGTGTCGTAGCCTCCTCCGTAGCAATTTGCCATTCCCGCCCCTCCTCCAGAGTATTCCGATCCGAGAATTGTGTTGTTCGGGTAGCCGGATATGCTGCCGCCCGATCCACCTGGCCCGCTGCTTGTGCTGGCGCGCCTTTCGGCCTGATAGTGTCCTGGTGAGCGACCACGCACAATCATCTTGGCCGACTTTCGGTACGCGACCCTGACGAGGTTATCGGGTCCCTGGCCTACATCCGCCCAAAGTTCAATCAGCAGATGGTAATACTGTTGAGCAGCTCTCCTCTTCCCGTTGTTAGCAGTCGCCTGCTTGAACTGGATGCGCTCAAAGGTGTGCTCCGTTTGGAATGAGTCGCCCCCCTGCTGGGCACCTGGGAAACTTCCGCCGTCTGCGAAGCCGCCGCCGATTCTGGATGGCCCTCCGAGGCTGGTGTCGTGAGGGTATAGCCCGAGGGGATGCGCTTGGTGAGGGTACTTGGGATGAAGGCGCACTTTCTCGGGCTTCGCGATTGGGCCCTTGTCTCTCTTAGGCGTGTGCTGGACCAGTTCGATTACGTGGGAGTCGTTCTCTGCAACGACAGCCGAGATAGACATTGCGAAGCCGATGACGTTGTAAGGCTGCGTGGACCCGGACAAAGTGAATTGCAGCGGCTGGCCGGGATAGTGGGGGGTCAGACTGAAGGAGCAAATACAGGAGAAGTAGTTCCTTCTGTAGCAAGTCCAGTCGCCGTCGGACTGGAAGAAGCCTTTGTCGATGTTACCATGTATGTCGATCTTGACGACTCCTCCATCGGAATATTGGAGGATGCCCAAGGGCGTGATGGGGCTGAGCGGAGGCACGCTCATGGGTGTCCTGGAAGAGGACGGAGGATAATGGCCAGCGGCATCCATCCTCAAGGCAGTCGGTGCGGTGAAACCGGTAATCGGGCTTGAAGTTGGAGATATGGGATGGCGGCGTAAAGCGGTTGGGTAAGATGGAGATCTGGGTTGGTGTTCCGAGACCCTCCTGAAAGATGGTGTCGCGGAAGTATACTGGTCTCTCACACTGATTTGTGTGCCAGGATGGGGTAATGCTGTGGAGCGGTGCATGCCCGTCGAAGAGGTGCTACTGTCAGGTAAGTCTGGGAGTTTGGCCATGATTTGTCTAGAGCTAGAGCTAGAGGGCATAGAGCCCGTCCGTCTTGTCTGGATAGACGCAATCCTATTCGGCGCTGTCGGGGGTTCGGGGGGACGGTGTGCGACCTACTTTGAGCCCAGGCGCGGCCTGACATCCAGGCTGGGAAAGACGTGAGAGGCAGCAGTGTGGTAGAAGCCGCTGTCAGTGGAGTACGGAGTGGTGGTGGTTATAGGTGGATTGAACAGATTTAAGAGCGCCGTCGGCTGCTGTGGAGGGCCTTCGATCGTCGACAGAGGAGCATTGACGTTGTGTTCGTATCTGATGTTCCCGTCAGCCCGAGTGTCTTTCCCCCCTCCAAAGAGAGAGTAATGTGCAAGGCAAAGGGAAGTAAAGCAAAGCAGAGCGTTGGAAGCCTGACACGACAACTGCTGTACTGCGTCCGCATGCGAGACACAGTGTCAGTGCGACCAGCTCCCAGCTCGTCGTACTGCCAGCAGCGCGTTGCACAACCGCCAGCGGATACAGGATCGGGAAATGCGAGGACACACCACCATCTCGCGGCGATAGGCGGGAATGCCTGTGGATTTCTAGTGGCACGTTGGGCGCCAGAAGGCGGCTACCCATGCCTCTTCATCTCTCTCGCGTTTTTCTTCCTCTGGTGTCTGTGTCTGGACTGCTTTGATTTGATTTTTTTTTTCTTTGCCGCTAATGAGAGCGGCCTTCTTTTTGTCTCTGCAACGCAATTCTTGCTCGAGGCTTGCCCAGCTAGACAGATTGAGCAGAGACCCTACCAAGAACCGAGAGGCTGAGCCAAGAGTCTGGGACTACACTTATGTGTGAAAATATGACTGCTGGGGTGGGGGGGACAAGTTTGTTGCCGGGGGCTGCAGATGTCTGGACATTTAAAAAGGAACCAGAGCCGACTAGCACACTGCAGCCTGACCAGCGCACAGGAATCGAGAGGGGGACGTTGTTTTGACGAGTCCCCCAGAAGAAGGGGAGGAAAAAGCCAATGGAACTGCCACATACCGCATGTCATTGCCTGATGGCTGGATGTCAAGGTAGTCATACCCCGTCGACGGCTCAAACTCCTAGTTACGGGGCGGGACTTGTTAGACCATGATTCTTGCTGAGAAACGGAAATTAAAACAATGAACAAGATCTCGCAATCCGATCTCGACGCTGTGTTGTTGCAACCTTCAGGAAGCCGTGCTTGAGCAGTGAGGGGCGCTTCAGGTGTGATCCATCGAGGATAGACAGACTACGAGCAAGTGAGTGTGGCCTGCAGAGCATCAGTCGTGATAAGTTAGCTCGAGACACGTAAGAGAGACATCTTCCCACGAAGAGGCAACAGGAGTCAAAACGTCTTGAGGGCAGGGGAGGTGCTCGTGGCAGCAGCAGCGGAGGGGTGGGTGTTTGACCGGTCTGGCCTCGTCTTGTTGAGGCCGACCGATGAGAAGTAGGAGAGGAGACAACATGGGATACAGGCAGTACGATCTGATACCGCCAGGCACCACAAAGTACTTGACTAGCTGGCTGTCTTGCAATTGCTTGCAGACGACCGTGTGAGCTAGCCGATGGGGTCGAAAAGGCAAGTCGTGCGGTGGGCACACACACAGACACACACACACACCACACGAACGCACAAGAGAGATGGCCATGGGAAGGAGGAGGAGGAGAGGCACACGCACACCCACTCCCACCTGCACAACCGCCCAGCCCACATCCCATCACCTCGCCCAAGGACGAGAGGCGCTGCCAGGCATCGCAGTGCCTCCTGGGTGCCAGATGCACGGCGCTGGTGTGGTACCGATCCGCATAAAAAGGGCCATGGCATCCTGTCTTGTGCGCCTCGCCAGGTCCAGGGAGTCGAACTGATCGTCCCAAACCCGGCTAAAGCAGGAGAGCTTCCGACCTCGATAAGTGCATCCATCTCTAGGGTTCTTGTGTGCGCGCCCTCGTGCTTCCCGTCCTTTTTTCTGTTTTCTTGCAGACGGAGGCCGTGGAATAGAAAATCAGGGGAAATGATTGAGATTCAAACAAAATCAAAACTGCCGCTGATGAAGGTGCACTAGGCGGGAGAAACAAGAAGAAGCAATGAGCGTCGAATCGCGTACGCACCTTTTTTTTCTTTTTCGCAAAGCCTCACACTCGGCCCGCTTGTTCGCCTGGCTGCCCCTCGGGACAGGATCACGCCGTCGGCACGCGGCCTGGCCCAGTGACAGTCCTTGCCTGCCCTTTGGCTCGCCCGCCACCCGTCAAGTCGTGTCGATTCTGCTTTCTGACTTCTCCGTCTCTTGTCAAAAAGCAGGCTGTCTCCCGACGATTGCTGTGCTGAGTTGTACGATGTCGAAGTGTGCGTTGTGCAAGTGCGAAACCCCGCCGAATGGCCAGCAAACCCCGAGGACAAATTGATTGGGTTAATCAAGCCGGCCGGCCCATGGTTGTTGTGCTGACGGTGCGCTCGACGCCTCTTGTAAGGTAGGGGCCGCCGTCCGTTGTGTGTCCAACACAGCGTCTAGATGCGAGAGATTGTAGGGGAAGGCGGGAAAGGGGAAAAAACGAAGCGCGAAGTCGCATTGCAGGGGAACGGACAGAAAAGGATCGGATTGGACTGCGCTGGACTGAAAATGAAACGGGATGAGATCCGACAGGGGAAAAAAAAGATAAAAGCTAAGGTACCTTGGGCAGCTGTTGAGGATTCATACGACGGTCGTCTCCGGCGACGAGGGGTGTCGCGCCGTAGTAGATGGGCGGCGATCTGGTGCTGATGCTTGCGCTCGTACCTGTGCTGGTACTGGTGCTGGTGCTGGAGCAGCGGTCTTCTCGCCCCAGTTCCTCGATCCTCTTTTTTTCCAACCCCCAGTTGTTAGCAAACTGTGACGCTGACGCTCTCCCAGAATACCCTTGTCCGTCTTTTGCCCGCTAGACCCGAACGCCCCTCTCTTCCTGTTGGTTGGCGGGCGTTTCCTGCGACTTGACACGAGATCCTGCCTTGCTCCATCTGGTCTTGATATGTCTTATCCCCTCCCCCTCTCCCCCTCTCTGGCCTGAGAAATGGGTTTTCATAGCACTCACCGGTTGACTCTCCAAAAGTGCTCCGGTCATACCAAGGGTTTTTCTGTAGCCCTTTATCCTGCTCGACCTGAACATTTTGAAACTGCTGTCAGCAACTGAGGTTGATGTTCGCCGGGAAGGAGACTGGTCGTTTCTTTTGACCCCGTAAGCCGGCAGGATTGGTCATGTTAGGGACACCGCCATTCATTGACGGGTACGGCGTAAGCCACGCAGATGTGCCGGTAAAATCGACAAGCCAGCCAGCTTAACTCGACGTCCACTCTGCGCCATACAGCATACTTCCACTCGTCGTCTTTTGTATTGGACGTTCGTTCGAGTACCAGCGATCCACTCGGTCGTTCCCCCCGAGGAATCAAACATTATGGGACGGATGCTCACTCACTCGCAGGAAGAAGAGCAGAACGAATTGTGCTACCTGGAGACCGTCAGCTTCAGCTCCTGTTCCGTTCAATTCGACGCCTGCGCCTCAGAAGAAATCCCCTCCGAGCGCCGACAAACCCCTCAAATAGAGACGAGTCGGGGCCTGGCGCGGTGCAGCCGGCAATATGGGTCTAAGCCAACGCCCCCTGGTGCAAATCTCATTGCCATTCGTCATCCAGGAAACGGATGAGTGAGAATCAACCAAGCATAAAACAAGGAGATAATTGTACTCACGGTCTCTGAGTCTCGTTCGACTTTTGCGCAAATCAGTCAATTGACGGATTTGCTATATAAGCTGACAGGACTTCAACTGTGATGGCGCGAGGATGTATAAGCTCCGTCGTTGTAGCGTGCTTGATGCGAGGAAGCTTTGGCGAGCTAGTTTCGATGCCTGCGTTGATGGGTTCGACGTCCGAGGAAAGGCTTGGTATTTTGAAATGAACGGTCAGATCAAGAAGATGCGAAAAGACCAACAGAGTGCAGGATCTTGGAAACCAGGTGTCTATATACCAGGCCCCCAGATGTGGCTGGCTGGAGATCGCACAAAACCAGCGAAGATGGATTGGAGGCTCAACATGCGACCTACTGCTCGACATATGTCGCACAGACCAAGAGAAAGAGCAGATACCTAAATTTTCCAAGCACACTGCCGGCGGCCATGGAGTCGAAGGCAAGGAAGACGAAGTCGGAAGGCAGGGCGGGGGCCAGTCCCCACGCATGAGCAAATGGGTTGTGCAGACTCTGAGACAACTGTGAAGGGACATTGAATTGTGTGGAGAGCTCCCAGTACCCCCAGTCTCCTATTCGAAAAGACGTGCGTTGCCTTGCGTTGGTGGTCTCTTTGCTGGAATACGGTTCCAGGGCGTGTAGACTGATGGCGCAAAACAGAAAGCTGTCTATCGCCAAGCCGTCGAGTGAAAGTACCGGGAAAGAACCAAAGCCGCCGTAGACGAGGTACTCTGGCAGGGGGTGAGGGCCCCGTACGACGCGAGTTTGCTAGCCAAGCTTCTCAATGGCCCAAGGCCACGGGGTCATTCAAGCAAGCCAGCCTTTGCGTCCGTGTCTGAGGACGCATACAGGGTGGAATGACACCTCCCTATTCAGCCTATCGACTGGTCGACATAATGGTCGACATCATTATGCCTGTCCCTATCAACAATATGGGATTGCTCTTCCGCTTCTACGTGGTTTGTCGATGATACAACGGATGGATCTCGGCCTCGGAAGCCTCTTCCTTCTGAGGCCAAGGAGCGGAGGATCTACTGACCTGCGTCGGTGTGTATCCGGGTAAGTCGAGGTCTTGTGCTGTGAACGGAAGAGCGCCTTCCAAGCCTCGCTGACCTCTTCTTCCATGCAGCAAATCTGCGGCTACCCGTCCGTCAAGGGCTGGATGAAACGCCACAAACAACCCCTTCTGATAGGGAAGGGATTTGCCCAGGCGTGAAAGTGGGCTATCAACGGCACGTTGCAGGCGTAAAAGCAGGTCGTGGGCGTTTAGCGGACTATCTCGGCCACTGAGATCGAGGTTCCGCATGACGTCCAGATTCGACCAACACCCTGCGTCGACGTTGTTGGATTGGCTCAAAGAAGGTCATGTTAGTGAATGCAAATGACGAAGCTTTGACCTCGTGTAGTCGGAACCATTGTATGCAGCCAGAGAACCTGCGGTCGGGGCTGACGGGGATGACGGAAGCAACCTCGCGGCTTCCACAGCCACGCCAAAACAACATGTTTGGCGACAATCATGGGATTGTTGAAGATCCACCAGGAAGCTTTCGGCCCTAAAGCTGCCGCGCCGAGCTAACAGCCCCGGTGGCTTGTTTATCTTGACATAACGTTCGACGAGGCCCAAGCCAGCTCTCATGTCTAGGAGCTCAAACAGTGAAGAAGGCGTGTCTCTGCCGAGACACGCTCGCCACATGACACGTGCGAGGGGAATAGGGTTTCGCTTGAACCGGTTGACAAGGTGCCATCGGATCATTTGCCCCAGGATGCTGTGTTTCTGGGAAGGTACCGGACTCCTTCTTTGCGCACCAGCTCATCGTGACTTCAAAAGTTCTCCTCCAAAGTTTGTAAAAATAGCGAGTTTTCCAATATGGGATTAGCCAGCAAGGGCGCAGAAATAGAACCTGTTGAGCTGTGCCTCTCCGTGGTGGCCCAATGAGATTACAGCGTACCCGAGGAGGGTAAAGAAACCTGGAATCCTCCATTTCCAGACAGTCGGGCTCCTCTGGATAGGGCGATGAACAGCCAATCTCGAGCCAGAAGAGCTCAGATTCAGGGCCTGAGGATTGACTTCTACACCTCGTGTTCTGTAATGCAGCCTCAATATAGACGGACGCGTTAGTTGGATTGGTCGTTTGTGCAGGTTCCCGTCAACTAGTCCGGAATGATCTAGCCAGCTGTTACGTCTGCGCGCCACCATACTTGAGGCATCAAGTCAACTTGATTGTTTCAGAAGTCTGATTTCGGAGCTTTTTAGTCAATCGGACTGGTCGGATGGACGGCGACGTCGGGGTTGGGGTGATGAGATTGCCAGTTCAGCAGGGCATAAGATCGCAGATCGAACAGCTGAGGGGGCTGTTTGCCGAGCTCCAGAGCTAGAACTTGCAGCAAAGCATGCTGATGCACCACGCGTGGGACCATTTTCCGAGGGAGCCCAGGAAGAGTGGTTGCCATGGGTTGGCAGGTAGACCGTCGAGTATGCTCCAGTACTATCGGATCGGGCCGCTGGAACCTGACCGTGACCTGTCCGTGGCTGGATCCAAGGTAGCTGCTGATGTTTGGACGAATGGTACGTACGGCGTGGGACGGAGGCAGGCTGATGATCTCTCTGTTGTGGCCGGCCATATGCCATCGATATGCACATCAAACCACGCCCCCAGATGTGTGAAGGTTAGCTTATTTTCCTCCCTCGTCATCGCTGTCGCCGGATTTTCGCGGCCGGCTGCCAGATGAAACTGTAAAGGGTACCGGTTCCCCATGTTTCTTCACTGCCTGCGTCCATAGATCAGATCTTGTGTGATGTGACGTATCACGAGCACCAGGGTCCTTTCTCCATCAGCTGTAGGCGGAGACCGCTTCAGGCAGCTGAAAGCCTGAGTGATGGCATGTAGGAGCGGATGCTGATGGCGACGGTCTGGCGTGCAGAAAGCAAGTCACTACTGCATGGGGCCACAACAGGGGGCGGGCAGAGTGGTGACACAGAATTTTGATGGGGTGATTGGAGCGGTGCGGTGCGGTGCAATATGCAAAAGGGCTGCCTGGGTGCGTTGTTCTGGGGGTAATGTTTGAATCCTGAGCCGGCCTGCCCGCCATGTCGGTATGGAATCCGTAGGCAATGTACGTACTCTGTACCGGCGGCGTAGCATCGCTGCGAAGCAGGCAGCCTCCGCGTAGGCAAGGGCCCTCGGTGCCTGTATGTATCTGCGATGCGGGAGCCAAGGCCAAGAGTCGGTATGATACGGCAGGGTTCTCTCTCTTTGATCGCGGCGGGATAGAGAAGTTGAAATCCGTTGGCTGCTGTTGATCACGATGGGATGGCACAGCGGGGAGGGATATGGCGAGACCGGTGAGGTGACGGAGATTGGAATCCACGTATGCTGCTTGCTTGTTGCTTCTTGCTTGCTGGACAGCGTCTGCGTCTGCGTCTGCGTCTGCGCGTGCGTCTAGCGTAGCGACGCATGACAGGTGTCGGAAGCCCAGTGTGGTAGATTTATCGTCAAGGCTCCGCTCCGCCGTTGGTGCTTTCACGCACCAGGCAAGTTCTCTGGCGCGGTGGTGGTGCCTTGGAGCCCTCCACCGGCGTGGCAGGCCTGGGTACCGTACTCTGTAGCCATGCCAGAAAGGTGACGGAAGCCAGGATGTTGACTGATCATTCGCTGCTGGGGATATAGCAGGGCGTAAGGCTCGGGTGGGCTTGAAAGAAAGGAGGAAACAAGAGAGCCAGGGGGGTGGGCTGGCTGGCTGGCTGGTTGGCTGAATGTTGGGGGAGACAAGTCGTCAAAACCGCTGCGTGGTGGATGGAGGAGGAAGTTCTGCACTGTCTCGGTGTCGGTGACCAGAGAAGCGCGGAGGCCAACCCACCCCGCCCCATGTCATTTGATTCGCACGGTACGGTGTAGGAGTGGAGTCCGTGGCACTGCCAGGTAGGAAACAGACGGGAGGCGGTCATTGGACGGTGAAGGGAGGCTCACCTCTACGGGGCGCACAGTGCATTTTGCTGCAGAACTGTGATGTACAGTTCCCTGTTGGTGGGTTTGACACTGTCTTGCAGCCCTCCACTCGACCCTGCCTCCGTCCTTGAGCTGGGAAAGGTAATGGAAGGTACCTACCTTACCTACCTATGGGAGACTTAGTAAACTGTGCAGCTCCCGGCAGGCAAGAGCTCCCGTCACCACTCCAGTGACTCCACACCAGCAGCCCGTTCCTTCCTGCCTTGCACTGTGCCTTCCCAGGTAAGGTAGAGAAGAAGGACGGTGGTGAAGTTCTTCAAGCGGCCTCTCGTGGCCCGCTGCATCTCTCGCTCTCATGTCACAGACGTTTGCTGTTGCCCTGGCCTGGCCTGTCTACTATGTACCCCTCATTGACCACTCACCGACTGTGACTCTCCCTTGGCCTTGGGACAATGGGCCCCTCCCTCATCAGTCGCTTCCAAGTGTAAGCCACTCCCTCAGTCGCTTTGCATTGCCCATTTGCGTGCGAGTGAGTGTGGGCATCACCATCGCAGAAACGACTGCAGCCCATGCTTCTTCTCTTTTCTTCCCCGTCTCTCAATCTCTCTGTTTAGCGCATGCCTCGATTCACTCTTCTTTGCTCTCAACATGGCTTTTGTCGAGACACAATGCCATAGTCGACAAACACGTCTTCTAGAATTCCGCCAGGATGCAAACAACCACAAACTAACCAAGCGCGGCATTCGCCTTCGAAAACGCTTTGGCATTTCCCTTTTCTGCAATGCCCTAAAACAACTTCGTCCGGCTTGTTGAGTGGAGTATTGGATCACATTCTGTCTCTAGGGAGACCTCAAAATAGCCTCCTTTGCTCTCGCCAACCCTCACAAGCTACTTTCTCCTCGCATCCTACAATGCAGGGCTCGACCTCTGCATCCGAGGCTGTATTCAACATCTGCGCACTCGGAGCTACTGATCGTCCCGCCCCACATAGTAAGTCGATGTTTCTTGTTCCCGCTCCATGTACCACCAGGTACCCCCAAGGGCCTTTCTGGTACCCTACCGCGGCTTGCGACATGTTGTCTCTTTTAATGCTATTTGATGCAAGCTCGTCGTCTACACCCCATCTCTGCGGACGGCAATTTATCGCTAACTGTAAGGGTTAGCTTTTGACCGTTGGGTCCACATGTCGCCATCTCGCCCCGGCGCCGCTATAGTCTTGAGCCAAGCGGATCGGCTTGCGTGCAGACCCGGCCGTTCATTACTTGGCCATGCAATGCTGCCGTCTGGCTCTCAGGAATGTGATGCCTCTTCATTGAGGCCCCTTAGACTCGTCAAGAAAGTGAGACATGCTGAAATTGCCAAAACTGCCTTCTTGGCGCTTGAGCCATCCTCGGTGTAGCTCCAGGAATTGGGTTTCAATACGCACCTTGGGTTAGAGGCCTAGCTACCGGCGGGAAGGGGATCTCAGGGGAATCTCAGCTGCTTCAACAGGTTGACAGCGGCTCACCGCGTCTTCTCTGTTTCGAAGTTTCAAAGCGGGCGTCTAGATCCTTGGCCTGCAATGAGCCACCCCCGGTAGGAGGGGTGGCGGATGGAATCGTTGCCTTTCCCAACGGGCTGGTTGCCTCACAAAAGTCATCAAAGAAGCGGTCAAGAGATCGGAGTCTTCAGATGCTCGCCCTCCGAAGAATGAGCCTTTGCACTCTCCCGCTTTCTGCCGGCTCTTTTCGAGTTTTGCCCAAGATCAACCTTGTTTCACTGAAGCACCAACTAAAAAGAGCAACCAGTCTGTTTTCAGTCCTCTAGTACCCGGCTGGGTTCTGGAGATGAAGCTCTGCCAGGTTCAAGAGCCAGCGATCGCGACTACCCGTGGCTTTTCCTTGGTGACTTTGGGGCGATAGGCCCCCTATCGCGACAGCTCCAAGTTGAGGTGGTACAAGGAGGGCGTTAGCCGAAAACGCGGATACGCTTTTCAGGACTTGGTCGAGAAAGAGGTTCGATTCAGTCATCTCGACAAGCAGTGCTTGTCAACGCATAATCAGGGTCTGAACGTCACGCTTTCGTGCCGATGCCATCTTTTCGAACAGCTGTATCGTCTGGTTTCGGGTGCCAAAGCCTAGACTATTCCAGTCCAAAAGCTGTGGATTGCTTGCTCGTATGTGGCCACGCGGAAAGGGGGTGCCTCGCACATAGCCAGTTGTATCGCTACACGGAGCAGATGAAGACCTGCGTATGAACCATCTACTTGGGATCATCACGGTGTACACCGGCCATCTGCCGACAAGTGTATCATGGGCTCACTGAAAGAGCAGGGTATTCACCACGTTGCTATAGCTCCGCTCAGACGTCGGATCTGGTCATTGTAAGGGTACAGATTTCCGGATTTGTTCGCTTCCTCTTTCCACATCGGGACCATTAGTCTTGACCTGTCAAACGTAAAAGTTCCCATCAGTCAAATTTCTCGCCACAAAGCCACGTTTCGTCTCCACGACCAAGTCCCTGGTCATGCTGTGGAAGACCTCTTGGGTCCCCCTCAGAAAGCCTCCTGGAGGACGCAAAATGAACATGGACCGAGACTCGTGAGTTGTCGCCCGCCTGAACCATCGACCCATGGTGAACCATGTCAAGGCCTGGACCGCAAGAGTCCCGTGGCCCGGAGCATTACCACGACTATCCTGTCATATTGGGAGCACAAGGAGAGAAAGTTGAGCGTCACCTCAGCGTCTCAGTACTGAACACCGTGCGCGGCTCCCATGCACGTTGTTTCCCAGACCGGTTTCAGGCCCGCCTGTCGGGATTCAACCATGGGTTATTATGGATGCAACGTTTTACAGGATCTTCATGGATAGTCCATCGGTCCATCGTCCGTCAGCCCTCTCTGGAAGACGGCAGGCGATCACAGCTAGGACATCAGGATGGTCGCTGTTGTGCGCCTTCAATGATTGCAGAAGTAATCTAGTCCTCGTTAAAGTTGAGCGAACAAAGCCTCTTCGATGGGCCAATGACTCGCACTCACGGAAAGCCAGTGAATCTACTAGAAGGTCGAATGACAACAGGGCCAATGGTGCGGGCACCCGATGCTCATGTCAGCCCACTCCGAGCCGGTCACCGAGAGACCCTCTGCTACTTCGAGACATCATCTGACAAGAGCAGCTGAAAAGACAACGCGTCGGTACCGGAAGAAGCCACTGGGGCCCGCGCATCTAAGCCACGAGTAGGGTACTGATAACGGCAATTTTAACAAGTCCTTTGCAGGCGCGGACAGAGTGAGCTCATCTCCAGGTAGACCGGAAGATCAGAAAGGTACAACAAGCCCAGCAGGCAGATGATCAACATTGTCCGAGGCGGGTGGCGCCACGAATGCTTCGACTCCAGACCCCACACTCTGCAAGAAGAGGGTTACCCAAACAGCGCTCATCGATCAATAAGCTTCGTTTTCCACGACGTTCTTGCCACATGGAATCGGGCATGGGTCTGCTACCTGTCAAATTTCAGGTTCCACCAACCCTGCTTTACCAAGATGTCAAGTCGACAATCACAGTCAAGGACGATGCGCCATGGTCCCTCAGCGGCATGGGGCCTGGGCTTCTTCTCCAGATCCGGATAGAGTAGGTACATTTTGGGTCCAAGGAATTGGCAGCTGCTCACCCTCACCTCACGATGCTGAAACAGCGCACCAAGGTTTGTGGCACATGGGTAATATGTGTAGTCTCAAACTCTAAGAAGCAGCCTTGACGGCAAGGCGGGGCATGTCGTTCGGATGGGGCTGGGAACCAGTGGACGCAAATGGCAATCGGGCCGGCAAAGTTGGGAGTAGCTACGGGACTAAGGCACCGTAGGTTCAAACAGTCCGAAGTGGGTCGCCGCAAGACCGGCGCCAAAGCGGGGCTCCACGCTGTCAAAGGCGTCTCGGTCTGTGGGCTGGTCCGGGCTCATTATCCGGCCCTCATTGTCCGGGCCGGCCGAGATGCACGGACCACATGTTTGTCGAAGACTCATTCAACACTCTTTGCTGATGCTGGAAGCTGATTGCGATGGAATGTGCTTTGAGCGAATCAGGGCCGACTCCGGGCGCTGACAAACATGGATGCCATGAGCAGGCACGCACGCCCTCTTCCGCCGCCTCCCCCCCCCTTCTTCCTCTGAACATGACGTTGTATCCGTAACGTTCCTCCTGGCCATCCTCCAAGTCAAGCCACACCTTCAATCAGCTCCACAATCCGAATCGCCCTAGAGTGTACCTTAGGCACTTTATGGAGTACGTACTGCAGGTTCATGCGTACTAAGGATTCTGAGCAACTCCACCATCAAGTGTGACTCCGACGATTGCTGCGGAAGCTGACTGCTTGGCTGGGCTTTGACCTGCTGTGACTAACAATCCAGCGGGAGCAAATTGGTCATCATTGTCGCTGATGCTTTTTCCCCCTTCTCGTCCAGGCAGGCGCAAATTGCTGCAGTACATAGCGACAAACGTTCGCCCGAGGTTGTTTGCTGCGATTCTGCACCCCTCCCCCGCCCACCGCCCTCAGTTCTTGTCTGCCACTGAGGTGCATCTCGACGTCTCCCTCCAGCTTCCTCCCGGGAGCTTCCGCCACAGCTTTCTCGTATCTGAGATTTCCTCGGGCATGCCTAAGAAAAGGCATCAATCCCTATTTTCGAAGCCGCAATCCACGGCCCCCGCATCGTTGGGCGCCTCAGCTTCAGCCTCGACATCTGGCCGTGAGTACCTCCCGTCACATCCCCCCAGCTCCCCCCACCCCCCACCGCGTCTCCGGACGTGACGTTTCCTGCCTACCGTTCATCCCCCTTTCCCTCCCCCTATACTATATCGGCGGTGTCAACCCAGAAAACTGACACGAAAGCCACGGGAAACAGAAAGCCAACGCAAGGGCGTTAACGAACTCTTGGCCGATCTCCGCCGATCCTCCCACGCCTCCTCAAGTCGTACCACCGCAGCATCCTTGGCAGCCACGCCCACCGTCCCGCCTGCCATCCGACAGATCCTCCATATCCCAGAACCGCCTCCTCTGCCACCCAGGCGTGTCCCGAGATTTGACGCAACAGGGAGACGAGTCCCTCCCGGTCCGCCACCTCCCCGCAGCTGGCTCTCCCGTTCTTGCAGCAATGCCACCCGTTACAACAGCGCCCATGCCATCGCCGTTCGCGGCGCCGTCAAAGGCCTACCGGGCTCCTACGAGCCGGACAAGGGCAGCTTGACGGACCTGTTATTGCGCAGGATGGCTTTGAATTGGGAACTCCAGAGGGATTACGATCGGTACTACCTTCACACGCTTCCCAGCCGAGTCCGGGCCTCTCTAGCCAGGTACGTAGGCTTGTGGTACGAGGCCGGTCTGTCCGCTGCGGACTTGCGCAATATCCTGATACCTCCCGCCGTTGACGAAGAGGACGGGGCTCAGCTGTCCCAAGAACCCGAGGACCTTGTGTCTCTGAACAACGACATCTACTTCCTCGACCTCACGGGCTCCATCGGCTGTTCCATGTCAGTCAAGGAACTGGCTGACGTGCTCTTCCCGCTGCAGCTGGCTCTGGCACCGGAAGAGGTACATGACTCTTGGGACACGGCGGAGGCACCGTCGCTTCCTCCGAAGCTTCTGCCCAACATCACGCATCTCTGTCTGGCCGTCACTCCAGGAGCTGGTGCCGATGGGCCCGGTGTGTCGTGGAAGCAGCTGCTCGCACTCACGGCGAAACTACCCACCCTCACGCATCTCAGTCTGGCCTACTGGCCCGAGCCGGCGTTGACGCCTAAGGCAAGGTTCACGACGATTGTATCGCCTGAGGGCCACACGTCACAGTATGCGGGCACCGGGGCGTATTCTCACACCCTTGACGATGACTGGACTGAGGCCGTCATCATGCTGCGGAAGCTGAGCAAGTGCCTGTATGGATTGGAACATCTAGATATCACTGGTTGTGGTGCTTGGTTCAAGGCGCTCATGGTGAATGTAGATGGTGATAAGGTCGACTGGAATGGGCCGTGGAGCAAGGTCTCTTCACTCGTATTGAAGTATGGGTACGAGATAAGCGAAAATACTCCTATGGCCGATGGCCAAAGGTATTTGGAGGCGGCAGAGATGGCCAAGGCAATCGAACGGTACATTGTCGGGCAAAGAGGTGGAAAGGGACGGTTCATCACCGTCGAAAGAGACCAGATAGATGAGGCGTTTGCGCAAACTGTGATTTAGAACATACAAATTACAATTGAATAGAACCTTTACTGCAAGGCAATTCATATCTTTGCGACGACTCTCTGTTTCGTGATCTAGTCTCAAGAGACCCGGTTCTGCCTGCTCGCATCCCACAGCTCCTTGAACTTTCCACCCTTCTCAAGCAGGAGGGACTGCGGCTCACCGACTTCTACGATATGTCCCTTGTCAAGCACTACGACTCGGTCAAAGTCAGCAACAGTTTCTAGGCGATGCGCGATCGCGATGACGGTGTGTTCTTTGAACTCCTCGCGAATAAGGTCCTTGACCATACGCTCGGTGTGGGAATCGACGCTGCATTCCATGTAAGCTCAACTACGTCTGCAACGAATCGGGTGGTAACGGCGGAGGCCTTACCTGCTCGTTGCTTCGTCCAAGAGAACGATTTTGCCTACTTCGCGACGCAAGACAGCCCGCGCCAGGAAGAAGAGCTGTCTCTGCCCGTGACTGAGTGCCTCCTCGGCAAATTCTGCATCCAGGCCACCTTTCTCCTGGATGGCATCCCAAAGACCGAGACGTGTCAGTGTGGAAGTGATGCTCTCGTCAGAGGCCGCGGCAAACGGGTCGATGTTTTGGCGGACTGTTCCCGGGAGAACGAACTGGTCCTGAGTGATTGCGATCAGAGCCGATCTGAGTTCCAGAAGAGGGAGTCTGTCCAGAGACAGGCCATCAATGTGGATTGAACCCGACGATAGAGGCAGGAGACGGAGTAAGGCGAGGAGGAGCGAGGATTTGCCACTTCCAGTGCGTCCGACGATGCCAATCTTCTCACCCGCACGAATAGAGATGCTGATACCGTCTAGGGCCTTGGGCACTGATTTCTCATCACAATCATTGGCGCTGGACGCATATGAAGCCGAGATGTCCCGTAGTTCAATGCACCCTTTGTCAGGCCATCCTGGAAGCAACGTCGCCGATACTCCTTGTCGGCCTTCAGAGCAGAGGAGCTGCCTTTTGAGCAAATCATCCTCGATCTCGTCAGGAGTATCGTCGGCAAAGTTCTTGATCCGCGCGACAGCACCGATGGATGTCTCCAGAGACGTCCAGAACTGGATCAGCATCTTGAGGGTCTCGGTAAAGGAGATCAGCTGGACTAGAGAGACTCCCGTCAGGCCTACGGAGACGGTATCACGGAGGCGGACTGCGAGGCCGACCACGAGCAGGGCTAGTGCGGTTGTGGTTAGGTCGAGCACGAGGGTCAGCCATTGCTGGGTGAGAAGAAGGATGTAAAAGGGGCGTTGCGAGCGGTCGATGAGGGTGTGGGAGTGGGCTATGGAGGGTGTCGTCGCGGCGTGTGCGCGGATGGTGGGGAGCCCAGAAAGCGCCTCGAGGAAGTGGGTGCTGTTAGGAATCGATGTCAACGTCCAAGGTTCATCTTGTATGGCCGGAGTCAAAGATGGCTTACTACACCGGGGCTTTCTCCTCCAGATCCAAGAAGCGGAGCTGGCGGGAGGTACGGAGATACGCCCTCTGGATGAAGTAGAAGACGAGTATCAAGACCGGGAAGCTGATGGCGATGTACCAAGAGGCGGAGGCAATCAGGAATGCCTTGCCTATGCAGGTGAAGAAGCCTGTAACGTTCAGAGTCTGGTCTGTAGAAACCAGTACGGGTGAGGAACCTACTAGCGAGGGATACAACCAGGGCCAGGGGCAAGTTGCGGTCGACTAGGCCGATATCTTGGGAGAACCTAAACACATCAGGCGTCTTGGAGCCCGACCTTGGGACTTTCGGGTACTTACCGAGTTGTAATGGAACCGATGTCAGTACTTGTGAAGAGGGCCAGTGGGGCACTGTTCATGTTGTCAGACATGAGAATCTGGCTGCTTGGAGGGAACATCACCTACTGCATGACAGCCTTGAGAAGGCGCTGGTGCAAGTTGATGCCCGACCTTGATGCGATTGGAACAAGGACAAACCTGCAGATATGAGTTTCACTACGAAGTCTTGGCTCCAGGAGTGCGGTACATGGACTTACCAGATGAGAATTGCGAAACAAACAACGCCGCTGACCTGCAAAGCAGCATAGACACCGAGGTAGTACGCCGAGTCCGAGGCGGCATTGTCGACATTATGGTCGGTCCAAAACTTGAGCCAGACCGCTTTCACAATATTGTCAGTATTTTATGTTTAGGATGAGAATTGCAACACTTACTCGGGAAAGTCGAGAAGAAAGCCCAAGACATCTGGAGGAGAAGCATGACTGCCACCAGTATGGCGCCAACACTTCCAAAGTAGTAATTGTAGACGCTCCAGTCTCCAAGCTGACGTCGCTTATCTTCCGTTTCGGCAGCGGTTTTGGCGGCTTCTTTCCCGGTCGTATTACTGGATGTGTCGATGGGAGGTTCGCTTGAAGTGACCTCATCACCGCTGCCGGCCTCGAGAGTTGCAAGGCTTTTGACGTAACCGTCCGACTCTAGGCACTCTGCAAATGTCCCTATCTCTAACACCTGCCCGTCCCCAAGTGCTATGATCAAGTCTGCCTGTGATAGAAAGCCGACTATGTCTCTTGTTAGTCTTACGTACAAAGCTGGGATGTATTCATGCTTGGATGGCGAACTCTCACCTGATTGTGTTGCAAGAACGACTGTAGTTCCCCAAGCCCGCAGGATTCCTTCCTTCAGGTTGAAAAGTCTGCGGAACACTGTCTTGGCTGTGTGATTGTCAAGGCCACTGAAGACATCGTCGAAGAGTGCAATCCGGGGCCTGGAGTAGACTGCCCTTGCAAGCGCCTGACCGACGTTAGTAACAGCAGAGCATTATCGCCGGGTACGACTTACGATACGTTGCTTCTGGCCTCCACTCAAAGCAAGACCTTTGCTACCGATGAGCGTACGATCGCCTTCCGGGAATATGGCAAGATCCTTTTCAAGATCGCAAGCGGTCAAAACTTGTCGGTAGAGGCTTTCGTCGAATTCTGAGAAGCAGGTAATGTTCTTTCGAATCGTCTCATTCTATTTGATGTGAGCTCTTGTCCTACAACGGGCGAGACGGCTTTACTTACGATTAGCCACGGGCTTTGCTCGCACCATGAGATCTTGCTGCTGGACAACGAAACGAGTCCATCAACGTAAGGAACCTCTCCGAGAAGACCTTTCAACAATGTAGTCTTGCCAGCTGCCACTGATCCCACGACCATGGCAAGCTCTCCGGCCCCGACGCCGAAGTTGAGTCCATAAACAACAGGGACAGACTCTTGTTTCCACCGAAACGATACGTCTTTAGCTCGGACTTCGATGTTCTCCCCATGAGAGCTACCATTCCCATTGTGAGACGATTTGATAGAGGGGCTTGATGGAAATGAACGGTAATCGTTTCGTGGCGGCCGGCATAGGTAGTTCTCAATGCGGTGGAAACACCCAAGAGCCGCGCTCAAGTCCAGGACCGTCTCAAACATGAAGAACAGGGGGCTTGCCAACAGAATGACCAGAGAGAGGGCAGCAAACAGCTTGGTTGCATCGAGCGTCTCTCCAGACTTAGAGATGATGGCCATATACATTGCGAAAGCAACCACGGGGGAAATCATGAGGGGAATCTGAGCCACGGCCGACGTGATTGCAGCAATCACGCGGAACGGAGTGGCGGCCTTCATTTCCGAAATTCTGAGATCCGCAATCGTTTGAGAGAGCTTCTGGGTAAGGCCGGACATCTTGATGCTCTTGACATGTCCCATCATTGCCGAAGTAATCCCTGAAATTCCGTGAGTGGTCTGAGTTATAACAGGATGGAAGGATGCATACCGATGCGTTTTTGCACCTTTTCTATCCACGCAACTTGATACTTTTGTGTTGCAGGAGCGAATAAGAAAGTAACTATTAAAGCAAAAACCGACACAATGATGGGGCCCGCGGCTGCGTAGCCGATGTGATTGCTGAGGATCCAGGTTGCAAGGGCGAACTGGATGATGTTGGCCCAAAACTCATGTATCTCCCGCCAGGCGCGGATGATGGCGTCAACCTTGGGAAAGTTAATACTCGCGGTACACGGTAAGATGTCGGGAGACTTACATCTGTCGACATAAGAGTAACGGCTGCGGAATCGTCGCTGGAAGCACTCCTGAGCTCCGTCGTCTTGGAGTAGACGGCGGCGACCAACACGCCCCTGAGCATAGTCAAGGAGCGAAAGGCTTTGTGCCAGTAGAAGCTTGACGTGATGGAGATGCCAAGGTAAACGAGGCCGTATGACCCAATAAGACCATAGCCATGATTGACATCCTCGGAAGGGTCTTGCAGGAAGTCAAGGAAACGATTCAAGACCAGAGGCTGGCATATGGTGAAGCCCAGGAGACAAAGCCTCACAGGGACAACGGCCAACAACTGCCACTTCAGCGTCTTGATGCAAGCCCAGACGAGCGGATAGCTGTGCGGGCGAGGTGAATCGTTCGTAGTGCCATGCGACGCCGGCGATGACTCGTTCCAATGCTTCCAGAAGCGCTCGCTCAGCACCGCAGCCGACATGGACTCATCCAGTGTGAACAAGTCAAGCGGCTTCAGGAGACGACGGAACCCAGTCATCAGCAGCGGCGTGAGCCACCAGAAGAGACCGCGGCTGTAAATGCCACTGGTCTCCTCGGGGCTCAGCGACCGACCGTCTGAATCGACAAGATACCTCGTCTTCCCCTGGGCTTCGAGAATCACGATGGCCGTCTTCAACGCAAACGAGGCGGTGAAGACGGCGCTGATGGCAGCGCTTAAGTGCGACAGCCATATGGTGCGGAGGATCGCTCCATCCAGCACCAGAGAGACAAGTATGTATGTATTCAAGATGGACGAAGGCTTAAGGCTCTTCGAGTGTTCTATGTACGAGAGACCACCAAACACCAGACTGGCGGCGAAAGACACGCAAGACGCCGCGATAGACACGGTGCGCAAACGCCCTTCGTCGCGATGGATCGCCCAGAGTGCGATCAGGGTGAGTTGCAAGACGGCAAGGACGCCGATGGCGGCGATCTTGCATAGACGAAGAATGTTTCCAGAGACAGCGCGAGGAAGCTTCCCGAGTTGAAAGAGACGAAGAGGGGCGACAAGAAGCAGCAGCGAGGCAGGGAGAATAGTGAAGAGGCATTGTTCAAAAGTAAGAGTGAAGTCGAAGCCGTCGCGGCAGTCCTGGATGATTGGGCCGAAAGAATCGTCGGCGGCTGGGGAGCACATGGTTGAAGTCGAGTTGTCCATGGTGGGCGAAAAGGCTTCAATGAGAAAGTTAACGAAAAAGAGGATATTCCGAGTAAGTCGGGGCTGAGGGATTGGCCCTTTTAATGCCCCGGGTTGCCAGCAAGCAATCCAAGGGAGCCTTCCCCTGAGACACTATCCGGTAAAGGAAGGTGGTTAAGCAAAGCAATCAAACTGCTGACACGGAGAATCCTGCATGTCTATCCGTAGAGAAATTCACGAAATCGAGCGCCGCGTGCGAATACCGACGGCAGGATTGTTGTGAGAACAACGCAACAGTATCCCTCGGAAAAGAAAGAAGCTTTTCAGGTGTTTCTATTTTTGTTTGCCGTTCTTGGGATAAACAGATCAGTCTAAGAAAGTCGAGCCCTCTTCTCATTTTGGAAACCAAGTAAGGTCGTTCATCACCTACGGTAGGTATTGATTGGGGAGATTCTAGGCCAATGCCAATTCAGAGGATACTTGGACGTGTAGCGAATTCCCTGCTCAGGGTATGTATTCGGCTGGGTACCTAGGCGAGCTATGAGGTCTGCTTAGCGCTGCCCAAACACCCTCACGCAACCTCAGACCCTCAGAAGCAGGTCCCTTCAGGGTCCTCAGTGGCTGTGAACTGCCCAAAACCTGACGCCACATCCCTGTCTCGTCCAAACAGGTTTTCCCGGGCGTCATCCGATGAACGGGCTAGACCGGTTTATGTGGGTCCCCGTGTGCCCACGGACAACACTGGCGCCACCAGCCGGGAAAGAATGGCTGGAGAGACACGAGAGATGGGCCCCGATGACGCAAACTTCGACATCTTCGCCCACCGACCCGACCAACCTACCTGCGCAACAACAACAAGCCAACACCAACCCTTCTCGCATGACTAAAATCTTGGCCACGTCAGGCCCGACAGGACTTGCTGCGCTGTTCCACCCACCAAAGCAACACTCACAGGGTACAAACAGCCTACTGCGTAAATGATGTTCGCCTCTTCTCTTTTTGGTCCGCCCAACTGCCGCCCAGGCCCTTGAGTTTTCCCCGGGCCAGTCAAGTGACGCCGATGGAGACAAACGGCCTTGTTCCTGACCCCCGTCTCCATCGTCACGGCACAGCATTCTTTGACGCCCACTCAGGAAGTTAGGGTCTCTTTGGTTGCATCATTGGTCTTGATGGGGTCTCAGATGGGCTGGCCTGCTATGATTCACCCATCTTCTAGGTCGCACCCTCCCTCATAAGGACAGTAGCTTTGGCTGCCCTGAAGTCAAGAGTCCTTGACTTTGTTACTGTCACTTTCCAGCTCCAAATCACAACGTACTAGACAACCCGTCGACAGGCCGTATCTCACAATTCCGGCCGTGTTCCCACCTGCCCACCGACAGCGTCCCAATCCAACCACCTTTCTTTTGTCTTACACGAAGCAAACACTTCTGTCGGCAACATGCATTTCACCGCGATAGTGCCGCTGGTACTGTCCATAGTGGCATTTGTACTCTCCTTCCTGGCCCTCTTTGCCGGCCAGAAGGAGGGCTTCATGGAGGATTACGACGTGATCCGCCTCAACACATCCGGACTCGGTCAGAATGTTCTGGACGTGAGCTCTGATTCATCCGGCGACGATGGAAGCACCTGGGATAGGCTAGTCGGTATCGTCCGCAACAAGACGTCTGACATTATCAACGACATCGGCAACGACATCGCGGATCGTCTCGCCGACGAGCTCGGAATCTCCCACTGGTACTCCCTGCATCTGATGGACGTGTGCCAGGGCGACTTTGCGCCCAACGTCACGGCTCCCAACGTCTGGCTCAACGTCTCTGCCTGCACCCAGCCGAAGCCTGGTCGTGAGTCCCACATCGTACCGCTCCGTTATGCTCCATCACTGACTCTCATCTAGCCAATGTCAACCTCACCAAGATGCTGGACCAAGAGCTGTCCGTCGGCCCCCTGCGTCTGAGCCTTGCTGACCTCGATTGGCCCGATACCATCGAGGACGCTTTGGACAAAGTCAATAAGGCTCTGCTCGCCATCTTCGTTCTCTATGTCCTAGGCATCGGTTTCTCGGGTCTCGCCATTCTTGGCTCTTTTGCTGCTTTCTTCCTTGGTCCCGCCAAGCGTGTGACGATACCCAACTTCACCTTCGCCATTCTTGCGGCAATCGTGCTGTTTGCCGGCAGTTTGGTCACAACCATCGGTGCCAAGAAGGGCGCGGAGCAGCTCAACGACGTAGGCGAAGACGTTGGTCTATCGGCAGAAGCCGGCCAGAAGTTCATGATTATCTCCTGGGTCGCCTTTGCAGTCATGGCCGTCTCTGCCGTCTACTGGGTTACTCAGTGCTGTGTGGCGAGACGATCAACCAAGAGAGGGTACACTGAGAAGCGCCACAACAAGGGCAGCTTCTAAGATTGAACCTTGTTGAAGAATAGTCAACCGAAACCCTGTGGGCCTCTTTTTCTTCAGATTGGATAATTCGACACGAAAGCGATTTTTTGAACCCTGCTTGTCAGGTTTGGCCTGATAGCCGGTCTACAATGGCCACTCCGACATCACGATCCTTTTCATTATTTCAGAAGATACCATTGATGCGACAAATGATTTCTTAGAATGAACAGTTTCGAAACAGAACATCGAAATGTAGCAAAAAGAATAGATTACTTTGAATGGCATGTTTGCCTCAAAACCGTTGTCTGTCGCCGTTTTAGCCTGTGCATGTCATAGACCGCATTGTTTTGGCACCTATTGTCGTCTTCATCCTCGTCGTATTTACACAACTTGTTGCCCCTGACTTCTTCTTATCTAAAGCTCATACTGTCTCTATTTTCTGACGACCTTGTCGTCCTGCGTCTGCCGCAGCAACCGAGTCCCGGCTCCGGCTCCGAAGACCCACTTACTACCGCAGTAGTCCGGAATGTGGGGTACGTCATTCCTCCCTAAACAGGAAAGCACCTTCCCAGCCACGACCTCAGCTGCCCCTCAGCCTAAGCCCAACCTTAGCTGAACTTCAGACTTTCCCCGCCGTCCCAACTACATCTGAAGTCCAACTCGAGCGTCAACTTCAAGCCTCTCGTGCCGAACAGAGTTCCGCCTTGCGCCCAACTTTGCCTTCCCGACCTCGCGATAACCGCTGCATCTTTTCAAGGACCGCCCCCTCAGGAGAATCCTCAAGATGCCTCTCCCATTCAGCAACCGCATCTCGTCCGCCAACAGCCACCCGGAGCTCCAGGACAGTGACGAGGAGGGCGACCAGCTCATCCCGCTTCTCAACCGAAGCCAGGTGAAAGCGAGGAAGGTTTGGGAGGGCTTCCTCGACTTTGCCACCCAGGGCGACATTCTCGGCATCGCCTTGGGCTTGATGTAAGTTCCACTCGTGTGTCAATCGACACATGCACCAGACCCTGTCTCCAGGAGACCACGGCTCGAGAACTGTATCGAATCTCGAGTAGGAATCGCGACTGACCATTTCCCCCCAAGGATCGCCTCCTCGTTCACGGCACTCGTCAACAACTTCGTGAACAACATCTTGATGCCGCCCATGTCCATCATCTTCCCTCTGAACCGCAATATTGAGGAGAAGTTCGCCGTTCTCAAGGGTGGTCCCAACTACAGCCACGAAGACAAGTACACGACTCTTGAGCGCGCCAAGGACGATGGTGCAGTCGTTATGGCTTACGGGTACGTTGCTTCACTGGGAGTGCTGTTCTCTTGTGCGTGACTACTGACTGTTTTCGAAAGCTCTTTTCTCAACCAACTGGTCTCGTTCTTTTGCATCGGCTTCGCCCTCTATGGCCTGGCGCACATCTTTCAACTCTTTTCTCGAGACCCGATCATCAGACCTACGGTCAAGTGCAAGTACTGTCGCAAGCGTATCAGCATCAAAGTATGTGCCGAAATAGTTCAAAGTCGCCGACTGCAATACTGATTTCGTTCCAGGCCCAACGTTGCGTCAACTGCTCTAGCTGGTTGGACGGTCGTGAGGACCGGCCTCTCATGTGATTTTCTCGTTTTCTTTGTTTCCGCAGTCGGATATATACCACTTTGCTAGGTGATGATTTTCTGTTGGAGTCGTCTTTTTGGCATGGCAAACTCGGAGTTGCGGCATGGTGGCTTGGAGGATTCACACTATTACTAGAACACATCGCTATACAAGGCCTTAATTTTGCGGGAACGGCCACTCGTTTCTAATTAGGACGAACAAGGCTTTGCATTTTTCCCACTGCCCCTATGAAGAGTGTCTTCTCCGCTCTGTATGTCTATGATGAACCAATTTCCCATCACTACTTGCATAGTATCATCTCAACTATCCCACCTGGAGATACCCACGCCTTCCTTAGACGCCAGGCATAGTTTCCTCGGGAAGTCCTCGGTTTCGATGGAAATATGTCTTTTGAGCCTTTGGGGACATGACGCAACGCCACATTACGAAAACCAAGCACACAAGGAAGAAAGCAGCAACGCTGAGGCCAATGGCAACTATTGAGATGGTCTCCATCTTGTTGATTGAGGTCTGGGGGATTTGCGTTCGTGGGGGTGATGAGTAAAAAGGCGAGCTTGGAAGTGATAGAATATGCATGGATCTGATACCGCAAGTCTAAGGTTCGGACTAGAAGTGATTTATCCAACTTGTATTTATCCTGGTCCTCCCGCGTCTACGGAGGCGACCTTTATGTTACTGATCAGGCCGATTGTTCAATTCGCTTCCGACGAAGGACACACAGATTCTTTGACTGACAGTGGTTTGTCAAGGAACAAACAAATCTTTCCCTTGTCAGCACATTGTCTAGCTCGACACACACATCACCTGCGTCCAGAGCAACAATGACTTTGACTCAAGGCCACTCAGCAGTGTTCGACACACACGCAACATACACTCTGTACCAAGCCCTACAACACCAAGGCCCCAACGGCTCCAACGGTTCCAATACCAGCAACGCCCACCCAGAAGTCCGCCTTGCCGAACCGAGCCACGGCCGCGTTGGGCGTGGAAGTGGGACTCGCCGATCCCGTCGCCGACCCGCCAGTCTGCGCTGCTCCCGATCCCGTCGCCGAAGCCCCCGTCTCCGCCGTCGCCTGCGCCGCCAGCTTGTCCAGGCCAGCAGTCACCGTGAGGGCGACGGTGAAATTCTCTGTGTCAACATTCCACACTCCCATGCGCACGGTAGAGCCGCTCTGCGTTTGGGTTTCCACAACGCGCATCGTCGACCCTTCGATGGAGCCTTCGAATCCGATGGATCTGGACGATGGAACATGTTAGGTCACCTTTCACACATGTATCCGACGCCCCCGTATTCGTGGAGAGAGCTCACATGTCCTTGTCACTGTAAGTGTGGTGCAGCGCGACGGTCTTGGGGCCATTGATGATGGTGAGGCCGTCCCAGGTGCCGTTCATCACGGAGTCCTCGTCTGCGACGCAGCCGCCTTTGGCGATGTCTGCTTCGCAACCCAGGATGTACGTGGTGGCGGCAGGCTTGGCATCCTGGACCGAGGCGTGGAAGGATGAATTGCCCATGTACGGCACAACGACGTCAAATTTGGTGGTGGTCTGCGCGGCAGCCATGCCGATGAAGGCGACGAGGACGGGCGCGGAATGCTTCATTTTGTTTTTGGATGTTGTGACGCAAGATACAACGACGAGCAACTATTCGTGCGACATGACGATGCAATTGCGGGCTTCATGGCATTCTATATGTATAGTCAACCCCATCACAGAAGTTCCTTTACTTTACGAGGACTGTGCCGCAACAGGTTTACAATACACACACGAGTGCCCAATGTTGGCTAGCCGCTCGTATCCTGCGAGCGTTAAAGCAAAAGAAGAAAAAGGCAGGAGAACATCCACGATATTTAGGCTCCCATCAGCAAGGCAAATCTCCGATTGGGTGCGCCGGTCGACAGAACCGTTTGTGGAGGCAAACGACCCGCTCGAACAACTGTGTGGCATTTCGCGTGGTCAGAAATTGCTGGAGGGCCGTGTTTGGCTGAGCATGGCTGGGCGTGAGCAGCTGGATCATTCAGGATGTGGTGCGAGGACGGTGGGCGGTTGAAGCAGGTTAGCAGAGAAGCATATCGGCAAACCCTTCTCTAGGGCGGGAATGAGTTTGTTTTGACGTCTTTCGGTCGGCCAACGGTGCCGAAATGTGGGTATGTTGATCGTTGAAGCGATGTTCCAAGAGGCCAGACGAATATTATTCGTGCTTCCAGAAGAGGTTGAGAGAAGAGCGTGGGTAAGGCATTTCGTAAGCGTGTCTTGGTCTTTCTGGGGGCTAAGCTGGGAACGAAAAGGGGTGCAGGAACACGAGATGACGAGACAGACTCAGCCGACATGCTTTCTGGGCGTTCTGAGAAGTCTTGGCGATGGCTATGTTTTCCTCTTGGGGACCACTGGTTTGACGGCGTGGGACTGAATTTGTTTCGCGGGTTCTGCTGTCCTCGCTATCGTCGCCATCATCGTGCGGTTGTAGGTATCGTCGTCGGCCATCTCTGACATGCTTGTTCTTCTTCTGTTCTCGGCAAGAGTGGAGTCATCCGTTACCCGTTACGCGATCAGCTCAGGGGCCGAGGACTTGGGGTTGAGAGGTTTGTTGCACAGGCACTGACTGCATCACTGCAGGTAGGCAAGACATGAAGGAATCTCGGCGTCCAGCAAACTGAATGCCGCAATGTCTTGGACATAGGCTGTCTCTCATTCCGACGCCTGGGCGACGCAGCGAACCGCCCGATTCATGACATTGGATCATCGTGGTGAACCGACTTGGCATTGCGCTGTCACGACTGCGCAGTGCAATCAAGCCAGCGGCTGGTCGTAGCTTCCGTGTCGTCCAAAGGGCGCCAAGGGTAGATGTTCGTCTGATCCCTCTACCAAGCCCGAGCGAGCACCTTATCCCTCGTTGACGGTTCTCTCACCGCAACCAGCTCGGCACAAGCTTGGCCTGTCGAGCTCCTCGCAGGTCTCACTGGCCTCGCAGCTTCCGCATCGTGCTCATGTTAAATCAGCGGGGAAGAAGGACGGACACTCACACTGGGTGGTGGTGGCGGGGACCATTGGACCGGGAAAGTGGGCAGGCAGCGGGCAGGAAGTTTCCGACAGGTTCCTCTGGGAGGACTCAGGAGGGAAGGAGCTGGTTGACCTCGACGACCTCGACTGGCCTCAGCCCTCAGGGCATTCCCTCCAGCGTGGCGGGGCGGCGGGCATAAGGTTGTTACGCTGGAATGGGACGGACGGGGTGGCCCTGTCCTCGCCCGGCGCGATGCTGTTGGCCAGTCGTTGTTTTAGCTCCAGTCTTCAGAGCTCCAGTTCATGCGCCCGTGCCCACCCAGTTCATCATATTTTTCTGCGAATTTCACAGTCTTGGCATTTCTTGGCTCTTTTCCCCCTTCCACCTCTCATCGTTTATTTCAGCCGTGCTCCTCCCTCCCCTGCCTAGGTACGCAGTAGGTAGGCCTCTACACTAGCATCCGCCATGGGACCGCCAACCGCGGCGGACGCCCACCTGGAGCGGACTGAGGTTCCCAGCGCAGTGGAGGCACCTCTGGGTCCTGCACATTGACGCTGCTGTGCTGGCTGCGCTGTGCTGTGCTGCGCTGCCTCCTCTGCCACTCTGCGCTCCTCTTGCTGAGTTGCAAGGGCATGTCTGGTATTCGTTTCTTGGCCTCCATTTTGCTACAAAGAATGCCAATTGCTCACCTTCTCTCGCCCAGCCTTGGCCGGCAAGGACGGCGCATTGGCAGAGCCCTTTTCCTCCTTCGCTCACTTGATCAGGTCCCCCATCTTCGTCTGCTGTCGCATTTCAAGTCCAGCATATGACCAGACCTTGAACAACTCCAACGCTCCCTCGTCTTTGTCCTCCCCTTGCCATTGCTACTCTCGACACCCCTCGCCGACGTCGCCCTGCACCAAGCCCACGCCGCCGTACCTGGCCCCCGCGAACGACTAACGGTCCATTGTGCATTTCGCGATACAGATACGCACCCGCATCGGGACCTCCGCGAAACGAACGAACCCACTCTCCGCCGCCGAAACGAGAACAACTCCTTCTGGATTTCTTCCTCCCTACGCTACCTTACCTTAATAATATTACCACCCATTCCAAGTCCGACCCAGCTCTCCTACCCATCCGGCTGGCTTGCGGGAACTGCCTTGTCTAAGTAGCCCGCCTCCGATGAGCCGCCTCCCGTACATGAGTTCAGCATTTTGACGTCAATCGCCACTGCTGCACCTTTCGCCCTCTTCCCCGGTGCTGTCGATTACCTCCGCCGCTGGCCCATGTGCTCTGTGTGCCCCGTCACTTCTCGTCACAATGAAATACCCTCAGCCGTTACTCGCGTTATTGTCATTATGTCTGGTCTCCTCCAATACCGTCCTCGCCGAGGATATTACCACCGTCCCGATCTACCTACCGCACTACGATGCTAAAAGCTGGTCACTGGTGCGGGGCAGCGTATTGTCAAGTGTACGAAAAGAAATCCAGAGGAGCTATGGCTCCCCCCCTTCGTGTATGCGCTCTCCGGTAAACTGACTATGATTCTGCTGCAGAATTCCAAGGAAACGACATATACCATCTTCTGCGCGCCGCAAACGCCCCCAAATTGCGACCTTGCCCTCGAATTCCCCTTCATCTTCGTTGAAGGCCAGCAGACGCTCGACTTCCACGGCACCAAGACATCAACACTGTACGTTTAGGACCCTGTCTCTCGAGTTCGAGGTTAGATCCGACAAAGGCTGATACGCATGAATAGGATCGCGGACCTCGGTTGCACATTAGGCGGAACAACGGCAGCGACGTGCTCTGGCTACTCGAGCCTGAAGAGCGGCTACTCGAATGGCAAACTGACGGGACCGACTGAGGTGTCCTGGACCTCGTCCCTCACCGGCTCCGAGGTCCAATGGGGTGTCCTGACTCTCGCCGACAAGCCCGACAAGACTGAAGCTATGCCGACGGCCGCGCCCACCGACGGCTCAAATTACGACGACTTCCTCTACACCGGCGCCATCTCCTCCTCCATGCCCGTCGAGACAAGCCCCAGCGCCGCGTCGCGTCTCGAGACCCGCTGGGTAATCGCCGCATCAATATGCAACATGCTGGTTGCTACCGTAATAGCATAGTAGCATGCGAACACCATTTTCCGAAAACGGTGTACATATACACCGTAAAGATATTCATGCAGACATGCGCTAGTGCAGAGGCAGCGTTCCTCTAGAATACGAAAATGGGTCGGCGCGATCCCACACGTAGACAGAGCAAAGAGGAACGTGCGTCGGGGTGATGATGGGCGAGAGGGTCGCTGCCCTCTTGCCGTCGGCGCGAGATATTGGCGGAGTGCTGGAGAGGTTGGCACCCACTGGGCAGCCTATTATTACTTGATTTTGTTGGCGATCCAGGTCTGCTGTTCACGCAATGTGCTCCCAATTGGAGTGATACCCCCATATCGGCGTTATACCAAGTTGCTTTTGTTTCCACGGGTACAGTTCTTATGGCAAAAACACGAAAGCTACATACCATCACCCTGACTGAGACTGCGGGGAGATGTAGGTCTCGGGGTTGAGAAGAACGCCGGGGCGTTGGAGTATTCTACAACAACAATTTACAACCGTCACCGATGTTCCATAGACTTGGCACTGCGTGACTGTACATGTGAGCGAAAGACAAAAGGCCCCTTTCGAAAGCTTCACTAGCATGGCGAGGATTGCAAGGAAACGGGCGCGTGCGCGAGAGAGAGAGGGGAGCAAAAGATACAGAAACAAAAACGCCACTGATACATCTGGACTCATTACTCGACTGCAGCACTTCGGCACCCAAGCGTCATGTCACCTCGGAATCATGCGATACCACCGCCTGCCTGGGCATGCTGTGCCGATGTCGTGCTGCCTGCCGAAGCGTGCTCAGCATCATCCACCCGGCGGCTCCTACTACGACAGGTCCCCATGGCTCACACGAGCATGGCACTGAATGCTACATACCATCTCGCTTTGTGAGGTGCTCGTCACACCTCGAAACACGCCGTGGCGTCGGGCATGGAGACGCAATTCAACAAATCACGTCGTCATGAACAGTGTGGAAGAGACTGGACGTCTCCAAGTGGAATTGTTTGCAAAAGGAGTTACTGATGTCATGGAAACACCCACGAGAGGTAACCAATCGAGCAGACGAGTTCAGAGCCGTGAAAAAAGATTCATGATCATTAGGTGATTCCAGTAATGATAACTATTAAACAATACTCCGTGCTCCTTTTTCCTGTTCATCCAGCCAAACGCCCCGGCCATTCAAACCATCAGAAAAGTTGCACCAATTCCTGGCATCAGATCAGAGAATGCCCCAGAAGAGAACTTGCGATCCAGCAACAATCGCAGCAACGTTCCAAGCGCCGAGGACAAGACGATGCCCGTCATTGCATTTCTCGCCGAAACTCGCTTGGTCTGTGAAGCCTGCCTTGAAAGAGCCGTCGCCCTTGAGCCTGATCTGGTGCTTGACCTCGTAATCAATGGTGGTCTTCAAACCGTTTGCCCCGGGTTGGCTTCCACGAGAATCGATGTTGAGTTTGCCCGAAGTAATGTTCTCCTGCAAAAGGTCGAAGTTGCCATTGGCGCTCAGTGACCCCTTGGCAGAAGCATGCAGTTTGTCGTTCAAAACCAACTAGGTTAAGATAGCCTGCTCGATTTTGTTGGAATCAATGTCGTTGGCGGAATCGCCGGCGTAGCCCTGTACAGCTTCGAGAGCGCTCATCATCTGTCCGAGACCTACGGACTGATCATTGCCGCCAACGTACCACTTTTGGCCACAGACGACGCCAGTGTCATTTGCGGTGCAGGCATTGGCAGCAGCCTGGGTCGTGGGGGTCATCAGTTTGAGAACCTCGGGCTTGAGCTCAGGCAAGTCTTGGGCCGACTTGTACATGAAGCGGGAGAGATATCCCTTGAATGTCTTCATATCCGTGTTGCATGTGCCGACAGTCTCGCACGCAGGTTCGTACATGATGTTTGTGCTGTTCTCAAAGGGGCCAAAGAAGTGCTTGGAGGTGTCCAACATCTTGACCGCGCGATCGTGCCAGACAGATTGTCCAGTGGCGTTGGCCATGACGGCCGCACCATACAGGTAGATGCCCGTGGAGTACGTGAAGGAGAGAGGGTTGACCTTGGTGCATTCGTCGCGAGAGTCGGCGCCATCATAGACCTTCAGGTCAGCGTCGATGAAGCCGACCTTCTCTGACCAGTCCCAGACCTTGTTGGCCCAGTCAAAATACCTCTGTTCGCCAGTGGCGCGACCCAGTCGTGCAGCGAGCTGGAAGAAGCCGCCGTTGCTGACTGAGTTCTTGTAGTTCAGGCCGTTGGGGTTGCTCTCGTAAATCTGCCACAATAGACCGCCGCCACAGTGAGTTGTGTTCCAGCGAGATGCCAAAGAATCAAAGATGTTGATGCCCATCTGGAGCCAGGACGGGGCGTCTGGATTTGGCTGAGTGAAGTTGCGTTCAGCAGCGGCCATGACAGCAAAGCCCCAGAAGCCCAGATCATCATTGCCCTCCTCCGAAGCGTGTTCTGGGGGCATGAAGTCGAAGTTGGGTCCTGTGTTGACCTTGGCAGTGAGGGCCTGGGCGATAACTTCGTTGTAGCTTGGGTCACCAGTGTAGTGGTAGTAGTCCAGCATGGCTCCCCAGAGGGCACCGGCCTGCCACCAGTAATAGGGTTCTGGCAGGTCACCGACCATCTGGAAATACATGTGTCAGTGAGGACCTCGGGGCAGAGGACAGGTGGTGGATGTCGACGTACCTTGGCGTCTGATGAGACGTTGCCATTGTAGTAGGACATTGCGCCATGAGCAAGGCTGCCGGCAACGGCCTTGATGGAATCTGGGAGGCCGGTCAGCAAAGTTGTTTGAAGGGTGGTGGTAGGCGGGTATCGCTGACTTGTGTTGTTGAGGTCGAGTGTGTTGGGCTGCGTGTAAGGCACCGCCAAAGCACCAGCTGCTGCAGACGCAACGAGGGCTGACTTGAAGAAGACCATGCCGCCGACTTGTGGTGGAGAGACTTGGAAGATCAACAGATGAAAGTCGGTTCCAGAATAGATGCCGTCCTGATGTCAAGCCGGGGACCTGGCCGTTGACGTGAGGATGTCGTAGACGGGGCAAGCCAGTCTCGATGATTTGAAGAGGACGGACGACGCTTAGAGATGGGTAAAGATGGAAAGCCAAGCTATCGCAAAGCAAAAGAGAGCGTGTGCCAGTCGGATGGATGTTGGATGGGAGATGTTGGAGGAAGATGGATGTCTGGAGGTGAGGTTGGGTAGATATACCCCAAGGCCTTGAGGGGAGCGCTTATGGCAACGGAAAGAAGGAGTCTGGTGACTTCCACAAACGAGAGTGTTAGCTGCCTCTTTCGGACTTGGAAGGCAGGGGAAGACACCGAAACGAGCAAGAGAAGGTAGGAAGCAGCGTCAGATCAACGAAGCTGCTGTTGCGCAAGGAATGAACGACTGTCCTGTGGTGCGTATAAGCGGGCAACCAGTTACCGGAGGCAATGGCGATGGCAGATCCACAACCAAGCTGGGAAGGTATGTAGTTTCCAGCACCGATGAACACACACGGGCACGTCAGGAACACAGAAAGTCGCGGAAAGAGCGTGGTAAGGAGCAGGAACCAGGGATGAGGGGCGGGAAGGCGCTCATGAACCGGCGGCCCGGCCGTCTTAAGGCGAAAACGTCAAGAACCGGACCACCTCAGGGGCTTGGAGGGTTGTGGGGGAAGCAAGGCACTTACGCTCCCCGCATTGGCATTTCATTGGCATTGCAGAAGACAAGGAAAGGTGCAGGGGCTTGTTGTCGAGTCCCTCCGTCCCTTCTCTCTACCAAAGTTGCCAACCCACGGTCCCATGTCGACGCTTTCCTTCCACTTTCTTTGATTCCTTTGAGACCCAGGCACACCTCACATTGCCCTTGCTTGGTCGAGCTTGCTCTTTCCCATCCACAAGCACGTATTGAGCAGGGAAGCAAGCTGGCGAGAACAGGGCCACCACGTTTGAAAAACATTCGTTGCTGACCAGCGGAAGAGGAGCGCTAGTCATGCACACGCAAGTTTGATGGCTGAAAGAGGCACGGCGGCGGCAGAGCTCCAGCCTGGAGCCGCCGAAAGGAGACGCAGAGTCAGCAGTTGCGATGAACTCGGCGCTGAATGGAGAATCCATACATGCGCTGGAGAGAAACGACTGGTGCAGGCCCCCTGACTGTCCAGCACCCCCATGGGAGCTCATGGGAGATCGGCTCGTCCGACAAGCTTGTCCAGGTGCCAGTGAGTGACTCTGGCCCACTGATTGGATGCTTGTTTAGCGTTGATCTACTTGAGAGCCACTAGCTCGGGTTACCGTTACTTTGGACTCGACATTTGAAACAGCGGCGCACCAATTTTAGCCGCCTCTAATTGGGAGAGGCTTTGCACCTATGCAACCTCAATCCGAGTTAATACTCTGGGTCTGGCACAAAACTGCGGTAGGGTAGCCATAAGGCGACCAAGTATCATAAAAAAAAAGGGACCGCTTTCGGGGACGGTGACGAACCAACACGGGCTCGATCCCACCGGCCGCCCGCTTTGGGTCCAAATTCTGTCCGCTGTTAGGTATGGAGGTGCGATTTCGGGTGGCCCACTGGCGCCGTCTCGCTGCTCCTGTGAATCGATAGATGTCTAGGTATTAACGGAAACCCGCAACTGACTTCCTGGCCGTGTATTCCGAGACACCCTGCTGGTTCGTTCCCGCGACGACATGCATGGTCCGCTACCGCCCTACTGGATCCCGAGCACCTGGCTGACTTGGTTCACTAAAGTTGACTGGCTGGTTCCCTTGATGCTCATGAACTTGATGGCACACCGGATGCGGACCCGGCAGGTTCTGAAATTCTTCAAAAGGCTCACCCATCCTCCCAAGGCTTTGAAACCCACTTCCTCCCTCATCCTCAAACACGGGCAGAAAAAGAAACACGAGAAAATGCTAAGCAGAAGGAATTGCAGCAAATAAGAACGAGAAGAAACAAGTTAAGAAGAAAAAAACCCCCGAGAGAAAAAAAGGAGGAAAAACTCATGAAGAGAAGCCCCCAAGTAAAACCAAACCAACCAAAAACGAATTAAACCAAGCCAAAACAAACTAAGCCAAACAAAACAAAACAAAGTAAACTAAAATCATGGCCTGTGAAGGCCGCGCAATTTTTGGAACCTTGGATTTGACCTGGGATTACACTGCCTCCAGGTTGGATTTCTCTTTTTCAGTCTTTGTTAGCTTGTCTAGCGAGATGGAGATGAAGATGAAGAGCCGTTGATGGGATGCTCTCTTGGCTGTTGTCAACCTGCGTTGAGCCTGAACAGTTTCCCCCCTTCGCTCTGGTCGTTGACTTCATCGTCGTTTCTGCTGTAAAGATACGTTTCGCAGATGCTTCGTCGTGGTTCAATATTCCATGGCTGCAGGCTTCGTGATTTACTGGATTGTCTATCATCTATCTGTATATGCATTTTCGTCCAAAAGTTGCTTAAGCAACTACCCCGTTCGCCGCCACTTCTTTCCTCTCCTCGTCCGCCTGACGTCCAGCACCACGAACCTCGGCCAGCGTCTTCTCGATGGAAGACAGGAACCTCGTGACCTCATCCTCTGTGCCGACCGTGATGCGTAGACAACCCAAGCATCCATGCTCTTTGCCGCGGAACCGGACGACGACGCCCTTATTCTCGGCCAAGCGCTCGTATACCGCCAGCGCCGTGACGTTGTCCGGCTTACCCTCGGCGTTGAGCATCTCATAGAGCAAAAAGTTACTCTCTGTACCGCCCCTCAGCCTTCCGACACCTGGGATCTTGGGAAGCCCAGCGATGATGCGATCTCGCTGCGTCAGGATTTTGGTCCGGTTGTCGCGCATGACCGCCAGACCCTTCTCGGAGACGGCGTAGCATGCGAGGGCGCTCGTGGGGCTGGAGATGTTGTACGGCGCCTTCATCGCGTTCAGGAGGCGGGCAATCGGCGGTGACGTGAAGGCGGCGCCGAGACGGATGCCAGCCATGCCAAAGGCCTTGGAAAGGGTCTGCATGACAACGAGGTTGGGCCACTCGAGTACCCACTCGGCGAGGGAGCTGCCTTCGGGCGCGAAGTCAATGTATGCCTCGTCAAGAACGACGACACCGTTCCACGTCGGGTGCTCCATCACCCTCCTGATATCATCCTTGGACAACACGGAGCCGGTGGGGTTGCCGGGTGTGCAGAGATAGACCAGCTTGATGTTGTCCTCCTTGCTGAGAGTGTCGAGGATGGCGTCCGTGTCCATGGCAAACTCGGGAGCGGGCTTCAGGGGCACCTTGACGATGCTCACGTCGTTGATCTGGGCCGAGACGGAGTACATTCCGTAGGTAGGCGGGCAGGTAAGGATACGGTCCTTGCCGGGGGCGCAGAAGCATCTCAGCAAAGCGTCGATGGCCTCGTCACTGCCGACGCCAACGAAGACATTCTCGGATCCGAGGTTCTTGGTTGTGTGGGTGTGGGTGTTGCGTAGGCTGCAGAGCAGCTGCTTCAGTTCGGGCTGGTGAGGGTCAGGATACCTGTTCAGGCCCAGGAAGTCGATGCCCAGATTTCCCGCTTCAAAGTTTGACTCTAGCGACGGGCCATAGGCATTCTCATTGGCGTCGAGAAGGACGTTCGTTCCGTCATCCTTGTAGTCGCTGTCAGGGGTGTCAGTTTTCCGGTCAAATCTCATGCAAGTGTAGGGTGAGTTTGGAGAGCAAGACTTACTCTCTGGCGCATCGATAAGGCTCGAGAGCCAAAACGTTTGGGCGGGCGCATTTTTCCAAGTTGAAGGGCGACATGGTGAAGATACGAGTTGAGATTGCTGATCTGCTCAACTGCTATCACGATGTATTCGGCCGTCTTATATCCAAAGTCCAAACTGAGATTCCCAGCTTCGAAGTTGTATCAAGACCCTAGCTGAGTCAACGGATCACAAATTCAAGAACTGGATCCTCTCCCCGAGCATCGGCACGGCACTTGGGCGACGCTGTCTGCCCCGCGGTCATGGATTGACCAATCACGATGATTGCATCCGATGTCCCCGCCCCGCACCAAAAAAAGAGAGCAACGTTCATTGGGAGAGACGATTGCCCAATCGAGAATTCGTTCTGAAGTGGGGTGGGCGGGTCAACGGTTTGTCACCGCGGAAAAGAAGCCGAAGCCGATTCCGCCATACTGGACGTGACCGACCTTACCTTATCCCAAGCCGAAGCCGAGATGGGATGGACTTGATTGCTAAGACAGACTTTAATCAACTGGATTATAGTTGCATTGAGAACAACATCAGCTTGGAATCTTCGAAAGCCGGTGAAATGTAAGGCGTGAAAAAAGCCTTGCACCACGTATATCCTTTTAGCTCAACCACAAATTCGATCTTACTTTGACCTTGGCCAAAGAGAAGCTGCGAGGTCACGTTTGGAGCCGGTGTCGACTGCCTGCGATACGTTCTTCCTCCGAGTTGTGTCTCGCCTGTTATTACGTCTACGCCTCCCACCTGTTGAACATATCTTCTGGGAAGGCCTCCATCGTTCTAGCGCAACAAATTTTGCGATATCCAGCTTCAAGTTTGAGACGGCTGACGGCCTGCTTAAAGGCCGGCTCTCCCCGCTGGCCTAGGGCTGCGGATCATGGCGAATTTAGGCTGATTAGCCATCTTTCTCATCAACCGACTGCAGGTCGTGGACAACGGTCTGGACAAGCTTCTCGATAACAGCAGACCAACCACGCCAAGTCGGTTGCGCAGTCTGTTGGTCCTCGCCATTCCGACGTCCCAGTCATATTTTCCCCTCCACTCTCACCGGCGCGAATCGAAGCCTCTGCCGACCTCCCCATCCATGACAAGCTAGTGCTTCTTGATGTGACGTCCATGGAGCTCTCGGGCAGATTGCTTGCGAGCGCATCCAAGACTCCAATTACCCCTCACTTATTCCCATTATGACCCTGGTCAGATCTGGGGAACTTACAGGAGCCATCATCTTTTTGACAAAAAGCTGCAGCTATCGTTCGTCGTTGGATCCTAGCACGCGGAGACAGGCGTGGATTACATGGTCCCAGACATGATCTAACCCATTTCATAGGCGGCGCTTCTCTGCCCGTCTCTCCATCGGTCTGCACCCCATTTCCGTTCTGCCGGATTAACGGCCCAGTTGATTGCCATGACGCAGTCGAACAGGATTGTCGGGAATCGTATATGAAGACGGTGCCCATCTGCAAACGTGGAGATGTAGCCGTTGCCTCATCTCCGAGCTTCCCACCATTTCGTGGTAATCACAGCGGCCCTTCAAGTCGCCTCGTGTTTGGTACCATCCAATCGACAGCGACCATGCAGTTTTTCTCAATCGCAGCTCTCGTCTCTGCAGCAGCGGCGGCCGCGGCCTCGCAGTGCGGACTGAAGAAGCTGGAGAACTTGGTAACATTTGGCGACAGCTACACTGACGAGATGCGCCTAAGCTACTTCGCTAGGAACAACGGCAGCGCTCCGCCCCCGGGACTTCGACTTGGGGAATCCAACTCGACAGCGAGCGGCGGATATGCCTGGGGTCGTTTCGTCGCCAAGGCCACAAACGCGAACTACAACAACTATGCCGTGGCTGGAGCTACCTGTTCTAACGAGATCATCTCACGAGAATTCGCTACCATCAACCAGCCGTTTCCCTCAGTGATGGACTACGAGATACCGGCTTACAAGGCTGACATCGCATTCGAATCTCTGTACCCCAACAGGCAGGCGAACAACACGGTCTACGCGTTGTGGATCGGAACGAACGACCTGGGTTATGGTGCCTTCCTGACGGACTCGCAGGCACCTGGAACGACCATTTCCACGTATGTGGATTGCATTTGGGAGGTGTTTGACAACATTTACGAGACGGAAGGCCGTCACTTCGTCCTCCTGAACCTGGCACCTCTGGAGGAGTCTCCTTTGTACGCAGCAGTGGAAGGTGGAGGTTTTGGAGACAGCCAGTTCTGGCCGAACAAGACGCTTTACAACACGACGGAATACCAGTACAAAATGCTCGAGTACACCACGAATGTCAACACCATGTTTGACTACGGGGCGCCATTTCACCTGCTTGTCAAGAAGAGGTGGCCCGGAGCGAGCTTTTCCATCTTCGACGTCCACAGTATGCTGCGAGACATCCACGCGGAACCATCCAAGTACCTGCCTCCGCCGGCGAACGTGACGGGCACATACAGGGTCTGCGATCCGGTTACGCGCGAGTGCGTCGACTCTTCGGAACCAATGGCGGGGTTCTTGTGGTACGACGAGCTGCACCCTTCGGAGCGTGCAGGTAAGCATTTGTTCATGTTGGTCTTGGTTCTCGTCTCTCGGCTGACGTGGGTGGTTTGTTGCAGACGAGATTATAGCCCAGCATTTCGTTGATGTTGTCTTCGGGAACTCGACATACGGTACGACATATGCGGCTTAGGAGTTAGTAGCTGGAGACACACGGGCAGGTCCAGTCGACTTCTGCTGATGAAGGTCTTGGTGCTCAACCAGAAGAACCCTGGATCAATGCTTATTGTATACGTACAAATGATCATTCAGCTGTGAGAATGATGTTTAATGAAGTGCCCTCCAAGACCGCTCTCTGCGTGGTGACAGGTGTACTGCGTACCTGACCCTGGATGGCTGCAGGCACCCCCCTGGTTGGGTGCGGATGTCTTCAGACCAGTCAGCGACGCCTCGGCTGTCCAGGTTAGCCTCCACTGCCGGTGCCTCCCCTTGTTTAGCCTCGGACGCAGCCCCACTTCGAATCCTGCCCCAGCCGGCCAAGTGTCCACACTCTCAGACCTGTGGCCCCTTCCCAGACGACTCACAGGGGTGGAAGAAAACCAAAGCCAAAAAAAATTTCGTTTCTGCGTTCTTTTCCTGCCGCGAATGCCTGATGGACACACACACACATACCACACACACCTCTTCTCTGCTACCGGTCTGCCTCTTGCGCGCGCAGTCAATCAATCAACCACACACCCATCACACACGCGCTGCCTTGTCTCACATACCTATCCCATACGTTGACGCTTAGGTCGTTTCTGCAGCAGGGCAATCAGGGACGTCCGGCCCGCGACCACACCGCACCTCATCGACGCCGCCACCGAAGCCATTGCTCACCGCACCTCCTCCACGGTTGTCCGCCATTCTACCTTACCTTACCTATTCTCCGCTTGCTGCTCCACGCGCGCCGTCACCTGCACCAAGACGACGGATCTGCCTTTGATTCCCTCGTCACTCCTTCTCGCATCCCGTCGAGGGTACTTTCCCCCTTGGTACCTTGACTGCCCGGCCTGATCAAGCTCGGCATTGGCACTGAATCAAGCATCAACCCGCCCAACCCAGAAACTGTCCGTTCTCGACTGCCTGTTCTAGTCGTGTCTTACTGGGTTCGCGTGCCGGGCCATCCATCGGACGCGGTTCCATTACACAGAGCGCAAACCATTATCGGCAATCTCTATTTCTCGTTGCGCCTCATCTCTCACCAGCAACTATTCCATCTGGCGCCCCGTCCATCCATCCACGTCACTACCGTCTCCTGGCACCCCATCCCTACTCACCGTACCCATCTCTCAGCCCTCTTCTTCCCCAGTTTGCCATCTCACACCCCCGTGCACCTTTCTGTCGTTCTTTGCGCACCTTGAAGTCGCAAGAGTTTCTACAGACAGGAGTACCTACGGCAGAGAAGCCGAGACAAACAGCGCCAGCCCTATCCCAGGCACGCCCACGCGCCATACCATCCAGCCAGGCACCCCCGAGAGCATTGAAGGGACAGCTGGATCCGTGTCGTTTGCATGGTTGTACCTTAAAACGCAATACTTGTTGCCGGCTTGTCGAATCGCTCTCTTACTGGGCCAAGCTGCTGGTTGTCGGCCTGTCACTTTGTCTATCTGAGAGATCGCCCAAGCTTAACCGTTGATGCACCGGTGGCACCCCTGCTCTCCACCGCTCATCACACACGTCGAGCAGCAGCAAACCAGCCAGTCAACCGACCAGCCAGGTCGACCCGCGGCCCGGACAGGCCAGGACCTCTTCTCCTCGCTCCACGCACTCCTCCCGCCGCGCCGCTCTCTTCCTTGTTGCGGTCGACACCTCGAAACGTCGCCCGCTGCGGCCGCCGCCAACCGTGCCGCGTCCTCCCTCACTTCTTCCGCCCAGCTTAGCCCAGCCCCCGACCAGCCAGTCAATCCATCAGCCAGTCAGCCGGCCAGGAAACCAGCTCGTGTCTGACTTGCCAGACCAGACAGAGCCTGGAGTCTAAGTTTATTGCTACCTCAACGCTTGTCGCAGCACCCTAGCCCGAACTGTTCCCCTGGGCAGGCACGTCGCGTCAAGCCCCATACCCTCCCCCCCCAAACCATAATAATAATAATAGCTCCGCGCCCATCCCATCATCCCGTCCCAGCCATGTACGCTCCCGGCTACGGCTTTCAGGTCTCCAATGTCCCTCCGACCTTCAACAACGCCGCCCCACCTCCAAATCAGAACCCTCATATGCAGCAAGGCTCTGGCCCTACTCAGCCAGGCCAGCAGATGATGTACAACCCCAACCAATTCGCTGGCATGTCTGGTGGCCAGCCAGGCTTTGTCGGAGGTCCCAATCCTGCGATGATGTCTGGCGCTGGTCCTGCAGGCATGATGCAGAACGCCGGCATGCCGCACATGGCCGCCAATGGTCAGAGTAAGCTCTCCCCTTCCTTGTCCTGTCTCTCCCTCTGTACGCCCAACCTGCCCAGCAGACTTTCGTATATGCGTTGCGCCTGATGACGCTGCCTGAAGCCGCATGTGCCTCCTCACGGGGTCCGTGTCGGCCGTCGTGGCGAGATGTCATCGGCAAGGCTGTTCAGGCTGGACCCCATCGGCATCACCATCACCATCACCACCAGCACCCGCAGCATCGGAAGAACACGTCGTCAACGCGCAGTCGCAGTGCCTCTTGATCATCTGAACACGGAAACACGCGTTCGCTAACCTCAATGTCTTTGCCAGTGGCCTTCCAAAACCCGTATCAGGGCAATCCCTACGGCGGTAACATGCCCGCGCCGGGCGGCCAACATCCCAACTTTGGGGGAATGCAGGGCTTCCCGATGAACGCGGCCATGACGCCTCAGCAGCAGCAGCAGATCATGATGCAGCAACAGCAGCAGCGTATGCAGGCGCAACAGCAAGCGCAACAGCAACAGCAACAACAAGGGCAGGCAAACGCTGGTGGGATGCCGTTGGGATCGACACCGCAAAGACCGATGAGCGCGGCGCAAGGGGGTCACGGGTCACCAAACAGTGCTATGCAGCATCAGCAGCATCAGCAACAGCAGCAGCAACACCATCAACAGCACGCCCAGCAACAGCACCCGCAACATCCCCAACAGCAGCAGCAGGGCCAGCCCCAGCAGCAACATCCACAGCAAGGCCAACCTCAACAACCCCAGCAACCACCTCATCAGCCGCCTCAGCAGCAACAACAACCTGGTCAGCAGCAACAGCAACAGGCGCAACAGCAACAACAACAACAACAACAACACCAACAGCAGCAGCAGCAACAGCAACACGCCCAACACCAACAGCAAAAACAGCAGCAGCAATCTCAATTCCCAACTCCACAGGCCCCGTCGCACGGCCAGCCGCCGGCAACGACAGCACCTCAGCAGCAGCAGCTCGCGGCCTCTGTTACCACCCCCCAAACCCCGACCTTTCCCCCACACAACCAGAATGCGACGGTCAATGGCACCTCCACGGTGTCTACGCCCTTGAGCCCTGGCAGCGAATCACGGGAACAGGAACGATTTTCACTGCTGCTTGAGATCAACCAAGAACTGCTGTACGAGTCAATGCAACTACAACACACTTTGACCGAGTTGAAGAAGGAAGCTGCGCCAACAGGAGAGGGTGACCCAGCGAGGAAGCCCTCGCAAGAGGAAACCGCAGTCCAACAGGACTACAGCCAGTAAGTTTCAAAGCGACAGGATCCTTCAATGGTTTCCAAAGCTGACGTCGTGTTTAGTTGTATGCGACGACTTCAAGCGAACCTGGCATATTTGGCTGCTTTGGCAGATAGGAAAGGCAATGTCCAAGTACCGCCGTCGCCGGCTTACCTTTCCTCCCCGCCGTTGAACATGACGCTGAAAGTCCGTCTACAAACTCCGCCTGGGGACGTGGCGGAAAACAATCCGGACCCGACTACGGACCGCCAAGAAAGGTCTAGCTACCTCACCGAGCTTTACAACAAGCTGCAAGCCCTCTTTCCCAACGTTGACCCAAAGAAGGAGCCGGCATTCCAGACGCCGGCCCGCCCGCAAGGCCAGCACCCTGGCCAACAAGGCATAGCACAAGGTCAGCGACCACCGAGCCATCAAGCTAGCCCCGGTATGGCCCAGGCTCAGCGTCCGATGCAAATGCAGAATATGCCCGGGTCACATCAACCCCATGGGATGGTGCCATCCTAGGAGGGTCAATTCCTTGTTGGAAGTCATATGGACCCTTTGAACGACGCGCAAGGTGCTGATGCGCATCTACTTGGCGTAATGGTCCCGGCCTAGCAGGACTGTCTTGGTAGCCTTTCTCCGTACGATGCGCCGGGCCAAAACCCGATACAGGACTATGTATATATTCCAGAACCACAGGAGCCGGGTGGTCTTGTGGGGCGAACGCCGTCTCCTGCTCATGACGTGAAGACTGCCGACAATGCCAAGGGCGCCAACTGGGTCATTCAGAAATGGTTCAGTGGATTCGAAATCCAAGCAACAGATACCCCCTCTTTGTGGCCACAAACCTGGGACCAGCAACAGCACATTGCACGCTACACAAGAGCTGGGGACGATACTGCACCTCAAACAACGATGCAAGGCCCATATCCTATGCAGGTCATTCCAGAGAGTAGGGATACTGCCGGACTGCAACCAGACTGGCACTACATACCAAGCTTACCCGATTTCTTCTAAGCCGTGTGCACACGTTGGAGTTGAACCGGACCAAGGTCACCGTGGATACGCATCTGTGAAACCTCTTGCCACGGCGAGTGGGGTGCGAAGACAAAAGCGCTGTGCAACCGGATCAACAAAGCAACAGGGGCAACGCTCTTCTGGTAATGGCATTGCACCAATTACACAAAGAAGGGGTCCAGGACGCCCCCAAAAAGCACAAAACAAATGATAACCACCGGGATGTGCAACGAATGGCACCCGGGGTTTTGGCTCCATCTCTACGGATGAAGGGGTAAACAACTGTGACTGGAGGCAGTGTGTGGCGGACTCCTTATAGCCCTACTGAACACGGTTGTATAGAATTGGAAACATTGATGGTGTTGTAGTGGGTGTGGTGTGCTGTGTTTTGTTATATACCTTGGAGAATTGAATTCTAGTTGGGGTAAACGCAGCACTTTGGTGCATTACTTGTGTGTGCTTGTGGTGTGACTGTGTCTAATCAGTTGTTTCGTTGGCAACCAACTTGTTAGTATTGAAACTGGAGACAAAGGTCAGGGAGGAGCTTGGGAGCGAAGGCGTTTCCTATGCTAGTCTGCCTGGCTGTCAGTGTCCGAGCCGGGAGAAGCCGACACCCGGACGGCTTCAGCTACGACCGTGCCGTGTATGCATGGCGACAACCAGAAGATCGGACCAAGACGTGGGGAAGGTAAGGTAGGATGGAAGCTTGGTTCTGATATGCATGCCACAACCTGCCTGCATGTAGGGTGCACTTCCATCTAGGTACGTAGATACTGAATGCCCATATTGATGACGGAAGCTTCAGGACAGAGCTGAACATGCTCTGGAAGGGGCCTGAAAGAGGCTCGGATTACGAAGGCGTACCTGTGGTGAGAAACAGCAAGCAGCAGAGAAGTCTCATCTCCCGGGAGGCGATATGTGGTTGGACTCGCGTCCTCGACTACCCGACCCGGACAGAAGGGAAAACGTCTGTGTGTTTAAAGCCTGGTGGGCCGTGAGCACGACGCCGCCCCCTGTCTATCTTTATTACAGCTGGCGTTAGGAGAGTTTGGGCTTGTCCGATAGGAAGGTACTGCAAGCGATTTTGGGGGGGAGGATGAATGATGGTGAACCAAGATCTGCACAACAGATCTGAGACGGCTGATGTCTTGTTACCAGGCCGTCAGCCCGATCCTCACGTGCGTCCCCGCCGTTGGGCGGCTCAGTTGTGGAGTTTTTGCCGTTTGCTTGACCCCAGGCTGGGTGCTCGGTAATACCCGGCAAATGGCAAGGAGCAGGAAGCGAGCTCTGGGAGATTTTGCACAAGAGGGGAAAAAAAAAACATGCACACAATTGACATTGACTGGTGGATATGGAGACACTACGAGGCAAGCAATTTCAACACAGCGCCCGGTGGGGGGGGGATTTTGGCGTCCGGTCGTTGAGCTGGACCGCTGGTTGGCGGCGGCTACGGGGTCGTGCAGATGTGGAAGCTTGTTCGGTGCAGGGCTAGACGGCGACGTGATTGGCACATTGGGGGGTTTCGCGGGTGTCGTTGGCGCACTAGCGGTGCTGTGCCTTGCAGAAAGTAGCTTGCTCATCCCAAGCTTTTCCCGCTGCCCCCATCTTCTGCGGTGCCGGTGGATGGTGCAGGAGGTGCAGGTGCAGGAGCAGTGCAGGTGGGTGGGTGGGTGAGGTGAAAGCGGCGCGGTCATCGAATCCAGCCGGGGCGGGCGGATCGTCCATCGGTCATTGGATACAAGTGTGGTTAAAGATAAACAGTGGCAACGCCGTTGGTTGATGCCAGAAATAGGGGATGTCGACGCGGACGCGTCAGGTGCAAGCAAAGTTGCCGGCAACCTGGAAGAAGCAATTGAATTGCAGGGGATTTCTGGCGGTAGGCACTCAGTAAGAACTTGGGAGGTCAATATCACACACGGCCCAGTGACGAATGGGCGTGTTCTATTTTGGCCGCTGTTTGCCCCTGGGAAATTGAAGCCCCCATCCCCCTCCTTTGGGCCCATGAAATGTTGTCATCCTCTGCTCCGTCCTGGGTATCCCATCATATTAATTGACGCAGTAGTCAGCCATGGAAGTAATGAATGGTTGGACATAATGCGTAGAAATGCGTACATAGATGGCATCACCTGCTGCTTTCGGCGTCTCCTCTCCCATCGCCATCACAAACACTGAAGCCGGGGAGGAAGAATCACGCTGGAATGACATAAGGGGCCGTCGACTTGGACGTGTCTCTGAAGAGCAACCATACTTGGCAGACCTTGACCGCTTAGTTCTACAAATTCATTCCAGACCAGTCGAGAATCGCAAATCCCCAGTGCCAGAGCAACCCCATCTCATCTGATCATCGCCCCCCCCTCTTCTCACCCTCCGGCCCCTGTGCACATCCCGCATTCTTCTTGATTTTAATTTTTTGCCCACCACACCGATCGGCGGCCAGAACAGGGACGGGAAGAGGAACGCACCACCGCGGTGGTCTTGGCTAAATCGCAGTACTCACCAACCTACTACCTCGCTGGCGTTCCTACCTTAAGGCTCGTCCACGAATAATACGGTCTACCTGCGCTAGGAAGTTAGGCATCCTATCTTAGGCCTTCCACCGGTGTGGATGCTGTGTTGCAAGTCTCCAACCAGGCAGGCCAGACGGGACGTCACGAGCGAGACAGGTCCTGAGGTCCAAACCGATGCCCTTGCCTTCCACCCCGAGCACGCGGAAAAAAGTGCTGTACACAGCAATAAGGAGGTGCCTGGAGGCAACGGAGAACGGCCCCATACACTCATTCTAGGTTGCAACTGCTGGAACCACCTGTACTACGGCAAATTCAGCCCACTCACCCTTCATACTGGGACCACCAGTCATCCCCCCCAGCGTTTCAGCGTCCTTGGCCCCTCGATGAAACGACAAAACCAGAGCAGCACTCACATCACCCGTCGCGCCTGACAGGCCAATCCCCTCTGCTGCCGTCCAGCCAAACCCTCTTTTCTCATTCCTCCCGAGTCCCAGTCCCAGTCATTGTCTTGTCCCAAGACTGCCTTTCTCTCCCTCCTGTCACCTTGAGCCGCCAGATGTCGCCTTAGGTTCCCTCCTCTTCCCTTCCCAGGAGAGCTTCTGTGAGAGACCGCGCGCGTGTGTGAGTGTGGATTGTGGATTCTGTATTCCCTTTCCATTGCTTGACCTTGTCGTTAATTGCCCACAGAAGGCCCCCTTGCTTTTCTTTATTACCAGGAAACCGTTGGACGAGATATTTCGGGGGAGAGCCAGCCACCAAAAAAGTCCACAAGTCGTCCGAGCCAGTCGGTCACTCTTGCTACCACTTCGTCACGCACAACACACACACACACACACACACACTCAGTCAGCTACCCGCTGCGTTGCTGGCTGTCGTGTTACTGCCCCAATTCTTACTGCCACCAACCTTGTGCAAATCCGGGATCCGCATTGCTTGTGGTCTGGTGTGTCTCTGTCTCCTGGCTTTGAGGCTCGCGCTCCCTTCTCGGCACATTCATTGGGCACTCGATTCGAGAGGGACTCGACTGACCCGACTCCCGAACTCCCGCCGGGCAAACACAACAAACCCCTACTCCAACTCCACGAACTTCGAATTCTCGGTCTCGTTCAGCGAGATTGGTCTGCGTTTTATGACCGCGCCAGGCACTGGTCCGCGACCGTACATTCGTTGACCCTCCTACCGACCACCAACTGACTGCTGGGCCCCTTCGCTTGCGAGTCCACATTCCAGTCGACATCTCTGATTCCTGGCCAAACACCAAAATAACTAAGAAGTATACCCGCCGAGGCATAGTAGGCCTGGCCAATGGAGCCGGCGCTGCAGCAACGAAGCGATGAAGTCGAAAACAACACCGAGTTGACGCATGCCAAACCCGAATCGAGACCCGCTCCCGCAGCCGCCGACGACATCGACCCCCGGGAAACGACACCCAAAATGGAGGCCCACGATTCCATGGTAACCGTCAGGCTCTCTGAACCGCCTATCTTGTCTATAGACACCAACGTTGGCCCCCGCTCGCCGCCGAGGAGGAGACCTAGTACTGTTCGCATCGAAAAGCTACCTTTCCCCGAAAGCACAGCGCCAGTTGGGGCCACAAATGTAGCCGAAGGCGAGGGCGAGATCGATGGCGATACCACACCACCAAGTGACCCGACGACGCCTTTGCCAGTGACAAACGCTGCAAAGACCCTCCAAGACGAGCTTGTGGACTACGAGGACGAGGAGGGTGACGAGGTCGGCGAACTGGTGTCTAGGGTATCACCTACGAAAGTCTCACCCATAGGCATACTCGACGAGGTGATCAGCCCTCTTCCACCCGACGACGAAGAAGAGGAAGAAGTGAACTGGGACGAGTTGCAAAAAACAGAGGCAGAAGAACCTAGGGACGCAGACACCGACAGAGTGAGTGAACGCCGCACAAATCATATCTTATTTGGCCAACTAACGACTGTTCACACAGTCAACGGCCATGTTACTGGCTATGCTCGAGAAAGAGAACGACAAATTGGCTACGAACCCGAAGAGCATCAAAGTACAGCCTACTGAGCAAGTCACCGCTTCCAATCGCCCCAGACCGCCATCAATGGCCCAACTGCGGCACATGGTAACGGGGCCGACGCCCCCAGCCCTGCGTTACTCGATGCTCCCGCCGCCACCGATGACCGACCTCGAATTCTACGCAGCATTGGTCAAGGACTACCAGCAAACTGCTGCCCGTTTGCCCACGTTGTTATCTAACAAGATCCGGAAAGGTGTCCCTCCGCCATTGCGGGGCGTCGTGTGGCAAAGCATGTCGGGCGCGAGAGATACCGCGCTGGAAGAGCAGTACGAGCGATTCTCGGGCGAAACGAGCCCCTACGAAGCCACCATTGGCAAAGATCTGGGTCGGAGTTTCCCCGGTGTCGACATGTTTCGCGACCCGGAAGGCGACGGACAGCGTATGCTGGGCCGGGTGCTGAAATGCTTCAGTCTCTACGACACAAAAATTGGTTACTGCCAAGGGCTGGCATTTCTGGTCGGCCCGCTATTGATGCACATGCCCGATAAGCAGGCGTTCTGTGTATTGGTTCGGTAAGTGCCAATAAAAGTTGATCCCAACTTCTGGGCAGCTCCCGACCGAAAAGAAACCTTGTTTCTGTGGTAATGCGACGTCAAAGCTAACATTGGGATGGGCAGATTGATGGAACGTTATGATCTGCGCAGCTGTTTCCTGCCAGACCTGTCAGGTCTGCATGTGCGCATCTATCAGTTTCGAGAGCTTCTGCGCGAGCATCTGACGCCGGTGTCGAACCATTTGGAAGAACTTCAGGTCGATCCGGCGTACGTTTCACAGTGGTTCCTCAGCTTTTTTGCCGTTACATGTCCCCTGCCAATGCTGTTTCGCATCTACGATGTCATCTTTGCCGAGGGGGCCCCGGAGACCCTTATGCGGGTCGCCCTATCCCTGATGCAGAAGAATCATGCCCGGATTTTAGCGTGCACCGAGCTTGAGGACGTTATGCAACTTCTCCTTTCGAGAGGTCTGTGGGATTGTTACCATTACAACGCAGATGAGTTTGTCCAGGATTTTGTCAGTTTATCGGGTATCGTTACTCGCGAGAAATTGGCACAGTTGGAGCAGGGGTACCGAGACGCGCAGATCGCTAGTGCAAATGCGGCGCGTTCCTCGGACGTGACCTCTGCAGCGTCCCGATTCCTGGGCCGCATTTGGGCTTCCTCCACCATCATCTCCCCGAAATCTTCCTCCACCCTGAGCCCGGGCCTCACCGCTCCGTCACGGCCTTTGAGCATGTTACGCAGGAGCACATCGAAGCAGAGTCTGGCTTCTACTCTCAATTCGATGGAAGCCAGCTCCGTCAGCGTACTCAGTTCTGCATCTACCGAAGCCACCACCATCTCCCGCGACTCATCCAACACTGACGACAATGCCTCCATCCGCGAATCGACACCGGTCGGCAATGGCATCGCAAAGTCCATTAATGCCACTGGCGCAAAGAAAACGCAAGATCATTATCTGCACACTCAGATCGAAGACCTCCTCGCCGCCTTGACCGAAGCGCAACGAAATCACGCCCTGCTCGCAAGCGAATTACAACAGGAACGGGAACAGCGCGAGGAGGATAAGCAGGTTGTGCGGTCGCTGTTAGACGGCTTGCGCAAAAAGGCCAGCAACGACTCTGTCAGTACCGACGCGAGCGTCGATACTCTCAAGGCCACCGACCCCGCAACTGAGGCACGCGAGGGAGGCGGGGGAGATGTGGCCTCAGGGCCACAAGAAAATGCCAAGGCTACCGAACAGGTTCAGCCTTCACCCGAGGAGCTTTCCAAGATGCTCGATGTCGTCGAAGAAAGATTTGGGCGCCATGTTAGCGATGGACGCAGGAAGTCTGCAAGTGGCGGGTCAAAGTCGCACATGCAACAGGAATTGCAGCAACTCAAGGACCAGCTGGCTAGCGCGGTGTCGCAGGCCCAGAACTACGACCGGAAGATACACGATTTGGACCAAGAGATTTCTGCATTGAAAGACCAAGTGCGGGAGTCGCATTCACACACGCGCATCCTGCATCAGGACAAGCAACGACTCGAGAAGCAGATACACACAATGAGAGCGCGGGCATCGGCTGCAGAGGCGGAGAGTAATAGTCACCACGAAAGCGACGGGCCACTTAGGAAGAGCTCTGCAAGCGGCACCGGCTTGAGAGAGCTGAAACTTGGTAGGAGCAAGTCGACGCCATCCCAAGCGGGATCAATTTTCAGCAAGCGATCTTCATCATTGATCAAGGCGCACGATTCAACCGTCCCGACCGTTACGCATCCGGTTCCGGCGCCTCCACCGCCAACAGACGACCAGCATGAGGCGCTGCTTTTGGAGCTCGTACAAGCCAAGACTGCCGAAGCTATTGCCAGGCAAGAGGCCGAAGAGATGAAGCAGAAACTGGAGAGCTTGCGCAAAGCGCACGGTCTCGTCGCTGCGGCACCTGCAGCAGAAGCACCTACGGCCGCGGGAGCAGCCGCATCAGCCGCTATGGGTGTATTTGGCCGACTCACGGGCGCATCAACAGAACCTGTCAAACCCGCCAGTCCGGCGCCGACGCCAGCAGCGACTCCCGCGCCCGCGGCGGGAGGAGGATTCTGGGGCTGGAGACGATAGACGCACCGCCATCGATTCATGGCCTAATTAAAGTTCCTCATGGAACGGAACGGAAGCATTCGGAGCATCTAGAGCATTTTGCATTCTGGTTGGGGGCGGCATTCACAATGGGTACCAGGCCCCGTGGCCCCGTCGTCCTGCTCATCGCATAGAAAGGCAACACTTTGCATCCGCGGACGCTGGCATGCGCTCCGCGTTGGGGGAGCATTTTTCTTCATTGCATTCTAGACTGTTGCCCTTTTTTCACTTCCATTCTCACACATGGCATTGGAGTTGAGGAACCATACTCCCCAGACGAATGGATTTTCGTCTTTATGACTAGGGATGTTTTATGCCGCTGCCGGGTTTTTTTTTTTTTTTTTTCCCCTCCTCAACCCGTCGGGGCAGACGGACGGAGCACCGGGAGAAAGATTCACCTGATCCAGACAGTACTAGTTTACCAGTAGCACCTTTAGTTGACAAGAATTGAATCATGACATGAAGTCAAAACAATGTATTGCTGCGTCTCTGCTCGGTTATCCCTTTTTTTCTTTCCCGTCATTTCTTTTTCCTCTTCAGTCAAGATGGGAAGCTAGATGCAACATCGATTTCGCCGTCGTCAACCAACGCATCTTCGTCCGGTCATCGAACGATGTCGAAACAGCCAACGGTTTCCCCCTATCTTGAGTGGGGCGAATTCCCCTCCAGCGTCACAGTTGCAACGGATTGCAGTTTTTGGGTTTCTGGACCCCTGTGGCGGTGCACCGTGCTGAAAAGGTGGGGAGCTCACCTTGATCAACGGGCCTTTCCTAAACGGGAAGCAGCAAAAGCATGTGAAAGAGTGGCGCTCGATCCACTGGGACTTGAGGCTGGGATACGCTGGTTTTGACGATGGATTGCTGTGGTAAAAGAAGGGCGTATGTTGTTGGCCAACGTTGTAATCTTGTCTACGTACGCAAGTATGGAAACTTCCTCAAGGTAAGGCACTTTGCAGTTTTCAGTGCACCGCCTATTAGGACTTCCAGCTTTAAAGTCATGGAATTGGAGATATTCAGTCACTTTTGTGGGCGCCAGAAGCGTGCCCTTCTGGAAGAGGAGGCAGGCCTTGATTTGTATGTCGAGGAAGATCCTAAGTATGCTCTAGACTAACGAGACGAAAAGTCTTCTTGCAGTCACCGGTATTTTCTTTGGCAGAGTACTTGGATGCGTGGGTATTGACCATCACATCGGTATGGTTTGGTTCGTTATTGTATATGGTGTCCGCAACCGTCAGGTTTGGGAAGCCATTCGATCTGGACACAAGCCAGTCTCGTGCTGGACTGCCTCTGAGAAACACAGCCAGCGGAACATAATGACAGACGTGCCAAAGAAAGACAAATCATAGCATGCCCGTATGAGCGCCTTCTCAACGTCGCGTCGTTTCTTCCACATGGATCTGAGTCCGGGCGACGTTTCGCACGTGTGAAATGGAAGGAAAGATTTGGGGCACGTGCTCCCGCACCGCTGAGGAGGGGCACAAGGGAAAAGCCCCGGACCCCGATCCGCACCGGACGGCAGACGGCGTGGCCCTGATTCCGAGCTGGTTTGAGCACTACGTGTGGAGTTGCATTTACGATTGTTCATCTGGTGGGTTTTGTGGCTTTTTCGACTTTGGAAATGGGCGGAAGAGCGGTCGGTTGGGGCTTCACATGGTTCGTCTGATGGTAATCGGTTTTTCTTCTTTTTGCGGTTTTGGCGGCCGTCCCACTGCGGGTTCTTGCGCACCTGGGACATGTCAAATTCTGACATATTTGGGCACTCCGCTGTTCGCTTTTGCTCACGGACGGAGCTGTCGCAGTTTTTATGTGGGTTTCCTCTCAATAACCTGGGCAACGGAAGAGATGAGCGATTGAGGGTGATATCGTGAGTTTTGGTTGCTGAGCAGGAGGGGCTAAAAAAGGGCGGGCCACAATGCGCTACGCTACGTGGTACGCCTGCGAGCTAGGACCATGCCTGCTCCTCCATGATTACTATCGCGATTCGAAATCTGGCTTGGATGAATGGAGGGACAACACAGTGGTTTCTAAAGTGACTGGCGGACATGTAAAGTGACCCGGACGCCGGTACCGGGATGGCGGGAAGCAGGACAGTGAAAATACATTACAGACATCAGCACATCAGACATCGAAATGCCATGGTTTCAGGTTATTCTGGTTCTACCCCAGGCTAGCACCGCTGCTGCGATGATGAGATGGTGAACACACGTTTTGTACGTGCCCCAGTCCACAGCCGCGCGCAAACATGCTGCTTCCTGCACTACTTATTGAGTGCAGGAAGACAGGACAGGACAGGCTGGAGAAGTATACTTGTAAAAGGTCTGGGCTCGCAGACGACGCAACTGACGGGAGGGACGCGATGACCGTCACATGCCGCCTGCATGATTAGCGCCGCAAAGGAGGATGCAGCTACGGTGGGATGACGCCAAAGATGGGGCCACGGTGCGGCATTGAAGGAGACGACGACGGCAATACATCGTCATTGGGCGCCGAGCTGCTGTCAATGGGAGGTAGTCAATGGGTCGCCTTGGTTGGAGTGGTCGATTGGTTGCTGTGGCACACTTTTTGCGTCATCAAGTGTGTGGAAACCAAGCTGGCGCGGGCACTAGCCACACTCCGACCGAGCAAGGGAGGGCCCCTCTACTTCTTCCTCTCTCTCGGCGCAGGACCCATCCACGGGTGCAGGTCGCGCTGGTGGAGCTACGGCGTACTGATTGTGGTGGATTGCAGGCGCGCCGGCAGCAGTTGGTTAGCTGCGGGCAGAAAAGGCAGACGCTGCGATACGTGCGACAGGCAAGGTACCCATCCGTCGTGTGTAATCGGTGAACGAGTGTCCTGAGCAAGCGAGGTAGCCCGCCAGCTGGTGACGGGAAAGAAGGGAGAACGGGAAAGTCGGAGGGGCGAGAGGAAAAACAGGTGACAGAAGAGAGAGAGAAAGAGAGAGAGACAGCTAGACTTCAGTGTTCCATATCAGAAAGGACAGAAAGCTCCTGCCCGCTACGTGGGCCCTCTTCGCCGGCCGCCAGGCCCTGTTTTGGAGGTAGGAGCGTCACTGTCCCGCCAGAAGGGGAAGGGACGAATGCTCTCGCGTCCATATGGGTGCTAAAATGCTAGGTGCTGCTGGGCTGGGCCGCTGGACCTGGCGTTGGCACGGACGGCCCTGTGGGCTCTGCGTGCTCCTTTCTTTTTGATCTTCATTTGCATCACTGCCAACCCAGGCGCGCGCCGCACCACACACACAAAGTCTTTTTTCCCCTTCCCTTCCCTTCCACCTCTGCCTGCTTACCTACCTGCCTTACTTCTCCTACCCACACCTCTCTGGTTTATCTGCCTGAGCTTCCGGATTTTCCTCCAGATCATCACAAACACAAACAACCTAACACCTGGACTTGTAACTCTTCCTGCCCTTTATCTGCTGTCTACCTCCCACCGACCTTACAGCTGTCGTCACTCACCACGCAAACCAAACCCAAGCTCCGATTTCTTTGAAACACCGCCCGCTGCTCGTGCTGTAGCTTTTTCTCAAGCAGATCCCGGTATCACACGACCACTCAACCCAACTCTTCCAACCTACAACACCACACAGAACATCACAAGCAACCCGTCGTGATCTCATCGCAATGGCCGACTTCCCGGACGCCCCGACCACGGCTCCCTCTGCCAACGGCAACTCTTACGTCCAGGCTACCAAGGACAGTAAGGTACGTTATCGCCGCGCCGCTCCTGCACTCTCGCCGAACCCGCGACTCCCGATCCCGGCATCCATGGCTTTGAGGAACCTCCGGCTAACCTGGCGATTAGTGTTTCAAGCTTCACCTTCACGACTGGCGACAGTGATAAGCTAACCCGCACCCTCCAGATGCCGCCGCTGCCTACAATCAGCTCGCCAACGGTATGTATTCTACTTCCTGCCACGCATGACGTATTTGCGGCGCATTTTTCGAGTACTGACCCGATGGCTCTCCCTTCCAGGCCCCGTCGCTCAGAATGTTAAGGATCAGTCTGCAAAGGCTTCTACTGAGTTCGGCAACCTCGCCGCTTCTCGCAGAACGCCTGCCAACCCTGCCGCCACCGGCCAGCCTTTGACTCACTACCATTCTTTCTTCTTCGAGCTTATCTCGTGGAACAACCCTCGTATGTATTGCCCGTGTTCCGTCTGAAGCCCGACCCCGACTAATAGCTAATCTCCAGGTGCTTCGGCCATCGCCTACGCCTCCATCGTCACCCTCATCTTCGCCGCTCGCTACCTCGACATCCTGAGATACAGCTTGAAGCTTACCTGGATGGTGCTTGGCACCACCGTCCTCGCCGAGGTCGCTGGCAAGCTTGTCCTCAACAATGGCTTGGCCACCCAGCTCCGTCCCCGCCGCTACTACGTCATTCCGAGAGACACGCTCGATGCGATGATAGGAGACGTCCACGAGCTCATCAACTTTTTCGTGATTGAGGCCCAGCGCATCTTGTTCGCCGAGAATGTCACTGCCTCCGTTGCTGTAAGTTGCTCGCGTGACCCTCTCCACAATTATTGACATCATCGGGACTGACGCCAAATCTTCGCGCAGGCCTTCCTCGGTGCCTTCTTCGCCTACTACCTCGTCAAGATTGTCCCTCTCTGGGGTCTTGGCCTCATCGGCACCACTTCCGTCTTCATGATCCCGCTGATCTACACTTCCAACCAGGAGCTCATTGATGCCCAGTTGAACAAGGCCGGCGAGGTCATCAACCAGCAGACGAGCCAGTTCCGCAGCGTCGCCCAGAAGCACACTGCCGAGGCTGCCAACATCACCAAGCAGTACATGGGCGACTACACTGCCAAGGCCCAGCAGCTGATTGGCCGTCGCTCTGCCTCTCCCGAGGCCGTCTCTAAGCCCGCTCCTGCTGCCCCCGCGGTTGAAGAGAAGGACTTCCCCGCTGCCCCCAGCAGCGAGTTCGAGAACAGCGAGCCTGTCGTTCCCGAGAAGGAGACCCCCATGGTCGCTTCCTAAATGCCTCCTCATTCGACTTGGCTTTCCTGAGTGTACACAGGCTGGCGGATATACGTCGTATGCCACTGGTCTGGCGGCAACGGAACGACTCATGACGAATATGAATGAGACCACGCACCACACACCTCTCTCTACGACATGTTCGGCGTGGTAGGACTTTGCGGTTGCTTTTGGCAGGAGTTGGTTGCACACACTGAGCAACAAAAGGATGATATCAGGCATTGACTTCCAGTGGATGTGGGGACGAGGGCGTCGAACGAGTGATTGTGTACGCATGTAGTGTATTGTCTTGCTTTTAGTTCTCTCTTCATGGCACACGGCTTTGGCGAAAGGGGGATCATCAGATTGTCAAGGGCTGCAACGAAACGAACTATTTCTACAAAAGTAGTGTTTTTCCATCACTCCTACGTGGTGTTCGTAAAAATGACCTTGATATGCTAGTGTGGACTGAGTTCGGCTCAAGGGTGTCTTTCTAGGAATCTTGGCTGCGCATACCAGATGTACCACAATGAGATTTGGCACTACAATACTGCCATGCTTGGTAATGTCGACTACTAGCAGATGTGCACTCGATGCGTCGAAACTTGGCGCCGGTCCAGGGAGCACTACGTGGGTGTCGATGGTGATTGATGAACGAGGCGCTGATCTGGCTTATGCAGTTGGAGGAACGTCGACAAGCCATTTCTTGTCATTCGAGCTGAAGCGGCCAGGTTTCACAGCTTCTCGGACTGCGTCTGGGACGGGCTAATATCATAGTCATCAACATCCGAGCGGGTCACCAAGCAAAGATTGCACAGGTCGTTGAAGAATAGGTATCCCATATTGCCCGTTCTCGCAGACAATATAATACTAAGGAGCAAGAGACGGCCTAGCCTATGCCGCCAACATAATAAAAAAAAAGCAAGAGAGTTTCCCAGAGACCATGAAAGAGGAATACCTGGTCATAAAGTAAAGCAAATCGGCAAGCAGCGGCATGACTGCTTCCGTAAGACCACCCCGCCGTACCCGTACCCCCTTTCGCCGTTCCCTTTTCCAAGTGTACAGACACACATCCACACGCGCAACGAGCACACACACACGTTATACATATGCGGTTTACTACACCTCCCTCAACCTTCACGAGGACTTCTAGTCACTCTCATCCATGTCGAACGGGTCCTCGCTGGCCTCGTCAACGTCCATCTCGCTGTCATCATCAAAGTCGTACTTGGGCTTCGCCTTGGCCTTGGTGGCAGCCGCACGTCCAGGGCGGCTTCTAGCAGCTGGCCGTGGCGGGGACTCTGGCTCCTCCATCTCGACATCCTCATCTTCATCATCGGACAGCACACGCTTGGCCTTCTTTGCGGCGTATGCCTTGGCCGCGGGAGACAGCGTCGTCGTCTTGGCTGCCGCCTTGGGCTTGGGCTTGGCCTTTGCTGGGGCCTCGTCATCCTTGGGCCTGTTTTTGGCTCCGGCAGGACGGCCGCGCTTCTTGACGGGCGCGGCAGCGGCTGGCGCGGGCTTGGCCTTGGATGTGGACGCCTTGGACGCCTTCGCGGCAGGCGCACCGTCGTCGCTCAAGAAGCTGTCAATGTCATCCTCCTTGGTCATTGTCTTATGGGGGGACGACCGGGCGAGCATCTCGTAGTTGGTATCATCGACCTCCTCGTCATCGAAAGTCCTCGAAGGTTTAGTCTTGATCCTGGGCATGGTCGAGTCGCGGCCCTCAGGCCGGTTCATGGCGAACAAGCTAAGTCGGCCAGTCTGAGATTCCTTCGCTGATCCGCCGATACCTCGGACCAAAGCACCAATGTCGCCAATTTGGTTGTCATCGGCCTCGCTTTCTTCTTCCGAGGAGTCGTCAATGACGTAAGACGGCTTCTTCTTGACGGCAGAGGCTCTTGAGCCCCGTGAAGCAGCAGCATTCTTTGAAGACTTGGTGGGTGCAGGCTCTACGGAGACGCTCTTCTCCACAGAAGCGCTCTTCTCAATAGAAGCACTGTCCTCAGCAGCGCTAGCAAACTCATCTTCGTCAGACAGGTCGTCGATAACGTACTTCTTAGTCGATGCAGCACGTCGAGAAGCAGTTGGTTTGACTGCCACAGCTGCAGCGGGCTTCTCTGTGGAGCTCTTCTTGCCCAGACCAGCAAAATCGTCGTCACTATCGTCTAACTCTTCCACCCGAGGCGAGGGCTTCTTGGCTGCCGCGGACTTTTGACTTTGCGAAGAAACGTCTTCGGTAGATTCCGCCGGAGCAGATGCACTGGGCTTGCCCAGGCTGGCGAATTCTTCGTCATCGTCCGAATCGGACAAGGTGTAGATAGGCTTCTTCTTCGTTGTCGCCGCCCTTTGTGGTTTCTCAGGCGCGGCAGGCTTGGAAGAAGTCTTCTTGCCGAGAGAGGCAAAATCGTCGTCAGAAAACGCGTCCTCGTCCTCCTTCTTGGCCTTGGCCTTCTCAAACATGGCAGCAAATCTTTCAGCAGCCTTCTCTGTCACCTTGGGAGCTGCGGCTGCCTTGACCTTCGCAGTAGCCCTCTTGCGCTCGCCAGGCTCATACTCGTCATCATCCTTCTTGGCCTTGCGACCCTTGCCAGCACCTATCTTCTTGGATACGCGGCGACCAAGTCTGCGGATGGAGGTTTGGATTTCAGCGTCGAGGGCCATCTGGTTCTCCCACTCGGCAACGAACTCGTCCAGATCTTGGCACCAGAGATCCTTCTCGCTCAGGGCAAGAAGGGAGTCGTGTTCGGCCTTCTTGCTCTCGATCTGCCTCTGCAGCCTATCGAGGCGTTCTTGCGTCAGAGACCATAGTGGCATCTACAAAATCAATTAGTTGCGAAGCTTAGGAAATCTCGGATGATGGGGTAACAAACAGAAAGAAGGTAGTCGTAGGCGTTCGATTGCTCGTCCGCTCCTTCCTCGTCCTCCTCGTCGCCCTCCATTTCCTCATCGGTGTTCTTCTTCTTGGCTTGCTTGTCCTTGTTCCTCGGGAACGGCTCGTACTTGCGCTTAGCGAGCTCCTCAACCAGGACGGCCTTCTTCTTCTTGGCAATGACGAGCTTTCCGTCGATAATCTCCCTGATGAAACGAGCCTGCTCAGACAGCTTTCTGAAATCGGCATGATAGACACCGAGCCAGTGCTTCTTGCGCTCGGCGTACATGTCCAGACGGTAGTGGTAGAACTCCTCAAGAATGTCCTCGACCTTCTCATACTTGCGAATTTGGCCGTTGGTGTCAAAGGCAACCAGGTTGGAGGTGGCAACCTGCTTGGTGAGCTTGAAACGTTCCATGAGACCGTCGGACATGACATCCTTGGTGTGCTTGTCATCCATCTGGATGACAAAGTGCACGTTCTTGTGGTCGTTGAACTCCTTGTAGTCCTTGATCCAGACAGGGCCCTTGGTGCCGCTGATGACCTCTTCAAGCTTGGCCTTGAAATCGTCCGTCCACATACGAATAGGAAGTTCGGTGATGACGACCTCGCCAGTCTTCTCGTCAATGTCGCAGATGCCGTTGAACTTGTATCTGTCCTTGTCGGCAACCTGGGGGGTACCCTTCCAACCGCGGAACCAAGGCATCATAGGCTCAAATGGCGCACCCCCGGGGTTTTCGGGGTCAAGACGGCCCATACGTCTCTTCAGGTTCTCAACGATGTGCATAGGGTGGTAGTTGGGAATTGAGGTGCTCCAACCAGTACCAATACCATCAGCACCGTTGCAGAGAATCATGGGAATGACCGGGGCATAACACCTGGGCTCAATTCTCTTGCCGTCCTCATACTGAGGCTCCAAGTTAGGCTCGTCGAGAGTGGAGAAGATCTTTCTCGCGAAAGGGGACAGTCTCGTGTGAATGTAACGAGGACTGGCAGCATCTGAACCACCGGCAAGACGGGAACCGAAGTTGCCACTGGGCTCAAGGCAGTTGATGTTGTTGGAACCGACGAAGTTTTGCGCGAGGCCAATGATTGTCTGTTGGAGGGAGACTTCACCATGGTGGTACGACGTCTGCTCGGAGACATAACCAGCCAACTCAATAACCTTTTGATCTTTGGTCAAGTTCCTCTTGAAACAGGCGTACATGACCTTACGCTGACCAGGCTTCAGTCCGTCGACAACAGATGGGATAGATCGCATGTTATCGGCCATACTGAAAAGAATGAGTTCCTTGTTAACAAAGTCCGTGTAGGTAATAGACTTGGTGGAGTGGTCGAGGTATGTACCAGGGACGAAGTTGCCGAGCCACTCCTTTCTCGCGTCGGCCTTCTTCTTGGAGAAGGCGAGCTCGAAAAGCTCAGCCTCATCAGGCTTCATCGTGTTGAACTCCTTCAGATGGTCATCAAGGTTGGTGAAATAGACTTGGGCGTCTTCGTTTGAACTGGTACCCAAACCCTTGAAGTACTTGTAGTGCCACCGAGAAAGTTCGCTGGTGTGTGATTCCTTCCATTCCTCGTATTGGGGCTGGGTGAAGAAGGACTTGAGGCGCTGCGGCTTCTTGGGGTTCGGGCCCTGCCATACCTTCACGATGGGAGTGATGAACTCTCGGAAGAAATCCGGAATCTGAAGCAAGGAGGGGTATTGGACTTGGAGGAAGTTGATGAGAAGACCCTTGATGTGAGAACCATCGTGATCCTGATCAGCCATGATCATGAGATGACCGTACCGCAAACCCTTCGTGTCATTGTAAACAGCCTTGTGCTTGAGACCAAGGAATTGCTTGATGTTTTGGATTTCCTGGTTCTTCGTGATTTGGTCAATCGATGCATCACGTACGTTGAGCATCTTACCACGAAGGGGGAAGACTCCGATGCGGTCAGGGTCCAGGATTGCTCGTCCAGCGACAGCCAAACTCTTGGCAGAGTCACCTTCCGTGAGAATCAGAGTACATTCATGGCCGTGGCGGGTGCCAGCCAAGTTAGCATCGACTAGTTTCGAGTTGCTGATGCGGGACCGCTTGTTTCCGTCACTCTTGGCCATCATCTTGTCCGCCTTCTTCTCGGCGAAATCGATAATGTTCTGGATGGCGTCGGACTTGGCGATCTTCTTCAGGAAATCCTCAGTCAGGGGACACTTGCTACCAAACTGGCTGACTTTGGTAGTCATCTGCTCCTTTGTTTGGGAAGTGAATGCGGGGTTGTTGACAAAACAGTTGACGAAAATGAAGATATGATTGCGGATGTGGTTCTGCTTGAGGGCGTGACCCTTCTTCTTCTTGTCGAGAGTCTTGAGCAAGGACCCAGTGATTTGGTCGGCGATGTAGTTGACGTGTGTGCCGCCAGACGTGGTTGCAATAGAGTTGACGAACGAGATTTGTTGGAACGAGCCGTCCGAGACCGTGAACCCAATTTCCCAACGTGGGTGAGCATCGGTCTTGTCAATCTCGACAACAACCTTGGGTTCGACGCCCTCCTCGGCACCGCGTTCCTTGGCGATGGCCTTGGCGTACATCTCACAGTAACCCTTGAACGCAAGCTTGATGTGGGTGCCGTTCAGGTAGGTCTTGACGTTACGGACAGTACCGGCCATGTCGTAGACTCGGCGTTGGATCAAAGCTTCAAGGTCATCGTCGATGCCCGTCATGCTGAAACGCTTGAAATCGGGCTTGAAGGTAACACGAACGAAGTCACTAGTCTTGCTGCTCGTGATTTTCGCCTTGCCGCACTTGCTCATGTTGTCGGTCCAGACCTGCTTATACCTTTTTCCGTTGGTGGAATCCTGGCACTCGAGAGTGAATTGCTCACTGAAGACGTTGCAAAGCTTCGCACCGTAACCATTGCGACCACCCACTGTCTTCTTCTCCTCGTCGTCGTAGTTTGAACCCGTCAGGAGGTGACCGAAGATCATCTCCGGGATGTAAATCTTCTCTTTTCCGTGGATCTCGACAGGAATACCCTTTCCATTGTTTTCGACAGAGATCTCTCCGTTCTCGCGGTCGACGGTAACCTTCATGTAGGTCATGGTAGCATCGCGCTGTTTGTTGTCGGCAGCGTTGACCAAGATTTCGTCAAAGATCTTGTAGAGACCAGGCACGAAGGTAACCTTGCGGTACTCCATAAGCTTCGTCTCCTTGTTGAAAACCCACATGGGTTGCTCTGTAGGCTCGACTGAGCCAATGTAGGTATCGGGACGCTTGATGATGTGCTCAAGCTGGGTGAGCTTCTGGTAGGTGTCGGTGGCATTCTTCTTCGACTTTGGCGCTGAAGCGGCCGGCTCGTCATCGTCGAGCATCATGCTGTCGTTCTCGATTTCCGCCAGGGGGTTCCCGCTCGACTTCTTGGCGGCAGGAGCCTTCTTAAGCTTCTTAGAGCTGGGAGGTGTGTTGGAAAAGGAAGCGGCGTCATCGTCGTCGCTGTCGGGTTTCGCGCGCTTCTTGGGTGCGGCTTTGGTCTTGAGGGTGGTTTGCGTCAACTTCTTCGCCGGCGCCTTCTTTACAGGAGCCTTGGCCTTTGGCTTCTGCGACGGATCAGTGGTGGCCCCAACGAAGCTGTCAAGCGTGGCGATGGACGCAGGGACATCCGGCTGCGGCGTCGGTTTGGGCGGCGGCAGCGTAGACATTTTGAGAGTGAGAGGTGTGAAAAAGAAAGTACAGGGAAGTTGATCGAGGGGAGTTGGATACAGGAGCGAAAGCGTGCAAACAAGTGGGAAAGAAAAGGTGTGGTTGCGCGGTTCAGCTGGCGGACTCCGTCGCAAACGCTTCGCGACGAAATAGCAGCTTGTTGTGAGAGGATGGGTTGTGGGTAAACGGACAGCAGAGCGCAAAACCCTGCGACAGGAAGCAAGCTATCGACAGGAAGGAGTGACCAAGCTAGAGCGCTCCTTCCTCAGATTGCGATACAGAAGGAGTTGGTGATCGAAGTGATAATGCGTGATCGGGTATCCACACGTAGGCAAGAATTTGGGATCACGAAGAAGCAAACATACCGGCGCAAAATCCGACTCCTCTCCCATGCTAAACACGGAGGCATCGTCGTCCGAACTCATTCTGTACAGCTTACGCTCCCCGAGGCGCGGGGAGGAACACGAGAATAGACGAAACGCAGTTGTCCCTACGGTCGGCGGCGGTGGTGGTCGTCGAAAAGTCGGCGGCCGTCGACAATACAAAGAAGAATCGACAATCGCAAAACGGCTAGCTGGGCGGACCAGGCGCGCAATTGGCACGAAGGCTCGTGAGAGGGAAACGAGGGGGGAGGAGAGCGAGTGTGCCAGCTCGTCAACGTCCCTTTTCTACATGCGCAAAAGGAGGGTATGTTGGTCGGGATCGTGAAGTCAGATGGTGGGTTTGTGTGCGCTGGCTTTTGTTGTTGGTAGCAACCCCCTTGCGATGTTGATATTTGCCCCGGTGTAAACATTGGGAGTCGCGACATGGTCTTCTCTAACTGGACCGCGTTTGGGCGACTGCCTCCTTTGTTTATTGCCTCAGGCTAATCCCGACCAAGGTAAGCGCCCAGGGACGTGGGAGCGCACGAGAGCGGGGTTGGCAGCCACATCTGCCCCGCTGTCCAATTGGATCGTGGCGTCGCTGCATCACAGAAAAAGGCAGCTAAGAAGGAAGGGGTTCGCGCTTCGACAATGCCAACCAAAGTTTCGATGACTTCCATTAGCATCAACATCTGAGCTACTTCAACAGGAAAACCGAGCAAAATCGTTGACGCCGCGTCCGCACCTCCCTAAATAAAACACCTCACTAGTACGCCCTCCCGCTGCCCAAACCAGACCGCTTCTCCGCTCGCTTGTCTAGCTTCAAACAACACGCTTCGTCTTGCCCGTCTCAACCTCGTAGATCCAGCCGCTCAACGCCACGCTCTGCGGGACAAGCTCAGTCCCCTTGATGTAGTCAATGTCTTTTTTGACAGCCTCCTCCAGATCAGAAAATGGCAGAAAGTCGAGACTGCGAGACTTGAGTTCGGCAGACGCTCCAGCTCTACATGCACATTAGCGGAGAAAGGCCTGGTCAGCCGTGGCTTCAAGGTACAAACCCTAAATTCTGGTCAACGAGTGCGTAGGCGTCCTCGTTCTTGAAAGTCAGCATCCCGCAGCCAGTGTGCTTGACGAGCACGATCTCATGCGTGCCGAGAAGTTGCTGAGAGATGACAATGCTGCGAAGCGCATCTACGGCAGATGCGCCAGCCTGTTGATTTCAACATTAGCTGCCGACCAGTCAACGTTGCCAGGTTTGAGCCCTCACATTGCGTATGACATGCGCATCGCCTAGCTCGATACCAAAAGCCCGCGCCGGGTCAATTCTAGCATCCATGCAAGTCAGGACTAGATACTTCTTGGCCGGAGGCAGCGCCAGATGCCCCTTGGTGAAGCCGGAAGAGTAGCTTTCGGATGCGGCTTCGACGTTTTTTTGTATATCGGACATTGTGGAACGATCAATGTGCAAGGCACAGGTTGTGTGTGACACAATGGCAGAGAGGGAGAGATGCAGTTGCGAGTTGCGAGTTGCGAGTTGAGGGAAACTGCGGCTCTTAAGTAGCTAACAGCTGTCTCGGCATTGTCAGAAGTGGAAGATCTCTTGGCTAGATATATCCATTTGTCTCCAGCCTCCCCTCTCACCCGAGACGTCCCAACTACAGCAGAAATACCGGCCGTGATGCCGGTGGTATCTGATTGTGGATAGATTGCGTGATCCCGGGCTCTGTGAATATCACAGCTATCGAGCCAACGAGCTTCGCCGTCCCCGCATCCCAAAGAACGGCTCAGTCCCGGCTGGGAAAGGTGAGGTCTGCTCCAAAAGCTCAGCTTCGGAGTGGGGTTGCCAGCGTCGCCGATCGGCGTTACAGACTCGGATATGTAAGCTGTCTCCGGTCTGGCGGGGGGACTTTGGCCAAGACGTTCTTCAGAGAGGATGCCAAAGCTGCATGAACACATGCAGTCGCATCGAAGGTCAAATGCAGACAGGGCGAGAAGTATCTTCCCGACCAGTCACCGAGTATTTCCAATTTGTTTCCCACAAGTTGCAGCCAGTCAGCAAAGTAGTCCATCGGGATTTAATCAAGTCGATGGTGAGACAGGAGAATTCAGAAAACCAGTATATTTCAAATCCCGTCTTTGGCCCACGGAATTATGACGAATTTGAGTCGCCTCAACAATGTCCTAATATCTAGAATAACTCCTCTTCTCCCAACGCCGTGGACGAGAACAGGCTACGTTCACTAAGACTGAAGCGCCTTGTAGAAAAAGACTTCATCCTTGAGCTGTCGTGGAACCGCAGGGCTGATGCCGAAGTTGGGAATCCTGCCAACCTCGATGTAGCCGAACTTTCTGCATACTTCCTCAGCTGTGCTGCCGGCCTCCGTATCAAGCATCTGCGTAAATTGTCAACAATAGTGTCGGATAACTGGATGTAGGGTGGCTCATACCAATAGCGTCCGTCCCCTCCTGATGGACTCGCCTTCCAAAGCACCGATCAGCATCCTAGCACCGCCGCGCTGACGGAACTTTGGGCTGATGAGAAGCTTCTCGACAAAGCCGCGGAAAGGACCCGTCTCGGAATATGGCATCCAGAGCATGACAACGCCCATGAGCTCTGTTCCCTTGGGCTTTGTTCCTGGCTCAGACTCGTCGAGGAGAATGAGCATCATGCGAGTGCCTCCACTGACCTCTGCAATGCGCTCCTTCCAGTAACCCAGCAACTTCTCATGGGACAGAGGCGGCAAGAATGTGGCCAGAGTCCGGTCATGGCTGATGCACGATGCATGAAGGGCAGCAAGATACGGAATCAGATGGCTGTGGTCTGCGGGCGAAAATATGTAGGGGGTTCCCGAGCTTGAGGACATTGTCGCAGGGTTTTCTCGGGCTCTGAGGGACGAATTCGGGGGCTAGATATTCGCCGTCTGCCCTGTAATTCGACTCAAGACACGCTGGCGGGCTCCAATGCGATGCGGCCGTTGTAATCTTGGGTTATTGTGCAACTCGACCGGCAGTCAAGAGCTGACACAGATCGACAGCGCAGGAACGGTGCGAGGGTATGCGTGTTCTGACCCCGGCGCGAAGTTGGGGAACTGGACGCCCACCAAACCTTAACCGGGATAAGGTGTTGGACAAGAGTTGAACTGGACCAAAATATCAGAAACGGGGGCCCCTGGCAATCTCGAATGTGGGAATCCAGAGAAGCAAGGTCGTCTAGAAAGGGCTCTCGGGGCATATAGCGGCGAAGTTGTAAAGCAGTGAGGGGGATCTTTGACAAGTGAGGGGGAAGCGAGTGAGTGAGTGCGTGACAGGAAAGCTCACCTCAGCTTGTCTCTCTGTGTGTCTCTCTCAGGTGAGAAAGACAGCACGAGACAGGAAGGTGCGACAAAACAAGCTACCTAGTGCATCTAGGTAAGGTGAGGTAGGTTGGCTCAGGTTGCTCTGAGGCGGGGGCCGCGTGTGAGTCAATTGATGTAATTGAGAAACGGGTAGATGTTTTATACGAAATGCTCAGGTTCGTCTGCAGAGGGGACTTTTGTGGTGATGGGAGCTTTCCTGCACTTCCCGGTTCCATTCCAAAAGTCTCAATTAACGGCTGAATTGGCGCTGGTCAGCGGTCTGCCGTCTCTTCGTACCTACCTAGGTAAGGTAAGGAACCTAGATAGAGGTATTGGATTGGCCCCAAGCTCGCCCAGCCCGCCGGCTGCGAGGGAATTCCCGGCGCAAGGGACACGGCACCGCACGCCGGCAGGGTCCTGGAGCAGGCTTGCCCCGCAGCATCAGTCACCTACCTAGGTAGGTACCTACCTTAAGGTGCCTACCTACCTTACCTACCTACCTGAGGTGGCTACAAGTCGTTGCGTAGTGTGCCGCTCTGAAGCACCCGACCTCGGACGCTGTCGCGGCGTTGCAAATGTAAGGTATTCGTGAATAGCCCGTAGGTATCTGTAATTTCCTTACCTTACCTTACCTACCTACGTACCTTACAGTACCTTATCTAGGTAGGCAGCGGAGTAAGTCTTATGGAACTAAAAGGAAATAGGTATCAAAAGACGACAAACTGCATGCACTAGACAGTTTGCCATATTATCAGCCGACAACTCGAAGCGGTCCCTGACATGACTGACGCGGCATGTCGGGCCTCAGCATACAGCCGTTCTTCCTTCGGTCTTTGTCAAGACTAGCCTGGCAGCTGAGACCTTGCGCCGGCGTCTGCCAGATCTCAACCGGTGTAAGGTACGGATAGTTGCGGCCCTTGGCAGAGATGAGGCACTGGCTGTGTATCCGACGGTTCGTTCATCATGCCAAAGCAGCCAACCATGCATGCATGCATGCACAGAGCTCTTGTTGACGAGTAAACAAACATCTGTATCTCTCTACCCACCCACCAGTCTGCGAATAGTCTACCTCACCTAGCGTCGGCCCCTCCATGGATTCCCCTCTTCCCCAGCGGTCAAACTGCTGAAGGACACATGTTACAGACAAATCAGGTTTGCCCACCTCACCCTTGCAACCCTCTTGAAGATGGCCTTTCCCATAGGCTATCACAACTCGGCGCAATGGGAACCTCCCGTATCAATCCACTCGCGGGAGCCCCGGACACACGGGCCATCCGAGAGGTGTCGTCTCACCTCCCCTTCACCGCAACAACATGAGGTAAATCCGATGTAGGTACCTGGATCTATGTACCCAAGCTTCCAGCTTCCATTGGTGGTGGTGGTAGTAGGTTGCCTCAGCTCCCGCCGTTTGCCCCTCGTACCTACTTTGCTTCACATGCAGCTTAATTGGGAGCTGCCCCTCTGACGTCGCTCTCCAGACCCTGTTTCATCGTCAACTTCAACTCCCGGTTCCCCTCCTCAAAAGCTTAGCCAACAACACCACCATCTCCTCTCCTCGTGGCAGCTGTCCTCTTCCCGTGCACTCGCTCGCCCTGTACAACATCCTCATTTTGATCTAGTCGGTCTCGGCCACGACCTCATCCCGTCTCACTACAGCAGCTCCCCGCCTTCATGGATCGCATCTTCCGCAAGGTGGAGCGGGGCGTCGAAGCCCTCTTTGGGGAAGAGAGGCATGCGCACACTCACTCCGGTCACTCCTGCGAGGAGCACCATTCCGATGCCCACACTGGAAACCGATTCCAATCCTTTGCGGCGCAAACCACCGGCAACGCCAAGTGGTATGTCGACGGATGCTCTTATTTCTGGGCCGTTTCCGAGGCCATTGAGCGTAAGAACACACACAAACATGAGCATCCTGCCGGCACTATTGACTGCGACTGACCGCGTCACTATGCAGAGGCCCGCGAGAGTATCTACATTCTGGATTGGTGGTTGAGCCCGGAGCTCTACCTGCGCCGGCCCCCTTCTGCCAATGAACGATACCGTCTCGACAACCTGCTCAAGGCTGCTGCTGAGCGAGGTGTCAAGGTCAACATCATTGTCTACAAGGAAGTCGAGGCCGCCCTGACCTGTGAGTATTCATCCATGTCAGAACCCCTCTCACCAAGCTAACTCGCTCGATAGTGAAGTCATCTGTAAGTCAATGTCGATGCACACCTGCAACCAAAGCTCCATCCATGAACACCATCGATACTTGACTCATGCTGATATCTTCTCAAGCACACAAGGACCTACCTGGAAAGCCTTCATCCCAACATCGGCGTGTTTCGACACCCTGACCATGTTCCCACTGGATACGACCTCAACAGTGAGATTGGCGAGAACTTCTCAAACCTGTCCTTGAGCACGTTCAAGCTATCCACTTTCTCTGGTGATGCCCTGAAGACCATCTACGGTACCGCCACCGACGGCGTCGTTCTGTTCTGGGCCCACCACGAGAAGCTTTGCCTCATTGACAACAAAATCGCTTTCATGGGAGGGTTGGATATGTGTAAGTGATGAGCAACGGTTGAGCCATTGAATCAAGATGAGAAATCCGCTAACTAGATTTCAGGCTTCGGTAGATGGGATACCAACAGTGGGTTTGAACTGGGAATGGTAGTAAGCGCCGCTCTGACACACGTATAGGTCATCCCATTGCGGACGCTCATCCCGGCAACTTGGATGCCATCGTCTTCCCTGGCCAAGACTACAACAACGCGCGTGTCTATGACTTTGCCGACGTTGATAACTGGGAGCAGAACAAGCGTCAGTCAATATTTCCGGCCTGTACACTCGAGACACATACTCACTCATTCGCTAGTCGACCGCACCAAGAGCTCGCGAATGGGCTGGTCTGATGTTGCCATCAGCTTGAGTGGTCCCATCGTTCAAAGCTTGTCGGAACACTTTGTCGACAGATGGTTGGTTCATTCTGCATTCCTCGGCGGCAGCAACACTTTATCTGACTTGGATGTAGGAACTTCATCTTTGATGACAAGTACACCAAGAAGAACCCTGGAAAGTATGGCAGAATCGACGGCTTCAGCCAGGAGTCGGGAAGAATTGCCGAGGACGGCCAGGGCGGTGGTTTCTTCGGCGGCGCTGGCCACCAGGCAGGCCATCTTTTCGGGGATCTCGGAGACCGCATCAACCGAGGCATGAGCCATTTGATGGTCAGCGACGACCAGCCCGAGAACGATGGCAGACCTCTGCGTCAAGACCGCGGTGATCAGTCGGCCAATATCCAGCTCACTCGCAGGTAATTTGGCGTCCATCTGTCTGTCTCAGATGCAATCACTAATGAAGATTAGCTGTACCAAGTGGTCTTCCGGCCATCCCACCGAGCACTCCATCGCCAATGCCTATATTGATGCCATCACCAGGGCTCAACATTTCGTCTACATGGAGAACCAGGTAAGCAAACCTCCCCTTTGCTGAAACCGACATCGCTTCTAACAGAGACAAGTTCTTCATCACTGCCACGAGCGACAAGCAGCACCCCGTCACCAACAAGATCGGCCGCGCCATCGTCGACCGTATCCTCCGCGCCCACCGAAACGGCGAGGATTTCAAGGTCATTGTCAACATGCCCGCCGTTCCCGCCTTCGCCGGCGATCTCAAGGCGGACGACGCACTGGGCACCCGCGCCATCATGGAGTTCCAATACAACTCCATCAGCCGCGGCGGACACAGCATCATAGAATCCCTCCGAAACGAGGGCGGTATCGACGACCCTGGCCGCTACATACGCTTCTACAACCTTCGCAACTACGACCGCATCAACGTCTCCTCCGACATGTCCCGCGCTGAGCGCGAGAGCGGTGTCTCGTACGAGGACGCCCGCCGTGAGCATGACGATGCCGTCGGTGCTGGCTACGAGCCCCGTGGCGAGGGCACCGGTGCCAGCTGGGGCGGGCGCAACACCCAGTACGACCGCTACCAGCAGGCCGCCTCCCGCGTCGGCGATCACACCTGGGACACCGTCTCGTCCTGCTACATGGACGCCGGTCCGGACCTGCACAGCGTCCCCTGGCAAGGCGAGCCGGAAGCCGAGATGGACGCCTTCGTCAGCGAGGAGCTCTACATCCACTCCAAGCTCCTCATCGCCGACGACAACCTCGTCATCGTCGGCTCCGCCAACCTCAACGATCGCTCTCAGCTCGGCACCCACGACTCCGAGATCGCTGTCATCATCGAGGACCCCACGCCCGTCGAGTCTGAGATGGCCGGCCGTCCCTACACAGCCTCCAAGTTCGCCGCATCCCTCCGCCGCCAGATCTTCCGCAAGCACCTCGGTCTGCTGCCCGACCAGCGCTGGGACCGGCCCGACGACAACTGGACGTCCGTCGAGCGCGGCCCGAACATGTACGACTGGGGCTCCCCCGCCGATCGCCTGGTGCAGGATCCTATGTCGCGCGAGTTCTGGAACCTGTGGGAGGGCACGGCGCGCACAAACACCGAGGTCTTCTCCAAGGTATTCCACAACGTGCCCAACGACCATGTGCGGACCTGGAAGGACTACGACGAGTTCTTCTCCCGCCACTTCATCATCCCCGGCGCCAAGAAGGAGGGCGAGGGCGAGGGCGAGGGCGACAACGTTGGCAAGGTCGAGTACGGCCACGTCGTCAAGGAAGAGTTCCCCGGCGGTGTTCGGGAAGTCAAGGATTGGCTCAACCGTGTGCGCGGTAACATTGTCGAGATGCCCCTCGACTTCCTTGTGGACGTGGATGACATTGCCAAGGAGGGTCTGTCTCTGAACAGCTTCACTGATGAGCTGTACACATAGAGTGGCAGTGGCGTGTAAAACCCAGGGGGTGGTGCAAGCAGGAAAGACACACAGACACACTTGGAGGACTTCTGGATTTAGAAAAAGAAAAAACAGCCAGAAACAAGTCAAGGCTTCAGGGCAGGTCAAACACATGGACACCATTCTAGCAAGGAAACAGACAGATTCGTCATGAATGGATTTCTGGCTTTGCGTACCAACGGACATCGAATAACAATTGACACCGTCTAGGACTTCTCACATGTGTGATCAAGTTGACCTCGTCTACATCAAGGCATGTTCCTCTGACCTGCACTCAGTCCACATCTCCCGTCAGCCCAAGAGCGTCATCACATCATCATCATGTGTTGTAACTGGAATAAAATAATGTATAATCTGTCAAATGGCGTGCAGGGCATTGCATTTTCCACCAAAACAAAGAGTATTATACAGACCTCCTGCCCTGCACCACAGTTCCCTCAGAGACAAAGAAAGCAAGGAAAAACATAAAATTGTCCCCGTCAACTCCGTGAGTAGGCATCGCAATGCTTCAGGTTTTCTTTTTCTTCATCCTGTCCCCGGAAACGTGCGTGCATAACGTGCACATGCACGCCCTTTAGTCGAGCCCAAATAGTCATAGCCTCATTCATGGCTTTCCATTAGTCCAACTTTCGAAGACACTCCCGTTTGGGGAGGTGCCTAAACTCCTCAGCCCTTCTCAGGCCTTCTTCGTGCGCGTCGGGCTTCTAGTCCACCTTGCCGTTACCGTTGGGTCCCAGCAGGCCCTCCTTCATCAGCTCCTTGTTCCCCCAAGACTCCTCCAGGCGGAAGTGGCCGCCGCGGCCCCTGCGGACACGGCCACGGAACCAGGAGGCAGCACCAAGAGCCAAGCCGAGAATGCAGCCCATAGTCAGGTAAGGGTGCTCAACAAAGGTGACGCGCATATCGAAGAAGATCTTCTCAAAGCTCGAGATAGTAAGCTTGGGCTTGATCTTGGGCGGCGAGGTGATGACCTTGTTAATGGTCTCCAGGATCGATGTCCTCGACAGAAGAATGTTGTTACCAGTGATGGTAGTGTCCCAGTATCGGCGGTTCTGTCCATATGATTAGTCTGCTTGTTTGCCGAGTGAGCGTTTCGTGGGGAAAGACTTACGTCCTCATCATTAATGATAACACGATCTCCATCCTTGGTGTCAATACCGTAAGTGGTACGAATCCATCTCTGCCAGAAAACGGCATCAACCCAAGCAAAGCCGACTTGCTTGCGGTCGGACTTGTCCATGTTGATGCGAATAGCCTTGGCTTGGCGCAAGGCACGTTGGTCACCGCGATCGTCAGCCTCGTCAATGCGAAGCTGCTTGGCATCACGGAGCTCTTGTCGTTCATGCTGGAACAGAAGAATCTGCTTGTCCATCCACTCGTTGGCGGCGCTCTTCAACTCGCGCTTGGCTCTCAGGAAGCCTTCCTGGTCCTCTCTGTTGACGATGCCGAGAACGACGATCTTGCCATCCATGATCTCACGGGCATTGGAGGCTGTCATCTCAGGAACAATTGGCAGCCAGACCGACTTCATCCAGTTCAGAACGCCGTGGACATCGCGCATCTCCTTGGGTGTAAGCGGCTGGTAGTATGTTGGGCGACCTTCTCTGGAAACGAGAAGGCGGGGCCAGGTGGTAATCTTATAGCGGGCGAAGAGAACGGGATCTTGGGTCTTCACGAGCTTAGCCTTGCCGATCAAGCTGAGAGGCAGGCGCTCGAGCGCCATGAAGTCCTCGCTGGTAGTAGCATGGTCGTAGAAGTAGATGAAGATGACCTCCTCCTTCTCCTCGAGGACCTGCAGGGATTCGGCATCCACGTCCTGAACGCCGTCGCAGATATCGATAGCCTTCTCGGCGTAGTGCACGAAGTCGCCGAGGCCTCTAAGCCCGTCGTACTCGACACGCTCACCGCCCTTGAAGAAAAGTATGGTGGGATAACCACGGAGGCGAACATCCTTGCAAAGCCTGGACTCGACATCGCAATTCACTTCTCCAATGTTCAACTTCCCCTTCATCTCCTTGGCCAGTTGCTGCCAGTTAGGCGCCATGGCCTGGCAATGGTGGCACCACGGTGCGTAGAACTTGACGAACCAAGGATCCTGGGTCATGGTGACAAGCGTTTGGAACTTCTCCGCGGTAAGAGGCACGGAAATACCCTCCTTGTTGGGGGTAACGGTAGGCTTCTTGACAATGGCCTTCGTGGGAGTCGCGACAGCCTTCTCTGCAGTGGTGCTAGGCTTGGTCTCCGCCTTAACGGCATCTGGCTTTGCATCTGCCTTGGAATCGGCCTTGGAATCGGCCTTCGCATCGCCCTTGGCCTCGGTGGCCTTCTCATCCTTTGCAGGAGGAGCCTTAGGCGGGGTCTGTTCCTTAGGTGGCGCCTTGGCGTCGGTCTTCTCATCGGCCTTTGCGGGAGCCTTGGAGTCAGCTTTGGCGTCGGTCTTGTCGTCCGCAGCTTTCTTCGAGTCATCGGCCTTGCCAGGCTCCTTGCCGGGAGAGTTTTTATCGCCAGCTTCAGGGAGGCTGAGGCTTCGGGGTCTCGATCCAGGCTTGGTAGCTTCCAAGTACTTTTCAAGGATGGGGCTGACTTGATCGATTTCCTTGACGCCCTTGATCAGTTCGGCGACCTCGCCGTTCTTGTACAGGATGGTGCTGGGGTACGATTGAACATTGTGGGAAGCGCAAAGGTCAAAGTATGCCACGCAGTTGACTGTGGCGAAGCGGAAGTCGTAGAATTCCGTGAAAGACTTGTCCTCGGTCTCGGGTTTTGAAGTGTAGTAAAATTCGTACAGCGTCTGGAAGATGGGCGCATAATCTATGCAATGCGGGCAGTAAGGGCTGGAAGACGGTCAATCAGCTATCGCGCGGCTAGGCGGTCGTCGGCGTCGACAGGGGTGGCAAGCAAGCAAGCATACCTGTAGTGCTTGATAAGCATGAACTGCGAAGACTTGACTTCTTTGTCGAAAGTATCGGGGGTCAGCTCGAGTATTGGAGGCACCTTCATCGAATTGAAGTAAGTGTTCTCGCGATCGTCCTCTTTCGCTGCTGCTTGGACTCCGCCGAGTAGGGACGAGCCGAGGACTAGGAATAAAGGAGATAACCTCATGACGGCGACGAGGTTGCACCGCGCAGGTGCGAAGTGGTTCGAGAGAAGAGAAGTCGCGAAGCGTGTCGTGGAAGATGCGGCGAAAAATGAGGAGAGGGACGCGATCGATTGAGGATGCGCTTGGTTGCGCAGGCGTCGTGGAGGGAAGGAGGAGAGTGGATCGATCGGGTCGTGTCGTGATGTGATGGTCGAGGGGTCACAAAAAGGGTCTAGGTAAACCTATTGAGTAGTTGAAGTCATGGAGATTGAGCGGTCGGGGGGAAGACAGAAGACGAATAAAATCGATCTTCCCTTCGTTCGTCTTTGAGCCCAAACCTCCCGAATTCGTCCAGCGGCGTCGAAGGAGAAAAAAAGGGTGGTGGTAGTGGTGGTGCTTTGGCAAAGGGGGAGGAGGCATCAAAGCCGATGGAAGTGACAGGCCTGGGCTGGCAGGTCAGGAGAAAGACCGTGTGTCAAGATTCTGCGGGTAGCGTGGTCCAGCCAGCCAGCCAGCCAGCCGTTGCGCAGGGCCACGCCCAGCACTGCAGGACCGGGACTAAACAAGGGCAAGGGCTGCCTGAGAGATGAGGCAATCACGGTTACCTTCAGCAGCATTACGTGAGCGCACGCAGAGCTGGGAGCGCGTGGTGCCAGCTGCCCGCCTGGTCTCGCCCTCGATCCCGCCACTCAGAGGCCCCGCAAGCTTCAACCCTGCAACATCATTGAATGCAAGGCTCCACACATTGTGATAAGAATAGTCTAGCAAAAGCAGGTTCTCCATCCAGATTGCCACCCGCCCGCAGCGGAAAGCGAGTTCGTGAACAAGGAAAAGTCTAGAGTCTTGCTTTCCTGGACACGTGCGGATCGTCACCACCACTCCAGCCAGGGGTTGGTGTGGACAACTCTCAGTGACCCCGGATTACATAAGGCTAGCATGACTGAGAGAGTGACGACTCATATCAGTCTCATCGCTTAACTCCGGCAATATTTCGTCAAGTCAGGCCTAATATTCTGTCGTGGCCTCGTTGAAAGGGCTCAGACAAGGTGTTTGCCGTGTTGACTGACAGTTGCCTGTGAGCTGCACCGCCTCCGTACGCTCAATATGGCTTGGCCTGCGCTGCTCGGCCAAAGAGTAGATGATTCGCCCAGATGCTCAGCTGATATGCAGGTCGTTCTCCTCGCAGCCCTTCGTTGTCCTGCACATCTTGGACCATGCGGCTGATGTGAACCTCAAATCTCTGCTCAACTAATTTAGCATGGATCCCCTTTCGATCACGACGAGCGTGATCGCTCTAGTTCAGGCCCTCGGTGTGGGAGTCAAGTTCTTCTCCTCCATGCGACAGATTCCAGCGGACTTCTGCGACCTTAGCAATGAGCTCACAGACCTCCAGGCAGTCGCCGAGCAAGTCAAAACTTCTCTTCAGGAGATGGAAAACGGTGAGACCAAAAATGCAGCCGTCCCTGGCATCACTGCTTCTGCAATACAGACCTTGGAAGACGACTTTGCCTCCATCGTTCATGAATTAGAAGCCCTCTGCGGACGCCTCCAAAAGTCAGACCGGCATGCAGACATTGTTGGAGAGCTGCGTGTCTCTAAGCGGAAGTGGCTGCGTGAGAAGGACAACGTCGCCAGGCTTCGGGCGAAAGCGAGCAAAACCAAGCAGAGCTTGATGTTGCGTTTCATTGCTCTTGTTTCGTCACAAAGGTGACTTGATTTTCATCGGACTATATAGCTTCGTACTTGCTGATGTTGCATAGTACACGGCAAACAAAAGTCGTGCTCGACGGACAACAAGCTTTCAGTGCCTGCTTCAAAACGATGAACGGCAGAATCGAGGCGGGCAACGCTGGGCTTCGAGAAACGCAGAGCAAGAACAACGACATATGCGCTTCACTTCATCGGATGCTAGCCGCTGAGGCCACGAGCGCAGAGCTATCACTGCCATCCACTCCCCATGGACAGAGGTCGAATGCCGAAGTCGACGAGCCCCTGTCATCGATTTCTGTGCACGCCTCACTCCGACAGGTTTGCACCCCCTATTGCAAGTGCCAGTGTCATTCACCTTCGTCGGTTCGGACACCGACATGGGTACGGTCAGTGCTAGGATCGTTGTTCTTCGAGTATAACGACATGCCCTTATTGATGCCCCGGAAGTGCGATGATTTAGGGTGCCGTAATCATTCCTCTCTGCGACTCATCTACGTCTTTCCGAAATGGTTCGTATCCAGAGCCGTCTTTCTCACGACCTCTTGGGGGAGTCTCACTGGATTGGGGTCGAGCTTGTATTTGCAAGTTCCGAGGGTAGTGCCAAGTGTGCAGATGCTGTCAGCGGTCTACAACTCCGACATAGATTGGATCAAACGAGGCATCTCAAACTCAACCGTACTGCCCACAGACGTTGATGAAGCTGGTAACTCACTTCTCATGGTAGGCTGACACGCTACGACTCTATGGTTATCTTTATTTCGTCTGTTGTTGACTCTTGGCATCTTTCCAGATCTCACTTCGAAACGTAAACCTGGAGGTCGCCAAGTTTCTTCTCGATCATGGCTGGTCGAGGAGCACTCGAAACATGACAGGATGGTTTGTTCACCAAATGCGCCAAGCAACTCAAATAGTCCATTTCTCATTGTTACTTAGGACCGTGCCTAAGCGGGCACGTATAATTCTCTACTCCGCATCGAAGCAAGACCATCTTTCCACGTTCAATCCAGACCATCGCTATATGATTGAGCAACTTGCACGTGGAGAAGACCGACAAGGAGAAAACTCAACGCTCTTACACGATTCTGTACTCGGAGTTGTTCCGATTCCCCTATCAGATGCAATTACACAGGCTCCTTCCGACATAGATTGCCTTGACGATATCGGGTGGTCTCCACTGCACTGGGCAATCTTCTTGAACGACCACGAGTCGTTTGAGGTCCTCCGTAGCCGAGGCGCTGGCTTAGAAGTGAGAACGCGAGGAGGTTGGACACCTCTTCACTACGCTGCCCACTACGAGCCGCCCGGCTCGATCAAGATGGCTTCGGCACTCTTGAAAGCTGGGGCAAATGTGCACGCTAGAGTTCAAAATCACATTCGGCCCAGAGGAGAGACTCCCATCATATTCGCTTTCAACAACTCCGACATGATTAGAATTCTTCTGGAACATGGATGTGACACCGTTGTTGAGACGAACCTGAACTGGGAAACTCCCCTGTCATGGTTTGCTCGTGGAGTCTGCAATGTTGAGCGAAATGACCTCAGGAGACGCAATTGGGAACGGTCGTTGGAATTGCTCGTGAATAATGGCATGGACATCGACCTTCCCTCGAAGCAGGCAGGTTATGAAGGTCGAACACCCATTCACGACGCTATACTGTGGCGAAACGCCGCCCTATTGGAGCTTTTGTTGAAAAGAGAAGCGAGGTATGATGCGATCGATAAGAACGGGTCTGGCATCTTGCACTTGGCGGCTCAGAGTGCAAATCTAGATGTCATCGAGATTCTTAGGGATGCCTGCATAAGGGGTCTAAGTCCAACCCAGCCAAACGTCGCAGGTGACCCGCCGATGAAGATTTTGATGGCCAGAATGCTCGGCGAGGAAGCCAGGCGCCAGCCAGGAGATACAGTGCCAGCATATGACGAGTTTCTCCTTTTCAAACAGCTTCTGCAAGAAATTCAGAAACGAAATTTGGGGCTGTTTAGGACGAGAGACCACGTCGATTCGGTCGAAGACGATGCCATCTCCGAGATTGGCGGGCCGAAAGCCGCCTGCGTCGGTGACGACAACCGAACGTTTGAGAGCAATCTGGCATATATGAACACGGTTCTGTCAACTGGCTCCATAGGGGAGTTTTCTTGAGTCGATTGGTTGTGTTAGTGTCGTAACTGAACGATGAGATCGGGATGGTAAAATGTCGCGCCATCGCAGTGTTCTGCGGCAGCGCTACCTCCAGGCACATTCGGTAATTTACAGGGAAAGGTCGGTAGCACAGTGGCTCTGCGGGGTGAAGGTTTCGGCCCTGGAACCCTGCGCCACTGCTTCAGATGCCACTTCACAGGGAACCCAAGATATCATGACTTACACAGAGTGTGAAGCTCAAGCCTGAAATCTTAAAAAGCTTCTTCTTTCTAGCAGAAGTTTTCTTCTTGTTGGAAACAGGGTTTGATTCTGTCCAGACAAATATTTTATGCAGGTGAGGTGTCTACAGGCACGTAAATGGGTCTGCAGGCAGGCGCGGTGCGCGGTGTCCAACGCACCAGCCCAAGCCCCGGCGTCTCGCTGCTTTATGCAAGAGCAACCGCTGTTGATTCCACCTTTCTCTTCCCTCCTCCCGTTAAAAGGCATTTGTCCACGATTCAACTTTGGCGACAGGTTCATCGATTGCACATCAACGCGGCCACTCCGAACAAGCGTCGTTTCTTGGATGCTCGAGATGGAACGGCCCACGAAAAGAGCCCGCATATGTGACGACGTCGAGGAGTCGGAAACGTCGACGCAGGCAGAAGGGCCGCGATCTCTAAGCAGACCAATCAGTCCTCCTCGCAAGAAGAATAACGGTGGCCAGCGCATCAAATCTCCATTCCAGCTGACTTGGATCCGGGATCTCCCAGAACCAGCGAATCGAGATGCAGTTGCCCTCAAAGACATCCTCGGAGACCCCTTGATCGCAGAGTGCTGGGAGTTCAACTACCTGCATGATATCCATTTTCTAATGAGCCACTTCGACGAGGACACCAAGAGTCTTGTTAAAGTCCACGTGGTCCATGGCTTCTGGAAAAGAGAAGACCCAAACCGCTTGGCCCTTCAAGTAAGTCGATGAAAGATTCCAACGCCGATAGCGGCACAGTTGCTCATGTTTGGCCCAGGAAGAAGCCTCAGCATACAGCAATGTAGAGCTTCACGGTGCCTATATGCCAGAGATGTTTGGGACGCACCATTCCAAAATGATGATACTGGTCCGTCATGATGATTCGGCGCAGGTCGTCATACACACCGCCAACATGATCGCCAAGGACTGGACCAACATGACAAACGCCGTCTGGATGTCGCCCCTTCTTCGCTTGCTGAAAGAAAAGGACAGTACGTCCTGCGAAGATGCTATCGGGACCGGCCAGAGATTCAAGCACGACCTCTTGAATTATTTGAAAGCTTACAATGTTCGGAGACCCACGCTCAGGGATCTGGTCGACAAGTTAAGCCAGTATGACTTCTCAAGCGTGAAGGCTGCACTCATCGCAAGCGTGCCGGGCCGCCATTCAATACATGATACCTCTCAAACATCATGGGGTTGGCCCGCCTTAAAGCACGTACTTCGCCATGTTCCTGTCCAAGACGGCAAGTCGGAGATTGTGGTGCAGATCTCGTCCATTGCTACTCTGGGAGCCACCGACAATTGGATTCAGAAGTGTCTTTTCAACCCTCTCTCAGAATCCAGCGACAAGGGGCCAAAAAAGACCAAGCCAACATTCAAGGTTGTGTTTCCGACGGCCGACGAGATCAGGAGAAGCTTGGACGGCTATGCATCTGGTGGGTCAATTCACACCAAGATCCAGTCCCAACAGCAGGCGAAGCAACTAGCCTATCTGCATCCTTTCTTCTGCCACTGGGGAAACGATGCCCCCAATGGAAAAGGTGAGGGACGGTGTTGTGCTCATCGAGCTTGATCAACCACATGACTGACAAGGTAGTAGCATTGCCTGAAACAGCGACCGTGAGAGAGGCCGGCAGGAAGCGAGCTGCACCGCATATAAAGACATACATTCGGTATGGTGAGAAGTCAATCGACTGGGCGCTCGTCACATCGGCCAACATTTCAAAGCAGGCATGGGGCGAGGTGGCAGGAGCCTCGCAGGAGGTGAGAATTGCTTCGTGGGAGATCGGCGTCTTGGTATGGCCTGAGATGATGGCCGAAAAGGCGACCATGGTGAGCACGTTCCAGACAGATTTGCCCTCGAACAACACCGAAGGAAGCAACCCAGTTGTTGGCGTTCGCATACCCTACAACCTACCACTTCAGCATTATGCAAAGGACGAGATACCTTGGGTCGCAACGATGGCCCATGCAGAACCAGACAACATGGGAAGGTTTTGGGGAGTAGCATAGATGGACGGGGCAGCACACTTTCACATGCGAACGGAGGGCGCGGTTGTCTGTCAAGGGACATGTGGTATCGTAATATTGATCCTTGGAGATTTTCATGTGAAGTGTCTGCGACTAGACTCGTCATTGCGCTTCAAACCGTGTCGTTTCTCATGGCATTCCTATGTTCGCGGTACGTTTACGCGCCGACGGTCTCGGGTTCCTTGTTGGCGTCGTAGCCGTAAGACTCCTTGAGCTTGTTGACGAGAGCGATGTACTCCTCCTGGGCCTGCTCGACGGTCTTGCCCTCGTCGACGACCTTTTGCCACGAGTTGTACTTGGCCTTGCCCTGTATCGCGTGTCTCGTTAGCACTGCACGTGGGATGCGGGGGTTTGGCGGCGACCAGGTCTTACCTTCAGGTCGAACATGCCGGGCTTGGGGGCATCGGCGATCTTCTCGCCAGTGCCGACCTTGTACAGCGCTGCGGTGCGATAGATCGTCAGCTACAAAAGCTTGAGGTTTGCAAAAGAGGCGACGAAAACGTACCGTAGAGCTCGAGGAGCTCATCGTTGCTGGGCTTCTGGGTAAGCTTCTTGCTGTCGATGACAGCCTGCTTGAAGGCTTCGCTCTGAGGGGCAGACATGGTGTATGTGAGGTCCGTTTGGACAAGAAAGATCTAAGTCTAAAGTTGTCGAGAATCTGGTTCGAGATATGGTCGAAGGACGGATTGTTGAGCGTTTCGTGGAGAAGGTTGTCCAGTGTTGAGGGGCGGAGGAAAGGGTTGGATCTTTTGGCGGGGTTAGGAGGTCCACCCGCCCGCCCACGCTTCATCATATGCGCGCGGGGCAGCTGATGCTGTCATTTAGGTTAGGTTGAGGTGGGCGCCCTGGCATCGCTGCTGATTGCACCGCCACAGGCCACCTCGCACAAAGGAGCACTTGCCGTTGGCACCTTGCTCCATATAGCCGCCAAGTACTACTACCAAGCACGTATGGACGTACCACTCGACGAATTCACAGGCCAGAAGTCCCTTGCCACAGCGACTGGGTCCCTGCCGACACGGTTCACGAAGAGGTGCAGGTGGCTGCCCACAGCAGAGCTCTGGCGGAGCTTGGAACTTGGGGAAAGGAACGGACTGGACTGGGGGCCAAAGCGATGGTGCAGGTGCTTGGCTAACGTCCTTCCAGCGCATGTGGGGTTGCCAGACCTCTCAACGGGGGTTTGGGTACCAGCATGACTGGACTTGGCTGACCTCGGCTCCAAGATGCCTCTCGCCCTCCGATGCCATCGAGGAGACGGCCATTCGGTCACGTTGCGACTGAGCTAGCCGCAGAGTTCCGCCAGGCACTTTGATTGGACACACGGCATTCGTCCACGGTGACGAGCTCTTTACTATGCATAGAGGAGCACCTCGCAGGCGTTCTTGCACTCGATCTAGGCTTCAGCGCTCTTCTGGTTGCCACTGACCGCTTGAATGAGCAGCCGTTTGAGGGTCCTCCTTCTGCCAGAACAACGTTTCTGGTGTGTGCTGCTCTCGCCGGTGTCGGCACTTTTGCCTTTCCGTGAAGCGAAGGGGCTTCACAGACAGTATGCGCTTTGTCGGGGCCGTACACCTACCTCTTCAGCAATCTGATGCTGGAGCACTCGCGTGGATACTTCCAGGTTTGCCATGGCCATTGAGCTCATGTCTGGATAAGGTTCCTGCGCAACGCTTTCCTGCCGCTTGATCCATGACCAGACGAATCGGATAACTGCTTCTGCCAGCTCCGCGCAGCTTTGCGCGACGCACTTTGCCGTGTTGTCCTAGAGGGCGTTGACGCGTCAAAACAACCGACATCAGTCCGTTAGGAAACGACTGGGAAACACAGATGATCTCAGCAATCCCCTCCATCAACTCTCTGCTTGCACCGGCTTTCTACATTGAGCACATTGCATGATGGCCAATCTCATTTTCATCCCTTCTTCCGCAACGCCGTCAAATGACAGGCCATCAAGTCTTGGTCTGCGCGTGGGGAAAGCCCGGACGGACACCGCAGATCGACACTCTACCAGGTCAAGGACGGACAATACTGCTGAGCTGACCTACCACATGTTGTATCACCAACCGGCACGGACTTGGACACTGAAACCTGTCCAAAAATACTAATGAGACTTCCGCGTTGTTCGTTAGCTCTGGGCGAGGACGCGTATCTGCTCCTTGCGACCCGAAGGGTGCACTCCATGCCGTTTTTGCTCTGCAAGTCTCGGACCTCGCAGAGTGCGAATGCAAATAAAAGCCAGAAGCCTGCCAGGTGTTTTACTAGAGATTCCCAAGATTCTTAAGAATTTTGGACGACTAGACGAATACCCTCACGCAATTGCTGATACACATTGGTCGGTTCAACTTGTTCTCAAGCGCAGTATCTCCATCTGCACAAGAATTCATAGCTTTCATTCACCTAACGCCAGCATCGAGCCCCCAAATCGACACCAACATGGTCAAGACAGTCGTTATCCTCGGTGCCGCATACGGCGGTCTCGCGGTTGCGCACCGCCTGCTCAAGTACACGAGAAAGGATGAGCAGGATCTCAGAGTCATTCTCGTTTCAAAGGTAAGACATGTGCATGTGTTGATTGTTAGGGCAACTGGGAGCCCGGACGACCATTGCAGGAACCGGAGAGTACTGCGGTACGCTTCGGACGCCCGTGGGGAGGCGGCGTATTCGCTGGCGATCCACCGTCTTGCGCATGGGGGCGGCAAAGGACTTGCTATTGGGTTCATGATTCTCTCGGAGAAAAAAAAAAAAAAAAGGTGCCAAAAAAGGCCATTTCGGGCTGACACCATGGTAGACAACTCATTTTTACTGGAATATGGCATCTGTCCGTGCCATTGTCCCGGGCGTATTGAAGGATGAGCAGGTTTTCCAACCGATTGAGTCCGGCTTCGCACACTACCCAAAAGAAAGCTTCGAATTCGTTCTCGGCACCGCCACCGGCCTTGACCTGGCTCGCAAGTCGGCCCTTGTCTCCACTGCTTCCGGCCCGAGATCCCTGCCCTACGACTATCTGGTGCTCGCAACCGGCGCCCGCTCCGCGAGCACCGACATGCCGTGGAAGAGCGCTGACTCGCACGAGAAGACGCTTGGCTTGCTGCACCAGACGGCGGAGAAGGTCAAGGCGGCCCGGCACGTTGTTGTCGCCGGCGCCGGCCCCACCGGTGTTGAGACCGCCGCCGAGATCCGTTTCGAGTACAAGGACAAAGAGGTCATCCTCCTCAGCGGCGACGAAGAGATTCTCGGCTCGGACCACGCTGCGAAGGGCATCGAGAACGAGATCGTCCGGCTGGGCGTGCAAGTCAAGCGAAACGCCCGGGTCGCCAACTCCCGTCCCTTGCCCGACGGCCAGACCGAGGTGACGCTCATGAACGGCGAGAAGCTCAAGACAGATCTTTACCTTCCGACCATGGGCCTGATCCCCAACTCCGAGTTCTTGGATCCCAGCTTGCTGACGGAGCGCAAATACGTCAGCGTTGATGACTGTATGCGCGTGAAAGGTGCCGACAACGTTTGGGCCTGCGGAGACTTGGTTTCCAAACCCCGCGCGGGCTTCATGGTGACCGACAAGCAGGTTGGTTGTTTCTCCCTACATTCCTTTTCGAAAACAAACAAGTGACCGAAACTAATCAAAATCACATGAGCAGGCCGCCGGCGTCGTAAAGAATATCGAGCTCGCCATCAAGGGCAAGGACCAGCAAGTCGTAAAGGGCATGCCGGTCGACATCTTTGTATGCTCCACTGGTCGTAGCCGCGGCGCCGGTCGCGTCGGCTGGGTCAAGGTCCCCTCCCTGTTCGTCTGGGCCGTCAAGGGTCGCACGTTGGGCTCAGACTGGCTGCCCAAGTATACAAATGGTTCACAATGGTGAGCGGGCGATGAGTAAGGCCGATGACGACGACTTCAATGGGGGTGTTCTTGTAACCGTTTTATTTGTACCTACATCTTACAACCTCTTAATCAGACACTTCTCCGTCATCTGAAAAGGAGTGGGCTCTTCGCAGACTATATTTACGACTATCCCAATCTATCTAGTGCAATCTGCCAACTCCGCCGCCGAGCAGAGCGTTCTTTGGATTCGCGTCCGTGACAGCTCCCAAGATGAACATTATGGTCCTGCATGCACAAGTGCATGAAAGCAAGGGGACAGATTATTAAAAAAAACAAAAAAAAAACTCCCGCGTAAATTTGACGTGAAAGATTCCCAGCCGCACCAGGCCCCAGAAACGAAATAGCCCAAGCCGGGCTCATGAGACCGCCATGCTTTCTTTTTGTTCGACATTGCTTCTCATCTGATGAGCTTCTCATCTTCAACATCCCGACGCAGCTGCTCTAGTACTTGCTGTCGCGAGGAGAGGTGCGACTCGAGACCCTCCACTTGTTCTCTCACCGTCTGCAAATCTTCAGACACGCTCTTGAGACTAGCTCCGCCCTTGGCCTTGCCGGAACCCTCCTCAAGCTCCCGGAGTTCCTTTCGCTTGTAGTCCAGCAGCTGCTCGAGCTCCCGCTTGACCAGAGCGGGCTTGCTGTCTCGTTTGCCGCCCTTCTTTTGCTCCACGCCAGCTTCGATACGCGCCAACTTCTCGTCGAGCTCCTGAAGCTGCTTCTTGAGCCTGACCTCCTCCCAGTCATCCGTCTTGGAGGTAGAGAAGTCGGTGCCGCTCGACTTGAAGCCGCTGCGACCAAGGCGAGTAAGATACTGATCGCCAAATTTTGCTTTCCGTCCCGTTGCCGTCGAGTCGTCTGCCTTTGTGGCCCAACGGGAAGAGGCGGGGTTGTTATTGTCGAGTTGGTAGTCAATCTTGTTGCGCTCGAATGAGGCGCGCAAGGACGCGGGTACGGTGCGCGGAATGCGGAAGCCCTCATGGCGGTTGTTGAGAATGTGGAGGAAGGCGAGGCAAGCGTCCTTGTTGATGGAAGAGCCGGCAGAGGGGTTGATTAGGTTCCACGCGGAGCGGATGTCGGTGTCGGGAACATCGAGGGATTCGTAGAGGTCTTCTAAGGCAGAGACTGCAGCCATCACAGGTCAGCAAACAAAATGACGGCAGCAGGGGGCGTGCGGGCTTGGACGTACATGAGATTTCTCCCCGCGCATCCCGGTTCTCCTGGTATATCGACTCGTACTTGGACTTGTCCTGGGGCGTCATGTACCAGTCGAAGCCGTCCTTCAAGCCAGGAGAGTCCGGATCGTCCTCGACCTGCTCAAAGGCAACTTGCTTCCCTGTGAGCGCGCGATTCGCTTGGACAAGATGTGCTTTGGACTCGGGCACGAGCCAATCGGGCAGCGTCGTGGGGACGTCTGCGTACTCCTTATCGAACACAATGTCATTAGCAGCTGAAAACATGAAGACCAGCCAGCAGCAGCACCCACTCCGTTCAGAATGTCAAAAATGACTCTCATCGCAACGCAGAACTCCTCAAAATCGAGGTTGCCATCGTTGTCGACGTCGGCGAGATCCCACACCCGCTCGAGCTGATTGTCCGTCAGGCCGCTGTTCTTCAGCACCGGCGCGGCTTGTTCTCCTGTCAGGAACTGCGACCCGCCCGTCCGAGCCGAAAAGATGTTCCAATACGTCTCGATTTCTTGCGCTTCGATGCGAGGAGCCATGTTGATGTCTGTGAGAGTGCTGGAGGCGTTCGGAGAGGTGGTGTGTAAAGGTGGGCGGCGGCAGCGGACTGAAGATGCTCGGGCCTCGTTTGGCAGCGTCGGAGACGATTGGCCTGTTCGTCTTTTCGAGAAGACACCAAAGGAGAAGATTGGGCGCCGACGGCTGTAAATATCAAGAACCAGTTGGTAGCGGAGAGTTGTCGTTGCTGAGTGGGCCGTCGTCAGGTCGAGTCTTGCGAAGCTTGGCCAAGGACGTGGCTTGGGGTAAGTCGGGGGTGGTTCTCAAAGTGGGAGGCGGTGCTTCTGTGCATTGACTTGACTGGGTGTGCGCCGTAACGTCCTGTGAAGCTCGGTGATGCAAGCTCGACCCACTGTTGAGGTCGACTAGGGTACCCTGGACGCTTAGCTCATCGTGCGATTACATAACACTAATGGCTCAACCACGCCTGAAGAATTACCCTCCTAGTCTTTCTCCAAAGTAAATACAGTGAGGGAGGGTATCACACAGGGTGGGAATCACGGCATGTAAGCAATCTTCTTCATTCTGTACTACTCTACAAGCCGGCTCAATGTTTTGGTATCTCAACATGAAAAAGAGGCTTATGTCCAGATGAAGCAGCCGAAAACCAAATTCCAAAGGTGTCTGCGGTCAATCAAATAAAATGCAAGCAATCTCAAAAAGAAAGCAAGCAAAAAAGAGGCTATCCACGTTCCTCCAAAGAAATCCGCCTCCCGCATTCAAGTGGATTATCCTCTTTTAAGAAAGGAAGAAAGAGAAAAGCAAGTAAAGGATGTTCTCTTATGTGGAGAAAAATAACACCCTGAATGAGCAAGTGTTGTAGCAATCGTGTGCCTGCGAAGGTGTTGCTGGCGACCTGTAGTGCCAAGCTGGTGTAGTTTTTCTGTATTCAGGTCTCGTTTGTTCGCCTCTTTTTACAGATCGGAGTCAAGGCAGCTTCAGACAGCAGCACATCATAGCTGAGTCCATAACGTCACTCAGTCTTTCTTTGAGTTCTCAGTTGCGTGCTTTGCCTTCTTTGTGTTCTTGACTTGCTGTTGAACCGTTCTGAGAACGGAAGGAAATTGAACAGGCTGTGAAGCTGGTTGGACAGCTGTCTGGGGGCTAGTGGCCTGGGGCGCTTGATGATGTCCTGCCTCCGATCCCAGCCTATTCTCAACGTACTGAGGACGAGCTTGTGGGTGCTGAGAAGCGACACCAAATGGAGAACTTTGGCCGCCTGCGTGTGCATTGGTTTGATGGACTTGCATGCTAGTACCCGTAGCAGCGGCAGCTTCGAACGGCATGGAGGAAGTGTTTCTGTAGGCTGAGTATCCGAAGCCAACCTGCGAATTGTGCACGCTTGCTTCTGGTCGAAAAGCCGCCTCATGGGCTGACTTTTTATTGCGCTGATGGTACTCCATGTGTTCTGGAGAAAGGGCTTGGGCGGGACGCGACTGGGTGCGAGTAGCAGACTGTGCAGTTAGTTGGCTGTAGCTGATGTGTCCCATTTGAGCACCGGTGCAGTTCTGAGGCTGTGAGGCAGGCGATGCCTGGGGAGGCAGGACTGGAGGAGGCACTGGCGAACACTTTTGGCCAGTCTGTCCTTTCGAGTTCTTGATCTTTATCCTGGGTTTGGCTACCTGTGACTGGTTTCCTGTTGTGAGCTCGGCGGAAGACTCCATTGTCGTAGGTGCTGGGGCCGTGGAGTTCTCAGAACTGCTAGAAGGACCAAATGTCTCTGCAGATGCTGTCAATGCTGAAGCATCAGGATCTGACTGTGTCTTTGGGGATTTCTTCTTCGTCTTGGTTACTGTGGGCTTGGAGGTTGTCTTTGTAGTGGGCAGTTGAGCTCCAGCTGCGTTACCAGGCTCTTGCGAACCTGAGGGTTGAGCTCCAACACCTCGGGCAGCGAGATCCTCGGATCTTGGATGCTTGCGAGGACGACCACGGCCACGCTTGACGGGCTGTGGTACAACAGAAGGCGTGAGATTATTCTCAGAGTTGCTGAGCTGCGAGGTACCGTACTGGTTCATCTCAGACTGCGCGGCTTGTACAGGGAGGTTTGGAGCGAATCCAGCCTGGTTGGCCTTTTGGACATGAGCAAGTTCGTGGTGAAAAGCCTCCGGTGCGGTTGGAATAGGTTGATTGGCAGTCTTCGCCATCGTAGTAGCAACCTGCTTTGGCTGTCTCTTGGTCTGCTTTGGCTGTCTCTTGGTCTGCTTCGACTGTCTCTTGGTCTGCTTCGACTGTCGGGCCTGCTGCGCTGCGGGCATCGTCTTGTTTCGAGCATTCGGCTTCTTAGTGTTCGCCTTTCGGGGCTTTTTCGCAGGGGGCAGGTATTCGTCATCATTTTGACCATCATCATACGGCTCATACTCGTCATCGCTGTCATCGCACGCCCGCTTGCGAGATGATTTGGGCGCTGGCTGCGAAGCATAGCTCATCTCGACGCCAGAGGCTTCAAGCGGGGCTTGGTTCGGAACGGGATCCAAGACGTTTCCTGCTTCACTATGGACTTCTGCGCTCTCGTGGGCTGCAGTCTGTTCCCTGTCAACTTGTGTCTGTTCGAAGTGCGCTGGCTCGCTCTCTTCCACGACCGCATCAAGGCCACTACGGCCTGGCTGGGACTCTGGAGACTCGGAGGCGTCGAGGATGAACGGTGAAGTGTAGCTTCCAGTTCCTCGTCTGGCCGCCAGTGACGTGTATTGTTGACCAGGGGCAGGTTTGTTGAATAGCCTGGGCCGATGAGAAGTTGCTATTCTCGATGAGGTGGTCTGCTTGGGTGCAGCATTACTAGTCTTTGTAGGAGCTGCGACTCCCACAACTTCCCCGGCTGTCTTTTGGAATTCCTGTTGATTCAACGTGGCGGTATTGCGAGGCCGATTGTGTGCGTCGCCAGCAGCCAGGTCGTGAGCGATTGTTTGCTCCACGGATAGCTGTTGCTGTTCGTCGCCGGTTGGCTCACGGTAATCAAGCAAAGGCCGTCCGGAAACATTCTCCAAAGCCCGGCCGGACTCATCTCTTTCTATGACGAAACTGGGGTCAATCGGAACCCCACGGTTTGCGTCAAGCTGTTGCTGCTGTGGAAGCAGAGGGTCGAGGACGTTGAGCGCATAGGGGTTTCCGTAATACTTGTAGAAGTGGCAAACTCCGTTGTTGAAGTCCTCCGGTTCCCGCAATCGCTTGAGCCACAGCTCTGGCTCTTGGTCTTCGATGGGCTGGAAGTCCTGCACACGGTTGCTTCCTCTGCTCATGTAAAGCTTGACACGGCAGTAAGATAGCATGTCTTGATTGATGGGGAGCTCGACGAAGTTTGTAGACGTGCCACGCCACTTGTCGATGAGGTGAACAAGCTCAGGATGGCCTGACTTGCGCAAGAACGCACCGGCTAGCTCAATCTCGTGCTGGAAGAGTATATCCGTGGGGAGTCTAGGCCGAGCCAAATTGACGTACTCATCCACTGAGTGAAGGCCGTCTTCGGCGCGTCGGATGAGATCAGATACTGGGATCCGGTCAATCTTTCTGCACCAATCCTGAATCTCCTCATGACATTTGATGTAGGTTTGGATGAAAGTTGTGATCTGGTCTGTCGTAAGGTTCAGGCGGTGGACGGCCACTGAGAACTTATGAGCTTGGCAGAGAGTCGACAGGATTGCCCATTGCGCCCCGGTACCGATGCTGTCCCAGGGGTCCGGATCAAATTCACTCTGCAACGTGCCATCCATTCTTGACTCGAGTTCGCCTTGAGGACCTTCGTCAATCTGCTGCTGAGGCTCTGGCTCGGGCTCGGGCTCAGGCGATCCCCAGTCCAGATCATTGGTCAAAGCCAGACAGAACTCCTTGAAGCTTTTGCCTCTCTTGGGGGTTCGCAGTTCGCCTGTAGTCTGTATGTCGTTCTTCTCCTCCCTCTGTTCCTCGATGCCGCGCATGATCTCATCATCTCCTGCATCCAGCGGGGGCAGGTGCGCCACCAGCGCTCGGCGTTCACCCTGGTTGTTATCCTGGTCTACTTTGCGTTAGGAAAACTTATGGATTGTCGACGGGCGGGGGAACGTACCGTTATCGCTGTCTGAATATTGAACGAGAGGATGATTGTCTCCATGCAAGTCTCCTCTGGCCCTTGCCTCAATGAACTGCTCGCTGGGTCCCGGGTGCTGGTCCAGCTCGATGGTTGGGAAAGCGCAGTGGCGAGCAGGCTCAGGGTCGAAGACAGGATCAGGAACAGTGAAAGCTGGTCTCTCGACTCCGGCCACCAGCATCTCAGCATAGCGACCGGGCTGGTGCGCTAGGGTTGACCGACGCAGCTGTCTGCCGTCACTGCCATGATCGGGCTCCATGTTGATGCGACGAATTTTGCAGGAAGGTAAGAGAGGGTAATTGAGACGAGTAAGATAATCAGGAAAGATAATTGGAAGCAATGCTGTTTGCCGCTATCACCACCTAACGAGGGATGGTGGTGATATTGGCTGAAGGTAGCAAAAGGATGGGATGAGTGATGCGACGGTGATGGAGTGGAGAGGGAAGTTGAGGTGGAGGGAAGTTGGACGAAAAGTCCAAGGGTGGGTGAGATGAGAAGAAGAGATGAGAAAAAGATTGCGGGTTGACCGGTTTTCGTGTGTTGTGCGCGCGCGCGAAAACCGGTCAACGAAGGAGAAGGCAGGAGCAAGACTGGGCTAGCAGGAGTCGCTCCTTCCTCCTCGCTGAGAACCAATGGTCTTGGTCGAGGTGAAGAAGTGCGGCCGCCAGATGGCACAATGGGCATTTTTTACACACCCCAAAGACACCAAGTGAAGTTTTCGTCAAAGAGCCAGGTGTGGAGGTTCCAAGCCAAGTCCAACGACGTCCTTCACCTCCCCGATCCGGTTGGGGCATCGCGATGTTGTTCCCTTCGCCCAGCCTGCTTGTAGCGTCATGAATCCTTTTACAGGGTGCTCCTATGCATGTTACAAGCAGCTAGTCGAGCCCAAGTAAAGCTATACGATATGTAGGCGAACAGCTTGGAATGCATCACTGAGCATACGTCTACAAGTGCGAGAAGACCCAGTAGCACGTGTGTCCTTCCATGAGATGCCATGTTCAGCATAAAAAGCGAAGAGGATCTTGCGAGATTGAAGGAGCACACATCTATTGAATACCCTGCAGACTGTTGGCAGCAGTAACAGCCAGTCTCTATATTCAATAATGCGCCCTCGCCGACGAAAAAAGGGGTATACTGACTACCCCGGCGCCTCCCATGATCGCAAACCGAACGGCCCTCCAGTTCCCACGAATGCAGTATTTATGTACAAAAACCATGTTTCATCGCCCCGCTGTCCCACCTTCGGCAACGCCAAAAGCGTTGCTCACATATTCACTGACCGGCACATCTATTTCTGGCCTGGGTCCACGAACGGAACGAACCTGGCTCTGTCTTCATATCGCTCACGGTCGACGACAAATCCATCGTAACCATCTCCCTCCATTCTGTCATCATCGTCTAGCGTAGCCTCTATGCCTCTCTTGCCTCCCTTTTGGCGGCCGTCGTTTTCGCCCGCTCTGGGGACATGTCTTGTCGCATCAGATACTATTCTCTGAGCATTGAGAAGATCCTCATAGGCCCGCAGCATCCTCTTGCTCTCCTCGTCGAAGTTGACTGAGAAGCGTTGCACGGAGACAAACTGGACGCTGGGAATCATGGGCTGTCCGTAGACTGTCATGATGTATGCAGCAACGATGAAGGCTGATCGATCATTGCCTGTCTCGCAAACGACCAAGACCTTCCCGCCCCTAAAGTTGTTGCTGTCGATGACCATGCGACCGTCCTGCCTCTCCAGCGCCTGTGCATGGTAGACTTCGAGCAAGTGGTTGTTGATTTTCCGCACGACCTCTGGAAAACCTCGGACCAACTCGAAATTGTCGGCTACATCTAAATACTCGACCTTGATGCCGAGTGACAGTGCGGCTTTGTCGACGCTCATAAAACGTGCAGCTTGTGAGAATCTCGAAACGATTATCATGCTAATGCCGTTTTGCGCCAGCCAGTTGGCATCGCGAGCAATAGAGAGCGGTCCGAGGTAGAGAAAATCGAGGATTGGCTGTGCTTGGCGGCGTGCTTCATAGTTCCAGCCGACCGACCTGTCAGTGATGGTTTGTTTGACGTTGCGGGTTATGATACTGAGATCATCGCTCGTCAGGTGCATGGAGTCCACGTTGTCGAATGAAGGCAACAGTGCAGAGTCGGCACCCTTGGAAAACGTGAGAGGGATGGGGATGTAGGGCGGGCTGGGCGGTCTTTGGCTCCATGGAGCCGTGGCGATGGCGTTAGAAACGCTCTCGGGAGCTGATTCTGTCATGCTGATGCCCTCTTGATGCGGGGTTTTTTGACTTGTTTGGCGTTGTCAACGCAAGAGAGTATGTTTCGTAGCTTCCGGGCGCAATGACTCGAAGTGGCCAATGCTGTACTCCGAAGTGTGTTTGCCGGGTTTGTTTTGTTTGCCAAGAGGCTTGTTATCCTTCCGTGTACTTTTTGATTGTAGCAATTCGAGGTAGATATACTACCTAGAAACGTCGGACGTTGCGGCGATGCTTATGAGAGGCAGTGTGTTGCGAGAGGTGAAGTTGGTTGTGGAGATGGGAAGTGTACTCCAGGGTGTGAGTGGCACTCGCCGAGCGGTGGGGCTCTCGATCTAGCCTGTCTAAGCACGTGGGATCTGCGCTGAGGCAGGCAACCGCACCCGGAAGCCCCTGCGTCTTATTTTAACGTCGTTTCTTGGGTAGGTACCTGGAGGCTCTCACCTTGAGGTGAACACAGCAAGGTGCCTTTAGCCAGCAACTTCGTATTTACCAGCAGGAAACAATCAGGGCCTGACCACCTCCATTTTGACTCAATGTGTTCCGCACCAGTTCTCTTATTCATTTTGTTGCACAATGGATAGTACAATGGATAGTAATTGGGCTGCGCAATGAAAGGCACACAGGATGCGGCGCCCTCAACGAGTCCCTGAAGAAGACGAATGGCTTACAAGCAGACTCTATCAACATCGAAAATCCTTCAAAGGATTTTCCCGCAAACTTTCTGGCTAGATGGGTCGGACGGGGTTGTTCAGCCAAGGTTGCATCTCTTACGGGCGAGTCCTGCCCAACGTCTACCAAGGCAGGCAGTAATACCTAGTCGGGTCCTTGCAACGTGGGACGTGAGCGTCACAAATGCAGTGTGGTGAATAACAGACGGGCACCGCCGACCTAGATGCGCAGCCCCACTCTGGGTGTCTCCCGACCTCTCGACTCCCAACTCTCGACCCTAATAGCTCACATCTTGCCCTTCTCTTTCACAAAAGCCCGTGGTCTAGTGGGGTTACTAGGCGCTTTCATGCGAGTTTTTCTCTGAAAGTCCCACGGCACGGGTGCGCAAGTTCGAATCCCACTCTCTCAGTGGGTTCTTGCTCTACCGCCGTTAGAAAAATCCCTTGCATCGTTACTTACACCTGAGGTTGGTAAGAATCTCAAGCTGAACTTTTTGCCTTTGTGATCTTTGAAACGTTCACTCCATGTGGATCTTAATAAAACGTAGTCTTCTCCTTATCATTACTTCTATTAGGTAAAAGAACAGTGTCCTGAGAAGGCTGTGCAGGTTGCATACGATATTTCAATTTTAGATAGGATATGCAATTATTTGCGACGACAGCCTCTATAATGTATGACATGATGAATACGTTTTATGTAACGGCATAGGGAGCTGATGTGTTCAAAAGTTCGTCTATTGATTGTATTTGGGATATCGTGACTACCTTGGCTCATTCACACGTCTGCCTTAAAGAGCCTCCTACAGCTCCTCAGAGACAGTCTCGCTCTTCTTCTCAAGGGCGGGGAAGTCAGCGAAGCCGAGCTCATACACGAGACCCAGAGTCATCTTGGCATGCTCAAGCATGTGGTCAAACGAGAGGTACTTGATGAGGTCGTCGACGCTGTGAATGTGTTGATCCGAGTCCTCAAAGGCAGACTCGATAACGAAAGCCGAAGGGTAGCCGGCCTTGCTGGCGGAAGCATGATCCGAGCAGGCGTATCCGCACTTGGTCTCGGTGAAAGGGATCTTGCAGTACTGTTGATATTGTCAGCATGATGTCGTGAGTCATGGAAGCAATGGGAAGAACATACCTCAACAATGACCTTCTTGATGAAATCAGTTAATCCAGCATCAACGAAGTCGGTGATGACGCCAACACTCTCAGGCTTGCCGGCATCGAGCGTTCTTTGCACGAAGCCAGTCATGTCCTGCTGGAGCATGGCCTTCACATCACGTCCGTCCTGCTCGTATGACTTGAAGATGGCTTGGCTACCAAGGAGACCGCCCTCCTCGGCGCTGTACCAGTGAAACTCGATCGTGTTGTCGGCCTTGCCTTCGACGACGTCCTTGGACTTGAGCAAGGTACGAAAGACCTCGAGGATGGTCATGGAACCACTGCCATCATCGTCGGCGCCGGGCGCGGCCAGGATAGATGGCAGCCAAAGGTTGATGGAATCTTGGTGGGCACCAATGACGACTGTGCGGTTAGACTTGCCCGGAATTGTAACAATAATACTGCTTTGTTGCCATGTGTGGGGGAACGCCGCGGCGGAGACGTGCTTATCGGCACCCGCATCCTTGATGATGGAGTTGATCTTGGAGAGAAGCCACTCGGACGATTGGCGGCCGTAGTCTGACTTGTAGTATCGGGTGTGGAAGCTGGTAAATTTCTCGAGGTTCTTCTGGATCTCGTTCTTGTCAAGGTCCTTAATCAAGGGCTTGACCTTGTCTTGGAGCGTGCACTTCTCGGGGAAGACGGGCTTGGCCTTGGCCCTGGTGCGCAGGCCTGTCTTGCCAAAGTCCTGGTGATCGGTGATATCGAAGAAACGATTGCCATTCTGCAGAGTTGCACGTCAGTACACAAGAAGGACGGGATGCATGCGGTGTCGTCTTACCCGGCGGAGCTCCCACTTCTCCTCCTCGGTGACCCAGCGAGTATCACCTTGGGCCAGCTCAATTAGGTACTTCTCAGGCTCGGAGCCGGCGGGATACAACTGGACGCGGTTGATCTCGTCCTCGGCAACAAAGCGGGCGACGGCCGAGTGCGCCAAGATGGCGAGAAGCGAAGCTTTGGCAACCTTCATTTTGGATTGATGTAGTTGATCAAGTCGTACAGTCTGGGGATGATGAGGTGGGCGGGTGGATGTCAGAGGGAAGAGGAGTCGCCGTCATGTCGCGGGTTGCTTTAATAGGTACGAATAGGTAAGTACCTAGCTAGGCAGGGGACGCCACTGCAACAGCTTACGCAGGACCCAACGTGTGGAACCGAAGCTCCCCTGTCTGCAACACATCACCCAGGTGCCGCTAGATTCAAGGCCAGTCATTGGATATTTGGTCACGAGAGACCCACCTCGCATCATGCTCCTCCAGTGTCGTTGCCTGGGAACGACGCCAGTGTTATCGGTAATGCAGGGGTCTAGATAAGAGGCATCGCCTTACCTCGGGTATCCGCTTGGAATACTGAAGCTACCCAGAAACCATCACGTCATCTGCGCGGGAGCTTTCTCCTGTCCCATTTGTTGATATGCAGCCCAGCCGCTGCTGCATCAAGCTGAAGCTGTCAGCAAATACGCCGGGCCTCCAACACTGCTTGACCCAGAGATCACGGAACTCACCCCGCGATCTCGATATTTGCCGCGAATGCCGAGATAAAGCCCGATGGGGAAAAGAGCATCGTGAGACACGCGCATGGCCAAGCGACGTCTCCAGCTTCAGACGAACCAACCCACAGCAGAGGCTTGTCTGGCGCCGCTTAACATTCAGCATCAAGCGTTTCGCCGTCGCAAAAATACATGCAACACCAGGCATTCGCCCGTCGTCTCCGACCGGACTACTACTCTGGCCCTCATTAGTTTATCTATGAGAGAGCGGACGGGATCTCGAGTTCTCCAATGGGTGTGGTCGCATGTGTTGGAGTCCAGTGGTGTTGCTCCTTGAGAACAATCGATCGCACCACGCCATAGCTTGTACAAATGGCCGCACTCGGATTGGACTGCCTTGCCCTGTTGAGATTTGGGTCTCAAGGTTGCTTATGAGCCAAGGTGAAATTGGGTAAATTTGGTACGCAGCTGAGCAATCCTGAACTTGGGACCTGGGCAGCAGCAGTATAGTGCCAGTAGAAGAGATGTAGATGGACTCCCAAGCACGGCTATCCCAGGATCTTACAGGGAAAACATGCGGGAACATGATACCCGGCCCTTCAGCGTGTATCGCTCCAATCCCTTCCAAAACAAATGCCAGGCTAACCAATTCGAGCTCATCTGAACCTACATCTCTAACTTCGGACGTGGCAGCTACCATAAAGTCCCTGTATGGGTTGTAAAAAACATGGTAGGTTCGGGGAACGGACTTTGGGCGCGGACAGCAAACCTTCGTCCGGAAGAAGGCGATGATCTTACGGGGAAACATCGCATTTCCCCAATCCAGATCCCCGCCCGTATATAGAGGGACTTTAGCAGCCGCCGTCATGCCGGGAGCAGTCTCATGCATGACGCTACCACGTCTATTGATAGCCTCGCCTTATTAGAGCTCCTACGTCTCCTAATAAACATACCCTCCTCCTCTGGATTTACCTCAGAATACTCCTCCAGTTCACCTCGAACCACAGGCCCCTCGTCACTCAATTGAGAACCACCGACACCATGGCAGACTCTCGGCCAAAAGACAAACCCTTCGACCTCATCCAACGCGGGGTCAAGAGGACCAGCGTACCAGGCATCCTGACCTTCGTCGGCCTTCGCGGTCTTGATCCAATACTCCAATACAAGCTCATCGCTGGTGGTTGGGGCGCCTCCCTCCTCTCCAAACTCGGTCTCAATGTCGTTCTGCCCCTCACTGCCGCCTCCAACACGGGCATCGCCCTCATCGACAATCTCAACCTTCCCCTCCCGCACCTGATCCTCCTCGGCATGTCTGTTGGCTCCTTCGCCAAGCAGGCGTACTGGGTCGTCAGTGTTTGTGCTGAAGAGTTCGGCCCCTCTGCGGCTGTGCCCGTGAGCATTTACAACACACTCGTGAATAGCGCCAACTCATTACTCTTCCTCGCCGCCTCGACCTCCGTCTTGGCCTCTCCTCTCTACTTCCCCGGCACCTCTCTGCCGTACCAGGCCGTCCTCGGAAGTGCCCTGTTCGGCATCGGCATGTTCCTCGAGACCGCGTCCGAAGAGCAGCGCAAGCATTTCAAGGCGAAGCCTGAGAACCAGGGCAAGGTCATTCGCGAGGGCCTCTGGAGCTGGGCGCGTCACATCAACTATGGTGGTTATGCTCTTTGGCGCGCGGGCTACTGCATGGCTGCGTCTGGCTTCATCGGCGGTACCATCATGGGTGTTGGACAGGCATTCGACTTTGTCTCGCGCGCCGTGCCGGTATTGAACGAGTACTGCACCAAGAGATACGGCGAGCAGTGGGATCAGTTCAAGAAGGAGACGAAGTGGGTTATCCTACCTGGCATCTACTAGTCACCTGGTCCAAATGGTATTAAACACTGATGATGTTTCGGCATGCGAGCGGCTCAAGTGGCACTGCACCAGAATTGCCTAGAAGTTATTCATGTTATACACAACGACTTATCACACCCGGTCACAAGGCAACGCAAACTAAAATATATCTCATGTAATAGCATCTATATCGGAGTTCCTCAGTCGACCGGGGTATGCAAGTGTCCTCCAGATGCGGGCTCACGACTGAACCATCAACCATATGCCTAGAAAATGAAAAGAGTTTGATACATGATAAGAGGCAAATGTCAAAATGTCGCCAAGCCCGCGACCCAGCGGGCGTATGCCTAGTATCGTATGCACCCTTGCTCACATGCTGTCTTCCATTTGCCGACTCCGTACCTTTGCCCAGTCGTCGCGCTCCTTCTTACCACCCTGATCCTCCAGACCCATGCCTCGCTCAACCCATTCGCGACTGCCCATGTGGCTCAAACGAGAGAGCGCACGTGCGAACGCGAATGCCTCCTCGTCGCCCGAAAAGAGACCCGAGAGACCCTTGATTGAATCAATGTTCTGATCCAAATCCTCGAGCAGATGACTCATCGCGCCGTCGCCCTGTCCAGCTTCTTCCTTGCCCTGCTTGCCTAGCGACTCTTCCAATTCCGCGCGAGACACGAAGAGCTCCGTCAAAGGCTTCTCCGTCGTAAGAACAAGCTTGGCATGCGACTCGTACACAGCATCGATAAAGGTGATGAAACGACGTGCCAGATCTCGCTGGCGGTAAGTCATACCCGGGATTTCGGTCACGATGAATGCATCGTAGCAGCGCACCAGCTCAAGGTAGTCGGCGGCGGACGTAGGCTTGCCGATGAGCTCGTCAAAGGTGAACCAGGCGCAGCGGCCGCTCACGCGCGGCACGTGGATCTCGCGGCCCCAAACCTTCTGAACCTCCGGGTGAGGCTCGGGGGAATCGGGATCGCCGAGGAAGCGGAACCATTTCTCGGCGTGGGAGCTTGCGTGTGCGTCCAGCGGCGTGTGGTAGACGCCAGAAGGGGGTCTTGGGATTTTGCGATAGTCTGTCGGAGAATCTAGGTTGATGACGTGGAGCCGGTTCTTGAGCAACTTGATTGCCGGAACGAAAGATTCGCGCTGGATGCCGTTCTTGTATAGTTCGTCGGGGTGTCGGTTCGATGTGGTTACCAGTACAACGCCATGCGACATGAGTGATTCGAGCAATCTGTTGACGGTCAGTCGGCTACAGTTCCCATGCCTAGCTTGTGCTGCTCAAAACTCACCTCCTAAGAATCATAGCATCTGCTACATCTGTACACTGGAACTCGTCGAAGCAGAGGACATTGCCCTTCTCTGCGATGTCGGCAGCGACAAAAGGCACAGCGTCGACATCGTTACCGTGCAGCATCTTCATCTTATGAAGGCGCTTGTGGACGTCTTGCATGAAGTTGTGGAAGTGGATTCTCGTCTTGGACTTGACGGAGCTTGGCAGGGTGTCATAGAACAAGTCCATAAGCATCGTCTTGCCACTGCCGACATCGCCAAACAGATAGAGCCCGCGGGGCAGATTCGCCGGAATGGCGCCAATCGCGGCTTGCGCTTTGCCTCCGCCGAACCAGGATCCAAACACTGATTTCGCAGGCTTCAGGGAATCGAGAGTCGGGTGCACGACTGCTGGCGCTTGGTAGTTGACGAGCTCGTCGTGAAGGTGTTGAAGGCTCTGAATGATGCCTGTCGCCCACCCGATCGCATTAGCATGTGATCCTAGCCTTTGCGCCGCAAACCTGCTCACCTCTCTGGTGTTCGTCGTTTCGCAAGATGCCGTTGTCCACCCGCCGATCGTACTCCTGGATCGGACCAAAGTCATCTCTCGTCACTGTTGCCCCTTTAGCTCCTGCGCCTCTCCCCTCGGCTTCTATGAACCCACCGTTGTTCCCCTCTGTTGCCGCTGCTACCGCTGACGCTGCCCTTCTCTGTCCAGCATAGCTCGCGTATTGCGGCGCCGGAAAACATTGCGCGACCGTGGTTCTGGGTTTGTTGGCACTCGTCCTGCTCGCCAGACAGGCTGTACAAAGTGTGCGGTGGAGGGTGGGCTGTCTCGGGAGGCTTCGGGCGAGCGGCGGCGACTGGCATAGGCGACGGAGGGGGAGGGAGGAAGAAGCAGCGACGCCGCGCATGGTGGGCTGCGGGCAGATCAACAAAAACAGAACTCTATAAGAATCGATGCGCGCAGAGACATGTTATGCGGTCCGCGCTCTCGGTGCATTGGCTGAACGAGAAGATGCAAAAGGGACGATGTGGAAGCCACAGAAACGCTTTCGTCGCCCAGCACATTAAAAAATGACGCTATGCCTGCCGGCGATACTTGTAGGTGCCGAATTAACGGGTTAGTGGAGCGGGCGCCACGGCTGACCTCGGGAAGACATCCATGGATCCTGTCCGGATTCTTCGTTCTTCGGTGTTCAGCGTGACAGTGTCCCGCCTGCTGTTGGCGGTCGCAGGGCACCTTGTCAGTGCCGTCGCGGGGCCCCCCACCTTGCCGAAGTATCTCCTTTCCTCCTCGTCTGATTGGACATCCTTTGGCTGCACCAAAGCATCGGATGTGGCTGGTGATGGCCTCAGCTTCTTCGGCATTGGCGCTCAGACCAGATGGTTCAAACCAACTTCATCCCTTCAAACCGAGGGATTGTCGAGTCGGACGAAGACCTAATTTTTTGATACGGACGAACACCGGTTTCGTTGTTTCTGCACTGAATTTGCCTTCATTCTCTAATGCATTGACAAGGTCCCCGGTGACCCCCGGGTTGAACGCTGGGGACGAATGTGTATGAGAACCAAATCATGAGCTGCGCTTCAAGTAGAGCATCTCGCAAGAGGCCAAGGTATATATCAATCGGACATGTTAGGTTTCCTGATCATCTGCATTGAGCATCCACGCGACGGTAAATTTCCAGCTTCTGGGGTTACACAAAGCCATCCCCACAGCTTTCAACCGATGATTGGCAAGTTGGTACCAGGCATGTTTGACATCACTGGGTGGGTTTCGAAAAACATAATCTGCACCGCGTGGCGATTCTCGTCCGCGGTTGGCGTCCATACCCCCAGAGCCTTGGATCCCGGTGTAAGCAGGAGTCAAACCAGGAGCCCCAGACAGAAATTGTATCTCGGGACACGAGCCGGCTCCTTTAATCCCGGATGAGATGGGATGGGGTTTTCTACGGAAGCGAACATTTTCAACCAAAGGACTTGAGGGGAGTCACAAGAACCTTTTGCTTCTCAACAGAAGAGCGCGAAAATCATTCACACATTAAGAGTGCGCCTCATCAGCAGGCACATCTTGGCAAGCTCGGATTGACCTGAATGCCGATGGAGCCGCTCGCAGAGCCCCGTCCAAGTGTTGTTGGAGATCATTCTGTGGGAATTCCAGACCGTGCTGTTGATTCTAGACTCGATTCGCCACAGGCTGGGCCTGATGCGCAAGCACTAGACCAAAGATCTAGACCTCCAGAGATCGGTTGCCCAACTGCCCGACAGCCTCGCATCATGTTGTGCTTTCGCACTCGTTCAAAATTGAGGCCTTCAGCCCTCATGTCATGTTAGAGAAGCTAATGGCTATTCAACTCATATCCACAGGGGTTTCCAGGCAGAAGCAATCCCTCACCCAGCCTGTCAATGTGGAAAAGGGGGTTCGCTGAGGTTAGGTGCCCGTAGTCCGCGGAGGCGCACTCGTTTGTCTCAAACATTGAACGGTTTATTGCAGCCTCCGTAAGGTCTAGACATCCATGGGTCCAAAGAACCCTGGGACTCTCGTGACCCAGGTACGCATCCCCAAGAGCATGCTTGCCCAACCCTGAGCGGACAGATCCATCCCTGTCAACGTTACCCCCCAACGGACGTTAGGCTTCACTACATTGCCCCTGAGCCTCAAGGTGAAAGGCAGGAGAGATCCATCGCATGCAACCGTCGGCTGATTTCTTGCTGTCTCTGCGTTAGCGGTGGTACACGGCATTGTCGTGTCTTGCTTCCTGTCATCACACCAATGCACACACCGGAAGAGTGCTGGGTACGCCGTAGGCCTTAAGGTACTCCGGGGAGTCAAATTTGGCAAAGGGTGGCTTCGGGGAGAATCCTCAATATCGATGTAGCAACACTTGCATACTGGAGCCAGCAAAGCTTGTAACTAGCTGGTGGTGCCTAAGTCAAAGATCGTGGCATCGGTCTCCCGTCAACCTCCTGGAAATAGAAGCATGCAGCAACGAGCAGCGAATGTGAGCTTCTGGCCTACTGTCGGCGAAGGAGAAGACCTGAAGACTTATGTTGTTACCCACAATCCTGAGAAATACGGGGAGAAGCAATAGGGGGCAAGATTGCTGGCTGCTCAGTGCGGCCGTGGGGCTCAATCCTTCGCTCAGACGGCCAACGATGCTCAAACAGTCCTCTAGTATAAGTAATGATGCCATACTAATCCTCTTTCTCAAAGCTCACGATATTATCAAGCCAAGTAGCCGTGCCTTAAACGCGCTACAAGTCTTATCGAAATCGCTCGACATCAGCGCGAGGGGCAACTCTCACAATTTATCACGGCCGATGCCAGATGGTTTGAAATACTGATCATCAGAGCTCGGTGCCATCTTTATTACGCATTGAGATCTCGAGTTCGGGATCCGAGCCCGTGGCCGTGAAATTTGTGGAGTTTACACTAGAAATTGTCCGTGACTCATGTTGTGCTCCAGGACAGGTCCCTGAAGATCAAGCCGTGCAATGTGATCTCAATTACCAGCGTACACGGTGTGATGCTGATAGCGATAATCTTCGGAGACGTGCAGAAGTATCCTTATGAGTCTCTGTTGGCTTAGACTTCTAAGGCTACGCAGTTGCAGCATCCCGCTGCGACGCCCTGGGCGCCTTGACCTGACGACAGTCGGAGCTGTAAAGTAGGTACTCAAGTCTTTGATAGGTGCTTGGCTTTGTTGTCGTGCCTCTACTTCGAGTCTAAAAGAGCATCGATCAAGGGGTCAGTATCGATATGGTGAAGGGAATCTTTGAACATCCGTTGTTCGTCGAACAGCGTGATTGTGAGATTCCAAGTCGAAGACGCTGCCCTATCTCGGGAGGTAATTTAATAACTACAGACGAGAAGGGCCTCTGCAAGAGATCTCGAAACAAACGCGCACTGGAGCACAATTTCGGCAAGCCATTCGCCGCCCCAAATTGAGTCGACTTTGCACCAATCGAACAACCTACTGTGCCCCTCAACCAGGCACAATGGTCACCGTACCAGGGATTAGCAAGGTTCAGAAACGATACCTTTCAACGAGACGTAATAGAGCACGGCAAAGGGAGGAAGACTCGTGGCTGAAAAAGACGTTTCTGCCCCTTGTTAGCAGCTGGCTCAGGCCCCAAGATCCTACAGCCCCTGAAGTGGGAAGATGCTTCTTTCCCAGTCCCAAGGTCACCTTTTTGATCGATAAACCGGAAGACTTGATCTGCCAGATATGCCGATACAGTCGTCTGGCTTTTCAGGAGCAGACTGAGATCGAAAGCGAAAGGAGGCATTCCGACAGCATCCCCTTGATCATGCCTTGCGGGCATTTGGCAGGAGCTCGATGTCTGTCAAAGTGGCTCCGAGAGAACAACAGCTGCCCGTTTTGCCGTTGCGAGCTCACTTACGGCCAGTGTGGACATGGAGTACCTGCACGCCACGTCACAAGGGAGGAAATCTTCCTGATACCTACCACGATCCCAGACGGAGGCCACATACCAGACCGCTGCGCCGTATGCTACAAGGATGCGCTCAGCATAGCTGTTCAGACACGATTACAGGCTTGCGAGCGTCGATTCGTGCAGGCAAGAGCCCGTTTTCTAGCATCCAACAGTCCTTCTGACGCCAGTCTCTTGATACAAAGAAAGGCGGACTTGGAAAACATTATGCTTGACGAGTACCACATCAAGGTCACCAGCGCATGGCTGACGTGCTGGTAAAAAGTGACCGGACGAGGGTCCGCAAAGAAATCGAGTACCGAGCGCACAGCCGGTTGGCTGCGGACCAGCGGAGCAGCTCAAACCTATCAGACGGGCGTGGGATGTCCAAAGAAGAGACGACTGTTGGGTGAGACACACGGTGTAGAAAGTCTCGGATTGCGCGTAGGCATCATCAAGACGAGGATGGCAGCCGACAGGTCCTCTCTTTGGGGGTTGGTTTCTTTTTCTATGCTTCCTCCACCCCCCTAGACCACATGTGTGCTGCTGAATGTTTTGCCAGGAATAGACGACCCACGACGCCGAAATTGGCATCGACGGAAGGCTTTGACGGTTACAGCGGAGGCAGGCTTCCATGGGCTGGCCACCTGGGAGCTGTGTGTTCTTACCATCAGCTGAGGTCGATGGGCGGTCGGACGGAAGTGAAAAGTGATGGCTGGGCCTTCAGCAACGAGTTTCGAGACGATTCCCGAGTGCCTGAAGCAATACTCGGTAGCAGGCTGGGCAGGCCGGCAAGACCAGGCAATCGCAAAATTTGGAGCGGAAGGATCAGGTGCTCTGGCAGTCGGATGCCGCCTGGCTGCAGACGAAGCGTGATAGCAGGGCTAATGCATGTACGGAGTGGCAGCGGAAGGCACCCGGGAGGCTGCGAGGCAGGCCAGGACGCCATGGGCGCACACACAAGGCAGGCAGGCTAATGCAGTGCGGTTCTCCAAGTTGATTGAACCAGCCAGGGCGAGGTCGGAGGTGGCAGAGGCGAGAGCCGCCTTTTTTTTTTTTTTTTTTTTTTTTTTTTGTCTTTGCCTTTCTTGAGACCGAGATGGGAGACGGGAAGAGAGGCAAAAGATGAAATAAGAATGAAATCTTCAAGCCGTCATGTGCTGCGTGGGTGCGTATGGCATGTATTGGCGGCGGCGACGCCTCAGCACCGTTCGCATTCTCGAAGCCCTTGTGCTGCTGAGAGCTGACCCGAAATAGTGGACCGGACGTCTTTTCGTTACGTAGCAAACGAGAAGGATTGTCGTCAAAGATGCGTGACATGTGCACTAAGAGCTGGAAGAATACCGGGATGGATACGTCAACGGACGTGGATGCGATGGTGGAGTGCACCGGAGTTCAGTGCATGTGGAAGGGAAGAAGAAAGCCCAGGTCCTGTCCTGGTGGTGAGTGCTACCTACCTAAGCAGAGGTGGAGAGGCACGCCAAGTGGACCTCCCTACTGGAAATAACTATGTGGGTCCCGGAGGTAAAGGTTAGTGTAAGGTAAGGTAGGCGCGGGCGGCCAAGGCTCGGATGTGCGTGCCTTGATTACTAGGTACCTTACCTACCTAGGTTACCACCTACCAACCTAGGTACCAAACGCTGCGTCTTGGCCCCTTCGGTCAGTAGGGAAGTGCTACCTCATAGGTAATTCCATGCTGTTAACGCCAAATGGGCCAGGAAACGGCGAGACAGCGTTAGTGCGCCCTTGTCTTGGGATGTCTTGAGGCCCCCCCCCCCAGTCTTCCCTGCCCGGCGATCGTGGGGTCCCAAAAACCCAGCATCACTCCAACCGGGGCCGGGGCAGCTAGAGCAAGCTAGAGCAAAGATGGCACCCCCGGCCCGTGGTCATGGTGTTTTGTGGCTGCCTCCAACGGCTGGTCTGGTCTAGTCTGGCCTGGATAGAGGTAGGTAATCAAGTAGCAATCCTTCTCCGACTAAATACCCAGCAGCTAACCTTACCAACCAGAACCATGCTCTGTCTTTCTCTCTCTCTCTTTTTCTCGATACTCATGTCCACCGAGTCTCGAGTCCGAGCCCCAGAGGCCCTATACATCTCTCTCGCTCCCTCGTTCCGCCTCCATGCTCCATCCTTTGTCTCTCACCCGACTGGTTACTCATATGTTCCCGTCTGAGCCTGGGTGCTCTATCCGGCCTGCATCTGTCGCTCGTCACCGACACGCGCACACTGCAACCCCAACTCATCCCGCTCTGCCTCCCAAATGAGACATGCATGGAACGTCTAGCTAGGCCATACCGTAATCGACATGCTGTGCCAGTGTGCCTGCCGGACGCCCCTTGTCTAGTGAACTGCTTTGCAGCGTCTGTATACACTACGTGACTACTATGTAGGTGCCTTCCTGTGAGGACGTACGCACCTCATACTTCAAAAAGACAACCAAGAGATAGGACGACGCAGACCCTGAAGGGTTCCCCCTGGGAGCTGCTCCTGGTCAGCAACCAAACCCTGCAGCCGCTTCCCCAGCCGCTTCCCCAGCCGCCAACCACGATCCAAGCCGCCCAGAAGCCCGCAGAGACAAACATCGACGAACCGCCGTGCCTACCACGCTGCCTGACCTCTCTCCGACGTCCAACCCAACCCCCAACGGCCCTGCCGCTTCTTCTTGATCGGTCGAACCGTGAACCCACACCTGACTATTCTAATCGTCATGAGCGGCCATACCGTTGCATCATACCACCATCTGACAGGGGAGCCATTCCCTCCAATCCAATCGACCGGGGACGTAACGAATTCTTGATTATTCTGGACACTCTCCAACACGGAAAAGCCCCTAGTCTTCTGCTATATGGATATCTCTCAAGCCAGTCGCCACCGCCGCCTCCATTGACCCAGGGACAGAGTCCTGCGTCTCGTTGTGCATCGTCCGTCGTTGGGTTGACGACATCTTCATCTCTGCTGCAGCCTGTAAGCTCGTCGTGCGGGCTTTGCAAAACAATGATAGTCCGGGAGACTCTTCTTCCTGCTGCATGGGGCAATCCCCCTTACGCAAGCTCGCCTACCGAGTTTGTCACCACGTCTCCACAGAGAACAGATCATCGACCTATTTGGATTTATGGAATCACCCAAGCCAACCGATGCCTCGCAGCAGAACGGGCACTAGAGTTCCCGTCAACGAACCGGAACGGCCAAACAAATCCAAACACCTGGGATTCAGGATCTACCACTGCCCAGGTCTCGGTTCCCCAGAGTAGACCCATGCTGTGCCGGGCCTCGTTGGCCTGCCTAAGTACATGTCTCGCCCCCAAGATGGCTGTTCATCTTCCCGAGTGCCCACAAACATCCCTCTTGCATTCTTGAGCTCTACTTCCACCTCATCCTCAAGCTACTGCGGATTCTCCGGCTTAGCAGGAGTAGCGACGTAGCCAGGTCCTAGGAGCTTCTGGTTGTATTTTCGTCATCCCAGACTCAATGTTCAGAAGAAACAATTCATGCAATCACCGTTGCGTCGGTGATGCCGCTGTCCAAAACCTCTAAGGCCAAGGCGGGGCTGTGTCAATAAAATCCTTCTCCGACTGCTATTCCTACTCAAAGGAGTACCGATGTCCTGGATTGCGGCCGAGATACTACCATTTACAACAGTTCAAGAGTAACGTTTCTTGCGGAATCTTATTCATAATTCGATTCTGGTGACGAAAACAGTCGGCCCCTTCAGACTTCATTCGCCCCTGGCATGCGATATTCAGCTAGCATTTCATACCAGCTCCACCGAGAGGCGATTGCTTTTGGCCAGACGTGCAGCTTGTCTGCAAGCTTTTCGTGCCAGACCCGAGGCTCATACTCTTCTTGCCTCATCTACTTCTCCTTCCAAGCACTTCCGAGGCCTTACTTCGCCTCCAGATTCAGCCGCTCCTTTGTCACCTCCTTGATCTTGCATCCATCTACATTGCCTTGTCTCTTTCAGCTATTCACCTTCATGATGCTATTCGATAAAACCCATCGGCGAAGGCGAGACTATTCGGGCCTGAACTTTGATCTGACGACCAGATGTCCCGGTTTCCGGGCCTCCTCCATGGTCGGTGGTCTCCTTATCCCGCCTAGCGGCACGGGCTGGCTCTAGTCTCGCAGTATGCTGGGAGACGACCCCAGCCCAGCTAACCCCAGCATCCTTGTCCACACTCCGTCGGACCAGCCTCGGCCATGTCAGGCAGGTAGTCCTCCACTCGCAGTGTAGTGTAAATCTCTTAAGGCTACTGATGATTTGCCGGCTTTGACGCTTTCTTTTGCGTGCAGAAAAATGCCTTACCTAAAGTCTCTTGGCCCTCTCAATGCCCGCTAGTTCATATTGCTGCTCCCATCCTCGAGCTTCGTCTCGGATGCAACAAACGTGAGCTAAGGCTTTCTACCCCACTACCTTCTGCATCTGGTAGATGCCCAATATCTTGAGACACCTGGTTGGCTTTCATTCGTGCCCATCTGGAAGGGACTCCCCCGTCCGTTTCCCCCCCTCAATCCCGAGCATAGCTCCTTTTACTTGTCAGAAACTGCTCCTGTCACATTTCTGTTGTTTCCATACTGAATCAGTCAAGTGTCAATGGAGGCGGTCAGTACCTTACATCTTTAACTTCTGACAAACATCCAGGCCAACAACTTGTTGCTCTGATTTACGCGAGAAACAACTTACCAATCTTTTTGCTGCAGGAAAGAGAAAGGAACCGCATCCGGGACAATCAACGCCGCTCGCGAGCTCGCAAGAAAGAGTACGTCCAGGAACTCGAGCAGCGTCTTCGTGACTGCCAACTCAAGGGCATAGAGGCTTCAGCAGAAGTTCAGCAAGCTGCACGCCGAGTCGCAGAGGAGAACCAGAAACTTCGACAGCTTCTCGGTGAAGTCGGCCTGGGCGATCATCAAGTCGACCAGTACTTGAGAACGGATGTCCTTGATCATGGGGACGGACGTGATTTCCAGGCTCACGCCGCAGCGGGCAGGAAGCAGGGGCACGCAGTGAACGCTCTCGATAGCATTATGACAGCAAGGCGACCAGACTCCCTCGATCTCTCGAGGCCCTTTCCTGCAACAGGACATCAAGCAAGATCCGACCCAGCCTCTGCTTATGACACGGCATCCAACTCCCCGAGCGAGAGTTATGGTGCGTTGTCAGAAGATGCGCAACAACCGCCGTACAGGGTGGATTCCGCAGCTTCAATGAGTGTGCCGCCTCAACCGGCCTATGTACAGACTAGAGGGCCCCGATTTCCAAGCGACGATCACGTCCCGCAAAGCCAGCAACCATGGCTTCCAGGAGACCCGACTCCACCTTCTGGTAGCGTAGCCATTAACATGCAAAGCTACGCGTCGAACCAGTCTCTGCACTTTCACCCAGCATTTCCTCGGACAAACTCAACAACCTCTCTGCCGACAAGCTGTCAGGGGCATACCGCTTCACCGTACGCGGTCTACGACCCTCTCAATCAGGCTCAGTCCTTTATTTCTCCTCATCTGGGGACGGGAAGTGCTGGCCACTCCGGCCCCGCATCTTTATGCGACACAGACTCTAGCGCGGAAGACCGACGAAATCTACAGACGGGCAACCTGAGAGCATTCCCATGGCCGCAAGAAGAATTTACGCATCCGCAGTATGGTGCCCATGACATCGTATGGAGCCAGTATAGATCCTCCTCATCCGCACCTAACTCGCGACCTCCTCTGGAACAACAACTCGACCCAGCTCGCATGCCGCGTTCCGACAGACGAAACAGACAATAGACGAGAGAGCCAGGTGAATTGTTCAGAAACGCGTCCTTTGGGACTGAGAATAGACTAGCTTTGCTGAAAGCCAAGTCGCGCTTTCGTTGCCAGAAATTGTGGTTCCAGGGATCTGCGTCGAAAGAGAAGAGGATCAGGGTGTTGAAGGAAAAAGAAGAGAATGTCCTATTCTTCTGAAGTAAGGGGGCTCAGGAGATGGCAAACAAGAAACAAAGGCTACACGACATTTCTCGACCACCACCCTCTCTCGAAAAGAACCAAAACCGGTACACCTCTTTGGGCATCGGAATCCAGTCCCTAGGATTTCTTAGCTGTCTTTGTCACATCGCAGCAGCATTGCAAAATCAGATGTTGAATGAGAGACGTGGCGAACGGGCACATGTAAAGACCACGTACGGTGGGGAGCACGACCATTGTTTCCCTTCAGCCCGACAACGACACGGAAACAAATGTCTCTTAATGTTCTTAAAGGAAGCAAGATCCCCATGACTTGTTTGTGTTTAATCCCACTGTCTTCTCAAGCCATTGTCGTTTTTAGTGTTTCGTGTCTGTTTTCATACGCTCGACACCCCATCTCTCAATATGGACCATGAACAGCCACAGCAGCAGTCACCACAACCAACACGAATTCAATATTCAGAACAGCGGATAGACCTTTTGAGGTGTTCACTAATATCTCAAGAAGTCGAAATCGGGAGACATCTAGCCGAGATCCGATACCGACGTGGTCATGTCCATGAAGCTTTACAAGCGTTTCAGCGGTTGGCTGAGAGAACTGAGGATGCGGCCATCTTCTTGACTAATATGCGAGGACTAGCTGAAGATGAGAGCGATGTTTTTGCTACGATGGAGAATGTGCTGTTGCAGCAGCAGCAGCTTCTCTTGACGCAGGTGGAGGAAGTTGAGCAGGGTATTTCAGGGGAGGTCACGGGCGACCCGATATCTCCAGCTGAACCACTTTCGCCGACTGCGTCAACCCCGACTCGGACTGTTCCTCAAGTATCGCCTATTTCTCCTCCGGCCGGCCCCCGAGAATATCCTTTTCCTCCTGACAACCAGAACGCGGCAAGCCAACTTGACTTTCCGTCAATAGCTCAACCGCCAGGATCTCCGTTTCCTCCGGCAGAGGATGACCGGGGCTTGGTCTTCGCGTCTGCGGCCCAAAGACGAGCATCGCCTCCTCCGCAAGCTGCCTTCGGGATCCAGGCGCCGTCACAAGCACCAGCCGCCGGAATTGTTCAACCATTGTCTCCAGCTCCCAGGTACAAGCCATGGCCAACTGTCGACCCCGCCTTCGCAAAATCAGCGCTGACGCCGATTTCCTTTAGGGGACAACATGTGTCTGAGCCACGTGCGGCCCATGACATGAGCGGAGCCGTACACATCAGACGCCAACTAGATGAACAAGAAGAAAGACAAGAGGCGGAGCGAGATGCAAAGTGGTGGGCCGACATTGGCAAAGATATTTCGCCGGCGAGATCCCAGAACTCTCGTAAAAGACAGGGCGACGAGTTGCCCGGTACACCTGGCAAACGACAACAAACAGAAAACAGCCGCGCGCGCGGTCTTCGTGGCGGAAAGGAAGAGGGGAACAAATGGTTCCGCGAACTCTTCAAGAAGTTGAATCCTTTTCCCTCTAGAGATCGAAATGAAAAGGAAAGCAAGCACCAGCATTCCCTTGGTAACGACCAGATCATCTCCGACACAAGTCAGACTCACTATCATGAAAAAAGCGTCGAAGGACTTCTCAGGATTGCTTCCCTGAAAAGTCAACTCCATCCGGCGCATCAAGAAGAAAAGGCCGTCAGGGACCAACTAGCAGACCTCGTCACACTTTACGACAGCATGACCACTCGTTTCAGTCGTCAAACGGCCAGCAGTCCTGATTACGAGATACAAAGGCAGATCGAAACGCTGCTCGAGGCTTTCAGAAAGTTCCCCGTTGAGCTGTTCGATACCCCGGACACGTGTCGTACTCTTGAAGACCTCGCGACCTTTTGCGAAGCCACGGACCGCACGACCCCCAAGACCCCGGAAGAAGAAGAACAAAAAGCGGCGGCGCTCGCCAGCGCTGCGGCGATGATAGGCCAGTGCCACGACCGGCTAGAGAAGCAGATTCTCTTTGCAGCCAAGGTTTTTGTAGACGGTGAAAAGACGGGGGGCCTATTTGCAAATTGGATCAACGGGGAGCGTGGACATCTTGCACACGAGGCCGCGTTCGGGGAGAGGGCCCGTCAGACGCCGAAGCTTTTTCGCAGAGGCCGGGGGCAGTATCATGTAGTATAAGGGGTGTTTTTGGTGTTAAAGGGGTCCATGTATACATATTAGACTAGAGAATTCGCTTGCTCTTTTTGTTAATTGTGTGGCGCTCAGTGCTCCCTCCGTCGAATATCATACCAGCACGTACGTACACATCAAAAGACACGGGATATATCAGCCCAAGCATTGCTCACGATGTCAGCTGATGGTTGAAATTCTCCTATTTTCTTTTTGGGGGAAAAAATCCTCGAGATTAGTATTCATCTCATTCGTGCCCCCTGACGCCATTCGAAACCTCTTCGATGAACTACAAAAAGTAATCGGCCACCGGCTTCTTGGCCGGCATTCCTCTAGAATCCTGCGGCGCGGCCTGAAAAACGCGGTATCTTCTGGCTGGCCCGGGTAGCAAGACATAGTCGTCGGTGCCTTTGATACCGCCATCGCTGCGGCCTACATCGCCATTACTGCGAGCGAACACACCGGTGCCAGAGTCATCTTCCGCAAGCTCGAGGATGGCAGCGACGTTACCGCACCGGTAACAGTAATTTGGTGCCGACCACACGGTGACGATACTAGCGTCGAACATCTCCTTGAAGCCTTCCATTACCAGCTGATGGGCGCGGGCAATGAGTGAAAGATCGTTCTTATGGTTGAAGTCTCGGACAATGTCAGCTCCAAATAAGAATCCTGCACCACGAGGTGATAGACCCCAGCCATCGATGTCGTCTGGGTCTGACCACAACAGGTCACACATGGCACCCTCGTGGGGTACTTCTTGCTTCCGGTCCAGAAGCCTGATCTTATCGACACTGTCAATGAGAGGGGAGAGACCTCCGTGGACGCAAAGAATAGCTCCTGCAGGGTTGCCGAGTGACCCCGACGAACTTCCCGATGCGCCAGAACCTGGAGGGCCAGTCTTGTCGCCGCCGGACGATGAAGGTGCACCATTGGGGCTGCTGGGAGTCGGCTGTCTCTGTGGCCTTCGTTGGCGGGGGAATCGACTCATGGTCGAGCCACTCTGATCGCAGACTTGAATTTCGATGTCGTCGCCGACGGGCTCTTGGCCCGGGGTAGAATTAAAGGTATGTGATGCGCCGAGAACGATGGCGCCAAGCGCGAGGTAGTCGAATACGTCGCAGCAATACCGCCATACATTTGCGGAGCCGTACTTGCGTAAGCATTCGTCGTAGAAGCCGTATACGGTTGTGATCTGGCGGGACTCGTGGTTGCCTCGAATAAGGGTCATCCGGTCGGGGTAGCGAACCTTTAAGCACAGAAGCAGGAGAAAGGATTCGAGGGAGTAGAAGCCGCGGTCTACAAAGTCACCTAGACGTCGAAGGTAATGTCAGCATACCGCATACCGGGTCAAGATTGGGATGGAATAGCGGTGACGCACCCATGAAAAGGTAGTTGGTATCCGGTACGTCGCCGCCGACGCGGAAGAGCTCCATCAAGTCATGAAATTGGCCGTGAATGTCACCGCATATCTGGAAAGAGATACATTAACGCCGGTCCGATGTTGGCATGGTAGTCTGACGGAGGCGTACCGTTACGGGAGCCGTGACTGTGACGACATTGCCTTCTTCAATGAGAAGCTCGCGTGCCTTGTGGCACAGCTCGCGGACTTGCGCCTCGGGGATTGGGCGGCAGGCACGCAATTGCGCGATAGCTCTGGATTGAGAATTAGCACATGACAAGCTCTTGACCGATCTAAGCCGCGGTTTTGCTCACTTATCGAGGTCGCTCATAGCGATGATCTCGGAGGGGCGCTCTGGTCGGTGTTGTGGCGGCGACCGAGGCCGGCGAGTCGCGATCGTTGGTCAAAGAGGTTTATGAGATATTCGTAATACGTCGCAAAGTCGTAGGAAAGATGTTGTTGTTGCGATTCGGGCGCGTCGCTTTTCCCCGGTCGAGTCGGCAAATTATTTGCGTCGCGATCAAGGCAGATTTGGCATGGCGTCAACGGCTGGAGACGTGCAAGGAACTGCTTTACTGTTGGCTTCGGCGGTAGGTCGCGCTGTGCCCCTAACCGCGCTAATTCTTATCATTTATCAGTGAAAGAGCCCACCTGGATCTGCGAGGAAGCATGTAGTGGGTACAGCGCCATCCCTGTCGCTACGTTCCCAACCCCAGGCGACACCCGGGACTTGACGGAACGAAACTTCAGCTCGGAAATTCTGTTTTCACGGCCCCCGAAGACCAGATCCTCAGGCAAGAGCCGTTGGCAGGTCATGGCACTTTTTGGCCCCACTCCAGTACGCCGGAATCCAATCATGTGGCCTGAATTGCAATCCGACCATTAGCGTGAGCTTCGCTCACGGGCCGGTTGCGAGAAATTCAGAGCGCAGGCAATAATTCACACCACTTCCAAGGTTCCCGCCTTCTTCAGCGGACCTTGCCCGGATTATCTGCCCCTCTCAGCGAGCATGGTACGGCGATAGGTGAGCACATCTTCGTGATTGACTCGATTATGCCAAATCCTGGGTTGCTGACTGCCAATTGCACCAGACAAGCCATCGGCCCTCCTTTCCGAACAAGAAAAAGACGCGATCATGCCACCACACCCCCTCCATCCGCGGTCGCGAATGACCTCATCCCTCTTCGCAACCACAGTCGTTGCCAGCTTCTTCGTCGTCGGACTGCCGCATATGCTACCCTGCCCGGCACCCAGAGTCACTTACGCCGATGGCGACATCATGATTGGAGAGGACGGTCGCCGGAGGAGGCGGAAGCGTCGCGAGACCCCCGAGATCAAGGACGGCATCGTCAACTTTGACCAAGTCGGCGATGAAGAGACATTACGACTGAGAGAGGAGCGCTTGCGGAGGGAGTGCCCAGTACCAAAGCCGGGTGGCATACTGGGGGAGTGGTTGGGATTCCACGGACCGAGCAAAGAGACACCAAAGGCCTCAAGGTGACGACATATGATACTTGTACAATCAAAGATACCATTTTTATTCAACGACGCGATGCGGCATAATTTCTCCGGGCTGCCGATGAATGGACGAATCACACATAAAGCAGCCTCCAGCTCGGGTCTGCAAAGTGCATGAGACCGGCTGGTAGCATTGTGGTGATCAACCCAACCACGTGCTCGTGAACAAGAGCACGGGAGGGCAGCCTGATTACATTGCTCATGGCAAGATGAGGCGTCGCCCATACAACGTTGGTTAACTCGAGGTCATCAATCTGCGCGAGGGGAGCGACTCCATGACGAGCGGTCGTCGATGGAGAAACCTAGTGGTGTAGGACAAACACTGGACCGTCCAAAATGACCCATCCGATTCTTCCTCCATTCATCAAGATCGTTGCCATAAGTGATCGCGGCACTTTTCTAACTCTGTGTTTTTCAATGCTTCGACGTTGATTTACAACGCCAGATTCAAAGTACGCGGGACGCCAGAGCCTGTCCCAGGTACAACCGGAGCTTCGCCGTCTACTCTAGTTTGTGCAAGCAACTAGGCAAAACATATCCTAATGAACGGTCACTTGATGAAAGACAAGCCAATGGCATCTTCTCTTTTGTTTCTCTTCTTTTTCACATCGCTTCAGTCGTGTGTCATCTCTTAGTTCACACGTGCATCGCGTTAATGAGACGTCGACCTTCAAGTGCTGCCCGAAGTCGGGACTACTGTGCCATGCCGGGCCACCTCGAGCCGCAAGCGCATACAAATATGCACCAGATAGACATTCCCTCCGAAGGCGTTGGTCGAGCCTCGCCAAGTTTAAATAAGCACTCGTCCTTAAATCAAGGTTATTTCCAACAATTGTTCCTGAAACGCAGATGCAGTCCGCCCTTGCAGCACGTCACATCGGGTCTTCGATCCTTGTGAAGCAAGGGCCTGCAATCCAAACCCAAAATCGAGGTCGGCAGCATTAGACGTGTTGGCCTGCGAATACGGTTGTGCTGCCTTCTCTGAAAACTCTACAGTCTCCGTCGACAGCCATTCTGCGTGTTTTCCAGGCATTTCATGATCGGTGCACATCTTCAAGGATCCCCCGTTTGCTCTAGACGCCATCTTCCTGTTCACGTCGCTATTTTCAACTGCCGTGGACCTGATCGCGCATGATCTCCCGGGAAGCGCGAGAAGAGATGTGAACAATGCAGCCAGCTGCAATCTGGTTTTCTCAGTCGTGATTTTCGAATTCTTCGCGGCACCAGTGTCTTCCGTGGTAGTCCGGGCGATCGTGGAGGATGAGACGTCAGAAGGACTCGGGTAGCGATCTCTGCTGCTAAGACCCGCAGCATGTCACCGCACTAACCTCTAACATCTGCTAACATTCTCTGACACAGGGTGCCCCTGATGCACGCCTTGGCATGCTGAGCGCAGCCATCGTCGAGCAGACCTGACGACCAGGGTCGTCAATAACATTACGGATATCAAGGTTGACTTTAGCTCATCGCGCGGAGAAATACTGCTGGGGGTGCAAGCGGTCTGATGTCCCAGCCGCCAAGAACGGCTCAGATCAGTCGAAACAGCCGAGCGACGAATCGTGAGCAACGACTGGAGCTGGGGGAGCGGCCGGGAGTTAGGTTGACGGGTGCCATCTGTTTCTTGACAGGGACGACTGAGACCGGCTTTACTCAACCCATCTTCTTCCGCCCTGCTTTGTGGGGACGGATGCTGCTTCCAGAGTTGGGAGGTAGACGCCACAGCCCATTGGCACGTTACGCAAACTGGTGATCCTGATGGAATGTCTCATGGGCCTGATGGATGCCATCTGAAGCGCCATGTTTGGTCCGTGAGAGGTTACTCGATAACGGATGAGCTCCACTCGAGAACTTATGCTTAATGTCTTGTCCAGAACAAGCAGAACTTAAATAGCCATCGTCTTTCTCAATGAGATGGTTTTTTGTTCTTCATCCCTTCTCTTCAGGACAGTGTCTTTACCCCATCTTTCTATTCTATTTTCTCAAGAGGTAAGCAGCTTCTCCCCGGCGAACAGAGTTTGACGACTAATCTCAAGCAGCTGTGCTCTGTTTTCATTCATTCCACGCTTCTCCGTCGTTCCTTGATACCCACCGTAAGTCGCCCCTATCCGTTAACTCCGAAGACCTGATCTGACGAGACAGTTTCTCGTTCTTCCATTCTCAACAGTCTTTTCAAAATGAGGTCCTCCATGATTCTTCTCATTGCCACCGGCCTGGTGTCGGGTCTGAGCATTCCCAAGCTGGATGCTCGGGGTGTTGCCATCCGCGAGGAGGCCGCTGCTCCTGCCGCTCCCGCTGCTCCCGCTGCTGAAGCCCCTGCTGCTGAGGCCCCCGCCGCTGAGGCTCCCAAGGCCTCTGCTCCCCCTGCTGAAGCTGCTCCCCCCGCCGAAGCTGCTCCTCCTCAGACTTCTACTCCTCCTGCTGCTGCGCCTCCCGCTGCGGGTGGCGACGCTGCCGCCGAGGAGGAGAAGAAGAAGGCCGAAGAGGAGGCGGCCAAGAAGGCGCAAGAAGAAGCCGCCAAGAAGGCCCAGGAAGAAGCCGCTAAGCAGAAGGAGGACGCTGCCAAGGCTGACAAGGCCAAGCAGGAGGCCGAGAAGGCCCAGAAGGATGCTGCTAAGGAGGCAGCGAAGAAGGCCGAGGAGGCCCAGAAGGAGGCTCAGAGGGGCAACAACCGAGGCAACAACAACAACAACAAGAACAACAACAACAACAACAACAACAACAACAACAACAACAATGCTCAGGTCCTTCAGAACATCCAGCTTCTCCTGGCCGCCATGGGTCTCAACAATGTTGTCAACGTCAACGCTCTCGCTCAGCTCCAGGCCCAGCAGCAGCTCATCATGCTCGCTCAGCTCCAACAACTTGCTCAACTGACCTCCGTTGGTCTCATCCAGCCCGTTCAGCTTGTTGGCTTGATGCAGCAGGGCATTGTCGTCAACGGCATCCAGATTGGTGAGTGAACTTGAGATTTCGATGTGGTATTCTTGATGCTAACTCTCCATTTCAGGCATGAGTGGCGGCAAGCAGTAAATGAGCCCTCAAAGCTCTCAATCACTGGACGAGTCGCAGTGGGCCTGCCTTCTGTCTGGTTGTGAATGAGCACTGCGCCAGGATTGCTGCCGCATCACAGAAACCTCGCACAAGCATGACTCGAGGATACCAGCGCCGCATGGCGTGTTGATATGGAGCAATAAAGTGCCGTTGCTATGAGGCCCGGGTCATGCCAGGGGCGATGAGCTTAGAGTTGGGAAAAGGGTTCCTCAGGAATCCGGATTGGGTCGCGGTGCATTACCAAAAGGTTGTCTTGGAAGACAGGGGTCTGCATGTACTTAATGTGTTTTATACAAACATGCATCTGCCAAAATATTATGACTTTGACGTATCAAGAAAAAAAAATTGTCTCGAGTCCTGTTGATCCTGGGGGCGGTTCGTGGTTTCAGTCAAGGGATCCTGGTAAGAGCCCGGACCCTTGGCACCATCACAACTTTTAAGCTTATTGTCTACTTCGCAAAGAACAGCACGTGTGCAAAAGGTAAAGAAATACTTTTCTACTGACTTATGCCACATGCATGCACCATTCTGCTTCCTATCGAATCGTGGAAGCCTTCATCCAGTTCCAACATTCTGTCTGCCTTTGCACTCTTCTCAATGATAGCAAAGTTTGGTAGCGAAATGCATTGGCCAAACGCGAATGCATCCTCATCTCCACGGAATTGCCCAAGATCCGAGCCGTCAAGACATGAGATGGAAGAAGGGGCTGGAGGAGAGGGTGACGTGGGCAGGCCGCGCTATCATCAATCGCTCAATGCGTTGAGAGGTGCATGTGCCTCATCGACGGGCACCTGTGACATTTGTAGATGGAGATCGCACGCGAACAGGGGCCTGGCATGACAGCAACTGACAGTTCCCGGTGGCAGACCGTTGCAACTTGCGCCCGGGCCGCTGAGAGACGACCGGAATGCGGGGGTCGACGGACCAATGACGGGGCGCTGAATCGGACGCAGGGGCCGCCTTGGGGTCCAAAAGTTGACAGATGCTCCACTTGCTGAGGCTAACCTTGCCACTAAACCTTAGTTGAGCCGCTCTGACGTCCGCTGCATGGGTCCACGTCTCTCCTCTCCTCTCCCATCTCAGGTTCCCTCCACAGGTCTTCTCCATCGCTCATCTGCTCCAGTGTCCTTCCTTGGATGGAAACACCCAATCATCGGCCCTGCTCTCCTATAACATCAAGGCGCAATTGACAAGCCACGGTCTCGGTCTGACATCCCGAGCCTTCTGAACGCCGCTTCGCCGGCTGGGCAGCCAGCCCATCAGGACGATGTGACGCCGTCACTCACGCACCAACTCTACTCTACTTCATCCCGTCCATGGCTGTCAGAAGACTTGAGTTGCAATGGGCTCGAATCCGGCCCTATGTCGTCTGACCGCAAGTTCCTTATCGTTCCCTTCAGTCTTCGGATGACACTCCTGGCATCTCAGCACCGTCCCAAGTCCATACGCTTAGCTGGGATAGCCATGCAGCTGGCTGCAGCGTCCTTGCGTTACCCTATTTCCACCACACATCAACAGGCCGCGTTGAATCCAACTAGCAAACATTTTCTTTCTTTCTCGCGACCCTCGTACTCGGAGCTTTTGCGATAACCTACTCCAGCGTGGGTGGAGCATTTTCTCGGGGACCAAGGCTGACCCTGGGCGTTTTCTTCAGCGGTGCCAGAGGCCGTGAAAGACGACAAGTTCGATTTTCAGAACCATCCTGCAATTCGCTGTCTTTGTTGGTTGTTAGACTGACTCTTGGTGAACATCGGATCTATCTTTGCCTCTTATTGTTGGTCATGGATTAGCATGGTGATACGTTGCCATATCGTGCAAGGTCGGTCGGGTGGAACGAACAGGCTGTTAGCGGCAACAGCTCTTGCTTGAAACTCTGGGTGTGTTGGAGCTGGCGGGAGCGACAAGATGACAATCGACCACGGTTCTTCTCATCCGATGTCGACACCGCCCTAGTTCTGCGGTGGCATTTTCGCCGAACCCACGGAAGTAGCTCTTCCTCGATTTCCTAGTCGCAGATCCTGACATCGTTCCATTGCCTTTGGTCGGGACAATGATAGACTGGAAGGACCATCTGCCGGCTTGGAGATCCCCCAAAGCCTCGTCAGCTTCCGGCGTGATGCTCTTCCTCGAGCACTTACCCAACCCCCTCCTAAAGTTTGATGTCGGCCAAGTAGCCGCAGGCCCCATCAAGTAAGGTTATTTGGGCCTCAGCTATCTGCCAAGTGAGGCGTGTGACCTGTACAGGTATGATTCCTTCTTCCCCTTGATCCCCTCGCCAACATCCTTTTCTTTGGTTCGGACAACAGCGAGGCCGGCGTGGCCAAAAGAGTGCCAGCCTACTGGCTCAACCCTTCGGATCACTCGAACAGTAACATCATTCTGCCTACTGCAAGGTGATGAGCTATTCTGTAGACAAACACGCGTGTGTTCGCTCGCATAATTCATCTTGGTGGCTTTGATTTTCCTATACCCAATCTCAAATCCCCGACCCCAGTCGTTCTCTCGCTTGGCTCATCCGAAGAAACTTTGCCCCTGCCATGCATGCATCTCCTGACCCCTGGCCCTCAACCTCCCCTGCCAACTTGTTTGATCCAACACTCTTCCGTCCCAGCAACACCCGGTTTCTGATACGCACCGGGTGACTCTTTCTCAACTCTTCCGAGCGCAGATCTCACCTTAATCGTCCTTGGCAACGGTCCAAACTTCCTATGCCCTCTCGGCGCATGGCGCAAGTGCCATGAGCTTGGCATCGCCGCCTCATAATCTTCATGTATATAATGTTTCCCCGTGTCCGCCGTATCAAGCGTTCTTTTTCCCCATTCTCTCACACCCAATCAAGTCAATCATCCGGTCCGATTCCTTCATTCCCATTCATTCATTATCTACAGAGGTAAGATCGCATATGTCTACACTCGCGGAGATCCTCAAGACTAACTTGGTTACCAGCTGTGCTCGTGTTTTCACTTCGCTCCTTTCAAGCCCGCCAAAATCACTCCTTAAAGGAACTACTCAGAGCTGTGCTCACTTTGATATTAATAACTTTTAATCAACCACACTCAACCCGTGTACCCAACCCACCAAACATCAAGATGCGTTTCTCCACCGTCTTCGTCTCGGCCTTCGCCGCCTTCGCCGCGGCCGCCCCCACAACCAACGAGCCCCGCGCCAACGTGGACCTCTCCCAGTTGAACAACCTCCAGGGCTTCAGGAACCTCGACCTCAACTACCTCCTCGCCCTGAACGGCCTCAACCTCCAGGGTCTCGGCCAGCTCGGCCAGGTCAACAACCTTAACGTCCTGGCTTTCCAAAACCTCTTTGGCGCCCAGAACTTTGACCTCAACGCCCTCCTCCAGCTTCAGCAGCTGTCGACCATCCTCGCCATCCAGCAGCAAGGCGTCTTCGGCAATTTGAACCTGGCCAACCTCAACTTTGGTGGTCTCAACCTCGGACTCATCAACGGCATTGGCCAGGTCAACCTGGGCCAGTTCATTGACCAGGCCCTGATTCCCCAGATCACGCAGATCGTTCAGCAATCTGCTGGTAAGTCATCTCCCCCTTTCGTACGATTGGCAAGCCTGCGATGCTAACTCTTTCCTCAGTCATCATCGCCAAGGAGTAAGCTGGTAATGGCATCTTATGATGTCTAGCATCACTTGAACGCCATTCGCGGGCATAGAAGGCGAGGGTATCTTTGGTATACGGATTGATGTTTGATCAGAGCATGCTGATGTTTTCTTCTTTGTTATTCTCATCGAGGTCTGGTTCTCTAAAGTCTATGACCGGCGATCGGGCATGGGTCATACTAGAACGACATGGAAGGATGGATCAGGTACTAAGGAATGATATTGACGATATGACACATTGTTGCTTTCGGTGTGATGCAGCTGGAATCCTTGTTACACTTTCTGTTTGGGGCCAACCCGAATGCTCAACCTGCAGATCTGAGGATATTCTATCATCTTCTCTAGCCGGGTCTGCCTTTTCGAATAGCCATGCTTCACTCACGAATAACAGTGGTTTGTCGAATGAGCCTACCGTCTCGCCTTGTAGTGCCTACCTTCTGCCCTCTGGGGGATATACGTTGTAAGAAGTCCTGTCTGTTCGTGTCCACATTACTGATTTATTGACCAAGCCCGTTATTGTTCAGCCATCACGAATATTATGGGATATTGTCACCTCATGTCAGCTATAAGTTGAACTCAGCATGACGAGCTTGCTAGGGTCAGGGGCAGCTATTTTGCCATATCAGTCAATTTCAGGATGAAGCAGGCGACAGTGCAGTCATCCTTTCTCATGATCACTGAAAGAGACGAGGTTTGTTGGCGGACGCCAACCATAAACCTCGGAAAACAGCAGTCCCTTATTCAGCTCATGCCCAGTGGCTTCTTGGATACGTATCTCGAATGGAACGCTGACATTTTGCTACGGATTCGAACACTAAGTCTCATCTTCTTGGCAGCAGCAGCGCAGTAACACAATATCATTCCACCAACACAGAGCGGGAGGAGGCGCACAATCCTGTCGCACACAGACATTCTCACCCTGACCAACCTCCCGAGAAACACCAGATCGAACATCATACCGCATATGCTTTGATCCTGCACCCATGCCAATATCACACGCACGATGCAGAGCATGCAGAAGTTCCTCCTGCAAGTCCAGCTCATTTCCCAGCCATGCGGAAGGATTTCCATCTGACCTAATCCGCGAAGGAGCAACAAGGCTCCGGGCTCGCGAACACTGCAGCAAAGCAAAGACTATTCCGCAAAGAGGGCCCAATCAAACCTCAGCCGCATCCTCCTCTACGAATATGTATATGCCTGTCGCCTCGGGGAGTGGAGGGGCCGGCGAGCAGGCAGGCGGAGGTCACCGATGACATGTGTGGAGAGCCAGCAATGCCCGTGCCTCAATTGGAGCGAAATCGCGTCTTTTGTGCAGCAAAGGGCACAAAAAAAAAAAAAAAAAGGCAAGGGCGGCGGAGTTGGCTATCCCTACAGGCTGGCTGTTGCAAGCAGCCGCAGCCTACATACACCCCGAAAGAAAGAAAAACGGCTGATCTTAGGTAACCAGGAGGGATAATACGAAGTGGGTAGACGACCCCGTAAAAAGGGCTGAAAATGTCTGTCCGACGTGGCGATCTTTTCGGGCTGCCTCAATTCGAATACGATGCATGGCGGAGCTTGGCAGACGCACGGTCAAAGGGGAATAGGCAACTACTACGGAGAATAAGAAATGAAACGGTCTGTCGTTCACGATTTCCAAGGGACCCGTTCATCCGCTGCCCGCCGCGAGGAAACAAAACACACCTGTGAGTGAAACTCAATTTCCTTCGCACAACGGAGCGAACACCACGTCTTGCGCAGCTCGAACGGCTGCGCATCGAAAGAAAGCGGAATGTTGCATGGTGCAGCTCAGGGCTGAGCGACAAAATACCCTCCGTGGATTTGGAGATTAGACATGGTTTGAGGTTGTGATCGGGGCGTCAGCTTGCTGGAGCTGAAAAACGCACGCATGCACAGCTCGGCAAAGCCGCCAATGAACCTCTGGCATGCCAACGCACAACTCCGACCTCGCGGTTTTCTTACCCGTCTCCATAGGTTTCCTTATTGAATGCCATCACACCTAATGTTTTGGCGCTTCAATGCAACTCTCACCTGAAGCCTGCCGCCGCACGGAGGGGCCTTGGCGCCGTGACCATGGACTCGGCCCCGGGCCGGACGGCGTCTGCGGTCGGAGTGGACCGGGGCGGGCTTGACTGGTTGGGTGCCCCCGGTACGTCCCAACAGTGGTCTGCATAGCAGAGGCGGGGAAGGAATCTTTTCCGACCCTCAGAGGCATTGACTTTTTGAAAAGAAGCATGCATGGCGTGGGGCTGGGAGAAGAAAAAGGATAACTAGCAGCTGATTTTCGGGTCGCGTGCATGACAACCTAAAGCACGCGCGGATAGTCAGTGAGGGTCGTTCGTCGTTGTCGTCGCAATGATGTCGCTGGCAAAAGCTCTCTGCTGCAGTGCATTCTGCGAGGCGGGACGCTGCTTGCGCACGATCGGCTCCCGCGCGTGCGAGATGGAGGCACCGTTTTGCCTGGTCCGTCCCAAGAGGTGACGATGGAGGAGATGAAGGAAGCTGGGTAGCCTCGTTGGGGAGCGCTCGGACAACGACCCATGGTGATCCCGCCTGGCAGGACATTTGGCATTGCCCAGCATAGTCCGGCAGGCGCTCTGATAGGCGTGGCCGGGCTTGAGGCCTAACAAGCCATCAATCGCTAAGAGCTTCCTCGTGGCTTCACGTCATGTCCGCTTGCGGCGATAGACCCTTTTTGTCGGGCGTCTGTTGACCGAAGCCATCGACTGGTGTTCAGCCACAGGCTCAGGTAAGCGAACCGTACCGATGTAAGTTGGGTTGGGTAGAGACGGAAGTCGCGTGCCCCGAAATCGACCACATCAAAAGGCGCATTGGGGAGAGGGGGGGAAAACGAGCTCGTCGGAGCTTGGCTGGCGTGCTCGATCTTGAAGTTCATGAAACTACCCTTAGCTGTGGAACGTGGTGGTCCATGTGGGGTTGAGAGATCGTGAGCCTTTGAGGTTCCTTGCCCCGGCGGCATACGCCGGCGAGATTAGGATCGACCCGGAGGCCTGGGAGCCGATGCGGCTTTCCTTGTGGCAACTCACGGGGATCTGGACCCCTCAAAACCCAGGACCCTTTGGACGAGACTGGAACTGGTTCAAAATGACAACAGTTCGCTTGCCCTCCCTTGACGGGGCGTCCGTGTTCAGCTACGGCAGTTGTCGTCAAGTCTGGATCCTGAATCGCTTCATCGTGGTATCGTGACCCCGCCGCTTTCGGACGGGGCCCAGCTGCTTCGGCAAGGTCTGTCGGGCTCGGGCTCGGCTTGCAACCCAAACTTACTGCAGAGTGTCGGCTCTCCGACAGCGTCTCGCAGATAGGTACGGATAATCGACATAAGGTACGGGCAACTGAGCGGCGGCGGCGGGTGGGTGACGTGGTGGCACGAGGGGGCAGCGCAAGAGCTCCGGGAAGAACAGAGCGGGCTCCGAGGTTCGACACTGGGTCACCCGCAAACACGGACACGGCCATGATCACGGCCATGACAACGGCGCCGCACTGACATTCGGGATTCCCAACCATGCAGTAGCAAAAGGCAGCCAAATTGTTTAGCGGGATGGTGCTGGCCGCTGCTGGGTAGTGCATCCGCAGTTGGCCCGTCCGCCTACCTAGCATCCTAGGTGCCTAGGTGTTGGGCTGGGCGGAAGAGGAAAATAGGGGATGATCTGACGTATGGCGGACGCATTGATATGCCGTCACAGGGTGCAGTTTTATGCAGTGACGCGGAGCGGGTTATGCAAATGGCGGTTGCCAAAAGGACACTAGCAGAGCCATGGGCTCTGGGCACGAACGTTTTTGATCGGGATATGCTGTTTTTCAGTGGCCCCGTTCCCCCCCCCCCCCCTGGTTGCTGCCGCTGCGGCTTACTGCTTCAGGTGCATTAGGAGCGGTTCGTGGTGTAAGGTATCCGTAGGTACGCAGTAGTTGGCTCGTAAGAGTTGGACGGATGGTGTGCTCTGGGGAAGGTCTGCATGTAGTGCTTTGTCATGACGCTGGCCGCAACCAAGTCAGGTACCAACACAGAAGCGGGCGTGGGTGGCATGAGATTTGCTGGGGATCGAGATATCGGCAAACCTGGGACTGAGGTGCAATCTCATCTCATAATCCGATAAACAAGGACGGAGCGGTGAAGGCCAAAGCCGTGTTCTGGACTGGCTGGCCTGTGACGGTTGTGGTTGCACTTGTGGCAGGGCAAGGCCTCGACTCCCCGTCACTGATGAATATCAAATCAGTCAACAAAGAGAGAGGCAAAGAAGAAGCCAGGAACAGAAACAGGAACAAGTGCCGCGATATGGCAAAGAAGGGCGGAAATGACGAGAAGCCGATTTGCAGCGGCTCCCTCCCTTGCCCAAGGGTTCCCCACCTGATTTGTCCTCGGGACTCTGGGGTAAGAACAAAGGGACGAGCGGCGAGGCACGGCGAGGATCCGTACTGGGTAGCACTATGGGCAGGTAGGTAGGACTTCTTGACGTCCAAGGAGGAAAAATCTGCTATTGGGCGTGGCTGTGGCTGGGTTAGCACGTCACTTGGGATGCTAAGAACGCTAGGCACACTAGGGGTCTCAGCGTAGCATGATGCCGCAAACCCAAAGTCCACAGGGGACGTGACGGCGGCCAATGTCACTCATCTGATGGATGATAGACAGTGGACGGTGGTCTCGTTGCTGGATCGCTCGGGCGGGCGGGCGGGCGGCTTGCTGGTTCGGATTCATCTTGGATCAGGGCATTTGGTGCTTGGCGATGAAGGTGGGAATAAGGAACCGCTGCGCGTTCGTCAGGGAAGCCAGCGCAGGCGAAGGAACGAATGGGTCTGGAGCAGCCTCTCTTTACCGCCTGCGGTGAAGAATTGCCGCTCTTGCCAGTCGCGTCCTGGTCCCCGTCCCAGACCCTGGCCCTGTCGTATTGTGTGGTTGTTGTCGTGTGTTGTGTGTCGTGCTTGCGCCTGTCCATCAGAATCAGAATCAAAATCAGATCAGATGTTGTTGCTGGAGTCTTGGAGGGCAGATCCATTTGTTCCATGGCTTCCCGAGGAGTGAGTGGACAGCAGGCGTCCCCGAAATGCGAGGAGACAATGGAACTGCTGGGTCATGTACCTGGCGAGTCGCGAAGGAAGGAGTGAGAGGCGCACATCAGGCTCCCATCTCAGCCCAGGACAGGAGACAGGGCACCGCAAGCCAGGTTGGTTGCCGACTTCCTCCTGCCCGCTGGCAACTCCACCGTACCCACTGGACGAACATCCATTGACACCCAAATTAGCACCTGTCGTCACGGTGAGTGGCCGTTGAGCCGGGTTACCCCCTGGCGGTGGTCAGGAACAACACAATAACACGACACTGAGAGAGAGGCAACTCGCGGGAGGCCCCTCTTCTGGGACCAGAAGCTCCTTGGTGGTTCCTGGGCAGCATCCCCAGGTGGTACCTTGGATAAGTCTTGTGCGAGCGAGAGATTCCCCTCGGCAGGTACCTGCAATGAGGACTTGTTGCAATGGCACCATCTGATCGACCATCTGTGTGACGACGACGCGGCCGTTCCTGGATGTGCCTGGTAAAACACCTACACGCACCACCCAGACACCTTCTTTTTCCCCGAATCGACCTTGTCTTGGATAGGCAACGGAGCACGGGGGGAGCTGTGTGCCATGTGGGCTGTAACTGAATTACCCGGGAAGCGAACGAGTGAGATGGGATGGCTCGACGGGATGAGATGAGATGAGATGAGATGAATAGGATAGATAATGACGATGATTGGGATGGACGTAAGGAGGGTGTGAGTGACTGTGAGGCACGGCCAACTGCACGTTCGCAACTGCCGCAGCGCAGCGCTCAGCCATGCGCCGGCGTCCAACGTCATCCTGCCACAGGTACTTTACCGTGCCATGTATTAGGAGTGGGAGGGAGGCATTACCTTACTTGGGGCACTATGATCGGAGGTCAGGGAATAAGCCAGGACGTATCGAAAGAACAGTTGTTTCGCCCACCAGCAGAGAATCGAAACCGATTTTGCGATTGCAAGATTCTGTGAGTCCGGGATGCTCATGCTTGTCTCGAGTTGCGTCAACCTTCGTCACTGCAAGCCTGTTTGTGACTGAGGTGGTGGTTTGGTTTCCAAGGGGCTGAAACTGACGGGTGTTGATTCAGTGACGATTGTCTGAGCATGTCTTGCCTACCTATTCGCTATTCGTAAGGTGGTGCCCGTCTACCGCAACCTCCATGAGGCTTCTGTCTCTGCCGAGTTTCTTCTACCGAAAACTCGCCTACCTACTTACTTAGGTATGCGTGGAATATGCACGAGCCGGCATCAAGACATCAATAGTTTCCGACTTCCGAAGCTGGGCGCCGCGTATTCGGGGCAAGGCATGTATTCGTGTCGTGGCCAGTTGATTCCGTAGCAATTTGTCACTTGTTGATGTCCGTATTCCCAATATTTACAGTACTTAGTTTCTTTCTTGGTGCGTCTGCATTTCTTCTGCCCCCCTGCTCTCGCCTTGCAGATACGCTAAAGAGCCGAGCAAACTCGCACGAAAAAAAGAGGAACCCCCGGGAATCCCACCCACTGCACTGCGACTGTCCAGGTCCCGGCGTCTCTGGAGCCTCCGCTGGCTGTAGTGTAGGACCGAAGTTGTATCGGTAGCGCACAAAATACAGGGAAACGAGGCCTGAAGAAAGTGTCTCCCGCGGCAAGAGAAAGGCCTTCAGGGCTGTCTTCAGAGCGATTCCCGCTCCAGATACGACGCTAGTACTTTCTGGGTACATGTCGGGGGGTGCACCGGGTGGGGGTGGGGGGCTTGGACGTATCCACCTGGTAGCTTCTCGCAGCAAGCAACAGTCGACACGGGCCATCTCTCGCACCTCCACCCCAATTCAATTCGGGTCTTTCTGGATCCCGTACCAGCATCCAGCCCACATGGTGCATCGCCCACCGCCGAATACCTCCCTCACCCCAGCCCAGCCCAGCCAGCTTTCCGCTCTTTGCGAGGCCACGGTCGTGGTCGTGGCCGTGGCCGTGGCCGTGGCCGTGGCCGTTTCTTGCTGCTGGGCCCGCTGGTGCTGGTGCTGGTGCCGGTGCTTGGGCTTGCGCTTGCTCGACCCATCCATCATCCATCGCCGACTCAAGACGTGGACTCAGCCTTACTTCGCTTTATGAACCCTGCGTAACTTTTGCGCCAGCATCCTCGACCCCTTTCCTTTCTTCCCTCCACCTCAGTGTCCATCTACGAGTACAACCCACCCCGTCCAGTCTATTACATATACCGGCCCGACCTCCCTCCTCGATCAGGTCTACTGCCTTTGGTCCCCTCGCTTCATCAATCCGACGTTGCCTGATACTCCCCAGCATCCGAGACGAGTCTGTCCTAATACACTCCGAAGATACGCTTTATACGAATATGAGCAGCGCCCCCAACTGCTCAGGACAGAGGACAGCAAGAGTTGGCTTTTACGACACCCACTGCACCCGACTGTTACGATCTACGAATAGATAATCTACACCCGAGCCGAGCAGTCGACAATTTAGCCTCGTTGTGCTACACCGCGTCGCATACACCAGACACCGGCGACTAGAGCAGAGACAGAAGATACACACAAAACCGTCACAATGGGCAACATGGCGAGACAGCTCCAGAACCCCGACTACTCGGACGATGAGTACGGAGCCGAGGAGGCCTACTTCACCTACCGACCCCTCTCCAACCTTCCCACTCCGCCGCCTTCTTCAAGAAACACCTCAACACACCAGAGCCCAAAGACGGGCCTGGAAGATGGCGAGGTCCTGCAAGAGAAGTTCCTGGGTATGTATTACGTGACACTCTTCCCCCCTCTACGTGGACCTCCGCCGCGCAACACTTGCTCGAGAGAGCGAATGTGCTCCAATCCTACACTACTTTACGTATATGCAATGCAATACTAACCACCCACCCACCTGCAGGCCCCGCCATCCATCTTGTCAATCTTGTTCCCACGTCAGCTTCTCTCACGACGCCCTCCGTTCCTCTCGTCCAGGCCATGCTCAGCCGGGCCGGTCTCCCGCTTGAGACCATTGCCTTGGCAGTCTGCATTCTCGACTCTCTGAACTCCAAATTCGCTTTGAGCTGGCGTCTTCAGTGCCCCCTGCTCGTTGACGGCGCCTCCTCGCACAACAAGCGCCACACCCTCCACAGCCCCCTCCTCGATCGTCGCCAGCAGCAGCAAATGCACATCGACTCGGTTCAGCCCGAGCTGATCATCCTCGCTGCTCTCGTGATCGCTGCCAAATTTACCGACGACTGCCAGGACTCGACCTCATACTACTGCTCGAAATGGGGCAAGGATATCTGGTCGTGCGAGCAGATCAACGTAACCGAGCGTTGCATCTATGAGAATCTCAACTATCGCATCAAGCCCTTGGTTGACGACGAGGATTTGATTACGGATACCATGGTCGACATGCAGATGGCCGCTCGCCACTACAACTCTGCTCGCCCCGCCCAGCCTCACGAGATGGGCCACAGCAAAAGCAAGAGCATGACCATTGGAACTACAGTCGTCGGTTTGGGTCTGCAGCTTACCCCTGTGGATACTCCCAAGTCCGAGATTGAATCCTTTGGCGACGAAGTACGCGCGGCTTTGGAGAAGACGGCCTTCGGCGGCGACTACATGTCGCTTCCCTTTTCTGGAAATGACAAGGGACTCTCCCCCGTCGGAGAAGAGCTTGATGTATGAACGATTTGAAGTAAGCGAGCGAGCATTCTGCTGTTTGTGTGTATAACGTCTGGCATACGGTTTTCACGGTACATCTCTGCATGCTTGGCGATTTGGGAAAGTTCTTTTTCAACGGTTTCGACTTTCTCTTGTCTTTTTTTTCTTTTTGGGATACCAACCTCGGCTTTCACACAAGGCTTGATGGAATTGCATCTTGTAATTTTGGGCGATTGGGTGGCCGGCGTATGGGGGCAAACAAACGGATCTGCTGTTTTCTTCCACACTGGAGTGGGGACTGTCGGGCATTACTGGAAATCTTATTTTTTTCATACCCTATTTGGTAATGCAGTCCTGCAAAGACAACATCGTTGAACTTCATCTATTGTTGAAACACGTGCAATCTTCTCTAGTGATCTATCGATCCCTGAAAGGATCTAAGCCACCTATGCCATGCCAAAGATCCATGAGAGAGCGCCCCCACTCAGGGACTAAGCCTGTTGACCGTCCACTTATCGTCCTCACCCTCCTCCTTGCCGTACACGAACCGATCATGAAGCCGGTTCTCCCGGCCCTGCCAGAACTCAATCCTATCCGGCACGATCCTCAAACCACCCCAGAATTCGGGTACCGGGATCTTCTCCTGCCCATCGAACCGCTTCTCAACCTCTTCAACCCAGCCTTCCAGCTGCGCGCGTCCGTCGTCTTCGCCCTCTGTGCCGCTGACGACGCCCGGCTTGGGCTCGAGGACCTGGCTCTGCCTGCTCGCCCACGCGCCGATCCTGCTCCCGCGGACGCGCGTGTCGTAGTACACCTGGCTCTCCTCCGGGCTCAGACGCCCGGCGACGCCCTCGACGCGGACCTGCCGCTGGAGCGCCTCCCACCAGAAGACCAACGAGGCGTGCTTGTTGGTCGCCAGGTCGGCGGCCTTGCGCGAGGTGCCGAGGTTGGTGTACACGACGAAGCCGCCCTTGCCGTCGAGCTCCTTGAGGTAGACCATGCGCGCCGACACGCGGCCGGAGGGCAGGGACGCCGTGGAGAGCGTGCACGTCTCCGGGTGCGAGACGGCGTGGGACTCCTGCGCGGCCTTGAACCAGGCGTTGAACTGCGGGATGGGCGACCCCGAGGGGTCCAGGTCGCGCCGGTGGAGGGCCGAGAGGGTGAACTGGTCGGCGCGGGTGTTTTGCTGAGACCCGGCGGGCGCGACTTTTTCTCTCTCTGTTAGTTCCATTTTGTATGCCGGGCCAAGGAGGAGGTGAGGTGTTGAGATCTGGCTGCATTGTGTGACTGTGACGTGATGACACCCATGACCCAGACGTCCTCCCGATGACGGCTCGTCGTCGACACAGCTTACCTACCACATCTCACTCACCACACCTCATCTACACATAGGAGCAGCGTAACTTACAGATGAGCTTCTCGCTCTCTGGCGGGGGGTGAAGAGCCATCCTGAGCGATCTTGAAAGTCTCGCTGCTAAGCTTGGCCGCATAAGAGTACCTAACACTTCAAACTATGCTTGTAACAATCTTCTCGTATTATAAGTACGCCAGAGGTAGAAGTGACCAGATTCTGCAGGCTGATTCAGGCGTTGTGTTATCGGCGTGATGTTCTGCAAGAAGGAATACAATTCGTGCAGCAATCGTGGTGGTGAGTCGTTCTTATGACAGAGCGGGAACCCCACCCCACATTCCAAGGAACGTAGAATGTTCCACCAACGCGCATTTCGAGCACCACTGCGGTGCAGTGCGGTGGTCAGCCATCAGTGTCTCTCCATGGCCTGTAGAAACCCATTTCAGTGGGGTTTTGAGTTCGGAGCAGGGACCAGCCCAGACTCGACCGGGCCGCGGTACTTGCTTGGATGACTACAGAAAAACACACACTACACACAAAACACATACACGCAACACACAGGGCACACAGCGAAAAAACCAAACAAACGTATCTCATTCTGTACATACGACGGGGGGTATCATATCGTAAAACGCCGTAAACGCATTCAGATGCGCAAAACGTATACGTACGTAACAAACGCACGCAACGCAGTACGCACTGCCCGAATAAACCTAATAAAACCATACCCTTCGTACACATGGCGCGAGCCATGATGTCTTATCGCGTTTACGCCCATTGGTTTAAAGTAGTTGCTTCTACTTTGCTCTATGTATATCATAAAAAGAAACCCCATTAACACCGAACCAAGAAAACCCAAATCTTGAACATTGAAAACTTTTCATGTCTTTTTTGTCTTCCGGTTCCGACATAAAGGAAAGGAAGGAAAACCAAATCTATGGTGCCATAACCAACGCAAGCAGTGCCATGCGGCAGTACAGACCATATCTCATCTGCGAATGTATTAGTGTGCGTCCCAAAAGACGGGGGTAGGGGAGACATACCTGTCTGAAGTAAGCCGCCCTCTGGTCGGTGTCCACCTCAGGCGCAATCTCCTCGTTCCTGGGCAGAGGGTGCAGAATGCACATATCCTTCTTGGCCGACTTGAGGGTGCGGTTGTCGATGCGGTACGAGTTCTTGACCTTCTCGTACTCCTCAACCGTTGGGAAACGCTCCTTTTGAACACGAGTGCAGTAGAGCACATCGCTGCGGCCCAGGATCTCAGGGGTGAGCTCCTCAGACTCGCACAGAAGCTGTCCGGAAGCAATGAGATACTCGCGGACCTCGGCGGGCAGAGCCAGGCCCTTGGGAGAGACAAGCTGAACCTGCACACCGTAGTCACGGAGGAGGTAGATGAGGGAGTGAACAGGGCGGCCGTAGAGAAGATCACCCACGAAGGTAATGGTCAGGCCCTGAACAGTACCAAGCTCCTCACGGATGGTGAAGAGGTCCAAGAAAGCCTGGGTGGGGTGCTCCTTGCTTCCGTTGCCGCCGTTGATGACGGGAACAGGGGCATATCGGCGGGCAATGTCGACGCTCGACTCCTCGGGGTGTCGGAGGACAACGGCATCACCGTAGCAGCCAAGAGTGCGGAGGGTGTCCTGGAGGGTCTCACCCTTCTGAACGGAGGAGTGGGAAGTGGAGATGACAACGGTGCGGCCGCCGAGTCTCTGCATCGCAGCATCGAAAGAGGCCGAGGTGCGAGTGGAGGGCTCGTAGAACAAGGTGCAGAGAACGCGTCCACGAAGGATGTTCAAGACACCCTCACGCTGGACACCGAGACGCATCTGCTGGGCCACAGTGAAGAGGTGGTGGAGGTCAGCACGAGTGTACTGGGTAACAGACAAGACGCTGTGCTGCTTCCAAGACGAGGGCTGCGACAAAAGGTCGTGGAGCTTGGAGCCGATCGCGGGGTGCAGGGGCGGCAGGCTAAGCTCGTCAAAAGTGCCGAAGGTCTTATTGGGAAGAGGGCCATCCGCGGAACGGAGCTTGGACGGCCTGGTGGAGTTGAACATGGAAGGCCGGCGGTCACGGGGGCTCTCGGGATGAGTCATGGACTGCAACTGAGGCTTGATCGTGGGCGACATGGGAAGAGCGCCGTGAGTCGACATGTCCTTGCCGAGAGAAGGCAGAGGCAGCAGCTCTCCATCCAAGCAGACAGTCTTGTCCTGGAAGGTCACGCGCTGAACGGATCCGCGCATAGTGCGACCCTCGAAGGGTGACCACCCAGAGGTGGACTGAACACCATAGGGGCGGTCAATCTCAACCTCGACGGTGGTGCCGACCTGTTCATGGAGCTCAAAGATCTCCTTGGGGTTGTCGTATAGGCGAGCCTTGATGTCGTCAATCGTGAGCTTGCCTTCGGTCACGGAGGTGAGCAGGAGAGGCAGAGCGTCAGCGATGCCAACGGCAGGGTCGGCAGTCTTGCCCAGGGAGCTGGCGAGCTGGTATGGCAAGCTTCCAATGGAGAAGACATCAATGGTGCTCAGGTGCTCCCAGAGGGCGTTCTGGTCAGCCTCAGTGGGAAGGAGAGCGCAATCAGGGAAGTCGTTCTGCGAGAGGTACAGAGAGAAAATGGAGACATCGCAGGTCACCTTCAGGCCCTTGGCCTTGCTGAGGGCAATTAGCCTGATGTCGTCCTTGGTGGACACAGATGTGACGTGGATTCTGCGGTTGTGCAGGCTTGCCAGGAGCAGGATAGAAGCAAGGTCGGTCAGCTTCGCGTCAGTGACAATGGGCTTGTGAGTGGGCCACTTGTCGAAGTGAGAAGTCACGGCGGCGACCTTGCTGATGTTGCCAGACAGGTGGTTGAAGGGGATGAAGAGCGAACCAACTTCACCAGTGACGTGGCTGATCTGATCAGCATTATCAGAGGTGGCAGAAACAGAGAAGTTGAAGTCGCAGAAGCCACCGTTCTTAGCGCTCTGCTGAGCAATCTTCAATGTGAGAGCATCCGTGATAGAAGCCTTGACACCAACAGGCATAATGCGGATCATGCTGAAACCAGCGGAGACAGAGGCCTTTGTAACAGCCAGAAGGTCCTTGCTGGCCTGAGTGGCAATGCCGGGCACGAATGCTGCAACATTGATCAACCCAGGCAGAGTGATGGTGCGATGGCTCGTCTGGAAGTCACGGGTGGCGACTCCCAGCTCGAAGTGGCGGGCGATAGCCTCAACGAGAATCTTGGCGTTCTTGACGTTCGTAACCAGAGGGATCTGGTAGTCAACAGCCATGCGACGGGTCTGGTAACCCTTGGACATGTAGTTGGCGGGGCGGCGGTACTTGTTGTTGGAAGGCAAGTTGATGTACAGATCAATCATGTTCTTGGCCAAGTGCTGAGTGAGTGAGAACTCAGAACGCTGGTCTTCTTGCTCGTTGGCGAGGACTTCTAGGTATTGCACAGGGATTTTGTGCTCCTGGAGGAAGTCGGCGGTACCGGCGGTAGCAAACAGCTTGTAGCCGAGGCGAGCAAGCTTCTCGACCGACGGCAGCATCTCCTTCTTGTCCTTGAAGGAACCCATGGACAAGAGGATGTTGGCCTTGGGGATCTTGAATCCAGTCGAAATGAGAGCCTTGAGGTACGCCTCGTACTTGTCAACACCGAAGCAAGCAACCTCGCCAGTGGAGGCCATCTCAACACCCAAAACGGGGTCGGCACCAGAAAGACGAGAGAAACTGAACTGGGGCACCTTGCAAGCCACGCAGTCGGCGGAGATGGTGGTGGGTGGGTACTCAACAAAGGGTCTACCCATCATCGCCTTGGTAGCCATCTCAATCAAGTCAACACCCATGACCTTGGAGACGAAGGGGAAGGATCGAGAGGCACGGACGTTGCACTCAATGACCTTGATGTCGTTGTCCTTGGCGATGAACTGAATGTTGAAAGGACCAGTGACGTTGAGGGCAGCGCCAATCTTGCGCGTGGCCTCCTCGATTCTGGCAATGGTCTCTGGCTCCAAGTCCTGGGGAGGCAGAATGAGAGTAGCATCACCAGAGTGAACACCAGCATTCTCAACGTGCTCTGAAATGAAGTGTCCCACGACAACACCATCCTTGGCAACAGCGTCCATCTCGATCTCCTTGGCGTTCTCAATGTACTTGGTAATAACCACGGGATGCTCGCGAGAAACCTCAGCAGCCTGGGCAAGGTAGTTCTCGAGATCCTGCTCAGAGTAGACGGTGTTCATCGCAGCACCCGAAAGAACGTAAGAAGGTCGCACCAAGACAGGGTAGGAGACCTTCTGACAGAACTTCTTTGCCTCCTCGAAGCTGGTGAGCTCCTTCCACGTGGGCTGATCGACGCCAATGGTATCCAGCATACGAGAAAACTTGTAACGGTTTTCGGCATTGTCAATCATCTCCGGTGAGGTTCCGAGAACCTTGACACCCGCACGGTGCAGCGGAAGTGCAATCATCTGCGGCGCTTGGCCGCCCATGGCGCCGAGAATACCCTCACACGCCTCAAGTTCGTTGATGTCGAGGACAGTTTCGAGGTCCAGGTTTTCGAAATAGAGACGGTCACTTTCTGAATGATCGCTAGAAACGGTCTCCGGGTTCATCTGGCTCTTTTATTAGCATATTTTCAATTCATTATTGATGTTGTGGTGTTGTGGTGTTGTCGTGATGTTGTGACGGGGCTGGTGAGATGGTAAGGTGGGGTGGGGTGAGTGGTCCCGCAGGGTTTGGCCGGAGGTGAGGGGGGGCAAGAGAAAAGCACGAGCAGAAGAACGGAAGGACAGCGGCAACCCAAAAGGTTGTCTAGAACCCAACGGGAGACAGAGAATATAGAGGATGCCAGAGAGTGTAGATGATGACAGAACACGAAGACAACAGAGAAGGCCGACAGAGACAGAGAGAGCGCCGACAGAGCCAGAGAGAGCGCCGACAGAGACAGAGACAAAGAGCGTCGACAGAGACAGAGACAGAGAGCGCAAATAATGGAGAAGGGCAAGGGATGATAGGAGTGTCGCCGAGATGGCAAAACTGCAAATGCGTGATGTGTGACGGAGAGAGGGAAGATTGAGACTCACATTAACCATAATGGTCTTGTAATTCTGCTCTCTCAAAGTTCGAATCGCGCGAACAGAACACCAGTCGAACTCGACAGAAGAACCGATGCGGTAAACACCAGATCCCAGGACCATGATACCATGATCGTCAAAGGTGACGTCGCTCTCGGAAGCGTTGTAGGTCAGGTACAGGTAGTTGGTGTAGGCAGGGAACTCAGCAGCAACCGTGTCGATCTGCTTAACAAAAGGCATGATGTTGGCCTCCTGTCTAAGAGTGCGGACGGCGATTTCGTTGGAGCTCCAGAATTTGGCGAGTTGACGATCAGAGAATCCAAGTCTCTTGGCCTGGAGAAGGATGTCGGGGCATTTGGAGATATCGCTGGTGGTGTAGTTGGTCATCGACTTTGAGAAGTCGCTTAGGCCCTTGAGCTTGTGCAAGAACCACTTGTCAATCTTGGTAAGCTCCCAAATCTTGTCGACCGAGTAGCCAGTGTGCATGGCGTTGGCGATGGCGAACAAACGCTGGTCCGACGGTGTCTGCAGTTCGTCGTCGATCGACATCAAGGCCTTCGTCTCGCCGAAACCAAGGTTGTTATAGTCGATGGCACGAATGGCCTTCTGGATGGCTTCCTCAAAGTTTCGGCCGATACTCATGACTTCACCGACACTCTTCATGGAAGATCCCAGCTGGGTAGACACGCGGGTGAACTTCTTCAAGTCCCAACGGGGCATCTTGACCACGACGTAATCAAGGGAAGGCTCGAAGCAAGCGCAGGTCGACTTGGTGACACTGTTAGAAATGTCCTTGAGAGGAATGCCAAGGCCAAGCTTAGCAGCAATGAAGGCCAAGGGGTAACCAGTTGCCTTGGACGCCAGTGCAGAAGATCTGGACAATCTGGCGTTGACCTCGATAATGCAGTACTCCTTCGAAAAGGGGTTAAGGGCATACTGGATGTTGCACTCTCCGACAACGCCGAGGTGACGAATAACGTTGACGGCCGTAGTACGCAACATATTGTAGTCCTCGTCGGAAAGCGTCTGAGAAGGCGCGACAACAATAGAGTCACCAGTGTGGATACCCAGAGGGTCAAAGTTCTCCATGTTGCACACGGTGATGCAGTTGTCCTGGGCATCACGAACGACCTCGTACTCAATTTCTTTCCAGCCCTTCATACTGCGTTCAATGAGAACTTGGGGACTGGCGGCGAAAGCCTTGTTGCAAAGATCGAGAAGCTCTGCCTCGTTGTTGGCGAAACCACTGCCGAGGCCGCCCAGGGCGTAAGCAGCTCTGACAATGACGGGGAAACCAATATCCTTGACACAAGCCATGGCCTCGTCAACGGTGCTGGCAGAGGCGGACTTGGCGCACTTCTCGCCAATCGAGTCCATGCTGCGAGCGAAGAGCTCACGGTCCTCGGTAGTAATGATAGTGTCGATGGGAGTACCCAGGACCTTGACTCCGAGCTCTTCGAACTCGTCCTTCAGTTGAATACCAACCTGGAGGGCAGTCTGTCCACCGAAGGTAACATAGATGGCATCGGGCCTCTCGTACTGAATGACTTTTCGGACGAAGTCCGCGTTGACCGGCAAGAAGTAGACCTTGTCCGCCAGACCCTTCGACGTCTGAATGGTGGCAATATTGGGGTTGATGAGGACGGTGTAGATGCCCTCCTCCTTGAGAGCCTTGATGGCTTGGGAACCTGAGTAGTCGAACTCTCCGGCCTGGCCGATACTGAGACCACCACTGCCGAGAACAAGGACCTTGCGAGGGTGGACACGAGGGTGCAGGCGCTCGTTCTCCTCGATGGTACCGCCGGGGAAGCTGACAGGGGCGCTCAGCTTCTTGGGGTCGGCAGCACAGTCCTCAATGGTGCCAATGAAGACATCGAACAGATACTCAGTGTCGCGGGGACCGGGCGTGCTCTCAGGGTGGAACTGGACACTGAAGTAGGGCTTGGAGAGATGGGCGATACCCTCGTTGCTACCGTCGTTGGCGTTGACGAAAAGTTCCCTCCAGTCGGCGGTGAGAGAACTGGAGTCGACGGCAAAACCGTGGTTCTGAGAAGTGATGTGGCACTTTCCAGTGATCATGCTCGTGCAGGGAATATTGTGGCCTCTGTTTCCGAACTTCATCTTGGCGGTCTTGGCGCCGGAGGCGCGGGCAAGCAGCTGGTGACCCAAGCAGATACCAAAGACAGGAGTCTTGGTCTTCTCCATGGCAGCCTGGATGTTCTTGACAGTAACGTCGAGCATGGCCGGGTCACCGGGACCGTTGGACAGGAAAAGGCCGTCGTACTCTTCTCCGGCTTGTTTTACGAGATCGTGGTCCCAGGGGCAGACCAGAACTTCGACGCCACGCTTGAGGAAGCACCTCAGCTGGTTGTACTTCATACCGACATCCAGGCAAAGAACACGGATGGGTCTGCCGGACGGGTGCTTCTTGGTGGTGACGTTCGAGGGGGGCTTATACAGCTTAGGGGCCTTGATGGAGACTAAGACGAGTGAGCTTATGCAAAATCCAGGTATCGTCGGGGGACTTACCCTCGGCTACGAGGTTCTTCTCGTTGGGGTTGACCCAGTCCACTGTCTGGAAGTCGTCGACAGAGAAGGAAGCAACGCCATTGACGTGGCCATTGGTGGTGCCGTTCGCAATGGTTTTCTTCTGGAGCAGCAATCGGCCCAGCGTGCTGCCCTGACTTCTCAAGCGCTTGGTGAGGGCTCTGGTATCAACGCCATAGATGGCGGGAACGCCCTGCTCCTTGAGCCATGTGCCAAGGGAGGACTGGGCCAAGAAGTGGGAGTAGTCCTCGCCGGCGTAGGAAGAGGCGACGAGACCGGCGATGTGGATCTGGGAGGACTCGAAGTGGGCAGGCAGGTCGCCCAAGAGCTCGTCAATGGTCTCCCGCGAGGGAACGCCATAGTTGCCAACCAAGGGGAAGGTGATGACCAGAATCTGGCCGCGGTACGAGGGGTCTGTCACCGACTCCGGATACCCCACCATACCAGTCTGGAAGACGAGCTCTCCGGCAATGCTCTTCTGAGCACCAAAGCTAAAACCCTGGTAGACGGTGCCGTCGCGAAGCTCGAGAGCCATGAGGCCCTCATCGTCAGAGCCAACCTGGCGGGCCGAAGCCGGGGGGTAGATGGCGGCCATCTTTTTTTTCTGGTGATCGGGAGCCTTCGTGTGATGCGGGGCAATGACAACGACAGGGAACGAAACTCTCGATAGGGCTGGCTTTACAGCAAAAGAGGTGCCTAAAGAAAGTGGCAGCGAGCTCGTGGTCAGAGTCTCGGAGGATGGTTCAGTAGCTTCCCAGCGATCATCTGCCACGATAGATCTTCGGGAAGTCGCGTGAGGTTCTAGACGACCATGTTAGAAGGAGGAGAAGAGGGAAGGAGGAGAAAAAATTCGAAAAAGAGGGAGCAACAAAAGTTTTTTTTACATAGCCAAAAAATTCGTCTGGTCCCCTCCCTGCTCATCGCCCGGGGTGTACATTGTGGGATGTGTGTGAGCATTAGCCCGGATTGTCCAATGAGCAAGCACCATCCTTGGGCGGCGGGACTGCGAGCTGTGCACTGACACAGATCCGACTGCAGAATACGGCATTTGACAGCGGGCGGTCAGTGGAAAAAGGCCTAGCGCCATCGTCCTAGTGGGCAGAAAAGATTGATGTTGCCGCTTCTAGCCACAGGCGGGCCGCGGGGAAAAGCCCAGCGGTCGAGCACTGCACGCCAACAAGCCAAACCCGCCGAGCACCTCAGCCATTCTACGGTGCAGAATTTTGTGTAATCTTGTTGTCGTCCTTGAAGAATTTTCTTTTCCTTCTCGTCTGTCCACTAGTGCGTCCTGAAGCTTTCCAGACAACTAGATGCGGTGGCAGAGTGGATCGCGGTGCATCGTCCCGATGACCGAGTCGAGTCACGATCTACCATCTGCACCAGACTATCTGTTAATGGACGCTGGCCGCTGATTTTGCCGTCGCGTCTTGGAATTATTCCTGTGGATGGGCCTAGGGTTTGGTGACAAGCTCACGACTCGCATGCGCAGTTTTGTTTGGGAGTTCAATGGGCGTGCTGTTGGTGATCCAGACATTCCCATTTCGTGGCTGGCGACGAAAGAAAGGCTGGGGTTCACAGGCGGCACACATGATGGAGGGGTACGAGGGGTCTGACCATGGCTCACCGACCAAGGTGACGGCACAGCTCACCTCATACCGCCGATGCCGGTGCTGAGATTTTGAGTGGAGCATCCCCAGCCAAGAGAGATCCGGGAACACTGTGACGACTGGAATGCTGTGTTTGTCCATTGCGCTCCGGCTCATTGGCTCTGCGCATTCTTGTCTATTTAGAGTTTCGCTTCAGTCTTTTCTCCTTGCACTTACACCAATAATTCAAATCACTGCCTTCTTCGTTGCGATCCAGCTGTTGCTGTGCACTCGGCCGGCAGCGAATTTTCTTTCACACACGACCTCAGAGCTCGACTCGGCTGATGCGTGCAGGGCTGGACTGAAGCAGAGTCGCATTTCCATGTCGCTCTCGTCCTTCATATTCGTCGGAGTGGGACATGCCAGCATTAAATCTCACGCACGCGCCAAGCGACTGCTCTAGCAACGGGATTCTAGATGGTATCGGCTGCGGTTCCGAGCCTTGAACGTGATAAGGAGGAATGCAGTGTGTCAGTGTGAGGAAAGTCAAGTGACGATGCTGACATTCCTCAATATGACATAGGCGGCAGCTGTCCCGAGATAGGTAAGGGTATCAACAGTGGGTAGACAGTAAGCACCTCTTTGGCAACCCAGCCACGAGCCCTGCGCGAAGATGCCAGGAATGGACTGGCTCGCCGGCTTGGAGGAAAACACCTGGGTAGAACATGGGAAGCTTGGCCTTGCTGCCACGCAATTGGCAGCATGTACTGCGGGAATTTGGGGAAATTTCCTGTTGCCCAGCATCGGGTTCGCACAACTGCAGCTGCAGGACTGCGATGCAAGTCTCTGTGCTGTTCTGTGCCTTGTTGCTGTGCCTTGCTGTGCTGTGCTGTGTTGTGCTGGGCTGGTCTGGGCTGGATCTAGTGATGGAAACAACCCTGGAGGCGATCTGAATCGACAAAATCGCCGATGATCATGTGTTCCGATGTAACCTGGCATGACGGGCTTCTGCTGGTGCTTGCGTGCAGGCTCAGACACGTAGATAAATGAGGGTCTCGACATGGGACACCCAAGCTTGCGGAGTTGACGCTGGCGGATGCGAGGCGGAGGCTGGGGCGAGTGCAGCGTGAATCGTCGTGACGGACCCGGTGGGCTGTCCCGTTGCCGCTGTCTGTCTGAGATGGCTCCCGAGGGCCGAGTCTCGTAGAGGTGGTGTTCAAGACGGGTACTCCAAGTCCAGGGCAAAGGCGGTGGATGATGGGATGAGAAACGGCAGGAGCATCGCGCAAACCGATGGTGTAGGAGAAACCCGGGCAGCGCAGTTTAGTCCGGGTGTGACCCCCAAAAGCAGCGTCGCACCCCGGCGTGAACAGGTGCCATCTGTGCATCCGTGTGTGTGGGTGATGCCAATGGCGGTGACGGGCTTGACCAACGGGACGGCGGGATAGCTTGGGGTGTCTCGAGGTGGGGTGGTATGGAAGCAACTCAAGCTTCACTGGGCCAAAGACTGCGACTCTGGGGCTCAAGGAATGAGGAGGCGAGTTGACCGACTGGACTTGTTCGCCTCGCCTACAAATGGAAGAGAAGGATGAGTCGTGGTCTGGGTGAGGTGTGGTGGTGTAAGTTGAGTGTTTGGAGGCGTGGGGTAGGCATGCGGTGAGCGTCAATGGTCTTGTACATGTTCTATTGTGGTGATTCAGGGCCGGCAGAGCAGACAAAACAGACACAGAATCGACCCATTGGACGAGGCCCAGGCCGACCCCAGCATCAAGTGACGACGTGCGGCCGCGCAGGTCCTGCAGAGTGCAGATGAGAAGCAGGAGAGGTTGATCTTAGCTGGAGCTGGAGCTGGAGCTGACCCTGTTCGTCCACGCAGACTGCAATCAAGGATGGAAAGTAGCCGTAGGAGGTCTCCGCAATGTAGGTGATCGTAGATGCAACAAAACATCATGGCAAGCATCGTCTTACTCCGCGGGTCCTTTGATTCAAGGTCTCAAGGAGCTCGGCGGTTGTCTCCAGCTCCTGTGTCTGTCTGCGACCCCTCCATGTCGGTCCTCCACTCTTTTTTGCGCGTGCTAAAAACCCTTGAGAAGTCATGCGGTTACATGTCTCGCACGTTTTTTCGTCTGATGGCGCGGGTTGTTTTTTTTGGAGGCATTCATCTCTCCAGACGAAGCAGGGCTGAAAAGACTTTCGTATTGCTCTGCTCTGCAGTTTAATGCCTCTGCCCTCCTTCGGCTCGGCTTCTTTTCTCTCCTGGTTTTATGGTTTCCCGCCCGCTGCCTGCTTCCTTCATACGGGATGGTGATGATCTATGAATATCCATGTTTTGTTTGGCCTGGAGTCTGAGAGTCCCCAAGACAGTCAGTCTCCAATGGACGGATTCAAGGATTAGAGCGTCAGGTGGGCCTGTGGCTGAGGTGCAGCGCAAGAGAACATGGTATCCCAGAACCGTTTTATTGGGGTCATTTCAATTTTCGTAGGCGAAGGGCCCCAGCGACGCCAGTGTCATCCCGTGGGTTTGGCCTTCCCACATTTGCGAGCACTGGCAGCTTTTGCAGCACTTGCAGCGTTGCACTCCACTTTTTAGAGGCCAACTCCCACCCCTCAGGGATCGTGCACTAGCGAGACCTGATTCATCAATTGCGAGAGGCCTGGGCGGCTTTCTGGATCTTGGATGGGCACTCAGGTCACTCTGGACGCCATTACACTGTGCAGTGTCTGGTGTCTGGCGTGTACTTCACGCGCGACACTACGTGACACTCTTCTCCACTGTCCACCGCTGAGCGCGTCGCACTCCAGTCTCCTATCCTGCCTCCTCTCTGCCTTATTCTTAGTTTACGGCTTCTCGTCTCTCGCTGGCTGCAAGACTTAGTTAGACTAGACGAATATTCTACGGTACTTTGCCTCGAGGTAGGAAGACATCCCTAGGCTATGACATGACTTACCAGTGTAAGGTAGTGTGGTGTCACTGCCTGCTGCATGTTGGCGTGTGGCGGGTAAGGAGGGAGTGAGTTGGTGGTGTGTGTCTCCTTATCGCAGGCTATCCTGACCAATGCACGTCGTCACCGACTATTTTCATCATCAGCTCCAAGCATTCGACGTTACCGAAAGAATCAACTTCGGATCCAAACCAAGGTAAGGCCAGGCCAACAGCAGTTTGCATAGCACCCAGAGGTCGTATGCCTGGGGCTGCCTACCAAGCACTTGCGGCACTTCGTCTCTGCCGAACCTTACACCTTGCCTGTCTTCCACCTCCTGAAAGTTCCATGTCCCTACTGCCTGCACCGGAGGACTGCCTGATGCAGTATCTCTCGCCTTGCCTTTTGTTCACCTAGCTCTTCCATACTGCCATACTGCGTGTGTACTTGTCCAACTACCTTGCGCTAAAAATCGCATCGTCCTCTCTAAATCTCGATCCGCGCTTCAGGCGCGCATGTTGCTTGCCGTTGTCCTCTCCTAAGTAGCACGCTGCACTCTTAGTGTGTCTCTTTTGTTCTTTGTGCTATCCGTACTTCTTCTCTTCCCTTGGCCCTCCAGTCCTCTCACTCGCCCACCTACATACATAATTGTCTTTCCCGTACTTTCGTCTGTTCTGTCGAGGAAGAAAAAAAAAAGACTTTGACCGGCTTCCCCACAAAACATTGCATCGGTTTCTGCGTCTCGACCACGGGGATCCTGGGATCCTGGCCCGACCTGACCTTGCTGCAGTTGCAGTCGCAGTCGCAGTCGCCAATCCCAAGTCGCATACCTTGCCCACCGGATTTTGGAGTCTGGACACTGACTTTCTTATTTACTCCCGTGCTCGACCTGCCGTTTCCTTCCCCTACTTCCTTCTACCTTCTTTCGCGCCTCCTTCGGCCTGCCGGTGCTCTCGACGGCCTCTCGCATCCACGGCAACCCAAACTTGAGCCCCTATCCCTCCGGTGCTCTCGAACCGCCTCCCACATCGCGTCTCCATACAGTCTTGCTTGGTCTCCGCCCCATGGCGCTGTGAGACGCAATAACACAAGGCGGCGGGCTGCATCTCTCACTCCGACTGGACAATGTTTTCCTCTCTGCTGCGACCCAAGCAGAGCAATCGCAGTCGTCGCATTGACCGACTTCACGATAGGCATTCGCCTTCCCCCGGACCAGCTTATCGCCACTATGGCGAATCACGACACGCGGTAGCAGACTTCACTGAGGCCGAGGATGAAGAAGAGGAGGAGGAAGAAGAGGAGGAAGACGATGGCTTAGCACAGTCTGGGGACGATCCCGACGCCGTGGATGACGAGGACCCTCCCCATCGTACCATGCCTGTCCTTCCTCTTTTCTCGGAGTCATATCTCGGTAAGCTAGAGCGTCGTTTGGCTAGACCCCAAGTCTCATCAACTCGGACTAACAACCACTTCGCAGACTCCCTGCCTATCTACAGCATCACCCACGCGATTCGCATCATCATTCAGACCCGAACCGAAACGACGTTGACATGGGATCAGATACGCTCGCCGCAGGTCTCTCAGTTCCTGGTCAAGCCTATGCAGCAACAAATCAGGACTCAGCAGTTCAACCGCGCGACTCTCTACTGCCTCATGGCAAATTGCTTACAGTTCAACAAGGAAGGCCAGTTATACCCAGGCAATGCTGGAATAAGTTACACTAGGGCGTTGGTATGTGAGCTGTTGGCACTCAAGCTCCTCAAGGAGTACAACACTCGCGAACTTATCGACGCCCTCTCATATGACTTCTATCCTCTCCAAGGACTTCCTGGGGCTCAGCCCGCGAATGCACCGAAGAACGATCCGAAAAATAAGGCACGCCTTACTGCCGCACGAACTTCCACCCTAGAAGTCGCTATTCGTGCTTCCGCCAAGCACTTTCTCGCCCATCCCTTAGTCGTCCAACAATTAGAAGCCATCTGGAACGGTGCCATCAGCTTTTACTCGTCTCAAGACAGCTTACACCGCGAACCGCCACCCTCTCCGGTCCAGGGGTTGCCAGATGCGCGGACGCCGCTTTTGGGTGGGCAGAACCAGAAGGAAGGGCAGCAGAACCAATCTGTGCTAGGCAGACGGAGCGTTATTCTTTACGATCCTCGTCAGGCGTCTCTGTTCAAGCTTTCCCGCCTGCGGGTTCCCCGCTACAGATTCTTCCTTTCGACACTATCGCTACTTGTGCTCATCGGCTTATTTCTCGCTGTCCTTTCCCAGCGTTCAGCCCGCATCAGCTCGTTGGAGCTGATCTTTTGGTTTTGGAGTGCCGGGTTCATGCTGGATGAGCTTGTTGGGTTCAACGAGCAGGGTTTCTCACTTTACATCATGAGCTTCTGGAACGTCTTCGACCTGGGAATCCTGGTTCTGTTGATCGTCTACTATTTCATGCGTGTATACGGAGTGTTCCTCGTGGATCCCAAGCATTGGAACGATTCCGCGTACGATGTCCTCGCGGCGAATGCCATTCTGCTGCTGCCCCGTATCTTCAGTGTACTGGACCACTACCCGTATTTTTCCCAGCTGCTCATTGCATTCCGTTTGATGGCAGTCGACCTTGCCGCTGTTGCGATTCTCATTCTCATCGCATGTAGCGGCTTTTTCGTCTTCTTCACCCTTGCAGATAGTAACAACGATGCGGCGGATATAGCCTTCAAGATCTTCCAGATATTGATGGGCTTCACTCCCGCCGCCTGGGACGTGTAAGTCACAAGGCCACCACAGCCACCTGTGTCTTCGTTGCTAATTTTGTGCAGTTGGCCCGTGTATAACTGGCTTGAGAGAGGACTCATGGCTTTCTTCCTGATTCTCTGCCACTTCGTTGTCGTGTAAGCCCAGTCCCGTCCATTTTCTTCAGCTCCAGCTAATAAAAGCAGCACCATCCTGATTACCGTTTTGACCAACTCTTTTATGAAGATCGCTTCCAATGCCAGGGAAGAGCATCAGTGGGTCCCTGCCGTCTACATCGCCAAATCAATCTACTTACACAATCTAGATTTCTCTTCGCCATTAACACGATCTCCATGGTCAAGAACGATGCCTTGTTCTCCTACGTTGCGCCAGGAAACATATTCGCGTGGTTGCTCATGCCTCTGCGGTATTGCATGCCGCTGAAGCATTTTGTCCGGCTGAACAGGACCATCATCAAGGTCACGCATTTTCCTCTCCTCTTTTCAATTTATCTTTATGAGAAGTATTGGCTGGCGCCATCAATGTTCGAGCCAACGGATCTCGTCGAAAACCACCATCATGGGCGTGATAGAACCATTTCGTTCGCTGATCCCTCGGCTCGCTCTGCGTTATTCAGTCCCAATGTGCGGGTTCGCGAGGAATCTGTTACCGGCTACCAGAAAGACCACGCTCTGGAGGAAGTGTTTCGGCGTGGTCCTGGCATCACCACGTTGCGAAATCAGAGACGGCATGAACGACGGAAAACGCAAAATGCCATCCGTAACTGGATGGATCAGGCCGATGATGCCGACGCTTCTCCCCAGGTCCCTCAGTGGCCGACGATGGAAGGCGGCCAAAGCATACGACCTGACTGGCATCGTCGATTGAGTCTCTCGAGGGAGCTTCGATCCCAGCGGTCTCGTCAAATATCAGACATCAGATCGGCTGCAAGCGATCCCGCAGATTTTACGTCACAGCCTGCCATCGGTTCCTTCTTCCGAGGGATAGCCGCGGCAACGAAGGCCAAGGAAGAAGAGAACCAGCAGACGGACGCTGACGGTGATGATGAGCTTGTCACAAATGATGAGGAAGAAGAGGAGGACATCGCAACAAACGCAGGCGAGAGTCGTCGGGGCCCGGTGATTCACCAGACGCAGATTGACGACTACTTCACTACAACGCCGATGTCGAAGCGTTTCAGAGCTGCTCCGCCTACATCGTCATCACTTGGTTCGAGCGGCCGGCCATCCATCGCCGCTACCCCTCGCTCAGCACGCCGCATACCTCACAGTCGAACAATGTCGACGAACACAATCCTATACGCCCCTCAGGAGTTGCGCCGACCGCCTAGCTCGTCTTCTCATTCGTCACCGGAGCCACCGCCCACTCGCGCGCGCGTGCAGACTAGTCGAGCTGCGGTGGTCGAGCCGGCAGCGACTAGCGGCCATCGCTCGCCGCGCCGCCAGACATACGTGACAACCAACACACGGCCCAGGCCTATACTGCCACCTAGGGACGCAACTCAGACTGCGCCCAACCGAGCAGCGCTCACGGGCATCGACCAACGGCTCCGTCCGAACCAGATGAGACGACTATCCTCGGTTGACATGAGCATTTTGTCGGACAACATAGCACCTGACGACCCGACGGGAGGCATGCCGTCGAGCTTCCAAACTCAAATGGCGATGGCGTTGATGAAGGACGCACGACTCAACGGAGCGGGACGCGGTCAAGATTCCGGTGATAGCAACCGTATGAGCAAGCTCGTGTTGGCACGGATGAAGACATTGGAAGAGAGCTTCGCCGACGTTGCCAGGGAGTTGCGCGGGCTTAAGACGAATTCGAACTCGACTGCCCCGACTACACGCCGCAACTCATCAGGTGAAGAACTCCAGAAGTTTTCTGGGTTGGCAAGTCCTGCTGGTGCGAGAAAGGAAGAAGGTGCTGAGAGACCCAAGATGGTCAGGAGAACCACTGGCAAGCGCCCTCCTAGTCGGAAGAGCATGCTGGAGCCAAAGGTGGGTTTGCTGAGCGCAAAAGCGAAGGGCAAGGAAGTCGCACACTCGTCTGGCGATGATTCCGATAGCGAGAGCATGGCGCCAGGGAAGAGGAGCTCAATGTAAAAGGGGAGACGCGTTTTGATTTGCTGGGCATTTTCTGGCGCGCTATACCTCAGTCACAGCTGGTAATTGTCGCATCGCTGGGGCGTTTGGAACCAGAGGTTTTCTCTGGAAGTTCGACCTGTTTTAAGTCAAGTCGCATATAAATCGCGAGCTGGTTGCGTGTTGCATTTGGACATGTAGATGGAGTAATGATGGTGTTTTAGTTTGCGCCAGGATCGATTCGAGGTCATTTTCCCTCCAGTCATCACAGTCTCCTGTATTGATATGTACGAAAATTCATTCTTGTCTTCCGTTCTCTCGTTGCATTCCCCCTGGAACACTACTCCGAGTTACTACTCTGGACGTGTCAAGTCACACAGAACTGTATTGCTGTGAGCAATAGTATCCCGTCCACCGCCACCAAAACAGGGCGTCGACACAAGAGCAAAGCCTTAGGCATCGCCAGCTCAGACGTGATGACTATGCGTGCCATCTCAGATTCCACCGCCGCTCCTGTCGACAGTTACGTAGTAAGGGGCAGTTGTTCGCTGGTTTAACTCGTTTGTTCTTCTGGAGTTGGCTTGGTATCTGATGCCGACTATAGCAGTTGATACAGCAATGGCAGCGAGAAGCACGCCGCGGTGACGTCTGCATCGGTGTGTCAGTATGCTGTCCAGGGTGGCGGATATCGTACGGCAAGCGGAAGTTAGGGCAGGTGACGGGACAGTACACTTACACGCCAGGGCGAATCTGACTTGGCATGGCTGGCTTGGGATCCATGATGGCAGATATCAAGACGATATTGGTGATGGAGGTGGGGAAGTCACAACTTCAGCTCCCAGACGCAATGTAGGCGTATAAACCGGTTGCTTCCGACGTGTGAAGGCGTGGGAGGGGGGGCATTAAGTAGATCTCCACGTCCTCGGTACCTCAGCTTAGCTCCAGATCTTGGGGCCAAAGGTGGAGGGGCACTCGTTTTTGTTGGGGAAACGGGAGGGAGCTGCTTGGTGTCTTGGATTAGACGACTCGACTGTATCATGACGATTACCTAATTTTTGGGGAACGCACGAAAAGTGCCATTACGGCCCCTGTACGACGCCTAGAACGAACCCAAATGAACGACTACTGTGGCCGGGGTTTGCTTGGTTTCTAGACGGCGGGTTCGGGGAGACGGCAGTGGGGGACGGCACACGACCATGATTTCGGGCTAGGAAAGCTTAGGGTAGTTGTGAGAAGGGATACGACGTGGCTTGAGGCTGGGCGATGGAATATATGGCCATGCCACACAATCCTGACGAGCTATCAGTTCGACGGGAGATACTGGTTAAAAGATACGTGAGCTAACTGCGCGTGGTTTCTTATCGCAGAAAGACGGCATGAAGCTCATGCCGGTCGGCGGCACTCGCGCGCTCAAGTTAAGGGCCAGTACGCCATGCGAAGAATGATAAGGCGAGTTTTAGAGTTGGACAGGGTTTCAGCCGACGCCTGGTCGAGGAGCTAGGGGAGCAAAAGGCTATGCAGGGAAGCTGAGGTGGTAGAATAATGATGTAGAGCCATTAGCAAAGATAATGTTATGTAATGTACGCTAAGACCAACACGAAGGACTGTTGTGAGAATACGGAAGCTTTGTAGCTGGAGCCTTGCCTGAAGCCTCTGGTTTTAATGTCGCTTTGGCTTCCTATCTGAACATGAATTCCGAGGCTCATTGTGTTCTTCTCACTTAGCGACGGGAGTGACGGCTAAAGCGGAAAACGGGAGTACCTCGCTATGTTCTGCGTGCGAAGGTAAGGGTAAGGTAGGGTTGTAATTAGGTAGACTGGAGAGCTATCAGGAAGGCACTTCGGGCAGCTGGAGGTGCCTGTTTACCTTACCTACTTAGTAGGTACTTCACCTTGAAGCACCTAGGTAGGAGCACCGAGGTGAAGCTTCCCCGCTATGGGTACCCAGGGCGGGAAGGCGGGGGCTACCTTACCTTATGACTGCCGCTACCCCACTGTTGGCTCGGAAGGTAAGGTAGGTAGGCAGGCGTGGCAGGCAGGCAGGGACATGCAGGCAGCAGTGACATTCATTCCATGGTTCCTAACGTCAACAACGAACAAATGAGGGCGCGATCCTACGTGCTGAATGTCTCTCCAAAGGTGGGTAAGAGACCCAGGTACTTGACGTGGGACTTTGGTACGATCACTTCACGACTCCAAAAGCGTAGCAAAATTGTACATTGGCTGAAACTGTCATTGATCAAGAGGGCCCGCACGAGACTTTCTTAAGATTCCTCTGGATACTACTGCGTAGTACGTTGCTCTTCTCATCTTCTTCCCAAACAAGAAGAGTGTAACTCTCGGCCACCAACGTGTCGGCCTAAACGTGGCCGCTGCTCTTCTTGGGAGAACGAACCACACCGAATCAACGTTGAGTCTCACGCTGACACTGAAGTAGAGGAGGAGGGTCCAAAGCACCATCCACCTCTACTTGAACTCCATGTCGAGTACCGAGCTCCAGGCAGGGTCACGGGTTGCCAAGCCTGCCTTTCCTTTCCATCTGCTTATGCCCTTTTTGTGTTCACCTCCTGCTCGAACAGCCACGACCCGGAAAAAAAAACAAGAAAAAAAAAGTACCTTCTCCAAGTCGGTTGACTTGTGAGGCATGCTTCACCTCACTTCTACAACCCCTCCGCCGCATCTCCCCTTCACCATCTGGCTGCATTATCATCGTACTTTCTCATTGTTGGTGACTTGGCCGTTGGAAGCTAACAAGCTCCTTTCGGAAATCTACCCAAGTAGCTCCTTCTCGTTTGATCTCAACCTTTGCGACCCCATTGAAAGACTCCCGCCGCACGCCCCGGGTACAGGAGCCTTAGGTAGACTCACCTGCATCAACATCTGACTCCTCGAGGCCTTGCTGCCTGGACAAGGCTGCGCAACCTCTCTACCACCCGGTGCGCCTCATTTACGACACCCAAGACGCCTCAAGTAATTGAACCTCTTTTCCTTCTTCCTCTCTCGGATATTCTACTTCATCGATTGCGCATCACCATCCGTTTCGGGCCTCTGCAACAGACCTGCTGCATCCTCCGCGCTTGCTCACATCGGCATACTTTACCAGGCGCCCGCTGTCCAACTACCTCGCACATTCACGAGCATCCCTCCTGTCGCCTTCGACGTCGTCTTCAAAATGGACGACTGGGATAGAGGCATTCCTATGGAGCCACCGTCGGGTGACGATCTCCCTTCTTCTTGGGATCAATACGCTCCCGACCACGATAATGATAACCATGGCATCGCAAACAACACCGACGAGGTCAATATCTATGATTCCTTCGATACGAAAGATACCGTCGAGGACGCCGACACTACGCACGACAACCTCCAGGACGACCTCGATAACGGGTCCGGATCACAGGAAGATGTTTACGCGCCGACTTCCCAACCCGCTTTCACTCTGAAGGCCGACATGACGCATGTCGAGCGCCGCCGCTATTCTCAGTTCCTTATTCATGATATTCGAAACGAACTTTCAGACGGAGACACCCTGGTCTTTGTTGACTTCCCGGCCCCTACGAAGCCTGCCGATAATGTCGACTGCTTCGTCTATGCCTGGAACTCGGTGGAGTTTCGCATGCACTCTGAGAAGCTCAAGGCAACCGGATCATCCAAGTTTGCTGAAATGCTGAGTCCCACGTACCAATACCGCATTATGCGTCGGCGAAAGCTGGTCAATAAGCTCCCCGACGGTATCAAGTTCGTCCTCGATCTGACCCCACCATCTGAGGGTGACGATCTCGTATTCCAGATGACCGAAGTCTCCCTGACACCCGGCATCATAAACTGGTGGATGGCGTACGACAAGTACGGCACTGACGATTACGTTGTTTCTGGACACGATGACATATGTGGTTGCTGGAAGGATCCTCAGCCGGAAGACAGTGATAAGGCCACTGCAACGGCAAAGCCAGGTTCCACGCCCAACGGCATGGTCTCACGTCAGATCACAGAGAAGACAGATGTTGCAATGGAACGCGCGATCGAGACAGCAATCGCACAGAGCCTACGAGAGACTGGTCCACAGACTGCAAAGTCCTCGGAGAGGGCATACACATCCACCAAAGGAGCCGCTGCTAGGTTGCTGGAGAAGAAGTCCAAGAAGGATCTAACACCTGAGCCGGTTCCGTCATGGCGTCGGATTCCTGACTACTGCGCTGTCCGCCACCGCGTGAACATCCTCCGCCTGATGTACATGATTTCCGACAAGCGAGTCCTTGTTGACTCTGCCCCTCGAGTTTGGACTTTGGTGGCTGTCGCGAAGATTCTGGATTGCACGCATGTCGTCGTAAGTCCATTCCTAAACATCGCCCCTGGGAGACTCTGCTAACAAAAAGCGTAGCGTGACCAGGTTCTTCAATGGCTCATGAGCGCTAACAATACCATGTTCATTGAAGTTCTTCCTGAAGAAAGCTTACAGATTGGTGTAGCCTTACAGTCAGAGGATGTCACCCGTTCTGCATTCCGAATCCTGGTCAATGAGTTGGCCATCGAAGAAGCTGCTGCTCCCAATGGAGTGCCCAAGGCCGCCACTTACACAGTGTTTGGCCGCAGACGTCACGATCCCGGCGACGATCTCAATAACCTCATTCAGCATGCTGCTCGAGCCATGGTTGAGCGTGTCTCGCGGCCTGTAAAGCAATTGATGAGCGACACCATCTTCGATGACCTGCAAATACCGGAGTGGATTCGCCTGAACGAGCTCATCGTCATGTTCTCGAGCCTTCCCGACGATCAGACCTGTCTAGCAGCCAAGGAGAAGGCCATTAAATTGGCCGAAGCCTTGAAGAAGGTTTGGAAAACCCAGGTGGTCATCGAAGTAATCGGCAAACTGCTGGACGCCGACCGGCTGAACAGAATTGACGATCATCGCGCGACTTACGTCGATATCCAGCACTTCAATCGTTTTGAATTGACGTATAACTACTTCAACGACGTCCAAAAGGCACTATGTCCTTTCATATACGACAATATTAGGGACAAGTGGGGAAATTTGACGTGGACTTTCAACTTATTCACGGTCGGAACGAAGAACCTGAACTTCTATCATTTGGCCACCGAATTGTGGATCGCCACGCAAAATGTACTCACCAGTCATCCTTCCTTCAGACGCGATCCGGCTTGGAGGGCAGTCTTGAATCTTGGGCCGGGGGGAGCGTTGATGGTTTCGCAACACGCCTTCGATCCGGAGTCTTTCCAAGAAAATCTCAAGTCGCTCCTCTACCCATTCAGTCAGGATTCAGTTCGCATCGGATTTGAAATCCCCATGAATATGACCGGTCATCTTCTACTGACCCTGACGAACAATGAGTACAAGTTCCTCCCTCTTTGGGCCGGTGGAAACGACGACGGCACGGGCGGTGTGTTTGAGCCATCTCTTCCCCCAGCCGAATATGGGCCGGCAGGGCCTGGACCGGCTTACCACACTGGAATCTCGATTGCATCAGATGCGTCGAGCACGGCTGGTTCTGTGAGCAGCGTCTTGAGAGAGCTGCGTTTGGAAGGGGGCAGTAGCGTAGGACCCGGTAGTGTGGATGTCCAGGACGGCATATCCACGGTCTTCAATCGAGGCAAGGTCATAGCCGACGATGTCTCAATGCGCTCAGAGTCTTTCACTGATGGCGGGTACGATTTTACCGACGCAAAGTACGCCATTCCTACAGATGGACAATCTATCGCAGTGGGTGCAGTCGTGCTCGACGAGACTTCTGAGCAGTCGGATGCCGACACGTTGAACTTTGAAGACGAAGATGTCGATGGCTTGGATGAAGTCATGACCGAGATTGGGCCGGAAGAGAGTCGGTCTAGGGAGGTAACCCCTGAGTACATCGTCGCTGCAGGGTCCGCGACGGAGAGTCGCGGCCTGTCCGCTTTGCACAATGACGGCACAGAGACTGTTTCTACGCCGTCGGTCATCGCTACACTATCTGTCTGCTCTGCGGATGAGGGAGACGATGATTTAATCATGGTTTAGGGGAGTAATCGGGGATAAGGTTTTGTTACGGACTTTTTGGCGTCAAGGAGGGCAATAAATATTCTGGGTGTGCCATCATCGAGATAAATACGCTTGTAAACACGAGAAAAGTTTGAGGTTCAGGAAACAGGACGAAAGTCAATGACAAACAGGCAAATAGGCATTACGGGCTACTTTATGTCAATGCGGACGTCTTAATTTTTGAATTGATGGCTCACCAGTGAGCTGGTGGCGTTGAATCGTGGTATTTTCCCTTTTGATCTATGCGCAAACTCCCATCCTTCCTATATGTACTCCAATCACCGACCCAGATTCGCTGGCGCTCAGCCCCGATTCAGCGTGTTTCCTGAGCCCTTGGGGTTCGCCTCGACGAATTCATCCCAGGCTCTCGCCTTCATCGTCTCTTCGTCCGCCTTGTCAAAGTCGTCCTCATCCGGCTCTGGCCGGTGCCAGCTCGCGTCACCCCCGCCCTCGATGATACCACCTCTCTCCCGCTCTACCTCCAGGTACTCGTCGATGCTCATCGTCGGCAGGTTGTGACCGGGCCGGAACACGTTGGCGGCCATCTCCTGCCTATTGCCCACGAGGGTGAATGGCTGCAGTGGCTTGCCCTCCTTCGTCAGCAAAGGGCCGCCTGGCTGACCGAACATGCTGTGCAGCCGGCGCGGCGCTTCCAGTCGGTCTGTGAAGCCTTCGGCAGTGCGACTCTCGGCGCGGCGGCGGTTGTCCTCCTCGACAGAAGTCGGAGACGGCATCAGCGGTACCGTGGCCTGCGCCAAAACCTCCAGCTCGCGGTTGATGCCCTCCAGGCCCTGAAACGCCATGTGCGTAGCATACGCGGCGTGCGCGAGGTGCAGGTCCCGCACAATCTCGTCGTCGCCCTCATCGTCCTGGTACCGGGGGTCGCGACGCAGCGTCTCGAGCCGCTGCTTCAGCGCCCGCTCGGCTTTGAAGTTGGCAATCTTGGTGTCGCGGCGCTTCGCGGGGTCGACGCCTCCCAGGGTGGAAAATGCGACGGAGTCGTCCGTGTACCGTGAGTACAGCTTCTTGTTGTCCTCGCTGAGGAGGTCGTAGGAGTCGAGGAGTCCGAGGAAGGTCTCGTAGGACTCGCGGGCGCGCTCGAGATTGACCCGGCGCTCGATGGGGCGGCGGGAGGGAGCCTTCTGATGCAGGTCGGCGAGATGAGATGTGATCATCAGGTATGGCAGAGATGAGGTCGGAAGATCCTCAAGGAACTCGTTGGGGGAGAAGAGGGCGGCGCGAGAGACGATCTCGAGGCAGGCCTCGTACTCGGCGATTGCGGTGCGCAAGTCATCGTGGTAGGTGGGAGAAGAAGCCTCGTAAGAGTTCTCGAGGGTGTGCCGCTTCTTCTCTGCGGATGCGAAGACTGATTTTAAGGTCTGGGGTTGATCGTCGTCGGACATTCTTGCGATCTAACGATGGCGAGGTCGTCAGGGTGCGTTCGAGCGGCGGTTGGGGGGGGGAAACACGAAGGCGCACGAGTTAAATATCCCTCGGGTCTCGGGAGGCGCTGATCCCGTGTAAGCTCCAAGTGGCGACCGAGTCTTATGGTGGCGTGTGACGGTTTGAACTAAGCTGGCTAGTACTCGACAACAGGATCTTGATTGCTTGGGCAGGTGTATCACGAGAATAATGGCGACCAGACGTTTCTCTGATGGCGACGGCACTCTGTTGGGTGCCCCGCTCCAGGGTCTAGCTTCTTATCTTATCTAATTTCCATACAGGGGAAGGTGGTGGGGTAAGTGCAGGGGTCCGGATGTAACTACCTACATTTTGGCCCTGCATGGAATTAGGATGGACGACTTGAACTCAGCAGACGTGCCACCCGTCAGTGTAGGTAGGTATGTATGTATCAGTTGATGTTTATTAGAAGAATCAGGCATATTGCTACATGCTCAAGCTTTCGCATGTTCTTCCACTCCTTTCCTTCTTCATGTCACTACAATATTCGCCAGAATGGCGCAAGCTCAAGACCCCTTTCCCTTATTCGTTGGACGTCTTGCAGGGGTGCTTCAACTTGCACCTTGATCACGATCAATGGACACTGGCTCATCACAAGCAGGATGTTGATAGAATCACCCGGTGGGCAGAGGTAACCTAAGAATTTATGTATTCCTTGAAGCCATTGGACCACAATAGGCTCGTTTTGTTCTAACTAGTTTTGTCCTGTTTGCTCATATGCTGCTTCCCGTAATCCAGAAAAGTATCCTCACATTGTATGGCAGGGTACTTCCTGCCTTCTCTTCTTGAAACTCCTGCCTCAACTCGTGAATCCTTTTTATCCCCTCTTCAACCCATACCTGCCTTCCTCTTAAGTGCTGAATGCTCCTTCTCGACGACTTCACCAGCTCGGGACCCTTTGGTCTATTTAAGCTGCTGCCTTTCTTCCAGGTCTCCTTCTCACCTCCTCCTCTTCCACAGCCTTCTACCTTTCACCCTTCCACAAACCACCTCAGTGGCCTGAGGCTATACAAGTTCTTCAGAGACTCTGAGGCATAGGTCACCGTGTCTGGGTGAAGCCACATCCACCCTCCTTTGGGGCTTTCTTGACTTTAGCAGTTCCCACAAGTTGTGCCCTCTACCACCTTCGACTTTCAGCACGCTGTATTCTTGAATCAGCAAGAGTACCACCTTCCCATCACGTAGGCGCCTGTGCCTTCCTATACCGACGCAACCTAGGTGAGCACGCATCACTTCTTCAACCCCAAACCTCTTGAGCCTTCCCACTCACCATCTCGCGTATCGTCCAGGACGACATATCTCCGGACATTCTGTTTCACCACAATCGCCAAAATCAGAGACCCTACTCCGAGACACCAACATGCTCGTCAAGAAGGAAGCTCCGGTTGTCCTGACCGACTGCCTTGCAGAAACCCCCGGACCAGCACCTACATCAGTTCTTGGAACTCAGAACACAGAGTCAACAAATGTTGATTCTCAAAGCCAACCGTCATCCGCAGTTCTTCATGACGCTAAATCAGAGGTCTTCGGAGACACGGGTGAAGATAACGAAAATCACAATGAGAACAGTGATGAGGAGGAAGATGTGTACCGCGAGTGGCACCAAAACCCCGCTCAGTCTCGGACAATCTCCCAGAAGGCAAGAACAGACCTCGCAACTCTGCAGAATTTCACAAGAAATGTCCACTTGGACGACAGCCGTGAGAAGGTTTTGGACGAGTTCTCCGCGGCTGGACTTATTATGAAGGACACCAAGCAGATCATTAGTGCTCCTCGTGAGTATCAGATTGAGCTGTTTGAAAGGGCGAAGATGAGGAACATCATCGCAGTCTTAGACACCGGTATGGTTCAAGCCACGGCCACTATCTGTTAGTTGTGTTAACCAGTATCTAGGATCTGGAAAGACGCTTATAGCTGCTTTGCTACTGCAACACGTTCTCCAGAACGAAGTTGAGGACCGTGCAGCAGGCAAGCCCAGGCGCATTGCCTTCTTTCTGGTAAGTGATGCATGTTCATTGCTCATTAGGGCTCAACTAACTCCCAACAAGGTCGACAAAGTGTCGCTTGTGTTCCAGCAACATGCTGTCCTCGAATGCAATCTGGGACATAGCGTGGCCAGATTTTGCGGAGACATGCTCGACTCGATGTGGTCTCACGAATTTTGGGCGCAGCAATTTGAAGAGAACAAGGTTGTGGTCTGCACGGCGGCCATCTTGCAAAAGTGTCTGGCGCACTCGTACATTCGCATGGATCAGATCAACCTCCTCATCTTCGACGAAGCTCATCATACAAAGAAAGACCATCCGTACGCACGTATCATCAAGGACTACTACATCAAAGAGCCTGACATGGAAAAGAGGCCAAAAATATTCGGCATGACCGCTTCGCCCGTGGATGCTCAAACCGATGTCAAGATTGCCGCTGCACGCCTCGAGGGTCTTCTACATAGCGAGATCGCCACCATACCGGAGGATTCAACCTCGTTGAAAGCCCACGCGCGCAACATCATGGAAAAAGATGTCTTTTACGGCATGCTACCTATGCCATTTGAGACAGAGTTGTACCGCAAGGTAGCTGGACTTGTCCGCCACAACTGCCACTTCGGCAAGGAACTCTTCTTTGCGCGCCAAGCAACATCGTTCCTTGGACCATGGCTGTCCGATCGACTCTGGAAGCTTTTCCTTACTGACACGACGATTTTGCGGTTGACGAACAGAACTGACATGACCTACTATGGCCTCGACATGACTGGCAAGGAGGCGGCAGCCGTGCAGAAACTTCGAGAGATTGTCAAGGATCACGATTTCAGTGAAGTCTTGCCGACACTTGATCACCTTTCAACCAAGGTGCTTCGTCTGTGGGAGGAACTTCAAGCGCGTTTCTCCAAGCCCACCGATCACAAGTGCATTGTGTTCGTTGACATGCGCCTGACAGCCCTGCTTTTGACCGACTTGTTCCGCCAAGAGGCCACGAAACTTCCGTTCCTCAACGCCGAGTTTCTGGTAAGTCCTTCTGTGCTATCTATTTATTTTTGAAGCTGACTTTTCCTGGCAGATTGGAAGTCGGCCCGATTCTGGAGCAGCCAACATGTCGTTCAAAGAACAAGTCCTAACCATTTCCAAGTTCAGGCACGGCAAAGTCAACTGCCTGTTTGCGACGCAGGTTGCAGAAGAAGGAATAGATATTCCGGACTGCAGTATGGTCATTCGCTTTGATCTGTACAGGTCTGCGATCCAGTACATTCAGTCGAAAGGCCGCGCACGTAGAGCGGAATCAGAGTACCTCACCTTCATCGAAGGTGGTAACGGAAGACATACCCGAACAGTGGCTCAAGCCCAGTACGACCAGGTCACGATGCGCAGATTCTGCACAGCTCTGCCAGAAGACAAGAAGATCTCCGGAGTCGACATGACAGCCTTGTTTCTTCACGGTGAAGCACAAAAGAAGACATATGTCATTGCGTCCACCGGTGCAACATTGACGTGGATGTCCAGCCTAGAGGTGCTCTCCAACTTCACCTCTTCATTACGTCAATCTAATGACGAGGTGCTTGCGCCAGAGTACGTGGTTGTAAATGAAGGCCAAAAGTTTCTTGCGGAAGTTCAACTGCCGCCAAGGTCCCCGATTCAAACAATGGCCGGAAATCCTCATTCGACGAAACAAGACGCGCGCTGCTCGGCAGCATTTGAGATGTGCAAGGAACTGATCAAGAAGAAGTACATCGATGACCGTCTGCGTCCGGTGTTCGTCAAGAAGCTTCCCGTCATGCGCAACGCCCGACTTGCGGTCAGTTCGAACAAGAAGGCAGAGTACAGGATGCGCTCGAAGCCAGATATTTGGTCAAGATTGGGCCCGGTCGACGTGGTCTACGTCACGGTGCTGAGGATGGGCAATCCCGAATCCGTTGGCCGGGACTCAAGACCCTTGATTCTTGTCACGAGAGAGATGCTTCCTGACCTCCCTCCCATCCCGCTCTTCTTTGGGAATGACCAACAGTCAGATGTCTATCCCGTTTCCTTGCCCACTCCTATCCGGGTGTCTGCAGAAGACTCCGAAGCCCTGAAAGAGTTTACCTTACGCATTTTCAAAGACGTCTTCAGCAAGCAGTTCGAGGCCCCAATTACTGACGTGCCGTACTTTCTTGCCCCTGCCACAGTCTATCACTCGGCAAAGCTTTCTGAAGTCGACGATCCAGCTTCGTTGATTGACTGGGAGCATCTTCGCTCCACGCAAGGCAAGGAATTTTTGGACTGGGACGCAACCACGCCAGATGATTTCTTCAGAGACAAGCTCGTCACCGATCCCTATGCAGGATCTCGCAAGTTATACTTGCGTGGTGTTCGAAAAGATATGAAGCCCTTGGACATGGTTCCCAACGGAGTCCCCGACCCTGGCCACAGATCATGGCGAGACGCCAACGTCGAGAAGAACATTACCGAATACAGCGTCAGTCTCTGGGCGAAAAGCCGCAAGAAGTTCACGTGGCGTCAAGACCAGCCCGTCATCGAAGCCGAAGTTGTCTCTCTGAGACGAAATCTCCTTGACGATTTCATCGAGACCACGACCGAGGAATCCAGAATATGCTATGTCATTTTGCAGCCTCTGAGAGTGTCAACTGTAAGTGCTCTACTATCATAAGATGTAGGGATTTGACTAACACTCGCAGCTTCCAATTGAGACAGTAGTTCTGGCATTTGCTTTCCCGGCCATTATCCATCGCATGGAATCTGTCATGATCGCTCTCGATGCCTGCAAGCACTTGAATCTCACCATTCGCCCGGACCTGGCACTCGAAGCCATGACGAAAGATTCCGACAACAGCGACGAGCATGACCAGGAAAAGATCAACTTTCAGAGCGGCATGGGCAAGAACTACGAACGGTTGGAGTTTCTTGGTGACTGTTTCTTGAAGATGGCCACGACGATCGCCATCTTCACATCCAAGCCTGACGATGACGAGTTCCAATACCACGTCCAGCGCATGCTCCTCATCTGTAATCAGAATCTTTTCAACAAGGCAGTTGATAGGGGCCTTCAAGAATACGTGCGGTCTCAGAGCTTCGACCGCCGCAGCTGGTACCCCCAGGGATTGAAATTGATGAGGGGCAAACAGGGTCAGCCTGCGAACAAGCATGCTCTGGCGGACAAGTCTATCGCTGATGTCTGCGAGGCTCTCATCGGCGCCGCGTACCTTTCATACGCAGACTCTGACAACTACGACATGGCCATTCGTGCTGTGACCGCCATGGTCAAGGAGAAGACCCATCGGATGACCTCCTGGGGTGATTACGTCGCTGGGTATCGGCATCCTGAATGGCAGGTCCGAAAGCCAACCCCAATCCAGCGCGACATGGCCCAGCAAGTCGAGGAGTCGATGGGATATAAGTTCAAATCTCCTGCTCTACTCCGGAGTGCTTTCCATCATCCTTCGTATCCCAGGGCATACGAGAGCTTGCCAGACTACCAGCGTTTGGAGTTCTTGGGTGACGCGCTTCTTGACATGGTCTGCGTCGATTTTCTCTTCAACAAATTCCCCAACGCAGACCCGCAGTGGCTCACAGAGCACAAAATGGCCATGGTCAGCAATCAATTCCTCGCCAGTCTGTCTGTGAAGCTTGGCCTTCACAAGCATATCTTGGTGGGTACATCCGCGATGCTGAGCCAAAAGGAAGAGTACGTGTCCTCGCTCAACCTGGCAATGGCAGAGGCGGAATCTGAGGCCGAGTCGGGGATGTTTTCTCAAGACTATTGGATCAACGTCAAGCACTCGCCCAAGTACCTTTCCGACGTGCTGGAGGCTTACGTTGGTGCCGTCTTTGTCGACTCGGGCTACGACTACAACGAGGTCCGCAAGTTCTTTGACAAACACATCCGACCGTTCTTCACTGACATGTCGCTCTACGACTCATTCGCCAAGAAGCATCCCGTTACGAGACTCAGCCACTTGATGGAGAAGGAGTTCAAGTGCACAGAGTACCGAATCATGACGACCGAGGTTGCACCCCCGGCAGGAGAAGGGGCTCGCGTTCTTACCGGCACCAATGTGCTCTGTGGGATCATTATCCATGGAGAGGTTCGATACCACACTACGGCGGAGAGCGGACGATACGCAAAGGTTCGAGGTGCAGAGCGGGCGCTTGCTGAGTTGGATGGCCTGTCTGTTGATGAGTACAAGAAGAAGTTTGCATGCGACTGCAAGGGAACTGAAGGCGAGGAGACCGGGGCGATCAATCATGGCACTGCAGTATAAAGTGCAGGGATGGAGGGGGGGACGTATTTGGCAGGGAATTTCTAGGAAAGGGGAATGACGGAGTCCAAGTTTGCTCTCGAGGTTCGTGCGTGGTGAGACGGTCTCATCGAGGTAGGCACGAACAAGTAGATACGGAAAGACAGCGGCAGACTTGCAATCTCAATTTTTGACTTTAAAGCACGCGAGATTCTGGGCCTTGCCAGATGGATCAAATCTGACTTGTGTCCACCCATCAGTTTTGGAACAGTCTCGATTGTTCATATCAAGCAGTCGTCAAGACAGCAGTGAGTGTGGGGGCAAACAGTCAAGCCCAAGTTGATTCGGCTTTGTTGCAAGAATACTAAATGGACAGGCCACGTTCTAGCCAGCCAGTCATCCCCGCCCTCCTTCCTGCCCTATCCATCCCCATCACTCCAACTCCCTTCTCTCAATCCTCCTCCGCCCTCTCGCCGTCGTCTCTTCGCATTTCATAGCATGCGAGGTGCTATTAAACGTGAAATAAACCAAGTAGAAAAAAATTTCATCTTTGTATATAAAACAGACCCGTGTTGAAACTCCTAGCTCTTGTCGTAGCTTCCAAGACTTCTTTTTTTCGTTGGGGGAAAAAAAACCTTCATAGTCCGTTGGGGGTATCGTTGAGATTGTATGCATGCTCCTTCCAATTCCGTTCCGCTCTCCCTTCTCCGAGGCTTTTGCGCTGTGATGTGAGGTTTGAACTCATCGCCTGACGAATTCGGTATGAGTGTCTTTTTGTTGAAAAAACACAAGTTGAGCCCCCTTTTTTCCATCCTTGACCTGTTGAAAACGCCGTTCATGATGCATACTTAATAATTTTGTTAAGGGGGTTGAGTAAATTGAACAAGAATCAAAGGTCACCTAAGCGGTGACAGCAGCACCTGTGGTGCCGTTTTGCAGTTCCGTCTCCCCATTCGCCTTGGGTTCAGAAGGGATATCGGTGTATTCCTGGACGGAAAGACCATCCAGCAAGTCGAAAAGGGCAGTCTTCTGGTGGAAGTCGTTGTTGACTGGAGAGCAAAGTCAGCTTAATCTAACACATGTTTCCAAAGTCATTCAAACTAACCGATGTTGATCAGGTACCATTCGTTCATGATACGATCGATCAGTACTCTGCTGGGAGTTCCGGCCTCAAAGCAGCGAGCCCAGTCGGTGCCAAGACGGAAGGCCTCGTCCTTCCATGCCATGAAGCTGATGCCCTCGACGATGGTTGGTTGCACAATCTCCTTGCCTGGGAACACACCCCAGGTGACAGCGTTGGGGCTGTCGCTAGACGCGTTGTATGTGAGAGCACCGTTCTTGGTAGTGGCGTAATACGTCATGTCGGGGTTCTTCTCAATGCGAGCGACGATCTCCGGGAACAAGTCGGGGTGAACCAGGAGTTCAAGGTAAGCCTTTTGGTAGACGTAACCGTTCGGCGGACCCCAGCCGTGAACCGGGTGAGATGACTTCACGCCGTCGACTGCAGGCTGCGAGTTGATTGTGAGTAAGCCACGCTTATTGAGGCCAATGAGCTCCTCCCTAATACCGTCGGCTTCGCTGGTCAGAGGAGCCTCACTCCAAGGGAGATTGTCAATTTCGGTTTCGAGGTAGCGGACGAAGATGTTGGCAACGTCCTTGATTGACTTGGGCTCGCCCCACTTCTTGCGGTTCTGCTCATTGGTACCTGTCAGTCCGATGCCATAGGCATCCAGCTCACCGAAGGCAGGCGAGCGAGAGTCACCCCAGCGACCGTTGGGGAACTCGTCCCAGTCCTGCGTGCGCAGCACATAGGACTTATTGCGGCCCTTCCAGAAAATGGGCCGCACGTCCTCCTCCCTACGGCCGAGACCTAGCGACTGCTTCCAGGGGAGAGCGTGCTTCAGAGGGCGTTCAGAAGAGGGCATGTAGTCAAGCTCTTCAAGCACCATTCTCGTGGCCTGTGCAAGGTTCATGGTGTAAAAGTGCAAGTGATGAATACCCGCGGCAATAATCTTCCGGCACATGTCTGCCACGAGGCCTTTACCAATCTCACGTACAGCCACATCGTCGTTCTTGACAGGCTCCAAAGCCGCCATCCAGTCGTCAGGAACCCGGCAGTTCATGTGCTTGGCGCGGCGAAGGAAACTGGCGTAGGTGGCAATCGGCATGATGCCAGGGATGATGGGAATGGTGATGCCGCGTTCGCGCACCTTTCCAACCCATCGGATGAAGTTGTCGGCGTCGTAGAACATCTGGGTGACAATAAAGCTGGCGCCCATGTCGACCTTCTCCTTCAAGTGGTCCAGCAGCTGCTCCTCGTCTTTGTTGTCGTCGCAGCCCTCAGGGTAGCCAGCAACGCCGATGTCGAAATGATCATGATAGGTGGCCCGGATGTGCTTCACGAGATCCTTTGCGTAGCGGAAACCGTCGTCGGTAGCCTCCCACTTCTCATGTTCTCTTGGGGGATCGCCACGGAGGGCCAGGATGTTGGTGCAGCCAGCCTTGTAAGCCTTGCGCAGAGCGTCATTGACCTTCTCCAGGCCCATGTCCGTACATGTCAGGTGCATGCAAGTCTCGAGGCCGTAGATAGATTGGGCCTGAAGGACCATCTCGCAGGTCAGCTCAGCGATGCGGCCGCCGGCACCCCATGTGATGTCGATGAACTTGGGGCCAAAGTGGTACATGCGCTCCATACGATCGTACAAGTTCTGAACACCCTGGGCGGTCTTCGGGGGGAAGTACTCGAATGAGAAGGAGGGCTCACCCGTCCTCCGGGTCTCGTCGAGCATAGCCTTGATGTGCATGTTGACTGTGGTGTGGTACTGAAGTGATGTGTGAAGGGTGGATCAGAAGCAGAAGAGGAAAATGACGGCCGCCAAAGGGCTCTCTAGGTTCGTGGGGTGCTGCGAAGAGAAGACGTTAGATCCAATTGAATAGCACGCAACACGCGCAGACGACCGACAAGGTATAGGATGAAATTGAGGCTATTTAGACGTGGTGTGAAGACCAGATGGGAAGGGAGAACATGGGAGGCGGGGTGGAGAGGCTGGCTGCAGGGACGGAATGTTCGAGGGGTTAAAAGGCGTGTTGAGAGATGCATGGCAGGAGGGCGAAGCAGCGAGACAGAATCAAGCTAGGGGTGAATGCTTACTAGACAATCTCTTCGGAATAGACGTGTGAATTTCTCTCCTGGCACCGATCCCTGGATCTGCAAGAAGGCACAGTCCAAAACTCCAAGGCAACTCAAAGGATCAGGACGTCTGGCAGAGGGTTTGGAGATGGAGAGAAGTTGGAAAATTTGGGGGAAAGAGTCCCGGAGCCTGGGAGTGAAGCGCAGAGCCAGTGGCACAGCACAACCACCCACCATTTTCCCGCTTGCACCCCCACTACGAGCGGCAGCGGCCACTAACAGCGAAGCGTGGGTAAGGGTGCCGCGAGGTACCTGAGGTAGCAAGTAGGTAGGAACGCTGCGTCTCTGCTTGAACCAACCTACCTCAGGTACGTTGCTGAGCTCCGAAGATGGAGGGTCGATGCCCCGCTTTGGCGATTAATTGCAGCGCTGCGAGTACGTAGCGCACCTAAGGTTCCCCTCGGTACGTATCTTACCCCTCCATCATGGATCCCTAGTCGCGTACCTTCCTGCGGGATGTGCGGCAGAAACGCTGGAAACAGGAACTCTGGGCAGGCGGTGACCGCCTCAGTACGCTGCTTCACCGCCAGACCCGGTTGAGGCAGTTGAGGCAGGTCCCTCTGTCCAAGCCTTCCGCCAATGACGCCACGTTCTCTTGCCCCCCCGAAACCTTGGAGTCAGGAAACAGGGACCAGGGCCGCTGTGCACGGAGCGGTCGTCGGCCACCTCCAGCCTCCGGTCAGTGTTTTCTCTCCAACAAACTGGAAGTCTCCAGCTCCAGATACTCGCTTTTCTCTTTTTCTTCCCTTGCCCTCCATTCCCCGTCTCTGTTTCTGTTTCTCCTATCAATGACACATGTTCATGGGTGATGGGGGCGAACGGCTCCTGCAATTGGCTGTTTACAGCGTATGTAACTGCTGTACGCATTCAAGCATTACATACCGTCCGGGGAACGGCGCAGAGACCACCTCAAAATCGACAACACCAGAAGCACGCAATCCTCAGACGGACAGAAACCGGCGCCCTGAGTAGCACAACCTCCACGTTTGTCAAACCAACTATAAAAGTCGCCGCAAAGGTTGTTGGGCAACTCATCCCTGGCTCGTGGGACAATCCCGCGGCTGCAACTGTCAGTCGGTCGCTTGCGTGACGTATTAAACAAAACATTGTCACAGACACCATGGGATTTATCTTCATGCTTCTCTCAATAAGGTTGGCCATCGGGAGCCCTCTTGATACATCGGCCACCCCAACCTCCGTTCCATGACGGCCGACTTCCCCGAGCCCTTTGCGCTTCCGAATCCGACACGCAAAAAGGGCTTCAGCACCGAAATCCCGCACCCAAGTCCAGGACTCCAGTTCAGCGCACGCCAGCCCAACCTAACCTGTCGTTTCTCGAAACAACCAAAAGACACAGGGAATTTTGGTTTCTCACTCCTAGACACTCTGCCTTTACAAGTTTCGAGTTGCATTCAACCGATCACCCACTCCCACGCTCGCTTCCGACCAAGGCCAATGAGCTCCTCCCGTGCTCCTCTCAACCCGCAACTCCATGCACTAGCCCGCCTACCTGCGTGCTGCATGTCGCGCTGCTAACCATTCTCCGGCTACGGCTTCTTGTCCTGGACTGGACGGCTTGCCTTTTCTACTTCATGCGGTGAAGTTGTTGTTGCCTGGCTTCCGTGAAAAAGAAGTGTGGCAACCACTCCGAAGTCAGCCGCGGCAGTATCGCAAGCACCGCGTTTTCCGTCCAACAAGCTAATTAGCGAAGCCGCTGAAAGATCACATGGTTTGAGACAGGTAAACTATTGTAGGTCTATCACACACAATTCGCTCAACTGCCATCAGACACCTCTTCAGCCACACTTCCGGTCTGCAGCTGCAAAGCCGCGGCGCCTCTCAACCGTCGCCACTTATTACTCTGGTCTATAACAGCTCTATCAAAGACAAACCACCACCTCTGGAAAAGTGCCTGGCCGACTTCCCAACTCGTTGCATCGTATGGGTCGGCCCCCCAGATACGCGCTCCCTCACATGAATCCTCCAGGTCGTAAGCAAAGTTCACCAGCCCAAGCGGGCCCCGGGCTGCCGGTGGCCGTGCCGCGTCGGGTAGACTGAACAAGTCAATGATGCGGTCCCGCACCCCCGGCCACGGCAGGAAGTCCATGATCGGATGATGGGGCACAAGAGCTTGCGTTGCCGTTGGTCTCCACGTCTCGGGGAGCAGCTCGGCCGGCGTACCAGCTCCCTGGTTGAACGGCGAGTTGGCCGCAGGGTCCCACATTACCGAGTAGGATCCGAGCCTGGTCGCGATCCGAAGAAGCCCTTTCAGTACCTTGAGGTCACTCATTGGTAGCAGGTAGCTGTCGGGAAAGTCGGGCGAGGTGGGAGGCGAAGACATGGACGACGCCGATCTGCTCATGAGAGATGCTGGGTCGATGGTAGACGCCGAGCTGAACGAAGCTGTCACCGCCACGTCGCCTCCCAGCCCCTGATCCAGCATCGTCGGAGTCATTGTGCCAAACATGAAGTTGCCCGGCATGTCAGTCACATCCGACAGATCGCCGTCCCAGGCCGCAGCCGCGTCCAGACCAAACGCCGCCGCATTAGCGTCCCCTGCACCACCTCTGAGGGGCAGAAAATCGTCTGCAGCCTGAACAATCGGGCTGGCAACGTCTTGGAGACGAGGAACGGCAGGGCGGTCAGCAACTGTCTCAACCAGTTGGGCTTCTGAGCCGCTCCCTTGCTTCTGCTTCGCGAGACGGGTTTGTCTCTTGCGCTCCCCTGTTCCAGATCAGTCACACGTGCCCAGACGCGCAGGGCAAACGTGCTCATGAGGCGCGCGCACCCAAGAAGAAGAAGAAGCGAGGAACGGTGAGCTTACTGTATCTTCTCTGAGCCAATACGTTGAGGACTCTTTTCCGTTCTGAGGCGTCCTCTTCAATATCTGGTACCTGCAAGGACGGAGGTGCCTTGTGAACCCTCTGCCGGGTCCTGGGCCTGTTGTGTGTCGCGGTGGAGCTAGCCGTGTCTGCCATGGTCTTCTTCACAACGATTGGCCCTTGATGTAGTACTATGTGCGATGCGGCAGTATCGAAACGGCAAGAAAGATCGGATCCTTGCTGTGCTCCTTAATGGCCAATTCCGTATCATTTCGACGGGTTGGACCTCTGACATCGTCTCGGCGGCATGTAATTTAAGCATGTTCGTTAACTGGCTGGAGCATTACACTGTGTCAAAAATGGCGTTATGCTTACTGTGTAAGCATAACGGATAAGGAGTACGCGCAAGAAGCGCGCTCCGCCGTGTAGAAACAGGTTCTCGCTAACATTTTCTCAATTCGACGTTCCTCCTCACAGTGTCGGGACATGCCTAGCGTCAGTCAGTAGGAAGAAAGCCTTGCTGCTCTGGGAATATCCAGAGGTCGTCTGATTCAATCCTTCACGATGGAGGGCAACTTTGCATAAGCCTCTTGCCACGGCTTTTCCTTCAATTGATTCAGACGTTGGCAGCTGTTCAAGAAAAAAATCCTCGCCGTCCATGAAAGCCTTCATAGGCTTTCCGGATCCGGAGGACCCGGCAATCCATCCATGACATATGATTTCATGTACTACGCTTTGTGCTGTAGAGAAACTGACGAGTGAGCGCGCATAATGGCGATTGTCTAAGTATCATTTCATTAAGTTTTCCATTGGGTATACGAGTTGATACGTTTGACAAGCTCCTCATCACCGCCCTCTATTCCAGTCCACCTTTTTGATAGCTCGTTGAGCCGGCCGTAACTTTTGATTTTCTCTTTACCCAGTAAACCATCCCCGTATCCTGTGTATCTGTATATGAAATAGTCGTTCAAGTCTTCGTTATTCGCCGCCTCAATGATGCATCAGAATCGATCAACTAGAAGGGCCCCCACCAAGAGGCGCACCGCCGCCCAAGTCCATCCCCATGCTCATCTCAAGACTTGCTAGGTCCGTCGCGCTGAAATCCAGATTTATCTCCTTCAGGATGTTGTTCATTTCCGCGTCGGAGATGGTCAAGTCCATGCCAGAGGGTAAGGCAGCGGTGGAGGACGAGGCCGATAGCTGCGGCTGCTGCTGTTGTTGCTCAGACTGTTTCGTCGACACCCAGCCCTTGAACTTGTCCAACAAGACCTGGTCATCGGCCGCAGTCGTAGGCTGCTTAAGGATAAGCCTGGCCTGCGCGCGGAGGGCGTCGTCGCTGGGGAAAGTGCCCGTGATAGCGAACTCCGTCTCAACGAAGCGGACGAGACCGTCTTCCAGCTCGCGGGCGCAGAAAATGGTCGCCGGCTTCGCGTAGCGGGTCTTGAACGTCTCGAGATATTTGTTGAGGATGGCCGAGTCCGTGTCGAACATGCGCGCGTCCCGGATGGGGACGTTGGCCGACTTGTCGGCGAAGGGGGCCATGTTGCCCTTGGGGAAGGCATACGGAGGCGCGAAGCCGGTGCCGCCCTGTGACAGGGACCAGGAGTCGCCAGGAGGGAGACCTGGACCGGGGTCCTTTGTGATGCCGGCGTCACGCTTGAAGCGTTGCAACCATTCTGCGTTGTCGGCTGCGGTTTGGTTCCATGGGTCGTCACTGGATTGTGGTCAGCATCAAATGTTCAGGAGACTGTGTGAAGATACTTACTCGTCGTATAGAATCCAACGAGCTTGGTGTTGAATCTCCGCGTCGGTGGGGACGTGGGAGCTCGGGTTGTTTGGGGACATGGTGGCTGCAACCCAACGACCGAGTTCTCGGGCAAGACGTCGGTAGCAGTTTGCGTCGTTCAAGAAGAAGGGACCGGTCTTAACATAGGAGGAATTGTTGGAGTTGGAGCCAGCGTAACTTCCTATGGCTGGGTCCGCCATTTGCGGGCAGATGAGGCTGGAAGCAGCGTTGCCGGTGGAAATATGGGATGGCGATGTCTCCGAGACGGAGAGCTGAATTCCTCCTACAGCCAACTGAGCCTCCGGAGAGGTAGTCCAGCTCGAGCCAGAGGCAGAGGGACTGAACTGATGGCGCTGTTTGAAAGCAGCCAACCACTCCAGGTTATCGGCAGCAGTCTGGTTCCAGCCGTCGTCGAACTCGTAGATAATGATACGAGCTTGTCGTTGCAAGTCGGCATCGTCCGGTTCGATTCCCAGCGCCCTCTGAGAGTTCATGTAGTCCGCCAACGAGCGCTCCAGTCTGCTATAGTTGTGGATGGTCGAGTCGACTTTGGTCAAATCTGTCGACCGTTCGTTCGCGTTCACAATGTCTTCGGTTCGGGGGAGGTGTGCGCGCTGTCGGAAATTGGCCAGCCAGTCGGTCGAGGTGTAGATCATCTTAACGAGCCAGTTGGCGATGAAATCGGAGGGAGTGGTCGAAACTTCCTCGATGCGTCCCACAATCTTACAAGCCTCTTCCTGGAGCTCTTCGTCCATGGCGGTCAGGCCCAACAGACGCTTCGCTCTGACGAATTCGTGAAGCTGATTTTCGAGCGGGCAGACCTCGAACAAGTTGTCCTTGCCGTTAATTTTCAGGGTGGACAGTCTGTTTTCAATCTGCGAACGCATCGGACCGAACTTGGCTTGTCGCATGATTTCCTCCGTCGACATGATCAGATCACGCAGCCATGAGAAGGGGTAGGAAATCTCTCGGATGGACAAGACTTCAGACGCGAAAATAATACGACACGCCTCTAGTTGCATCTCCTCGTCGCTGGGCATGCGGCCGGTCTTGTCGAAGTGGTTCTGCATGAAGTACGCCAACTCAATCTTGATGAGCTCATAAGCGCTCCTGGGGCTCTCTGCCGGTGCGCCGCTGGCCTTGTACGGGTAGGGAGTGTTTCGTTCATTGTCAATGAGATCTATTTACCAGTTAGACGTCGGAAGCTGGTCTACGGGATATCTGAGGGGTCTCATACATGGCGGGATGGAGTTCTCGATCATTGAGAGCACCGGTGCTTCAAAACCCCAGTCACCCTTCCAGTCCGCCATGGTATTACCAGTCTTGAAATGCTCTGCCAGATGTTCAACACGAGAAGTCCAATTCGGGAGTACAACTCCGCAGAAACCGCAACGCGACCGAATCTCTGGCGTGGCAACCTTCCATGCTTTCATAGACCAATCCACAAACTTTACGTTGTGAACTAGGCGCAGATGCTGGTTGAGATGATCCTTCCGGTAGAAGGTGCGCTCTTCAAGAGTTCTTTCCTGGCATGCCGTGTGGTTGTGTGATTCGACGTGGGCACTGTCGGGATTGGCTTCGCCGCAGAAGACGCACGACAGCTGGTTCGTCTGCGGGTTGAGAGCCACAGGTCCGTCAGGGGCACATACCCATCTCTCCAATGACAAGTGGAGAGACTTTTCGTGCCGTTGCCAGTCGTGCTTTGTTCTGAACGTCTCGGTGCAGAATGTACACTGGAAAGTCTTGAGAGGGGTGGCCAGGGACGTCTTCGCGTCGGAGGGCTTGCCACCAGCGCGCCTCCTGCGACGCCTGCGGCCGCGGTTGAAGGACCCAAACGAACCAAAAGATCCGCGGGAGGCATGCGAATAGGCAGAGGCAAACGAGCCGCCCGACGAGTGTGAAGTGCCGACACTGCTCGCCGAGGAAGCATTGCACTGGGACCTACCCGACCCATCATCCGTGAAATTGAAGCTGTAAGGGCTGTTGAGGCCTAAGGATAGTCAGTACACGCAAAGGCCGAGATGTATGGTGGGTATGTATGTACCTGATGAAGAGGCCCCCGAGCTGGAAGCGACGGCGCGGGCGATAGCTGTGACGGTGGCAGGTTCGTTTTCGGGCGGAGAGTCCACCCAACGCTCCAGTGGGTTCATGCGGCTCGTTCTGCCATCCGGAGCGGGAGTGCCCCGTCTCTGTGGAATGTCGATGGGACCGGTCCAGCTGCTGCGGACGTGAGGTGATGTGGAGCGAGGTGCCTGTGTCTTGCCCCGACGCCGGGCGTTGGCAAGCCAGTTGGTGATCTGGGTCTTGTTGAGACCGGTCTGACGTTGGAGCATCTCTTTCTCTTCATCACTGGGGTAAGGATGACGAGTGTGCGTAGAGAGCCAATTTTTGAGAATCCGTACCGATTCCCTCGAGAAACGGGCGCCAATTTTGGCTGGAGTTGCCGACTTGTTAGGTACCGGCATGGCAGGTTCCTCTGAAGAGGTGCCCAGGCTCTTGAGTAAGTCTGGCGTCGATGAGCCCGGGATACTAACAGGCATTGCACCATCCTCCTGAGGGATGGCACTGGGATGGTCTCCCATGGTGGGCCAGGGGTTCTTGGGAAGATTGTCCATTTGGAACAAGTCAGGCTGGGTAGCAAAGCTGCACTCGTTTCGCAGAGCGACACAGGAAGTGCAGTAGTTTTTGTAGCGACCCTCTCGAATCTTTTTGCACTGGTAGCCTCCGAGGGTGCAGTTATCGCAGGGAAAGTCTGGGGCGACCCACCAATCTTCAAGCTGGTCGCACTGTTCCTTATCGAAGGTACAGTTGGTGTTGAAAGATTGGTGCATGTCGCTGGTCAGTTGTGCGTCCAGAGGGCTGAGGGTGTTGTTGTCCGAAGGCAGGGCACCCGGCGCATTCTCTGCCGAGAAGTGCTGAAGAGCGAAGAAGCCAAAGTCGTCGTCATCCACGTTCTCCAATACGAGATCCAGGTTGGGGTCGGTGGGCGAGACGTCCTGGGAGGGCATGTTGAATATGTCGCCCACCTCTGCGGCGGCCGCCTCCCAGTTGACGAACTCGTCCATGTCCTCGTGGATGGTTGTCATGATTAGGGAGCGCCCTTAATGAAGGGCGCGGTTGGTCGATCTGGATGACCTGCGGAAGGGCGTCGGTGTCATGGAGCGGCTCCTGCAGATGTAAGTCGGCAGGGCGTCGCGACCAAGAGCGTTGTCAATTGTCAAATGTCAACTGCCACAGAGCAAACGAAGCCCCGCCCAATTGTAAGACTGCCGGAGCAGACAAGATGATGGAATCGGAAGGCTAGTCCGGGTCTGGCGGCGTCTTGACAAATACAGTACAGGAGGAGGGGTCGGAGGCAAAGGAGGAATTGGTATAAAGATGAAGGATACAAAAAGACGGAGGAAAACTGGTTCCTGGCATCGAAATCTTTTATTCAAAGCCTCGCGCAGTTTCGCAGCAAAGACGAGGTCAAGCCAGCTGGACTTCCCGCGTCGATGGGTGTTCCCAAGTGGGAGTCACCAATGGCTGGGTTGGCTCGCCAGACCGGACCGGGGTCTGTATGGGTCGCGTGTGCATCAACTTGTCAAGAGTGCGCCCTTCGCTCGACAAGTCTACACCCTTTGGACGGGGACGCCCCCACCTTTACGTCTGCGCCGGGGGTGGTGGGTGCCTGTGCCGCTTGGACTTTTAGGTGCTAAGGTAAGGTAAGTAGCAGCCTCGAGTGTCCCTCCCTCCGTGCCTCCGTGCCTCCTTCACATCAGGTCCAGTTTGCGGAGGGAAGGAACTGCGGAGTCGACATCGGAGTCGTGGTTGGTGTAGGTAAGGTAGGTAGGTACCTAGGTGGCTGCAGATAGCCAACCTCGACGTCGGCCGCCTCGTACAGGCCTTTCTTTCATGGGCTGCAATTGAGTTGAAAATCAAGCGAATCCCAGCAGTGCCTCTTGTCGATGTACACACACTTGGACCATCATAAGCGCTTGGGGACTTTGGTGGTCATTCCTGCGCCTACCATAGTAGTCCGGCTCAAATCCCAGGGTCCTTTCTAGAAGTCTCAAGTCATTTCTAGGTTGGCAGCCAGCGCTGCACAGGACGAACTCAACATGCCAATGCAGCACAGAGGCTGCAGCTCGGTGGTCTGCCCCGCTACCTGGTTGGCGTGTCCAATGTAGGTAGGCTGCAACGCAGCCTGCCGTACCCTTGCTCATTCTGCTCGTTGATGGTTGATGGGCGTTCGAAATGCCCGTCTGACGGTGAGGCCGTCAGCACAATGACGGTTGAGCCAGGTCCTATGGCCAACCCTCGGTGTGCCTTTACCGAGCCTACATCGCTGCTGAGCGTCTTGAAGCCTTCGACCTGTGTAACGTGCATTATTAATAATTGACCCGCCTTCTGCAGCCATCCTCCCAGGACAGCACGTCTCCGGTCAATAGAAAAATTCGCCGCTAATTGTCTGTTGGAGGAAACAAGCGCGAAGCTTTTCTTCGGGGCGGCATCCGGTTCCCTACCCGCGCACCGCAACCACTGTCGAAAGGACGGCTTCGGCTTCGGGATAGAAGCACATGAAGATGGTCATTCCTTCCCTTCCCTCCCATGCGAGTCAAGGTTGGGGCCGAGGACTTGTGGCGCCATGTCGCGAAGACACAATTTTGTGTTCCTGGCGGAAAGACAACCGCCGGTGCCGCCTTTCTCCATACCAACATGGCCTGATTCTACGAACATTAGCCGGCATCGCGAACCATCCAAGTGCCCTGGAGAAGCGAAGATGACTCCTTCATCCCCATCGAGGCTTGAACCCGGTTCGGGTAGCGAGCTACTCTCCGCTCCGTACTCGTCTCGCCGCAGAGCCCCGCGACACACGCTGCGGTTTCTCCGCGCTCATCTGGGGGAGGCATGAATGACCATATTATGCCGACGACCGCATCCCGTCCCGCTGCTGACCGCCGTCTTAATGAAACCAGGTCATCTTCGGGCCCTGTCTCGGCCTGCGCTAACGTCGGATCACCCACTCGGGGGACCCCACCGCCGTGCCACACGCCTGAACAAAGCCCTTTTTGTCCTTGGCCTTTTCGCCGACTCTCAGCGAGGTCGGAGAGCCGTTGGATTCTGGTTGGCCCAGGTCTAACTTCACAAAGGCATTCAGCCGACAGTAATGGCTTGCGTCGCTCAGCCTCGGTTTGAAGTGGATAACCTCGAAACGCTGCGTCTGATCGGCCGCGGAGACGACGGTGCGAATTCCATGTTGCGCGGAATACAGAGCGACTCGACCTTGACTACATTTCATCTTGCTAGCCAGCATGCCAACGGCTTGTAAGCTGAGTGGCTGGCTGACGACCTGCCCATACTAAAAGAAGGACATCGACGAAGCAATTGGATCATGGTGGAAGGTGTTGCCGTCCCCAACCGTACTCTGTGCAGACCACTCTTTGGCATCTCCTGGCGCAGTTTCCTTACGACATCTCTGTCAACATCTCCGTCACATGCAAGCTCCAGAGAGGCCCCGGCCACGAACGACTGGAAGCGCACGACGCCTAGCTGTGTTTGCTGACTGCTGGGGAAGCCTATGCTGTGTGGCTCACGCCTGCATACTCAACGAGCAAACGAGCTAACGAGCTGGCTGGCGGTGATTCACTAACACAGACGCGCCATTCGAAGTCAAACCTGGTTGGACTGAATATCGTATGCCGCAAGAGGTGATGACGGACCGTTGCCGTTGACGTCGCTCTCGGAATCTCTTTCATTCTTCTGGTGGCACCGGTGTTATTGGCTGTCCTCGGCTTCATTCTGATCTCTGGCGCCCATTGGATGTCCTAGTCCTTTCCGCCGCTACGTCTGTCGTTGTCGTTTTCATCGGCATCATACCTCTGAGCTATTCCCGGACATTGAAAAGACAACGCCTGGCGCGGCATTCAAGGATTCACCATGGCGGCAGTCGTACGCTTTGGTTGTTCAATCCTTTTCATCATTAGCTTTTGTGGCGTGTCGTCTGTCTCCCACCGCCAGTTGAGTGTCTCGCCACCAATTGATAGTACACATGAAAATCGCAATGACAAGGAGGTATAGAATAAGAAGCCCCCGCGCGCTGACCGACCCCGAACGATACCCTAACCCCGGACGCAACCTGCTTCCCCGCCTCTTATCACGAGTTCAGGATGGCGGCGTGGCACTCAGTGCCGATGTTTGGCGTCTCGAGAGCCGTCCGGTTTTGAGGGCCCGGCTTGAGGTAGCAGTTGCCAGGCGCTTTGCCCTCCACCGCGCCTGATCTCGTCGTCCACAGAGGAATGAAGCTGACCCCTGCGCACGTCGCGTTGCCGTTGAAGCCGGCCTCGGATGAGCTAAAGGAAGCGCAGGCGTCCATGCAGTTGTTGAAGTTGGCGGTGAAGAGCGACATCAACGGGGCGTTAGGGGCGTTGGAGTTGCAGAACATGGTGAAAGTCACCTTGTTGAAGACTGCCATGCCTGTCAAAGGGGGGTCCTGCGAAACGTGTTCTCGGAATTGAACTTACAGTCCGTGGTGTACGTCTGTCCCGTCGTCGTCTCGTCCTTGTTGGAGCAATTGTTGGAGATGGAAGCGAACCCAGTAGCCGTCGCCGAAGCGCTCGCCGCCGTCACCGTAACCGTCGTAGATGGCTGTGTGCTAGCCGAAGCCTCGAGGGCCGCGAGCTTATCGAGTGCATCATTCGCCCGGTTCGCCTCCACGCCTGTTCCTGCTGCCAGACCGATGACGGCCGCGGCCAACACTGCGATGATGATGGAGAGGATGAAGACGAGGAACGTGCAGCCGCAGACGGTTTTCCTGCTCTTCTGCGGTGCGACAGACTCTCCAGGTGCATGATACGTCGAACGATGGTCCGCGGTGCCGCCATATACTGACGGATCAACTGCCGTTGACGCGTAGGCTCCTCCATAAGTCGAGTCCTCTCTCTTTATCGGCGTGACAACTTGCGGTTGGGGCGAGGTGGGATAGGACTGAGCAGGAGGATGGTACACCTCGGGATATGCTTGATGAGGTGCCACTTCGGGGCCTTCGTCATAATGCTGAGGAGTCGACATCTTAGTACGGACAGTCCACACGTCTTGGCTGAGGGTTGAAGACTTGAGGAAGCCAAAGGACAGAAGGAGATCGGCGACTCACCACTGGGGCCATTTTTATGTACTCCGCTCTACTCATATAGCCCGCTCGAAATACAGAAAGCAATACAAGAAAGGCGAGGCGGTGCTTGTTGGCTGAAAGGATTGGCAAGTTGTGGGACGGGAGACATGAAGCTAGACCAACGAGAAGAACCGAAGGAGCGGCGGATGGGAAGACATTAAAGCCCAAGCTGCAGTAAAATCTGACAACTTGGTGCCCTCCCTCACCCCCGGCGGTGTTACCCATCCTTCGGGCTGATGGTCAACTTAGTATGTGGACAATAAGGAGAGACAGTCGCTACGCCTAGCTTGCTACACTAGTCGAGGGGGCCAGTCCAGAGCGGGATCCAATCCATGATCGCCATCCATACACACACTCGGCGGGCGAAGTATTGCAGGGGGGCTGCGGGAACGGGGGCCGAGACCAGCAGCAGCATCCATATCACCTTGCAGGCGTAGGCAGGTTTGATATGCCGGCTGCCTGGCTGGCTCTTTACCGATGTTGTCTTAGACGAGCTGAGCCGGGGTTGGACAGGGTGAGAAAAAAAGCTTGGTTAAGATGAACGGGCTGGTCGTGCACGGCATGGTTTGTAAGGCCGGCGCTAAACATCCTTCTAATCTACGGTGGTACGGATATCGTCCGTGGTGAGATTTTGAATGGTAGAAGCCTGGGACGCGCTTCGTTAACGACTTAGCCGCGAAGTAGGCAAATACGTGAGCGAGTCGTCCCAAACCAGCCACAAAAGCTTGTCATGGTTGTGCAATATGCCACTGCCAGCGAGTGCATGTCTTGGCTGTTCAACGTGACCGTGATCGACCCTCCAGCTTCATGACGGAAATTGGTTTTGTTGCAGAATATCAACCGGCGATGCCTTGTCCTACGATGCCACACCGGAGACAGACCCCCCTGGACCAACCGTGGTGACGGGAAATGGCCAATGAAGAAGGGTCATAGTAGAATCTCCATCCAGAAAAGGTGAGCATCACGACATCGCGTTGCTGGGCTGTCTAGCGCTGACCGGCTGCGGAAGGGGACCCATGTGCTAGGTATTCGTAGTGTACGATTCCGAAGTTGAGGACGGGTTGTGGGCCCCTACCTTTGGCTCAGAGTCGTAGCAGTTGCGTGCCTATTGCAACCCTACCTATCTTTTCTGTCAGCCAGGTTCTTGGGGCGACAGTCTTTCTTTTTGACATTCCGTGGCCGCGGTGTTCAGGTGTGTTGAGGAAGAGTCCAAGATTAGACATGGGACGAAGGGAGAGGCGCCGTCTGCCTTGAGTGATTATGTTTGTTTCTGGCGCCGTTGTGGCGCACCCGCTATCGTTTTATGAGCAGCTTAAGCCCTTCCCGCTGCGCGTTGTGCTGCACCAAGTGCCACGCTTCCGGCCCTACGATGTCTCGAGAACGCCCTGCCATGGAGGGCTGGTCGTGAAAATACCTTCTTCCTCCTCCCCTCGCTTCGTCCCGCCGGCAGAAGGCACAGAGTCATGTGGGTGGTGTGGTCGTCTCCGAAGGGACCTATCACAAACGGCGGTTCGTGGAAGGGTTGCCGCATTTGTCAGGTTCGTCTTGGCTGATGGAATCCTATCTCTCTCGTCTTCTTCAGCCCCTTCTCTGTCCCAGCAGGGGGGGGCGGAAAACAGGCAGGTCAGACGGGCTGAAGGATCAATAGAAAACCTCCCGGCAATCGTTGACCTACCAATGTACACGACATCACCTCGTCGGTCCCGGCTCTTGACCGACATTTCCCAATAATCTGCAGATTTTCGACTTTTCTTTCTACTTGCGGGAGCAGCAAGAAGGCTCTGGCTATGAAAGGATGAAAAGATGGGCAATTCTTCCAGGATGACCCTGTGTGAGGAGGGCCACCTTGGGGCTGGCCTGAGCTTCTAGCCCCCTGTTTCTGTTGTTACCTAGGTAGTCTCGCCAGACCCCGCAGCCCCCGCCAAATCGGCCAAGCCATTTGTGGCTTTACGAGGCGAAGCGTCCAATCAGTGTGCCTGGGCCCCTGGAAATAGCATCTAGGCAGCACAGAATCCCGGGATTCAACACACCCTCTCCGATCGAGCTTTCTTTCACTGTAACCTGGCTCCACTGGAGATACCTTCCCCAACCCGAGCCTACGAATAGGCGCCAAGAGAAAGAAGTGGACGACAGGTCGTGAACAAGGGCAGAATCGCCGACTCGGCTGTCAGCCATCATGTTCATAAAGCCCACAGACTGTCTCGATGTGATTGTTGGACGTGCTGTCGGAGGGAATCACCCCTCCGCTCCGTTGACTCGAGACTGGCGGCTTGATCGCATTTGAATTGCAATTTCTGGCCGAAGAAAGAACCATGAGCATCACGTCGCCAACCTAGGTGTAGAAACCTCAGACGAAGTTTGATCATTTCATTTTTTACCTTGGCGGAAGGGGTATTTGCCTAGTAAGCCTGTTCAGGCATCCAGTCCCTCACAAGTCGGGCAATGCGACCCTGGCCGCTTCGTGAAATGACCTCTACTGCCTGCGTGTGAGGGACGCTTACGAATGATACAAAGTCCTGCAATGCGCTCAATCTACTTTCGCCATTGCGTCTCCCTTACAAGACATCGCCCGCCGTAGTCACGTGCTTCTCAAGCACCATTTGGCAACTTGACGGTCGACGATGCAGAGAGCTCGTCTCATCTTTTGGGGCGCAGGGCTCCTTTCAATTGCCAATGCGCAGTCGACAGCCTCCATCACGGCGCCAGCCCGGTTCTTCTTCGTTTACGACTCTCATCCGACAGGCAGTCTCGAGGCCTCCGTCGTGAGCTATGACCCAACAGACACAACCTACCAGGTCGCTTGCCCTACCGCAAACGAAGCATGTCAGAATGAGGGATACTATCCGGTCAACATTACCCATCACCAAGGCTCTCTCTGGGCGGGGACCAACACGGCAACTGCAGGGACGACCAAGTTTTGGAGCTGCGATCTGGGTACCGGCAGCGACGATGTTCTTTCAGATCAATATGGATGGTGTTCGGTGGGGACCACCTCGGGCAGCTCTACAATGACGGGTGCGAGAAGCCCCGTCAATATGTGCTTCGTGGAGGCACGATCGGTCGTCGTGGCTATTACCGCTGGACTGGACAAATTGGGTGCTAACAAGGGAGGTGCGCGGGAGGCATCGTATCTGTTATCGGTGGAATCAGAGAAGTGGAGGACGCAGACGTGCCAGCCTTTCAGCAGCCCGACGCCGACCGAGTCCTCGGAGCCGACGACCTCGCTGAAGAGTGCCACCGCAGGCGCCACGGACGGCGCGTCGCAGCCGGCGGAGACAGCTTCCCGAACAGGGGCGCCGTCTGAATCGGCCCCACCTAGCGGGTCTAGGCGGACATTGACGAGAGTGGCTCTCGCGTTGATTATGAGTGCCAGTGTTGCTGCGGTGCTTCTTTGAGCCGTTGCGAGGCATGTCTCGCAGCAACTGGACTGATGCTTACCCCGCGAAACTCGTCGAGGTTTCCGAGGAACGTGTCAACGACTGTGCGTTCAACAGGTGCATGTGAGCTTCGGGCCGGTCAAAGTCAGTGTCAGTCAGCCTTGGTTGACAGCTGTGTCGATAGGGCATGACACATTTCGGTCGAGATGGGAGGGAAGATTTTTGGTTACCCCGCGTGTTCGGTGCGTGGGCGAGAGTGTGTTCCTGGGCAGGGCCGTGTACGTACGTCCAGCAGCAGCAGCAGCGGTCATTGGCATTGCATAGGCAGCGAGCGACGCGGAGACGTTACTGGATCAGGGATTAAGCTTCATCGTGTTCCCTTCCCCAGTTTCATGGGCTCTTGAAACTATGCCGCCCGCCGCGCTTCGCTAGAGTTGACGAACGCGTATGCCCCCATTGGCAAATCTCAAATCATTTCGCAAGTGATGATTGGCCTGGAAACTCACACGGGCTGAGGGCAAGTGCCTGGTCGGGGGTGACGAAGGTAAAGTGTCCATCCACTGGCCTCGGATCTGGCTTGAAGTCTACCATTTCCGCAACCTACCTACGATGCAGTACAATGTGGTTGGCAAGGTTGCGAGGCCGATTGGCATCCGCAAGGCAGGGACAGGTAGGTGGTCCAGGCGAAAGCTCTTCAGGTATCCGTAGGACGGACATGAAAGTGGCAGGGTGGTAAACCTCGGCTGCGATGACATGCACAAGTGAAAGCTGTTCGGGGCAAGGTTGCATGCGGTGTGGGCCTCGAACGCTGAGGTCAAGCGAGCGACGGCCTGTGAATGGCAAGAGATGGTGATGTGCAGCGTTCGGGGATTTTCTCACCCTGGACCATGAGGATGAGGCTTATGAAGGAGGACACTCAACAGTGCGTCCAGTTGGGCGTCATCTGTCTCTTCTTTCATTCCTCTGACGGCATCTACATTACTTAAGGCACCTAAGGTAGGCACCTCGACTAAGTACCTATCTCAACCAAGTAAGGTATCTAGCCCTACCTAGGTAAGGTACTCCATCCATTACTTACCTAAGGTAGGTAGGTACCTTAACCTGGAAGGCAGTGGGCCAACAGTGGCGTGTGATACTGGCGCAAGTCGCAGCTACCCGACCTGACCTAGGTACCTTACATACCTAGGTATACCTACCTGGGCACCCAAGGTACCAGAAATAGGCCCGTTCCCGTGTCGAGAGGATGGACCCGACTGGCACAGGCCAGAGCAGGTGCAAAACACCGAATGGCAAGCACCACCCAGCAGCTCCGGGTTGCGTTCCGGTGAGGTCGGGTGGCGTAAGGTCCAGGGTGGGAGCAAGCAGAGCACCAGACGCAGGACACTCACTAAACAGGAGCAGCAGCATGGAGCAGCAGCATGGAGCAGGAGCAGGAGCAGGAGCACGACCGGGAGAACCTTCAATCAATTCACTTTCCATTCCAGTCCACTTGGTTTTTCTATTTGCCCTTGTTTTCTTTCTCTCCCACGCCCACTCACTCGCATCACTCGCTCGCTGCACTCTCTGCTCTGCTCTGCACCACCCGACCTCGACCGGGCCTCATCTTTGCTTATTCTCCCAGCTCCCGCCTCACCATCTGGCCACTCAACGCGCGAGCTCGCCTTCGCCCAGTCCGGAGCCATTGGTGCCCACGACGTTGCCCCGAAGCCCAGCGTGAGCGATGCGACAAGCCATGTTTCCTCGGCCGCAAATTGAATAATGCACGGCGTACCACTCTCAGCGCCCGTCGGCAACCAGCCTTTCGTCTTGCTTTTCACATCTTGATCCTTTCTCCCAGCCTCTGCCCGCCTGCTCTGCTCTGCGCTGCCCTGCTCTGCTCCGCTCTGCTCGACCACCACCTCGTCAACCACGACCCACAAACCATCGTCGTCCGCCGTCGTCACGACTTGCCATCGTCGGCGTAGCCCGCCTCAATTAGGCGACCTCATGTAACTTGATACCGAACGGCATCAACCAAGACGACGCCAACGACAGGACCTGTTCATCTTTCAACCTTTGGCCATTCGAGCTCCCGGCCGACCCCCCAGCTCCGGGGTCATCCACCGCCTCACGCTCGTTATCGTACCCGTATCCCCTGCGCTCCCTCCGTTCCCCCACCAATCCGCTGCTTCGTCCTATCTTTCTCAACCCCTCCCCGCCTATCCAAGCTCTATCGCAACTATCCGCCATGCCTACCTATCTCTGTCACGGCTTTCGTTGGGACCGCCGAAGTATTCGAGTTTTTGTCGTTGTCCAAAATATCGATGATGCCGCCCCGGAATGGATCATAGCGCCGAACTCTTCTCCCGCTATTCTCGAATCCTTCTACTCCCTCTTCGATTTTCTCCCCGAACCACCTCCCGAAGATACCGAAGCCCAACGAGAAAAGAAGAAGCGGAACAAGTCCAAGCCTCTCAAAGCTGGTGTTCTCAGGAACGAATATGATGTGCCACCCTCAACTGTGCCTCCCGAGGAGGACGATGTATTGCAGAACAGCTGGAGTGCCGTGAAGCTGCTCGAAGAATACGACCCGACAGATTTGAGCTACGTCAGCCGCCCCTACGCCTACGTCGCCGACCATGTCGTGCGCATCGATTTGAGTAACTCAATCGCGGAGGAGATCATGCGCTATGAAGAGCGGTTGGGCGAGACAAAGGCCATGGCCAGCACCCCGAGTGATGAGTTTTACAAGGCCAAGAAGGGCTCGACATCGGGGAAAAAGGCAGGGTGGTTTGAGAAGCTGAGGGATCAGCTGCAACGTGGTGAAGATATCCGATGGTATGTCGTGGTCTGTGGTGACGAGGTGCGCGACTTCCCCGAAGATATGGGTGCAGCCAAGGAGCAAGCGATGGAGGACGACCCACGGGATGCAGAAAGCGAGACTCCGAGGGGTCGCGACAGGAGTGCAGGCCCATCTTCGAGACCGGCAGCCTCGCCCAAGGAGTACATATCAAGCGTACCGGCCAGCCAATTCGCGTCGGCAATGTCCCCGCAGCAATTACAAGTCTCGCCAAAGGAGGCGGGACTGCCCTATGGCACCCTTTTCCAGCACCCCAACATGAACACGGGGGAAACGCCAGCACTATTACAAACGAAGCCATCTATGGACTTTAGGCCCAAGACGCCCAAGGGTGGTGGCTTCAGGAGGCTCTTTGGGAAAAAAGACGAGCCATGAAAGCCCTTAGTCTACGGAGCGCATCGGGGAAGGCTTGTTATCATGTGCGTGTAATCGTTGCATTTGCTGTTCTGGCCCGAACACCACGCAACATCGACCTCATGATATCCCCAATTCTGGCCGAGCAAACTCTACGGAAGGGAGCATTATCACAAAGCGACGGCGAATAATAAAAGATTTGTTTACATTCAAAAGAAAATGATGGAAAGCTGTCATGATTTATTACCGCCTTGATCGTCGTCCTCCCTCAGTCCACTAACTGCAGCCGCAATGAGCGCCCCCTGCAACCCCAGCTTTCCGCGTTGCGATGGCAGGGGTTGGCTTGCTACGTCATTGGCCGAGGCCTCTCACCTGAGCTGTATGGCTGTTCCAGGTATTTTAGCAGGAACGCGCCCAGCTCGCTCCTTCGAGACACCAACATGGACTAAAGCCATCCCCAACGCCCATTTTTCCCATGCGATTGTGCGGCTACCTACACTGCTTGCGTCGTGCGAATTGGTGCACGAGTCGGCCAGCTGCAGCCTTTCCTGTTTCCATGGTTTAATTAACAGTTCCTCTCCGTCACGGACCGTGACCACCTTGCGGTCTCGCACACATCGATACGTATGATATCTTATCATGGCCCAATTCTCGAGGCTTCGCGTCCCTGACGCCTCCTCGAGGGCCGGCGAAACGTCGCCGTCGCCATCGGTCGCCCAAACAACAGCCGAATTCGACTTGGACAGCAATTTCGAGCTCGACGATGCGGAAGGGGATTTGCAATTCCGTGAGGCAGAGCTCGGTGGAGGCCAGGCCTATGAGCTCAAGAGCTTGGTAAACCCAGCAGGAAAGAAGGACGATGGAGGCGAAGACGACTCGTTTTCTTCACGGAGACGGATGAGCGACAGCACCGTTTCAAGCTTTCAACTATACACCCCAGATGAGGAACGCGCAGTTGTTCGCAAATTCGATAGGCGGTTGGTTCTGTTCGTGGCGCTTCTGTTCATGCTGAGCTTTCTGGATCGGTCAAGTTTGTTTACCATTGCAACACCTCTAGCCATGTTGATGCTGATGAAATGTCGCACACAGATATCGGCAACGCGCGCATTGCAGGCATGGATGAGGATCTTCAATCGCAGCCGCCTTGGGATGGATGGTACGAATGGACGCTGAGAGCCTTCTACATCGCGTACATCGCCTTCGAATGGATGTCGTTATTGTGGAAGCTTATTCCGGCACATATATACGTCTCCATGATTGTCTTATCATGGGGCTTGACCGCTGCGCTCCAGTCAGTCGCCGTGTCCTATCCAATGCTCATCTTTTTCCGCGTTCTACTTGGAATTGGAGAAGCAGGGTTCACTGGGATTCCGTTCTATTTGTCCTTCTTTTTCAAGAGGGAGGAACTTGCGTTCCGTACTGCTATCTTCATATCAGGTTCGTCTGACTCGACAACGCCCTCCGCCTCAAGGCACTGACTATGTGTAGCTGCGCCGCTAGCGACAACCTTTGCATCTTCACTGGCCTGGCTGATTATCAATTTCGCCGAATATGGCCCAATTGCTCCGTGGCGCCTACTTTTTCTAGTCGAGGGGTTCCCCTCCGTCCTGGTAGCTGTAGCTGCCTGGCACATTATCCCGGACACTCCGGAGACGGCACCATATCTCACGGCACGAGAACGCAAAGTGGCACGACTCCGACTTCGACATCAGAAACCGCATCAGACACGTGGCGAAAAGAAGGCCCCTGGTCTGAAGCTTCGCGAAGTGGTTGTCATCCTCTGCGATCCAATGGCCTGGTTGACGGCTGCAATGTTCTTTCTAACCAACATGGCGTACTCTTCCCTGCCCGTGTTTCTGCCTAAGATTCTTCACGAGATGGGTCACTCCCGCTTGGAATCACAGGGGCTCAGTGTACCTCCTTATTTTCTGGCCTTCCTCTTTGTTTTGCTGACGGCACACTTGTCCGACCGATTTCAGATTCGATCGGGCCCAATAATCTTCCACGCTCTCGCATCGGCGGCTGGATATGCCGCCTTGGCATTTTCAGAGCCATTCGGCCTGCCTCCGCCGCTGCGCTACCTGGCTGTGTATCCCGCTGCGATAGGATTCTTCAACGTGGTGACACTCACCATCGCATGGAGCATCAATAACCAGCCCTCCGAAAGTAGGCAAGGGGGTGGATTCGCCTTGATGCAATTCATTGGGCAATGTGGACCAATCGTGGGGACGAGGTTGTATCCGGATCGAGATGCACCCTTCTATGCGCCTGGCATGCGAACCTGCGCATGCGCGATGCTCGCTGTAGCTGTTCTCGCGCTCATCCTAAGATTTTACCTCGGCTTCTTGAACCGAAAGATAGACGCATCAACCGCAGACAGCGTTGATGTGGAAGAAGAACAAGGCCTCGTCGGTTCTGTTGGGCGTTCAAAGACAGTGAATGAAAACTTCAGATACATGCTTTGATAGCCTGGAAAACATTATCATCGGACAATTTAGATTCTGAGTAGGGGGTTTTATCTCTGGTAGGGGGTTTTATCTCTGCCGACATGATGTTAGAACGCGTCATTTAGGGTGCCAATGAAGATCAGCGCAGACGTTTCCGCATCTGTGGACAGTTGCTACGCCTCATCCAAACTGTTGGAGCCAAGGTCCCAAGTCGACATGAACACCCCGTGCACGGGCCAGTTATCCAGTTCAGACCCCAGGCGATATGTGTGGAGATGGATCTGATTAGACCTCGGCCCCATTCATCTACCGTCACTCGGTATCCGAACGCCGGAGGTGGACTTCTCACAGCCCCATCCTCAATTCAGTCTGCCATCGATCTCAGGGTGAAAAGGAGCCATTATCACTCATTTAGTGAGGCGCGACCGTGTGTCATGTTATTATTCAAGAAGTACATCAATTCCATCAAGATCCGGCCCATCACCCACAGCTTGGCAGCAATCCCGTCTCACCGGTCACCAGCCGCGGCGGCAAGAACAATAACAACCACAGCAACCATGAAGTCGGAAAATCCAGACGCTAAGCACTTCCTCTCGATCCCATGGGCCGCGGCGCATATCGATGCGCCGGGGACGGTCCGCGAGACGGCGTCGTCGCGGTTCCCGAAGCAGGACACCGAAGACGAGCTCTTTTCGACAACGCTGCACACCGACAAGACCATCGCGGCATTCCTAACGCTGTACAAGCGGCCATCCGCTGCTTCTGGGGAGAACATGATTCGCGAGGTCAAGGCATTGCTGACCCTGCGGCACGGGGTCAACGGGTACCCCAATGTCTCTCACGGGGGGATCGTGGCTACGATTCTGGACGAGGTTATCGGGCTGGTGTTCCCGGTAAACAAGATCAACGGGCTGATCCCAGACGGGGCGTACATGACGGCGTATCTCAATACGCAGTACGTCAGGCCCGTTCAGACGCCGCAGACCATCTTGGTGGTGGCTACGGTGAAAAAGGTCGAAGGGCGCAAGTACTGGATCGAGGGCGTGATTGAGGACAAGGACGGCCAGGTCTTGGCCAAGGCGGAGTCGTTGTATGTGAAGGTTACGCAGAAGCTGTGAGTGACGAGAAGGGTGGTGCGCAGAGGGAAGCTGCAGCTTGCCGGAAGTATCTAGATGTTCGGTTTTTGTATAGAGTAGACCTCGGAAGGCCGGTATTATTTTGAGTAGATATGATGAATATGAAAGGACGGTCCAATTCGGCATTAGAGTCTGGAGAAAAGCAAAAGTAAATGGTAGATATCGAGGATGAGAAGATGTCCCAGGTGGCGCTGATGACAAGCATGATGCGTGATCAATGGGACCGCGTGCAGCGACAACGGTAAATTGAGATGACCACCTAACGTTTAAATGAAGTCCCTTTTTTTTTTCTCTCTCTTTTTGAGAAAGAAGGGTCGGGCTTCATGAAGCGGGAGACTTGTATTTGCTCAAGAGACGCACAGGGAGCATCCGCCCCACCACCTAAAATGGTTCGTTCTGACCAAAATACCATGCCGCCATCACCATCTCTGGAACTCACATCGACATAATTTTACAACCCTAAAAATATCAAAAAAAAAATCAAAACGAAGAAAAGGCAAAAGTTTAACAACGCGCTGCGATAGCGCGCCACCTCGAGCTTTTTGAAAACACACAAGTCAATAGAGACTCGAACTTGGTGGTATTTATACGGCCTCTATATGAGCACGCCAACTGTGCTTTTACCGACTGAGCCAAAGGCTCGCATCAATGCCGAACTTGTGATGGGGGCTCTCCTTTTTTTTAGGGGGCATATACCTTTGCACGAATGTTCCAGCAGGGTGTGAGGGTTGAGTTGGGAAGGCACCTGAGGTTCGTGGTTGCCTTCGCTGTCCGGGTTGCTGGAACCACGGATCAGCAACCTACCTTATCAATGACCCCAAAGGGTGGACCCATAAACACTGTCGATACTTGCTGGGCCAGATGCCTCCTGATTTTACAGCCTAGCTTACGAGGTTCCTGTGTTCCTCTTATGCAGAGTTTTCCGGCCAACGTGCTGATAATACTTGATTACCTACTCTCCTGCAAGGAAAGATGAGGCTTCCGGCGATAATGAACCAATGGAAAGCACGCGAACTAGAAGCTTACCTCGCTAATTAAGGAGTCGGTTTCTAATACTTGATACGTCTTTCGAAATGGAGCTGCAAAACGCTTCGCGCCGCATTTTCATGCCAGCCAGTTTGGATGCCAGGCGTCCCTACGACACCCGCCGAGTCAGGGCGTCGAGTGTACGGGGTATAAAGTAGTGCTGAAGAAATTAATTACAGCAAATGAAGCAGAGTCGAAGAGACCTGTCTAGGTGCTGTTAATGTTGGCTGATATCGTAGACGTGGAGAGTGAGGTGAAGTCTGCAGAATACGTCTTGCGGCTCCAACGACGAGACGTTGGCTGACCAAAGCGGGTCACCACGCTAGACCTATTTGGGACTCGATTTTTGGGACTTCGCCCCGGATCCACCTAAAATTTCATCCTTCATCTTCAATTACATCCGCCATCTCACTCTCGCGTTTCCGGATTTCAACATAGGGATTCGCAGAGCCTTTTGGTACTGACTCGGACCAAATCTCAATATACAGACGCTCAGACGAATCGCGAGACAAATCCACTCACCGAAGCAGAAAGGCGGCGCACTCGTATCTCGTCGGCCGCCGAGATCGAGATCATCTCTCACCAACGCCGAACACACACACACACACACACACGCCCTCTCTTCCCGGAAAATGGCTCCTAAGCGCGCCGCCGAGGGCGCAGCATCCTCGAATGCATCCAAGAAGCCTCGCAAGGGTTTCCGAGTTGGCCCAGAGAACCTGCCCGAGGGGCCCTGGCGTAGAAAGGGTGGGTTTCCCGTCTGCTGAACACAGCAATCTCAGTCGCTAACAGGCCTCACAGTCGAAAAGAAGAAGGCAGAACTCATCCGCAAGGCCAAGATCAAGAAGCAATACGCCAAGATCAAAGAGAGGGAGCTCGCTGCCCAATCGTCATCCAAGAAGCAGCAGCAGCAGCAGCAGCAGCAGCTTGCCGACTCTAGCGACGATGAGGACGAACCCATGAATGAGCCACAGACATCAGAGGCACCTCAAGTGGACTCCACGTCACCAGAACTCGAACAATCTGAAGAAAAGCCGACGCCATCAGGCCCCGACCCCTCAGAAGTCCACCCGACCCGCTCAGACCTGATTGCCAACGACGGCGAGCTACCCAACCCAAACACCATCGCCGTCAAGCGCAAGCACGGCAAAGGAGAACACGAAGACGACCATGATGCAGACGGCAAGGACGGTGAGGACGATGCGGGCGTCGACCGTTATGAGCCGCGCAAGCCTCGCCGCCCTCGCAAGCCAGGTTACTACGAGAAACAGCTGGAGCACGCCGAGAAACGCAAGGCCGAGGCCGAGGCCCGTCGCGCCGAGATCCAGCGTCGTCGCGAGGAGCGCGAGCGCAAGGTCGCCGATCGTGAGAGGTTCCGTCGCGCCATGGCCAAGGCCCGCAAGGGCAGCGAGAACGGTCAACGGAAGCTTGGCCGGGAGAGCTCGTTATTGCTAGAGAAGGTGAAGCGCATGGTTGGCAACTCCAAGTGAGCAAGTGCCTGGAAGCGCATACAGTACGGCGGCGTAAATTTCTTTTTCAATTGCCTACACAGTTTGATACCACACGTCACATATTATATGGTTGTAGGCATTGAGGGGTTTAAAACTTCGATTCTTGTTTTTTCTTCTTCTGCTTTTGGTTCTTTTTTTCTCCTCAGAAAATGAGATGGCTAAACCATCCGCTTGATTTGCAACGGTACTGCTTCAAATGCCCTTGTTCCGCAATGTCACCCCTCCTGTGTGCAGCTATCATGCCTCCCGTCAGCCATCCTCATTCTTCGTCATCCACCATGCGTCATCGTCTGCACCACCCCTTCGACAGCTCGCTAAAAAAAAAAAAAAACCCCGCCACAAATGAAGTCATGCTCAGCACTCGGAAGCCAACGAGTGAGGGTTAAAAGTGCGCTCGCAACGAATGTAAACATGTCCCGCCGGTTCTTATTCCCAAACCCGCCGTTGAGAAACAAGAAACTCCTTCCGTGCCCCGAGGCAAGAAATGTGGATATCATTAAAGCTTCCTAGCATGGAACGCCCCTTTTTCTGCAGTCGTGGCAACGGTCAACTGAAAAAACGGAAATCCAAAGGTGAAAAGTCAAAGGCCGACAGCGAGGGGCAGGTCGTCTCCGAGCTAGGAATGGTAAAAGAAAAGCGGTCGAAGGCGTAAGGTCGTGGGGGTGTGGATATATACAAGTTTCCTTTTTCCAACACGGCAATAGTCCATCCAAGGCCAACTGTTTAATCGATGAAGATGGCATGGGTGTTCTCAATGACGAACTGCACAGCCAAGTTCTTGGCGTGCATGTCTGTCATCTCTCGCTCAAGGCTGGTGTCTCTCATGATTGTCGGAGCGAACACAACCGCCAGGTTTTTGGGAGACATCTAAGCCGCCGGTTAGCTACACCACGCACTAAGCCATTGTGAAGAAGACAAACCAAATTCTCGGGCTCTCTTTGAGCCACCCGCGCAAGATGAAACATGAGGAACTCAAGGCAGTCGCGGTGACGCTCAGGCATGGAACCGAACACGTTGCGAAGGTGATCGCAGCGCTCAGTCTTATCCGTGATGGCTGAAAAGAGATTGTCAGTACTTGGGGTCGATTTGCTTCGGGAACAAACTTACCATTGGACTCAAGCACCCTGTCGTAGATATCAAACGTCAACAGCGGGATTGGAAGCTTCCTGAAGTATTGCTTCAACACACTCGTCACTGCCGTGATATCGAGGCCGGGGTCCGAGATGTCGTAATCCTCGCTCTTGTCAAACCCTTCCTGAATCATCTTCACCTGAGAGTTGCCACCCGTCTTTCGATAGATACCCTCAATGTCCATACCACGGAGCTCTACCTCCTCGATACAACGAGTGACAACGCTGGGAATTGTGCGGCGCTCGAAGTCGGCTCTCTCAACAAGGTCAGAGCCGAACAAAGTAGAAGGTGCCTCGGCAATTGCGGGTGTTGCCACATTTGTTGTAGACATCGACTTGCCGGCAGCCTTCTTTCCGAAGAAACCAAAGCTTTGTTGCGAAGGTGCACCTTTCTGGGCGTTGTTCGGAAGCTGAGTACTCGGAGCTTCGACTTGAGATACAGTCATGTTGTATGGCAAGCCGATATTGTCGCCTGTAAGCCCTGGCTGGTGAATGCCACGCTCACGATCATTCTGGAATGCGACGACGGCTCGGTTGACACCCTTGGCCACGTTCTGCGCCATGCTCTTGCCTCCCTTTTTCCAGTTGAACTTCTTGACCTGGCCCTTGCGAATATCAACAACGGTTGGCCTGGCCTCCACAACAGGCTCCTCTGTCTCGTGGACAAGTGTAGTGGTCATGCTGGCAGAGTCCGCCAAATTCAAATTAGATGAAGAGAACACCTTGCTTTGACTGTAGATGCCTAGACCGTTGGGTGACTTGAGTTCGCCCCCGATTTGTGACTTGAAGCGTTCTTGGATCTGGTGGGTGAGATCGTTATTCATGTCGGCGAGCTGGGCGTTCTTGGATGAAAGCTGCTCAAACTCGAGCAGAGCACGATCTCTGTCGGCGATAGCCTGGTTCTTTTCGTCGATCAACTCGTCACGCTCGGCGTGAAGCTGCTCGATAGCGGCGCTCATAGTCTGCTTGACCTTATCAAGCTTCTGCACGAACTCTTTGATCGCGGAGTCCTCGAGATCGCGGGGATCCACAGGCTTCTTCGTTTCCTTCGCACGTTCGACGTATCCAGCCAGTACCTCCAACTGCCTGATCATAATCTCAGTCTGGGTGTCCAATACCGAGACGGTCTTGCGCTTCTCGATTAGGGTCTTGTTCAGTCGCTTCAGGTCCTTCTCAGATGTGAACTGTCTCTCAAGCTCGGCCACGCGGTTTTCCGAGTTTCGCAGCTGCCGCTTAAGCAGAGCTGGATCGTCGCTTGAGTGAAGCGAGATGGGACTGCTGATTATCTCGTGGTTCGATGGATCCTCGGCGATGGGCGTCTTTGGCCAGCGAGGTGATGGTGTACCACGGGTGGTCTCGCTAATACTCCTTGTGTGGCCAGTAACTCTGTGAGGGTGCTGAGGCATTTGAGGGTGACTGGATTCGGTGCTGTTGGTGCGACCATGACGAACGGCGTTTGACACACGACGAAGTATCGATGAAGAACCTTCGTCAGTGCCCAGGATCCTAGCCATGTCCTCGTCCATACTGAAGTCGCCACCTGCACTCCATCTCGGTAGCTTGGGCGAAATCTTCTCTTCGCTTGACGCATTCGCCTGATCCTTTGCGGGAGGTTTGGGTGTTTTCGCGGGAGCTCCAGGCGGTTGCGGGGGTGCTCGGGGCTGCATGTAGGTGTCGCTGAGCTTGTGCTCAGTCATATTCGGGCGCGCGGCAGCGGAAAGTCCCGATGAGCTTGTCTCATCATATGTGTTGGATCGCCCAGCAGGGCCGACGGTCTTGCCGTTAGCTGTAGAGAGAGAAAAAGTTAGAGTCAGTGCGTCCTGCATCGATATAAATCATGGGTTCGAGAGCATACCGTTGCGGGTGGGCAATTCCTTTCTGGTGATGGACTTGGCCGTCACGTCTGTTCGAGATGAAGAGATGGAATCCATGGAGGGTCGCACATCGCCTTCATCTCGCTGTCTCGAGTCCTGGGACGATCTCGGGGTTCCGTTACCCATGCGAGGAGGAGAGTCAGACGAAGGCAAGCTCGGGAATGGCTCCTTGTCTTTGCGCAGAACACCGTCACTGCTCTTGGCACTTCCGCTTTCAGGGGTCATGGCGGCGGAATGCGATGCGCTTCTTGGACTGATCAACTTCTTACTCTTGGGCGCATCCTGCAACTTGAACTCATCGATAGATGGCGACAGCTTGCCGGCGGTCACCTTTTGTGTCCTCTCGTCGTTGCTGACTGATGCGCGAGGGTCTCTCGACGACTTGGATGTTTTGCGCAGCGGCAGCTTGACCGATCCCGACTCGTAGTCGGATGAAGTCTGACGACCCTTCTCTTGGAAAGCAATGTGCGGCGTTGAAGCCGAGGAATCGTTCTTTTTGTCGGTGCTAGCTCGAGGCACGCTGTTGAAATAATCCTTGTCTTTCTTGGAAGCGCCTGGCAAGTTTTCCGACGTCGAACGTGGGGCAGTATTCGAAATCGGTGACGGATCCAGAGCCACCGGGATGAAAAAGCCGTCATCGCCACCGTTGGTGTCGCCGGCGTGATTGTTTGGGGCAACGATTGTCGAATTGCGATTGTTGCGGTAGTTGGATGGGGGCAAAGACAGCCCGTCCTTAGCATTTTCTGAAGGGCGCTCAGGGGAGCGCGATGGTCGGCTGCTGTTCTTGGACGACGAATCGTTTCTGCTGTAGGCGGGGCGGGGTCGAGGTGACAATTCAGTCGGTGTATCAGAATCAGGGTCGACTCGAGTGTCGGAAAAGGCATTTGGAGGTATGGCATTGGGCGGAAGGGCGGGCAAGGACTTGTCGGTTATCATAGGAGACCCGTCCTTCTCCCGCGACTTGGCCTGGGCTGCTGCTTTTGATTTTTTCCTTCGTCTTGCCATGAGCGACTCGTGGCAGCTCATGCAGAAGATCCCCTGGGAGGTTCGCGCGTATCGCAGGTTCTCAATCTTTCTCTTACAGTTGCGACACCGGAAGCACGTCGCGCAGAACGCTTGGTCACCAGTGAGGATGGCGAGGTCTTCGATCTTGTTTCCGCAAGCACTGCAGCTGTATGTGCAGTTGTTGCAGATGAGCGACCCATCGCCGAGCAGGAGTAGGTTCGCGTCGGAGTCGAGGAGAGTGCCGCAGGTATTGCAGCGGAAGCAGTTGAGATGCCATCGGTTGCCGGCTGCATCGGGAGGAGACTCATTAGCATTGTTGAACTTGGAGACTGCCGGTGACATGGCCATGGGGGATAGCATAGCGATATTCGCAAGACAGTAGACGACGCCGAGCGGACAGCATGCAACTGAGTAGGGCAGGTAGAGGAAGGCGAGGGGGAAAAGAAGCAGCTGAGCAGACATACCAAGTTCGAACGCTTTGCCCTCTTCTAGGATCTAGTCGGGTAGGGCACCGCCATCAGTACGTGCTCGCAGACGGGCAGAAGTTAACGGGGGTGGGCTATCATACCTCTCCGCAGCCTTTGCAAGGGAAGACGTCGTCAGCGTCCATGGGGCTCTCCAAGTAGTCCTCCATGACGGCAGCCATGACGGGCAATTCGTCCTCGTAACGGGACGTCGTCACGACAAATTTCTAACAGATGGGATGGGATTTGTCGAGGATCATGAACGTTGCGTCGGCAGCAGGATGGTCGGTGAGCAAATGATCGACCGAGAAAAGTCGTATCATGGGACGACGAAGAGGGAAGGGGTCGGCAGGCTGTGCGGCTCGTGCCAGGAGCTCGACAGAAGGAGGCGTATACGTCGGGAGAATAGCGTCGAATGGATGGCGCTCGGTGATGTGCTCGGGGTCGCGATGGTAGCCAGCCCACACAGAGGGATGAAAAGCAGGAGATGGAACCAGGGCAGCGGTGGCGGTGCGTGGCAGCTTTGGGGTGAGAGGTACCGTCGAGGTAGCGTAGGTTCGTACGACTTTTGGTTGGGCGGGTTGAGGTAATTCGTCGAAGGGGGGAAACTTCGAAAATGGACTTGCGGTACGGATACTCGAGGGCTCGGTGCCTCTGAAGGGGGGCGAAAAAGGGCGGCGTCGGGCGGTCGATCAAAGTCAGGGTAAGGTGAGCTGCTCTGCGAAGTAGCTGGCGGCTGACCTCCTGGTCTGGCAGACGAGGCAAGACCAAGACCAAGACCAAGAAGAAGAAGCAGAAGGAGAAAACAACAATAGCTGAAGCTGACACGAAAGCGTGAAATTGGAGATTTTGATCAGGACCTAGGCCCTCGAATCGTCGGGACGATGGAGAGGTGCGACGGCCGACGTGGAGGACGGGCGAGACTATGTTGACTATGGCAAGCCAGGGCTTGGCCAGGTGGTACCAGCTTAGCAGAAGAGAGGACGAGGAGAGGAGGGACCACGTAGGGATCAGAGAGGCACGGGTGCCTTGGACAGGTTCAGGGGGGCTGTCCAGGCCCGTAAGGAGGTACAAGTGAGTGAATGAGTGCTCGAATGAGGCAGGGTGTGGGATACGCGCGGGCCTTGCGTTAGTGACGGAAGGTGATGTGGAAGACGGGATGGTAGTGCACGCGCGAAGGACAAGGAGGAGGAAGCCGTCGCTGCCTTCGATGCAAGCCGGAGGACGGCTTTAGGGGAAGAGGTGGGAAGGTGGCGCTTGACGTGGAATTTGGGGGGGGGAGGAGAG